>NW_024424897.1:13621962-13794406 GCF_017311325.1 Ursus maritimus | reverse complement strand
GTGTTATGGGATCGAGCCCCACATCAGGCTCCTCTGTTATGAGCCTGCTTCTTCCTCTCCCACTCCCCCTGCTTGTGTTCCCTCTCTCGCTGGCTGTCTCTCTCTGTCAAATAAATAAATAAAATCTTTTTAAAAAATGGGAATAGAAAAAAGTGGACTGATTCAGGATGGGATATGGGGGTAAAGTCGACAGGATGGTAGCTGGATGGGGTGTGGCCGTCAGAGGAGGAGAGGAATCAAGGGCAAGTCTGAACTTCTGCCGTGAGTGACTAGGTGAATTGGGGTGATTTTTTACCGACATGGGAGGTCGGTGCAGGGGAGGGGAGATTTGTAGGGAGTGGTTTGGAAAGGCCAGACCCAGAGCTCTATTTTGGCTGTGCCAAATAAGCAGTAGCCCACAACCTGGAGTTCCTGCAAAGGTTTAGTTTGAAATTCCAGACGTGAGCATCATGGACATGGGGACGGTATCTACAGCGGTGGGACCAGAGTGGGTACCAAGTTTCTGTTGATTTGATCTTCTAAACCTCGCTCAACTTGTCCAAATCTCTCCTTCTCCACTACCATCCCCCAGGTCCAATCCGCTGCTCTTCCCTGGACCTCTGTAATTGCTTCCTTGTCTCCCTGCTTCTCTACTTACTCCCTTTTAATCTGTAGCCTGTATGACATGTTCAAAATTTAATCAGATTATGCCACTCCCAGTTTAAACCCCTTTAATAGCTTGCTCTCAGGATGACCAAAATCAAATCCTTACCTGACCCACAAGTAGGGTTGCCAAAGAAAATACAGGATGCCCAGTTAAATTAAAATTTCAGATAAACATTTGTAGTATGAATATCATTACTTACCTTAAATTAAATTCAACCTGGCATCTTGTACTTTTATTTGCTAAATCTGGCAACGCTACCCATAAGGGCTTTGCAAGATTTGGCCCCTACCACTCTTTCCTGGCTCATCTCCTCATCAGAAATCCCTTGTTCTCTGACTCAAGCCATATTTGTTTTCTTCAGAACCTGGAACAGGCTATGCCCTCTCCCACCCCAGGGCCTTTGCACCTGCCATTCCTTTGCTGGAAATGTTTTCAGCTCTTCTTGAATTCACTGACTGTGATCCATCTTTCAGATCTCAGTGTCCAACAAACAGCCTTCTTTTCCTTGTGTTCTATACTCTCCTAGCATGATGTAACTTTCCTTCATTGACCCTGTGGCAGACCCCAATTATACATTTATTTGTATGACTATGTAAGTATCATGTATCTTTTCCAATAAACTATAAGGTGAGAGGCCAGATTTATTTTTGCTCACTTTTGTGTTCTCTGTGCCTCTTCTAGCATCTGGTATGTGATAGGCACTGTGAAGGGAGAAAAGAAAGGAGGTAAAGGAGGAAGGAAGGAAGGAAGGAAGGAAAGGAGGGAGGGAAGAAGAAGGAAGGGAGGGAGGAAGGAAGGAAGGAAGGAAGGAAGGAAGGAAGGAAGGAAGGAAAGGAGGGAGGAAGGAAGGAAGGAAGGAAGGGAGGAAGGAAGGAAGGAAGGAAAAGAAGGGAGGGAGGAAGGAAGGGAGGGAGGGAAAGAGATGAAAGATAGGACTAGATTACAGAATAAGTTCTATCAGGACCAGAGTGAGGAATGAAGACTCAAGTGAAGATTGGTCCTTTGAACTAGTTCACGGTGAGGGTAGGCAGGCGATGCAGGGTAATGATAAAATACCCACATCAGCCTGGGATGAAGGTGACAATATTTTGTTCCAATATGTTGGGGCTGAGGATGAGGTTTGAGGCTGCTGAATCATATTCTACTGCTAGGGGCCCCGGGGTGGCTCAGTTGGTTAAGCACTGGATTCTCAAGTCATGATCTCAGGGTCATGGGACTGAACCCCACATCAGGCTCCTCGCTGGGTGGTGGAGCCTGCTTGGGATTCTCTCTCTCTCTCTCCCCCTCTCCCTCTGCTCCTCCCCACTCGTGGGTTCTCTCTCTCTCTCAAAATAAAATAAAATCTTAAAAAACAAAAAAACCGAAAACATATTCTACCCCTAAACTCTCTTTCGTCTGGCAAATGGGGCAGCATGGCGGTGGGTACAGCCTCTCTGTGTAACTGCTCCCTCAGGGAAAGGTCAAGTGGGTCTGGGCTGAGACCCTGTTCAACTATGTGGGGACTGTTCCCCTCCACCCTGAAGTCCCCAACTGCTTTGTTTGTAAGCTTAGCATGAGTATGTGTAAGGGTGTGTGTAGATTAAAGACAACTAGTGCAACTAAGCCCCTCCTTCTCAATCAGCTCTCCAAATACATTGGTTCTATTCTTCTTTAACCTAAACAGCTAATCATACTACTGTTTTGGGTACACATATGGATCTATCAATTGGCTCAAGTTTTGTCTTGGTTATAGAAGAGGAAAGAAGCAAGACAGTTGGTGCCGTTGATATGAACATCCCCATTTCTTTGCTAAACGCATTAATTAATTAATTAATTTTTGGGCTGTCTTCATGGCAGATGTTAGCTATACCTAGTTTTTTAAATCTAAATTTTAGTTTGGAATTTTTTTTGGAAATAAGGAGAATGGCAACTTACGTTTAGAACTTTGTACATTATACACTGTTTTCATATCAAGAAATTGCTTTTTATGGAATTAAACTAGATTTAATTCCAATAGAATTAAGTTCATTATTTCAAAAAAAGTGACTTCTTCCCTGAAGCGCATCTAATTCATATCTCTTTTTTAAAAAATATATTATTTATTTATTTATTTATCAGACAGAGACAAGAGAGCACAAGCAGGGGGAGGGGCAGGCAGAGGGAGAAGCAGTCTCCTTCCCTGCTGAGCAGGGAGCCCGACGTGGGGCGTCATCCCAGGACCCTGGGATCATGACCTGAACCAAAGGCAGACACTTAACCGACTGAGCCACTCAGGTGTCCCGTGACAGTCTACTTTTTAATCCACCATTTTTCATTTGAGGAATCAAGAAACATTTGGTGGGGAGAGGAAGAGAGGAACTCACCAAAAACACTTAAAATAATTGATTCATATTTGGATCCAGATCTGAAGAGGCTCATGCTTCAGATATGTACAGCTCTTCGAGTGCACTTGTTTTAATTTTACTTAAAGGGAATCACTGAAGAGTTTCAGCTGAAGCAGTGGTATTGCTCAGCAAATCCGACCAACAAAATGTTGGTTTTTCTAGTTAAACTTCTGTGTGTTAATCAGATCTGTCTCAAAAGCCATTCATCAGGTTGGGGAGGGTGTCCTATTATGTGAAAAAGCTTTCTCATTTAGATGTAAATTAGACCTAGCATATCAGGAAGAAAGAAAAGGTTTTGACATTTTGATATTCTAACGATACAAGGTTCACGTTGCTCAAAAGAATCTGGATGTACATACCATTGACCCCCCCCCCGGAAAATATGAATTAGCCAGTTTTTTAAAAACGACCCAAGCACCCTCATTCAATTATCTTCTTAGAAGTAAAACATTATTTTACAACTGCATGCATAAAAATAGAGTGGAATTTGCATGTCTGACTTCCTCTGTGCAGTTCTTTTCCAGCAGAAACGTATCCCACGTTATGCTTGAAACATCATTATTTCTACTTGGGATATTATGAATATTTGTTGGAATCCTCGGAAGGGATGGAAAAGTTGCATTTCTTGTATTTATTTCCTCTGGCAAGCTTGTTTCTAGAATGGACATTTTAATGTACTTTAAACTGCTTTTAGTAACCTGTGTCTGAAAGGAAGAGACTCACTCAAAATAAACTCAAAATGAAAGGAGCTTTACATAATCACGGAGCTCGGGGGTACTGGCCATGCTCCTAGTTTTTCTCATGAGCTACCTGCTGTTTCTCACGGAGATCCTGTTTCAATTTGCCTCTGCTCTCTCTCTCTCTCTTTTTAAGATTTTATCTATTTATTTGAGAGAGAGAGCACGAGCCAGCGAAGGGAGGCAGCAGAGGGAGCAGGAGAAGCAGACTCCCCACTCAGCAGGGAACCCGATGCGGGGCTCGATCCCAGGACCCCGAGATCATGACCTGAGCTGAAGGCAGATCCCTAACCGACTGAGCCACCCAGGCACCGCTCTTTTTAGTTTTTCTGATTCCTCAGCTGCAACTTCCACTACCAACTGGCAATCTTGTTTTTCTGTACTTGCCTTTGAGATAGAATAAATGCCACCTGTTATTACTGGTGTTGTTAAACTTGAAGGAATGAAGGCTCAGAAAGATAAAGTGAGTTGCCCAACATCACACAGCATTAGAAGACATTTGTTTCTATGGTTATCAGCTTATCTGACTTTCTACCATAGCATAAGCCTTTAAAAATGTCTGATACATGCAATTAACATAAATGGACCTTGAAAACATTATGCTAAGGGATAGAAGCTGGACACAAAGGGGACAAATATGGTATGATTCCATTTATACGAAGTGACCAGAAGAGGCAAATTCATAGAGACTGGAAAGGAGACGAGGGGCTACCAGGGGCTGGAGCGAGCAAAGGACAGGGATTACTACTTGATGGGTAGAGTTTCTGTTTGGGATGAGGAAAAAGTTCTGGGAATGGATAGTGGTGATAGTTGCATTCACAAGTATATTGTGAATATACTTAAACACCACTGAATTGTATACTTAAACATGGTTAAAATGGTAAATTTTATGTTACGTGTATTTTGCCACAATTTAAAAATAGCCAAAAAATATTTGGGAGAAGTGATGAGTATGTAATAGTGGGGAAAAAAATGATATGGCTTTTTCCCTTAGTGAAATACTTTCTTTGTTTTTAAAAGTAAGGGTTTTTTGGGAGGCAGAGCCAGGGGCTGTGTCTAGGAAGGGGCAGTACGAGGGGGTCTTCCGGTGATGGAGCAGTTCTGAACGTAGCTCGAATATGGTGGTGATTGCATGAAGCTGCATGGGTAATAAAATTGCATAGAACTACACACACACAGGAGTGCGTGGGTGGCTCAGTCGGTTAAGCGTCTGCCTTCGGCTCAGGTCATGATCACAGGGTCCTGGGATGGAGCTCCGCCTCTTGGGCCTCTTGGTCGTAGGGCTCCCTGCTCAGCAGGGAGTCTGCTTCTCCCTCTCCTTCAGCCCCTCCCCCTGGCTCATGCCCCAAAATTTAAAAAATCTTAAAAAAAAACAACCCTACACCTGCACGTGTGCTCAGACACACACACACACACACACACACGCGCGCGCGCGCGCGCACACATGCAGAATTGGTGAAATCTGAATCAGCTTTATGGATTATATCAATTTCTTGATTGGCATACTGTAGGATATCATACAAGCTGTTATCATTGGGGGGAGGCCAATTTAAGGCTTGAAGGGTGTACCAGGACATCCGTATACATTTCCTTGTAGCTTCCTGTGCATCGTAATTACGTCAAAACGAAAAGGTAACGCAAACACACGACACCGACAACCAAAAAGTAAAGACTGCAGTAAGACTGGAAACTAACTTCAGGGTACATTTTATACCGTGTCGTTATTAGTGTGAGGAATGACCATTCTCCTTGAGAATTCTCCGTTCTCCAGGAATGGCTCTCACGTGGCTTCAGTAAAAGAGGCTGACGCAGACTGTTACCGTCCTTTCTTGGAGCACATGTGCAATCTGTCATCACATTCTTTCCAAGAAGTTATAGGAAAGATTTAAGAAAGATTCTGCTCTGTCCTTACCAAGGTTCTGTTAGAATCAGGAAATCGTCGATTTGAAAATAACCGTGAGCTTTTTACTTTCATTCTGTCTTAAAAAAAACAAAACAAAAAACACCGAAAAATCTTGTTGGTATGGACATGGTGGTTTTCAGGAACTCCTCAAGTAAAGATGCATCCAAATGTTTGTTATCACCGAAAGCGTGAAAACAAAATGATGGAGAATTGATGTTTGTTTATTCGATTAAATGCTGTTCCTTATGTTTTTGTTTCTGTAGGAGCCAGTCAACGTTTCTGCAGCAGTAAGCTAGCAGAGGCACTGAACATCTAAATAAATCAGAGAACTTCTTTGTCTTAAGTTCGCCCTTCATCACATGAACACCCAGAAAGAGAATATTAATACATTAAACCAGCAAAGGATTTATATGGGAATTGGATGCTAGCAATTGCTTAACAAGTTGAGAAGAATAAACTTTTAAAACTGTAAATACTTGTTTAAAAAGACAAATGTTCTCACTCGCATGTTGTCAGTGGAATTGTAAATTGGTACAATTTTCTTTGGAGGAGATGTTGGCAGTAAATACTCCAAGTCATAAAAATATTCATATCCTTTGACCCAGTAATTCAATTTCTGGGAATTTACCCAAAACAAATAATTAAAAAGAAGACACAAACGATGTTATAAAGATGTTCCTAACAGCACTCTATATAATACCAAAATCCAGACGATAACCTCAATGCCAAATAACAAAGGAATGTTTAAGTAAATTATGGATTTCCAACCCAGGAGAGTATTCCATAGCTACAGAAACTGATAAGCATGCTATGTACCAAATGTAAAGTGCTTGTAAAACAATTCAAAACCTTCAGCATTCTGAAGAAAGGTATGCATTTATGAGTTATCTTCTGCAGAAGAAAGAGCAAATTCTAAACTCCTTGATGAAGGTGGAAGGAAAACTCCTGTCCTTGGGTCTACAGAAGAGATTTTAACAAAATGCAAGGAAGCGGAGTAAGCCTAAGATGAGTGTGGGAAAATTCACACTTGTAGAGGTTATTTCTCAATTTTCAAGTTACGGCCCGAGAAGAGGCACACCATGAGGACTGATGACTAGATTTTAACAATTGTGCAGGGAGGGCAGCAAGCTATCTTTGGAATGCTCTGGATGTAATCACTAGTGTGCTTAAGATCACAAAACGATTCTCAAGGGTTGCTAACGAGCAGCAAACCGCCAGCATCTTGCACGTACAACCCCTTGGGAGCAGGAAAGTTATTTTGGAAGATTAAGATTTTTAAAAAATCACAAAGGTCCAGATTTGGCTGCCCTCAAGCACCCTCCAGTGACACAGTGGCCAAATCTCCCTTCTGTAAACTAAAGGAGGGGGAATGATGATCTCCAGTCTTTTCTGTCTGCCTTCAGCACAGAAAGTGGGTAATTCTAGTCCAACATAATCATCCCCTAATTCCAGGTGTTTAATTCAGCTCAGTAACGTTGCTGTACTGAACGGCCACATTAGGTAGGATTTGAAGCCACGTCCGCTTTCTGTGGTTACGTCTTACCTTGAGTCCTCCCTGCTGGGACCGGAGCCAGAGCATTAAGGTCAAGTACCAGGCTGTTTCCAATTTTCCTAAGAGCAGAAGTAGTTAAGTGTTTGGACTTGAATGGGATATCCTACTAGGTTGCATGTTATGGAAAGGAAGAATTTATGAGGGCATGGAATCTTAGAGGGCCAAAAATTAAGTGGAGAAAGTCAATACAACAAACTTAAAATCAAGGCTTGAGTTACACACACACACACACACACACACACACACACACACACACACGTATGTCTGCACACAGGTTGATTGTTGTTCCAAAGCCATCAAAGCTTCGGGTCTGAGAGGAACATTTCATAGAGGGATATTTCAGAACAGGGCTTGGCGGAAGGATACCTGATGTTTCCCGAACTTGAGAGGCCAAGGTACAGTTGGAGCTTGGAGGCAAAAAACCCCAAGTGGAAAATACTGAAGGCAACAGGGAATTTTAGAAAAGAATGTGGGCGTTTGGAAGTCGAAGAGGAATACTCAACAAAAACCGCTGTGATTAAAGGCAGTACTAGTACACTGGTAACCTATGAACATCTCTCTACTTACCGTTAAGCATCCACATGTTTAACAACCTACGTAGTTTGGCCCCGGGGTCAACAGCCAGGCTGACTGCACCTGAGTTTGCTGGCTCAGTCACCCCGCGACTACGCGTGTGAAGTCTGTGTGTCTGGAAGAGAGAATAAAAAGGCGGGTGGGGGTGGTCCTGGCGAAGTCAGAACTATAAAAGTGAGCATGTCTTAGTTCATTGGCTCAGTTCCGTGATTTTGGGAAGGTCTGCAGTGTAGACAGCCTCGTTACGGTGCGCTGTGACATCAATCAGTGGTGAACGCACCGGACGTGGATGCCGACAGTAGCTTCAGGTTTGAAAGGGAGAACACACAGTGGGAGGTGCGTAGCGGAAGACTAGGGGACGAGGGGCAGTAAAGCGTTGCTGTCCTCACTCCACCCACCCCAGAGGACCCTTCCGTGAATAGGAGCTTCTGGAGATGGAGAAACCACATCAGAAGGATTGCAGCTCACCTTAGACTGGCCCACCCTACAATGGAGAGGATCCAGGGTCCCATTGGGGTGCTGGTCCTATGGTTTCCCATGGGGAGATTTTTCTCGGTTGTCATTCAGACTTAGAGCCTCACATTTGACGAGGGGGAATCAAACACCTGTTAATGGATAGATGAGTCTATGTATGTCCTCCACTGGGTTATAGATTCGCGTTGGGTATTTTGTGGCTGGACAGTTAGGGCTGGCCCCTGGCTTTTCCTATCCAGGCCCCTGGCCCTGAAGGCACCATAGGCCTATTAGCAGGCCAGCCTTCTTTGCATCTGAGACCCCTCGACCTGGGTCCAAGTACCAGCCGTTGGCTTCTTCCTTCTTCCTTAACACCTTCTTTCCCATCGACCCACAGGTTCACAATTGCCAACGTTCCCTTGACAATGGCTGAGAAAGAGAGAGAAGGAAGCTACGCTTGGAAAGATTGCTTTGTAGTTTATTTACACCAGAATGTAAGAAAAAGTAAGTTATTAACAACAATAAATAACTGGGAAAAAAAAACACAAAACAGCCATAAAATGACACAAAAGGGTGGCATGTGTGAGGATCAACTCTTGCTTGCTTTGCTTGTAGTCTGTAACACTGTGCATTCCAAAACTTGGTCCTTCCGCAGTGGCAGTGGTATTTTGACTCAATATATGTAACTAATCAAGATCCCAGCTTGAAATGTAAACCCTAAAAGTGACACTTTGAAGCTACGTTAAGCGGCATAGGCATTAACAACAACTCAAAGAACCTCTTCGTGGTGATAACATAGAAACTGAAGGGAGACTTGCAGTTCAACAGACATGCTTTCACTTGTAAGCAAAAACATTGAGAGGTTTACCCTACAGCACTTGTTAACAACAGAAGTATAATTAATAACAGCGTCTGCAAAGTTCTTAGCATAATCACATTCCCTTATGGCACTAACTCCTAAAAAGCTGAACCACTTCTATTTCAAATGCAAACAGATTGTTTTGAAGGTAGAACACAGAACCCGGTGTGTGTTGCCTCCGCATGCCAACGCTGCGCTCGAGTTACACTTCAGTTTTAGCAAGAATGAATAGTTTTAAATGGTCTATTTATGATCAATTGCGGTCACTAAACAGACCCTTTTTTTTTTTTAAATTTCAAGCATTAGGGCTTAGATGGCAGGTTGTCTCTCACCTAGCCTGCTGAGTCAGATGATCAGAAAGGGACTAAAACGATTGACAACTGTTCTCTATTGGATTATCTGAGTACACATTGCATGTGACTAAATTATATTCTGGCCCTTGTGAAAAGTAAAATTCCTATTGACCAAATCCAGCCAGTGACCTTGTTGTTTCTGAGCCACGACGAGATGCCAAATTAAGCAAAACTGAAAAATCCACATACATACATTAGCCTTCAAATTTTCACGGCAAAATGACTTTCTGAGATGTGTCAGAATCTTTTCTCTTAGGTCACTATTTATTCCAGTGTCTTGAAAGAAAACCGCGTATTTCTTTTGGAGGTCTTGTGTTTTTTAACTGTCTGTGTTTGTTATGCACGCATAACGGTGCTCCTTAGAGATTTATTTTCACAATCCAAAACATGCCTAATAAATACTCCCAAATTAAAACCATTTCCCCCCCAACACACAGATGCAAACCCAAAGCAGAAGGGTTTATAAACGAAGTTCACCAATGAACTTGGTTTGGGTTTTTACGGTGGTAACTGAAAAAATGTCACAGACTTTTTTGTTGTTATGCTGTTCCTTTGCTTTGTTTTATTTCAGCCCAACAGTAGGAAAATGAAATGGTCTCCAGAGCTCGCCTGGACAAAGTTTATGCAGTAAAAACACCAAGACCTTCTTATCCTGGGAAAGCACAACCAAAGCCAACGATGCCGTATTACAGTCCATGAAAACCACGGGGGCATTTCGTCACTGGAAATCCATCCAAAGTGATGACATTTATGGCCACTTTGATGGTCTCCACTAACACTGGAGATGAAGATGGGGTGAACGTACGTGTTATTCTATGGGTTATTTATTTTAATTTGGCTACCAGAGACTTAACACTGGTGGTGCCTGACTCACTATGCTATATTTATATATGTACAGGTATAATACAATTTTGGTGAACAAAGTTGAAGGTTTCCACATTGCAGACAGAGGCACTGAGTTAAAGATTCTATTTTTCCCCAAACATGCTTAATGAATTCAAGTTTCTGCTTTTTTTGTCTTCTACGTTTCCATCATGCAACCATTTAATTTCCATCCTTATAGGAATTATTAACGTTCTATATACACATTCATCGCAGGCTTGTATCCCACAGTAAGCAAACTCAGGTATGGAGAATATGAAATGACACTTGGAAATCAAGAGAGATAAAATATTGAAGTCATTTATGCCTTGTGATGACTTGATTAAATATTCAAAGCAGCTAAAGGAATATTTGCACCGCCCCCACCCCATTTAAATGCACACAACCACATGTAGACAGGAAAAACCGAACATACTTTAAGAGAACACACATTTGTTGGTTAAGAATGACACTATCATCGGCAGCTTTGAAATTGATGTCTGTGGTATCGAACTGGCTAACAAGAGAAAGCAAACTCACAGAAGGAAATCAGAAATTAGCTTCCTAAAGCATACAGCATCGTTGGCCTTGACAGCAGAAGCTACTTTACAAAAAAGAAAAATGGCAGTGGTGTTCATGGGAAAACAAGGTGCCAGATGTGCTTACAACCTGCCCCAAATTAATCTGTTCTATGCAAAAATAACGATCCCACCCCCTCCTGATTTCAGCCGGCAAATGGTAAGCAAATACGTATACTATGTCAGTGTCTTCTGAAAGTAGAATTTTGTGTTCTAAAGCCCAACATTCTCATTAAGTACTACTGTGTGGGGAGGGGACCACTGAGAAGCCCAAGGGGTCTGAGAAGATGAAGATTTCCCGCAAGCAGAAATCATGCTACTAGACCATGCAGAGATCTCTTACTGCAACGCTGTCGTTCTCAGGGAAGAGATGCACTGTCCATCTAAACCGGTTGCAACTGGTTTCCTTTGAGTTCTGGGTTTGTTTATTTATTTATTCAGCGAAAATGTCAACCTGGAGATAAAGAAATTATCTTGACAGTCTGACGTATGACTTAGAATACTCGGTGCTGGGTTCCTGGGACCAGCGCCTGCACCAGGGAGAGTTTATCCGTTTGAAAGACACCATGTAGCGTGTGCTGAGCACTGAGAGAAGCAGGCAGGGTCCACTGGCTGAGAGGCTGTGTGGGAAGGAGGTCATACTCCTTGGTTTATGTTGTTTCCTTTGGAATCTTGTGTTTTGGGAAGGTCCCTTTCCTGAGGTTGGAGGTCATGGTCAGGAAGGCTAGCTGGGGCCTCGGAGTTGCCCAACTACCTTGTTGTCTTCCTCTCCTGGAGGACAAAAAGTAAATGCTAGATTCTGCTTGCCCTTCCTTCTGCGTTGAAAGGCAGTGAGGCGCGACGGTGGCAGAGTTTTCTCTTTAGATCAAAGGAGAGTTCGTTTTCTGCCACTTGGGTTGAATGATCTTGCTTCCCGTCCACCTGGATTCTAATCTTGCATTACCACCGCTCGCAGGAAAGAAAGCTAGACAGAAGGGAATCTTTTCCCCTTTTTACTCTACAAATAGATGTCAGCAATTCTGCTCATCTCTCCTCCCACTCGACAGTCTTTACTCCACTTCTGCGACATTCCCAATATTTGGGTTTCAAGTAAGGGCAAGAGAATGGCAGTCTTTTTTAAGGTCCGGTGATGGGCAATCTGTTCCAGGGAAATCTGGATGTTATTAAAAGTAAAAGCAGGAGGGGGATGGGAGACAGTTCTCTTTTTCAGGGTTCCCGAACCAGACATTCTGACAGTGTTAAAAGTCCTGTGAGCTTAGTCTACCCTTGAACTTCTTTGAATGGGCTAATAGTCAACGAATTCTACTCAATTAATTGCAAATACTGAGAATCTTAATGGACGATGGAAGTTAACAATTCAAGGTTTGTTGGTACCTGTAGAGAAAAATGATGTTTGCCTCACCTGGGCCTCTTGGTTCCTAAACCAAACCATCCCCAGTCAGTCAGTCATGGTCACATTCATCCGTGCAATTCTGAAAGATTTCTGAGGCCACAAGGGCACAAAGGGGAAAGTTATTAAAAGACAGAAACAAGTGGAATCTTTATTAAATTCTGTGAAAGGTATAAATAAGTTATTGTTAATTGCACTTGGAGCCACTATAGGTTGATAATTAAAATTTTCAAAAAATTTAAAGAGTTAATTAGGCCCCAAATCCTGAGTCAGACTAACCAAAATAGGAATCTCAGTTAACTACTAGTATTCAAGTATTGGTGATGAACAGTTTGAAAATTTAACAATTACGTATGTTACGCCTGAGAGTACTTTTGAGAATTTCAGGTTTGATGAGAGGAGATTGACTTCGCTGTTTCACCACACATTCTAACACAGGGGCATGAAGTTTTCATTTATTTGCTCTTGAAGTCCACACCGACCTCATCAAACGCTCAACAGCAAGGCTTCCTCCCTGGCTTCCAGCTATGGCTACAGAAGATTCTTTCTGTCCTTTGCAAGTCTTACAATTTACATCTAGAGGGATGCTGTGTGTCATACTTAGGGAATCCTATTATATGGGAAGGTACTTAACCACATGCACACTCAGAGATTGAAGGAACATGTTTGAGGGACAAAGCAGTCTTTTTCTATATCAGAAGATTCTTAAAAAAAAAAAAACAACCCAAATGAAAATATAAAACCCCATGAAATATTCATAGGAAGTTACTCTAATTTGGGCCGACATGGCTTATCTGAAGAGTGTATGCCAGGTAAATTCAGGGTGGCTCTTTTCTCAGGGTCTGGAAGCGTGAGAGTTTCTGGGGCTGACTTTTTCCGGGGTCGATCTTTGGGCACGGACAGAAATTCTGGGGCGTCGGTGGCCAGAGGTGTGGATGGAGCACTGGAAGGGGCGCTGCGGACGGAGGAAGGCAGCAGGGGGATACTCGAGATAGAAATCGCAGGTGGGAAAACGCCAATTTTTCTGTTGGTGGCTTCCTGAGTGGCTCGTTCAAATTCTCGGACTTCATCCATTGTCATGTCTTCAAAGAAAAAAAAAATAGAAAGAAAAATGACCAGTTATTTAGAAGAGATGCAAATGTATTTACCTCCATGCCTGATTTTAAGGGAACTACAGGAATCCTATCATAACGAGGCCCGTCCAGATTATAAACCCAAATTATCACTGAAATGCTAAACCCTGATTTTTTTCTTTTTACTAAGGCATAAACCTCTGAAAAACAATATTCTTTTATGAATATCCATCCAAGATTTTCCAAAGCACTCTTCAGTGAGTAGTGTTAAGTATTCCGAATAAGGACGGATCAGGAAAGTACAGAACCAGACCAGGGAAGTATCTGGGTGTGTGTGTGTGTGTGTGTGTGTGTATGCGTGTGCGTGCGTGTGTGTGTGCGAGCCATTGGCCTGGTGTGATATATGGAGCTATTATTAGACCTAGTCATCTTTTCTATAAAGGGAGGCTAGTTCCAGCAATCGATGGCCCAGAAATGATACGTATTATTACCTACTTTAGGGCACGTAAGTACAAGTACACTGTTACAGGGGAAATAGGCAAATCATCAGAATTTCTTCTTATTCAATAAATACACTTTTTGCATTCTGGGGGTTACTGGTTTCCTGACTGTGTACCCATCCTCAGATTGTTTAAATGCTGTGTTTTATTTAATTCAGCTTAAAAAACAAATAAGATAATGACAACCACCACAAACCCTGCTAATTATCCCAAAGCCAAGAAAAATAAAACCATTTTTTCAAGGAAAAAAAAAGCATTATTTGGCATTCAGGAAACAAATTCCGTGACGCCTCATTAAGAGGAACTGTCAGGTGATGTAAATACCTAAAATGTTTTTATTAAGTGAGAAAGTAAAAAAAATATATATATATATTTTAAATTTTAATCTTTCCCTAACTTCTTTATTTTTAAGTAATGTCTACACCCAACATGGGGCTTGAACTCATGACCCCGAGATCAAGAGTCTCATGCTCTTCCGACCGAGCCAGTGAGGCACCCCCACTAATATATTGACTGTATTACACACACCTGCTACCATTTAGACATAATATATTGAAAACATAATAACACTGTGATGACTTCTCTTATCAGGGCCTGTTTGTTTTTTTTTATAGTTTGAGATCTCTTCTCCCATTCTCAGAAACTCTATTACTATTACTGTCATTACTATTGTTATGGTTCTTATTAATTACTCTCTGGCTAACCCTGGTATCCTTTGTCATTTTTATTTACTGGTAACAGAGAAAACAGGTGACTGCGCTTACTGGAAAAAGCACCGAGTGAAAGCCTAAGGACTTGTTCTTGAGTAAAAGGGGAAATCTGCTGCCCGTGGATTTTCTACATGAATTTTAGCTTCCCACAGACCCATTTTTCATTCTTGTCCTCTCCCGTGACCCTAGTGGTTAAAACGTCATTAGATGATATTGCATAAGCTAAAATGAAGCAATAGATCCACTTTGGAAATATTAACTATGGAATGAATATTCATAACATGGTATTAATCATTAGGATACATATATAAAAAATATATGTAATATATATAAGGTCATATTATAACATGAGCAAGCCAGAAATATTTTTCTTTTTTAAAAACTTTTTTATTTAAATTCAATTTAGTTAACATATAGTGTATTATTAGTTTCAGGGGTAGAATTTAGTGATTCATCAGTTGCATATAACACCCAGTGTTCATTCTATCAAGTGCCCTCCTTAATCCCCATCACCCAATGACCCCAACCCCCCCCAACCCCCCACCCTCGTCTTCCCTCCAGTGACCCTCGGTTTGTGCCCTATAGTTAAGAGTCTTTTATGGTTTGCCTCCCTCTCTGTTTTTACCTTATTTTATTTTTCCTTCCCTTCCCCTATGTTCATCTGTCAGAAATATTTTTCAAAAAACAAAATCCTTAAGAGGATTTCCTGGAGCAATTGTTAAAATATTATGAAAGGAAAATTTTTCTTATAGAGGAAATAAAATATGATTGTATTGATATCATATACAATTTAGAATTTACCAGGAAAAATTGTACCTATACATTTGCCACTTTAGAAAATACTAAGACTGTTAAATAAGTGAATAAATGAGATTAAGTTTTTAATAAAGGTGTATGCACTTCAAAGTAAAATTGAGACTCTCAGAAAAATTTCAGTGAATGGGGTATGTTTCTGCTATAATAAGCATCTTTGTAAAGTGGCAGAGTATAATGCTCTATTCCCCATATCCAGCAGGGGGCAGAAATCATCCAAAATACAGAATTGCGATTTTACAATTCCAGAGTCTCTTAGAAGTTCCCTTCCTTGAAGGCATAGACACCACTCAATGGAAAAGGAGACTTACTTTCTTACTGCCGTGTTCCTGGATGTTAATTCTGCATAATTTCAGTCTAATGTGTCCCTGCTCAGGTTGAGGGTTTAAATTTTACTGAGCACTCTTGCAGTTTTTATTCGGGATGGACAGCAGCCTCTTGATTTCAACTGTTTTTCATTACGATAGCGTAGAAAGACAATGGAAAAATAAATGATCTCCAATTTGATGGAATTCCAAAGAATAAGGGAAATGTCGTAAGCACTCAAAATAACCACTTTGTGTAACTTCTGAGGACATAGGCATTTCTTACACTGAATTCATGGGAACGACAGTGAATTGCAGCCAGAGAATGCATGGGGCTTTCCCACGGGAGAACCATTCTAGGTACCACTGTCTACATAGTAAACTGACTTTCTAATGGTAATAATGGCAGTAAAATGGCAAGAAAACCAAACAAAGAGCCTGAAGCTAAAAACCGTAAGAGCTTAGAATGAGAAAAGCTGGGCACTTAGAGTCCTTTGAATGTGGCATCTCCCCCTTTCCTCTGGCTTCCTTTGTCTGATCAGACTTCTAAGCAAGCAGCTTTCAGAGGGCGGCTGACAGAGAACTAGAGTCTAACATTCCAAAAAGCAAAGGGAATTGAGAATGATGGACTTCCAAGGACAGTGTCCTTCACGAGCATTTCTAATGTTAGAACAGGGACAGAAGGAGAAGGAAGTCCTATTGGCACAGGCCTGTGCATAGAGAGGAACACCCCAGGTAAGCTGACCCCATAGCTTTCTGAAAATGCAGTCATCGACATGCAACATGGGGAGGAAACGTCAGGGCCATCTGCGCCTCAAGGGTAAGCCACATGCACTTGAGCCTTGCAGGGCACACTCCAAACACATGCTCTAAAAACCGAACCAAAAACTTCTAAAGTGCAACCACAAACATCGTCACGATTCTAAAGCACCCATTTACGGCAACAGCTGTTGCTCCATTGTCTTTACCTACAATATCAACTTCTTAAAAATCTAATAGGTACTTCTCTGGGGCGTGGGCTAGCAGACATGCAGGCTCAAGCTGACACCCAGGGAGATCCCAGCGCCGGCCAAAGATACATACAAATGACTTATGATTACAATTTCTTTGTTCTCTTAGCTCCTCTTCATTAGCATGAATGATTGAGAGATAACTATATTTAAAATGCTGGCATGCACCATACAGTCAGCTCTCAATTTCCCACGTGCCACCAAATAACCCGAGGCCCTCTGAAGCTCATCTTGAGTCCCAGGACGAGGCCCAGCACACACCCAGCTCACCGCACCTCCACTGCTCAGCCAGTGTGTACACAGACTGCAGCCCCGTCTTGAGATTAACCGAAGCAAAAAGGAATGGATTGGCTAGAACAGCTCTAAAGAGCCGCAGAAAGCATTTCAAAGCAAATGTAAAGAAATCTCAAACACCAGATGAGCCACAAGCTGTCCCTTGAATGAATAACTTGAGCGTTAACTGTGTTTTTAAAAGTTACTGTCACGATAGTCTAGTTTTCAGATGACACCTGTTTGTTTCCTCTCTTCTTTCACGGTGCAAGCCATTCACCAGCCACCAATGTTTCCACTCTCCACGTTCGTGGGTTTTATGAGCGGAAAAGCAACCCCCAAATCAAGTGGCTTTCTTAAGAACTGGAAGATAATAGAAGCAAGAGGTGACACTGTCCAGTTTAGACCTAGCTCAGGTTCTTTACCAACAGCCTCTGGGTGATGGCATGTTTGTGTGTGGAATGTTGAGAACTGAACGTCTGCAGTATTTCAAAGATCAGTTTATGTGTACGTTTGGTAAAGGGCGGGCAACATGTTTTAAAAATTCTACATACACTTGTTTGGGCATGGCTCTCTATGTCATCCACAGTGGAGGAATGCTGATTGCAAACTTTTATGTTGGTTTGTTCATGCATGTTTTTCTCGTATTCCCGAACATCATCCATTGTCATATCTGCAAAAAGGTCAAGACGTTGGCAACTACTGTTATTAAACGCAAACTTTCAACGGGGAGACTTTAGGGAAAGACGGTAGCGGAAGCCAAAGAGAGGTTTTAAAAAAGCAGGGAATTCACTAACTTTATGAAGAGTACGTCATAAAGTTAGCTACACCAGCCAAAGGGGGAGTGAGTGCAAGGAAGTTAAGTCGAAACAGTCTTAGAACAGAGAAGAGTGGAAATTATTTAGGGGTGAATCTTGTAAAGTGAGCTAGATGGGTGGAAAGTATTAGCACGTGGGCAGTGCCATAGCCTGAGATCTCCTAAAGCATTCTTAGAAGATCCCGTTAGGGGGGACAGGGTCAGGCTTGTTTGCTTTAATACTTACCTTCCAGATACCTTTCAAAATAG
This sequence comes from Ursus maritimus, assembly GCF_017311325.1. Taxonomy (NCBI): domain Eukaryota; kingdom Metazoa; phylum Chordata; class Mammalia; order Carnivora; family Ursidae; genus Ursus; species Ursus maritimus. Next base: position 13,776,391 of record NW_024424897.1, on the reverse strand, counting down.
ATTTGGAGATTTCTTTAAATCAATGCATTCGACAAGAGAAAGGACACTTTCATTGCTACTACAGGAGGCAGGACATAGAAGGCAGACGTTTACCAGTACCAGGGATACTTGGTTGCAATGCTCGCACGGAGCCGTATCTCTGCACAGAATTCATAGTGTCAGAGAGTGCGGGTCTATATCGAACTTCGAGTCTAGTCTAACAGCTTGGAGATGGCTGGCTCTACTTCCACCCACACTGATCTATAAATAAAATGGCACATGACATTATGATTTTGGGCCTGAGTCTGTAGTTTTTCAGCATTCCAGGATAACGATCTCTTCCATCCAGTGGTTCCCAATGGGGGACAATCTTGTGCTAGTTTTTTGGTGGTCACAACTGGGGTGGTAGAGCTATTGGTATCCAGCAGCTAGAGGACCGGGAGGTCTTGGAAAAACCTACCAATGCCCATTCTCAACAGGGAGGTACCGGGTTCAAAATGTCCATGGTGCCCAGGCTGAGAAACCCTGTCTAAATCCAACCAACAAGAAACTGCGGTTAAACAAAGAACCCATCCATCTTCAGTATACAAAATGCATACAAATAACAATTATTCTCACTTGAACTACGTCTGCTGTTTTATCCTCCACTCCCCACCTGCTCTTTGGTTACTTGACAACATTCTATCAGCAATTTTCCCAGACAGGCATTTCTCTGTTGCGGTCATGGCAGAATTTAACTTCATGCCTCTCTACAAGGAAGGGATGCTTGAATAATTGGTTATTCGACCACCCTGATGGTGAATTAGCTTGGTGGGGATTTAGAGCGGGCATTCACAGCTGGAAATTTTTCCCTAAGTATTTCCTGCATCATGTGGTTTGGTGTCTTTTTATATCAATCCATGTATGTCATGTGAGATTCTCTTCATTTCCACAGGGCACGCGTGCCAGAACTTTATGATTCAGTTCAGTGTGGTCTGGGGCCAAGAGGGAGGGGCGGCTCTAAATCCAGACCTGGGCTATTGTATTTAGCTGATGATGCCCAAGCCCCCACACCCCAAAACCCGTAGATCACAAATGTTGTCCATAAGCAATGTAAGTCTCAAGGATGCTAAGCAGCAGTCTAGCCAAGCAAAGAGCATGCTTTTCATCGAGGTAACTGGAAAGCAACAAACACAGGCTGCTTTGTAATTAGAACAAATGTATCTTAGTTAACAATAACAGCATATTCGTTCAGTGCAATCACTTTAATTCCAAAGGCTGGTTATCAAAATTTCTTAAACACAATACACCTGGAATGAATACTGAGGTCATTTTTAAGCCCAAAGTTTAAGATTTAGAGAAATTTCTCTATACGAACGTTCATTAGACACTTCCCTCCCTCCATCCCCCCCTTACCCCCCTCCCCTGCCCCCGCCACAGGCATGACAGTAATTTGGAAAACGAAAACAAAGGCATTTTAGTTTCTTTGTTCTAGTAAATCCCAACAGAAATCGTTCTTTATCTTTAATTAGCTCCATGTTAAGAGAAGGGCTTAAACTGCGTGACTGTGTGCTTTCAAAGATGTCTTAATTTTGTAGATGTGAAGAAGGATTTAACAACAAAGATAGGCATTACTGCCTTGTTCATAATAGTGAAAAATGGGAGAGCCCAGGGGACAGACGGTACTACGGAACCATTAAAGAGTGATGTAGGAGAATATTTAACACTATAGAGAAATGTCCTTAGCATATTGTTAAAAATAGGAGGTAAAACAACTCTACACATTATATGAAATCTTCTCTGTCAAAAAAGCATTATGTACATTTTAAAAAGGCTAAAAGGATACATTTTACAAAGTTAACAGTGATTGTTTCGAGGAGTTGGAATTATAGATAATTTGCATTTTCTTCTCCTTGTTTGTATTTCCTACATCAAATATGCTAGTACTTGCGTAAGAATGAAAAAAAGAACCTTATTTAAAATCTATTATTTGGGGTCAAATACCACCAGTTTGGAATTGGTAAGGAGAAAATATAGTTTTCTAGAATTTCAGCTCATTCCAGAAACATCCCTTTTTTTTTTTTTTTGTTAAAATGGAAGAGTTATGAAACAAACTTTCAGAAAATTGCAGCGCAAAGAAAAAGATCTCCCAATGAGACCACATAAGAATGAACATTTCTAGTAAGGTCATTCTCTAAAAGATGGTGATAATCGGGTCCTTACTGAGGAAGGAAAATACATTGGTCTGAATCCTCAGTTCTCCTCACGTATCATACATGCTTATGGAAATGATGTAAATATTTTCAATATTTCTTAGTAATTCATGGAAAGCCTAATCAAGTGAAAGTATTCCTATTTAGGTTACCAGGCAAAACGTATTATGTCTTGCTTCTGCGAAGTATATTACCTCAACATCTATATAGGAATCAATTTTTTAGTAAATTCGGTTGCATTGCCCAATGAGAGATTACACTTTCAGGGATGGCTCATCTTCATTATGGACTGATTTTCAATGATCAGAGAGTGACTTCTAACAGTTTAGGTTCAGACCTCTCTGCTTCCAGCAAACAACTACTTATGTGCATCAACGATACTCTTCAAGGAAACTTACATCAATTATTTTGCGAAGAAACTAATAAATGATCACCCCTTAGTACACAGATTTCAAAGGTCATAATTTACTTTTCGGAAAGAAGGTTTCTCAGATAAAAGCTTTTAAACAAGCAACACTGGGCTAATTCCCTGATTTCAGAGAACATGGTAAGTAGTACGTTATTTCTGCTGGTAAGAAAGGTACGCCACAGTATCTCCGACACGAGGCTGTTGGAGGCTGTCTGTATCTTTGTATCTATGTCTATAACTGACATGATCAGCACTGGGAAGTAGTCTGGGGTATGAATCCCCTCCTCATTAGACCTCCGTGGCACAAGATCTCCTTTCTTTGCCCTCTTGTGAGTGCATTTCTTTACCTCTCTTTCTTACCCTCTTTCAGATGGCGGGAGAGCTGATCCTATTTCTCCTGCCCCAGCCCCATGGAGGTCATGTAGACTGAGTAGACCCTCCTCTGCCAGGTGACTGGGCTGAGGTCGGCACCTCCAACTCTACAACTAGTCCAGCTTTGTCCAAGAAGCTCTCGCCCCGGGGGATTTGTTAATTGAGGAATCTGCTTTGATTTCCTCAACCGTGAACTAAAAGCTTTTATTTATTTTATTTTATTTTAATTAATTAATATTTATTTATATTTATTTGTCAGAGAGTGAGAGAGTACAAGCAGGGAGAAGCAGATGGCAGGAGAAGCAGACTCCCCACTAAGCAGGGAGCCCGATGCAGGACTCGATCCCAGGACCCTGGGATCATGACCTGAGCCGAAGGCAGATGCTTGACTGAGCCCCCCAGGCACCCCTAAAAGCTTTCATTTAAGAACAAAATATACCTCCACTCTATGAGTCTTGGTCGGCTTCAACCATTTTCTGCTTTTTTATAAAATATGGGTTTTAGTGATTATTTATTGAATCACTCAAATAATACATGAATTATGTTCCAGAGAAATAATTCAAATAGTACTGATTTTTGTTGAGAAAAGAGTTTAATTCTTTTTAACCTCTCCCACTAATCTTATTCCTTCTGGATGTAACCAATGTTAAGCGTTTGAGGTACAGGCTGCCAGATTTTTTCCTATGAATTTACATGTATATTACTGCACACACAGATAGTCTCATTTATTTTTAAATTTAAGGAATCATTCTATGGTATACTACCCCATTTTTATTATACCTATTGTCCTTTTTATTTTTTAGTTTTTTAATGTATTTTTTTAAGTTTTATTTAAGTAATCTCTACACCTAGTGTGGGGCTTGAACTTATGACCCCAAGATCAAGAGTTGTATGCTCTTCTGCCTGAGACAGCCAGGAGCTCTCACATATACTGTTCTGACTTGTTTTTCCTGCTATACATATACATATTTCCATACTGGTAATATAAAGCACTACCTTATTCTTTTTTTATTTTTAAGTTTATTTATTGAAGTAATCTCTACACCCAATGTGGGGCTCGAACTCACCACCCTTAGATCAAGAGCTGCATGCTCTTCTGACTGAGCCAGCTGCATGCCCCAGAACTACCTTATTCTTTTTAACTGTTGCAAGCAATATTCATAGCACGGGTGTATCATAATTTATTTGACATATTCCTGTTAATAAACATTTATACTGAGACTAATTTCTAGCTTTTATAAACAACATTACACTGAATAGCTTTGTACCTATGTTCATGAACACGTCTATTTCTTTTTTTTTTTTTTTAAGATTTTATTTATTCGACAGAGATAGACAGCCAGCGAGAGAGGGAACACAAGCAGGGGGAGTGGGAGAGGAAGAAGCAGGCTCATAGCGGAGGAGCCTGATGTGGGGCTCGATCCCATAATGCCGGGATCACGCCCTGAGCCGAAGGCAGACGCTTAACCGCTGTGCCACCCAGGCGTCCCACACATGTCTATTTCTTAAGAATAATATTTCTGTAAGTGGAATTGCTGGATCGTAGGTTATATGCACTTATTTTTACAGAAACTGTTTATTTGTTCTCCCACCTTATCCAAAACTGGATATTATCGCTAGTTTAAATTTTTGGCTATCAGATGAACAAATGTCATATATTGTTTTTGTTATATTTCTTGTGATTAATACTAAGGTTATCGGCCATTCGTGGTTTTTCTACGGTATACTTATTCATGTTCTTTACCTTTTTTTCTATTGAGTTGCTGAATTTTTTATTTATAGGACCTCTTTATACATTGTAGATATTAATTCTCTGTTGGCTACCGATGTCACAAAGATCTTGTCCTAGTCTTTCAACTTTGTTTATGGTGGCAATTTTCTTTCAATCACTTCATTTTTTAAAGAAGGCAGGTTGACTTCACAGTTTGCGGAGGCAAGATCATATATCTGCAAGGATAGAAGTCAGCAGAACATACAGAGAAACTGCAGATGGCATGGAACACAACGTCTGCAAGCAAGAATTTTCCTTCATTGTATTATACAGCTGCAGCTGATAAAATTTTAATAAAAGAGTTATATACATTAATTCAATGACCTGCCCAATGCCACATGTTTATTTCCTTCTACAAACATTTTCTCTCCACTTCTTGGATCCTCGACATAAACAGAAGTAATTTTTCCTTATACGAAGTGAAAATGGACGTCCTGAACAAGCAGTTGGGTTAGGGGTAGGGGGAAGGCTCCAGCAACCATGAATGAGATTGGATACTCCTTTGGCCCTGGCAAAATGGAAGTCATCCTTTGGGAAGTGTTTTTTTTTTTTTTTTTAACTCTTTACAATGATTATAAATTCAATACATGCTTGTCATAAATAGCTTAGGGGTGGCTCCACTTTTTTGTAGTGAAAGTAGCCAATCCTCAAGTCTTGGTGAATACCCTTTCCATTTAATTCGGACAAGTAAGATCTAGAATTGCAATGTACAGTTATGATTTTTTTCATAGTTCTTCATTTGGAGAGGTAAAGGAGAGTCACAGATCCCTTTGAAAATCTGATGAGAAGCTATGCGCTCCCTCCCCAGAAAAATGAGCATTAAGCACACACACGTAAAATGTGGCTTATGGGCATGGCACTGAAATTCATATTTCAGGAACATGGAGGCCACTGGACAATGCTGGCTTGCCAAAGTCAACCAGCTAACGCTTGTCCCTAAGTAGGCTTCTTTCTCCCCCTCGAGCTTGCTTCATTCGTTATTAGGTCTGCTCTCGGGATTCCAGAACAATTTCTAAGCCATTTTCATGAGGGACTTTCATCTGCACTAGCCGTAACTACACCCCTATACTTTTTTTGGAAGGGTCTGGATTTCAAAGACGCTCATGAGGTTCCACTCAATCACAGCCTCCCTCTGGCAATCCTTTGTTCCTCTCCCAAAATACTGTCAGATTTGTAAAGCAAAACTATGTTTTTGTGAAGCTGGGCTGCCTATTTTTATCTGCCCCCCTATCACCCCATCTTCTGAAATGTGTTGTTTCTTCTCTGATTAGTGTTCCAGTCATGCAGGAGAGACCCAAGGCTCATGGATAAAGACCAATCAAGGCTTTGGGGAAAAAAAAGAAAAAAACCTCAACTCCTCCAACAATGGATATGGTTATACTTTACAAGAACATGAGCAGAATAAAATTTGTTGAGGGAATTAGTTATGTGACAGCCATATGCTCAAACTCAGAAATGATACAAATTAATCCTTGGGTAAGAGAAGATCAACCACCATCTACAATGTCCTTTTTTTTTTTCCTTCTTCTTAATTAAGCACTAGAGGTGGTTAGCTTAATTAGGGAGAAAGACATGCAGGCGTGCCACTGCCTATGCAGTAGGTTTTATGTGGTATGAACACACAATCAGGAGGTCAATGGGACTAAGATTCAGCCCTAAGCCAAGAGCACCTCCTGAATTTGCCCAGAGGGATGTCATTCTAATTCTCACAAGGCACTGGAGCTTACCAGTTGGCCCAGAAGACATCTACCGTTCTCTAATCTGTTTGGACTGAATTAATTAAACTGTCCGTATAATCTAATCTGATTTAAATTTCTTAAACTTAAGCCGGAATCATCTGGAGGGCTTGTTAAAACACAGATTGCTGGGCTACACCCCCAGAGTATCTGGTTCAGGTTTGGAGTGGAGGCTGCGAATTTGAATTTCTAGCAAGTACTGAAGTGGGAGCTGATGTTGCTGGCCTGGGGACCTCACTTTGCACCAGAGCCATAAGCTACAGGGAAAGGTTTTTTTGTTTTTTTCAACTTTGGACCTTTTCCATGTTGACTAATGCAAGCCTCACTGAGCCCATACAGACCAAAGAAAAATACACAACTTCAGGTAGCCGAAACTGAAGGCGAACGGGGACACACCCATTTCCCTGAAAGGCCCACAGTCCTAGCGTTACCTCCAATAAGGGGCTGAGAAGGCAGGCTGTGGGCAGCGCTATTTCCATTCATTTGATTGACTGAATGTGTGCATCTGTGTAAGGAAGAAGCCAGTGTTTTCCGGGCAAGCAGCTCCACTGGGGGCAAGGATGCCAGTAATTTACATGAAATTGATGGCATGTTCTTATACCCCCTTGCTGAGTGAAAAGGCTGCTTGTTTTGGTTGGAGGGAAGATTGTGTATACAGGGGGTGGAGACCTTCTCTGGGGAGTACACAGCTCCCCCATGATCCAGATCCACTAAACCACACACTATTTTTCTGCACTCAGATACAGAAAGGCTTTTTGTGAACAGCCTCCTTGAGTTGTTAATGTGTCCACCTAAGCCATCCTGAGTAAACAGGTAGTTCTCCTCTGAGAGCTCTCCAGGACTGGAGGCCTATATTTTCCTCTGATGCATTAGTCTAGCTTTGGGCCCTTGTAATAGTCTGAGGATTTTTTTTTTTTTTTGGACTGAAAGTCTTTAAGTCTCTTTCTTGCCTCTGGCGTGAGAGAAAAGAGTCGGCCTCCATTTTTTGTACATGAGCAGTTCACTTACTGGATGCCCACCCACGTTTTTGTTTTCCTATATCCTACCTGTGCTCAAACCCTCTTTTCTGATCAACAGGCTTGCAGTGTTTTGCCCTCTTCATCAGGAACCAGCCACCCTTTCTGGAAAGTCCTCTATGGCATTCTGGCACTAGAGAGAAATCTATCAAAGCGCCCTGTCTCCTGGTCTTCAAAGCGGCAGATTCTTGGCCCTTGAGGTCCCCATTCACTTGCCAATTAGACTTTGAATATCCTTTTGATCTTCCCTTAGTGTTGGTGGCAAGGACACCAGGAGCTTAGAGGAACCCAAGTTGGGAGAGACCAGTAGTTCTTAAGGGTTTTTGTGTCTCTGCTCCCTTTCTAAGAATCTGAGAAAATCTCCCCTGAAAAAAAAAAAAAACCCAGAAACATTGGTTTCATAATCAGGGGAAGTCATCACAGCAGACTTTCCTTCTACCTGCCTCACAAAGACAACCACAGATAGGTCCTGGGGAGACGTCATGAAAACGCGGCAAGCCAGCAGCATCCTAGGGGTGTGCGGTAAGAAAGAGCAGATGACGACCTTTCAAAAGAAATCTCTTCCAGAGGTCCGCCTTTGGACAAACCCAGAAGATGAGGATCTGGGAAAAATGCAAAAACAAAAAACAAAACAAAAACAAAAAACACAAAACCAAAAACCTCCAGAACCACGTCTTTTAAATGTGGCCCGGAAACAGCTAACAAGATCGTTGTCTTCACCCGTTCAGTCCAATGTAGCTTTTCACTTTAAACGTGATCCCTTCTGCTAAGAGGAGGCAGGAATTGGTGGAACAATGACAGAAAAGCACCAAAATGCAATCTAGGTTACATTTGGGACAAATTCAGTGTGACTCAGGAACAGGCCAAGGAGGAGGGCATTTCATTAGACGATCAGATCTAACCCAAGTCACCGACCGGGTATGTTCGTTTCTATTTATAGTCAAGGACACCAGCTTCTGATGGCTGATTCTGGGAATGCAGAAGATTCGTGGGGACCAAACGACAGTGCTGAGGATCTGGAAAGGGTGGTCCATCCATCATGGGATGAAGCAAACCTTATTTTCATTTACTGGAAATGTGCAGAACTTGTTTCACTCCTCCCAAATCATGAAAACAAAGAATCATGAAAAGAAAGAATCATGAAATGAAAGGAAGGAAAGAAGGAAGGGAGGGAGGGAGGAAGGAAAAAAGCCACAATAGTCTCAGTTAGGATGGAGGGGCACCTATGCCTCTGGCTTTGTATTCTTGCAGAATCCTTATATTTTTGGTGAGGGAGTGTTTCAAGTGTTCTCTGAATCAAAGGACTGCTTTCACTCCATACGATGCTTCAGACAGTTTTGATCTTGAATCAAAGTTTGGGATAAATCAGGATGGGTTTGAAACGTACCCAAGAGAGAATGATGGAGCCTGTGTTATCAGGTATGCCAGTATCAAATGTACTGAGGTCCTACTTACTAGTCAATAACTAAGTACAGTTGACCCTTGAACAATGAGAGCATTAGGGGCGCCAACACACACCCTCTCCCCCACCGAATCGAAAATCCACGTGTAACTGTTGACTCCCCCAAAACTTAACTACGAATAGCCTAGTGTTGCCTAGAAGCCTCACTGATAACATAAGCAATGGATTAACACATATTCTCTATGTTTTATGTAATCAGTTCTCTATTCTTACAATAAAGCTAGAGAAAAGAAAATGTTATTAAGAAAATCACCAGGAAGAGATAAAAAAAAGAAAAGCATAAGGAAAACACATTTACAGTACTATACTTACTGGACAAAAATCTGCATATAAGCGGATTCGCACAGTTCAAACCCGTGTTGTTCAAGGGTCAGCTGTATCATGGTTATTTTCGACCAAGCTTCTATCATTACACCCCCCCCCCATTATGTTTCACAGACAACGGCTATTTCCATTTCAGGGGGTAACAGTCCTGCCTTTGTTGTTGTCGTTCTAGGTAGCATTTGAAGCCAGATGGACTGAAGCCCAAATCAACAGGTTATGAAGTTGTTCTGAAAGTTATTTTGGGGAAGTTGACTTACCATACCACTCATCAACCCATGCAAAAGCCTGTCTATGTCCAATCAGCAGAATGTCCCGGACCACCTAAAAAAGCAAAAGAAGGAAGTTGAAATAATACCATATTTGGTTAAAACTACCTGGAAAACAGATTGTTCCTAATTCTAGGAATCCTGGCAGTTATAAATTTCTCAATCCCTCTGTCCATGTGATGGCAAATACAGTCTCACATACACAGATAATGGGCTCGCTCCCCTGCTCAGCCCTTTCATGGTGCTATACTTGCTGTCAATTTATCTCTTCCTCTTAATTGGAAGTTGGGCTGGGAATGTGCGTACACTAAGGACAACTGTGTGGCAGTCATACAGCAGCGACGGCAATGCATGTCTAGGCTAACCACCTTGAGATTTTTCTCTTCATTTATCTTTTTATTTATTTATTTATCTTTATTATTTATTTATTTATTTATTTATTTATTTGAGAGAGAGAGAGAGAGAGACAATGAGCATGGGGATGGGCAGAGGGAGAGGGAGAAGCAGATTCCCAGCCCAGCAGGGAACCCAACACGGGGCTCGATCCCAGGACCCTGAGATCATGACCTGAGGCGAAGGCAGACGCTTCACCGACTGAACCTCCCAGGCGTGCCTGTTCATTTATCTCTACCTGAAAGAGGTTCAACTTTTCCTTTGTGGAAGGGTGTCTTTCACTGGCTCTAGGAGGTCATGAATGTGGGAAATCAAGAATGCTGTTCTGGGCAGCAAGTGACTTCTAAGCAGAGAGCACCTGTTCTTCTCTGATAAAATAAATCCTAAATATTGGTCAATTTTTTTTCCCATTATGGAAGGTGTGGGACACAAGCTAAGTAAATATCTTTTTGGGCGTGACTTTCATGAGCAGAAGGGGGAAAAGGCAGGTTAGTCAACTATTACTGACAGAGATAAAATCGAGGCCTCAACTAGAATAGAACATAATGGGAATGAGAAGCCTGACTAGAGATAAAAGGAATGAAGTTGTTTCTTATGGTGACACAAAATGGCCTTAGAAAACTAAGAAAGATATATAGTGTGTGTGTGTGTGTGTGTGTGTGTAACGCTGTTCATGTGCTTTAATTTTATGGTATTCGTGGTGTCCTCTATAAATATGCCATTTTATGTTTCCTAGATACTCACGCACTCCCTTCAACATTCCTTTCTTCCTGCCAAACAAATCCGGCGATGGTCAAAAACCTCTTGTGAAAGGTTCAGGCACGTTTCAGTAAATGAAAGATTTTAATCTGGTGAATTTGCAGAAACAAGGGAAGCACTTATAATGATGTGTTTATTTCTCCCTGCCTCTGGATAGCTAGTGAAGCTTTTACGATGCAGAAGGAGGAAATATGTCATGAAAATAAGAAACAACATGAAACCGTACCCACTTGAGTGCTGACTGTGTCAAATTCATGGAAATGAAAAGAACAGCATTGGGGCATCAGTAAAATATACCCTATTACATTAAGCACAACACAGCTGTCTGCTGGAAACAAGAATTCAATAATGTGCTAATGGTTCGCTTTCGAACATTTTTCCCCCCCTTAACTGTGAATAGATTCTTAAAAACAAAGGTGTTCAGAGAAAGGCGGCCCTGGTACTTCAAAACCATGTAAATACTAGCCTCGTGTATTCATTAGCAACTCATGTGCCAGAGCAGGTGTGTTTTGGGGGTGTTGATAACACTTCCTTATATTTGGAAATGGGCAATAGGAAGGCCTTTTCCTAGAGCATAATTCCTACAGGTATTTTAAAGAAACAGAATCTCAAAACTAGCCAAAGTCACCTGCGAGAAAAGAAACACAGTGAGCCAGCCCTATGGCAATCTAAATAGGCCTTGTGAAAGGATGATATGCTAAGTGCACTAATATAGTGGCCTAGTAAGAGATCATTTTGGGTTAAAAAATAAGGGGGTGTGGTGGGGTGCATGGGTGGTTCAGCTGGTTAAGCGCCTGACTCTTGGTTTTGGCTCAGGTCATGATCTCAGGCTCTCTGCTCAGTGTGGAGTCTGCTTGGGACTCTTTCTCCCTCTCCTTCTGCCCCTCCCCTCCTGCTCTCTCTCTCTCTCTCTAAAATAAACAAATAAAAATCTTAAAAAAAAAAAAAAAAAGTAAGGGGCGAGATGTTACAGGAAGTCAAAGAAGATACAGCCTAAGCCAAACACAGAGCTGAGGCTAGAAGATATATATTCTGGGAGCATCTTTCTGCTTAATAATTGGGACACAGCAGGTAAACACGCGGTCCCCCAGAATTTGATTTCTGTGTGTCTCACTCGGCTTCTGCTTCCGGTTGGAAAGAATGCGTTCTGGAGCACTACAGGAGCAGATCGACACACTTCTCTGTTTAAGAAAACACCAAAGCTCTCAAATATGTTCTAGAGTTTGCTATCATCATGAGCCCAAGTTCAATCTATTCCTTGGACCTCAAAAATTTACACACCTTATTGCTAATAGGCCTCCAACCTCAGCAGACAAATCCATCTAAGTAATACAAAGCTCAGGGCATTACGGTTAAATTCCAGGACCCCCGAAAGAATTTCAGAAAGCTATTCTTTATCAGTTTTTAAGTGGAAAAGTAAACAGATATCCAGCCTCTCTGGAATGTAGAGACAACTTGGGGAGTATTTATTTTTATGAAAATGGAGGCGTTACAAAAGGCAATGCTCAACATTGCATTTTCCATTTGTTTCCATGAGGGTAAGTGTCATGTCAGACGCCCTAACAAACGTAAATCATCACTAAGTCCTGTTCCTGCGAGAAAATGAACGTGTTTAGCTAACGTGGGCATACAATTGACATCTGTGTTTTGAGGTTGTTAATAATTCTTTGGAAACAGAATTAGTAAATGACCAGAAATACTGAGGTGCACTATCTAAAGGACCACTGGGATTTCTTGGGGTGTCTTACCTTAGGTGTCTATATTTGCAGGACTCCCCCCCTTATTTTTGAGAGAGAGAAAGAGAGAGGGAACACATGAGCGGGGAGGGAGGGCCAGAGGAAGAGGAAGAGAGAGAATCTTAAGCAGGCTTCATGCCCAGCATGGAGCCTGATGTGGCGCTCGATCTCACAACCCTGAGATCATGACCTGAGCCGAAATCAGGAGTCAGAAGCTTAACCGACTAAGTCCCCCAGGAGCCCCTACATTTGCAGGATCTTTTGAGTGAGAATTATCTCGGGGGCCGCATACGCACATCAGCCCTGTGCCTCTACCTGGAACCCAAGAACCTGAGTACCAAGTACAAGTACTTCTGTCCACAACTAGATTAGTCTGATGCCAAAGAGAAGTACTTAGTCCTGAAAACCTGACTTCCTGAATATACTTATCCAATAGACGCAGAGGTCACAGAATGAGAAATGAGGTGTGCTGTGTGTTGTGCACTCAGCTTATGGTCAAGACAGTCCCTGTGTCCACAGCCCAGCAACTGCCATTTATTCACTTACCTTGTGTACAAATTGTTCCACTCTGGTCTGAAGCCCCCAGACCTCGAACTTCACGGTCACCAGCTTGTAGGAACACATGATGGGTTGATGACTATCTCTCCAACCTTCCCTTAATTGCCCCCGTCCTGTCTTCTCTGACTTGAAGTGCTTAGGATCCTGAAAAACAAAAAACAACCCAAACAAACCATATCAAAGAAATGGTAACATAAAAGTTTAACCACCATGTAGAGGAAATGTCCAGAACAGGCAAATCCATAGAGACAGCAAGATTAGTGGTTGCCAGGGGCTGGAGTGACTACTAGTGGATAAAAGGGCTCCTGTTGGGGTGATGAAACATTCTGGAATTAGCGGTGGGAATTGCATCACTTTCATGAATATACTAAATACCCCTGAAGTGTACAGTTAATTAAAAGAGTGAATTATATACATCTCAATCAGAAAGGGACTTGCAATGTAAAGAAATGCGAAAATGATAGCTCACCTATTCACATGTCAAAAATGTGACTGATTGATTTTATTTTATTTTTTTAAAGATTTTATTTATTTATTCGACAGAGATAGAGACAGCCAGCGAGAGAGGGAACACAAGCAGGGGGAGTGGGAGAGGAAGAAGCAGGCTCATAGTGGAGGAGCCTGATGTGGGGCTCGATCCCATAACGCCGGGATCACGCCCTGAGCTGAAGGCAGACGCTTAACCGCTGTGCCACCCAGGCGCCCCTAAGGATTTTATTTTTAAGTAATCTCTACACCTACTGTGGGGCTTGAACTCATGACCCTAAGATCAAGAGTTGCATGCTCTACCAACTGAGCCAGGCGGCTCTCAAAAATGTGATTTAAAGAGGTACCTGGGTGGCACAGTCTTTAAGCATCTGCCTTCTGCTCAGATCATGATCCCGGGGTCCTGGGATCGAGCCCCGTATCAGGCTCCCTGCTCAGAAGGAAACCGGCTTCTCCCTCTCCCACGCCCCCTGCTAGTGTTCCCTCTCTCGCTCTGTCAAATATATAAATAAAATCTTTTTAAAAATGTGATTTAAAGCTAGATTTGTGCCATTGCATTTTTTCTCTGGCCTTACATTCTATAACCTTAACAGAAACATTTTTCCCCCCACTGTCCAACCCATTCCTGGGTGTGTCAATTGTTTCAACAACTTTGGACAACTGCTCAGCAATACCTATGACTAGCTACAGAGCTAAGCATATGCCTACCTATGACCCGACAGTTCGATTTCTGGGTGAAATGGATGCATCTGGCCACCAAAAGGCTGTACTAGAACATTCACAACAGCTTTACACATAACAGGAGCTCGAAAGTGCATCAGCAGGAAAACAGGCAAACTGTCGTTTATTCACACAATGGAGTACCACACAGCAATGAAGAAAAGCAAACTGCTGGTACATGCAAGAGCATCTATGACGCTCACAGACGTTATGTTGAGCAAAATAGCCAGACACGTTGTGCACAAAGTATGATTCCAGCTGACGCTCAAGATTACGGTGTTAAAAGTTGGAATAACAGGGGCGCCTGGGTGGCACAGCGGTTAAGCGTCTGCCTTCGGCTCAGGGCGTGATCCCGGCGTTCTGGGATCGAGCCCCACATCAGGCTCCTCCGCTGGGAGCCTGCTTCTTCCTCTCCTGCTCCCCCTGCTTGTGTTCCCTCTCTCGCTGGCTGTCTCTATCTCTGTCGAGTAAATAAATAAAATCTTAAAAAAAAAAAAAAAAAGTTGGAATAACAGCAGTAACCTTTTGGAAGGGAGGATAAGTGTGAAGACACACAAGGGAAATGTCTGGGATGATTGTCAATCTGGATGATTATATGTAAAAGTTCACCGAGCTCTAGGGCCGCCTGGCTGGCTCAGTCCGTAGAGCGTACGACTCTTGGTCTCAGGGATGTGAGTTCAAGCCCCATGTTGGGTGCAGAGTTTACTTAAAAGTGAAACAAAAATTAAAGGAAAAAAAGTTCACTGAGTTTTGGACATAAGATTTGTGTTATATTTCGCTTAAAAAGGAGATAAGATAAAAACATTTTTAAATGTTTAACCATTTAATATTTCCTCAATGACGGCCAGGTGGAAATCAGCTACTGATGATTTCATCAGAGGATTATTTTTTGGAGCTACCTCGAAAGGAGTGTGTGAATGAATAAAGTAGGAGAAATGTACATATACATTTAAAAATATTTTTATTTATTTTTCCAGCTTTTTTTTTTTTTTAGATTTTTTTATTTATTTGACAGAGATAGAGACAGCCAGTGAGAGAGGGAACACAAGCAGGGGGAGTGGGAGAGGTAGAAGCAGGCTCCTAGCAGAGGAGCCCGATGTGGGGCTCGATCTCAGAACGCCGGGATCACGCCCTGAGCCGAAGGCAGACGCTTAACGACTGAGCCACCCAGGCGCCCCATTTTTCCAGCTTTTGAGTTATTAACACACAACATTGTATACGTTTAAGGTGTGCAATGTATACAATTTTAAAAATGTTAAAAAAATTTATGTATAAGGTAATCTTTTCTTTTTTTAAAAAAGATTTTATTTATTTATTTGAGAGGGGGAGAGGAAGAGGGGCAGAGAGAAGCAGACTTCCCGCTGAGCAGGGAGGCCAAGGTGGGGCTTGATCCCAGGACCCTGGGATCATGGGCTGAGCCAAAGGCAGTCGCTTAACCAGCTGAGCCACCCAGGCGTCCCTGTAAGGTAATTTTCATTAACATCAAGAAGACTGGGCTCTGGGGACTGCTGTCCAGCTCTGTATTGGGGCCCTTGTACCACAACCCTGACCCTGTTCAGGGGGTGGGATGTAGGACTTTGGAGGCAGAGAGCCTCTCTAACATAGCAGAGGCCACAAGATGAAGCAGAATGAGGGTCTCCCCTCCCAAGCAAGAACTGGGGACTCTGTGCAGAAAGGGAGGTGGTCTGAGACACGTTACTGGATTAGCTCAGACCGCCCCCTGCCCTGACTGTACCTCAGGGGTAGGCCCGGCAGGTGAAAGCAGGGCACTTACAACCAAAGACCTTTATTCGCTGGGGTTCGGCTGAGGCTCTGGCAGGGCCATGCAGCTGGGCTCTGAGGGGCTTGTAGGCTGCCCCTGCCTTCCCTTATAGACCTGCCTCTTGTGGAAGGGCCTTTGGCGGGGTGGCCATTTAAACAACTGCAGCTCCCCCAGAAAACACAGCACACCCCCCAAGACCACCTCCCACACGAGGCTGAGCCAGGCCTTCACGACATCCAGGCAGAGCCCTCAGCCTCCCTGCCCCTGTTATCTATCCCTCTAGCTGACATTCCGTACCTTGCTGCTGGGGTGACCTCCCAAATAAAGACCCAATTCTAGAACTGCCTTCCTCAAAATCCATCTCTAGCAACATGACTTCAGGATAATATTAAAATGCCTGGCATGAAGTACAAGGTGCTTATGTTCTTGCCTACCTTCCTAGCATCTTTTCTGGACCATTATTCCAAAGCCACAACCTTTCCCTTCAGACTTATAAAGCTCCAGAACTTTCTAGGCAAGTGTCTGTTCTTCCTGAAATTCCTTCTCCCCAGCCAACTCCTCCTTTGACCAACCCTTCTTTTCCTTCCTTAAGATTCCTTAAGACTTTAAGACTTGAGCATCCCCCCCTCCCAGAACACTGTCCTGTGTAGTTCAGAATGAATGCTCTCCTTTATGCTTCCGAAGCCTCTTCTGCCATGAACCTGGCAGGTGGGCAGGACCCTCATCATTGATGTGCTTGTCCATCTCCATAAGACACAATCATCCTGACTTCAGTGGATCCTGAATGGCCATGATCCTGATACATAACAGATGCTGACTAAATGTTTGTCAAATGAATGCCTGAACTCTATTTGGACCCATCACACACACATGTGGCTGGGCATCAGAATTAAGCTACATTTGGGTAAATCCTTAAGTAAAAGACAGGTTAAAAATGCTATGTGCATCATTACAAGCGTTGGCAAGGATATGAAAAAATTAGAACCCTCACACATTGCTGATGGGAATGTAAAATAGTGTGGCCAATTTGAAAAACAATTGGGTAAATCACTCAAAAAGTTCAACACAGAGTGACCATTTGGCCCAGCGATTCCACTCCAAGATACCCACACAAGAGAACCGAAACCTATGTCCATGCGAGCTTGTACATGAATGTTCAAACTTATAATAGTAAAAAAATAGAAACAACCCAAATGTCCATCAACACGTGAATGGACACACAAAATGTGGTCCGTCCATACAACATAAGATTATCCAGGCATTAAAAGGAATGAAGTATTGATCCACACTCTAGCACAGATGGACTTCAAAAAACATTATGCTGAGTGAAAGAAGCCAGTCACCAAAGGCCACATTCTAAAATTCCATCTATATGAAATATCCAGAGCAGACAAATCTACGGAGAAAAAAAGAGTAGTGGCCCAAGGCTGGGGAGTGGGGTGGTGAGGGGAATGACTGCTATGGAAACAGGGCTTCTTTTGGGGGTGATGAAAATGCTCTAAAATTAGACGTAAGGTGCTGGCTTACAACTCGGTAAATATGCTAAAAACCATTTAACCGTACACCTGAAATGGGTGAACTTTATGTTATGTAAATCATATATCAATAAAGCTGTGAAAAATACACAAATGCAATATAAAAACACGCTACGTGATACCTGGGTAGGATTTTTCAGGGTGTGTACTAGTTCTGAGTTTGCTTATATGCCTGCATAAAATAATATTATCATAGTCATCATCCTAAGCACACGTTTACTGAACGCACAACGTGGGCACAGTAGAGAACCAGGTATTACATTATGCTCTCCCTTAACCTGGTTTCTTTGCCCTGAAGGGTGTGGGAGGGCAGCCGTTGTGTGTGTGTGTGTGTTTGTGTGTGTGTGTACGCTCACACACACACACACGGCCTGGAAGGTGTGGTCTGTGTGTGGTCACAGAGCACTTCCTTCCACTCAGCATGAACTCAGCTCTACTTCGATGATTTCCGTTCCCTCACCTTTCCCCAAGGTCCTTCATTTGCATTGGTTGCAATGGAAGACATTGGATCTGGGGGTAGAAGGGACCAGAGTGGGACAAATAAATAATTAATGGAATACCAAATTGACAAAAGAGATTCTGAAAGAGAAGAAGGAAAAGAGAACGCGTCCTAAGTATCCCATGGGAGTAAGTGCTCTGTGAAGGGAGGGGCTGGCAATCCGAGTATGGGTAGCATTTTCAAATCTTTGGTACCAATGTTGTCATGCTGTATTTTTAGCACCGGAACCCACCCAGAAACTGCCACTGAAATTATATGCACAGGCCTGGAAAGATTATGTTAATTTAATAACATGATACATGAAAAAGGTACAAGCACGGGGTCTGGCTCATGGCAAGTGCTCAAGTGATGTTAGCTATGACTGTACTTCCTAGGGCGGTCACAGAAGCATCCAAGTAACACGTGCAATCCTGCAGCCTGGGGCAGAGACACTAATGCCTTTCCAAAGCACCCTGGAGTTGCTGGTAAAAGATTTGACAGTTTAAGGCCATGGGACCAAGGCCTGCCTACCCCATGTTCCTATACCCTATAATGCCATTAAGAATAAAAAGAGAAGACCAATAAATCAAGAGGTATCACCAGGGAGAGACCACGGTAGAAAATCTCCAAAGATGGCCTCCATCAATTCCTTCCCTTTCTGTGCCAGAATGCTGTTCCTCTCACCAAGAGTTGGAGGCTGTCTCCCCTCATTTCAAACCATGCAGGACCTAGAACTTGCTTTGACCAATTGCAAATGCAGAAATGACACTGTGTCAGTTCAGGTCTCTAAAGGAAGCTAGAAACCAGAAGTGTGATACAATGTAAAAAGTCTGGTCTGATTCCCCTGAGACCACCATGTTGGGAGGAAGCCCAAGCTAGCCTTGGGGAGAGGTGCTCCGCATTCCAGCTGAGAAGCCACGCATGTGAGCCAACAGGTCAAATCTGATATTTCAGTACAAACATATGCCACGAGGAACAGAAGATCTGCCCAGCTAAGGCTAGTCGAAGTTGCAGAATTGTGAGAAGTAAATGCTCTGTTGTTGTTTTAAGTCACTAAATTCTGCAGTGGATGATGGTTCCTTAGCAAGAGAAAACAAAATAGATGCATCACTTGGATCCAAAACAGGTGCAATCACGGGGTTCACCATCGATGAAAAGAATGAATGCTGCTTTGTTTTTTTACAGAACACACCAGAAGTTCATACAATAAACCACATGCCTGAAAGCCACAAAGGAAATTTACAGCTGCCAAGTAGTTCATGTGAGTTAAAATGTAGGGGCTGGAGTTAAACAGGGAATAGCAAGTAGGTAAATAAAGGACAGTTCCAGAGGAAAGCAGGAGGGCAACACTCCCAGTAATGCAGACGTGTAAGAGACAAAGGAGCCAGCAAACAGAGCAAGGGGCCAGGCACAGAAGGTGGAAAAAGTAAAAGCCATGGCTGGGCTGTGGCGGGAGCTGCCTTCATGCGTCTGCGGTCTCGTGCAGGGGTGTGAGAGAGGCCAGAAGATGGGAGGCCCCTGGGCCATCTGGCTGCACCCCACCCTGATTCATGGACTAGCCCTAGCTTGTCTCTTGGGCCGACCACTCCTGGGTTTGAAATAGCACCTACTCCAGAAGCTTCGCTTACATTCCAGGTTCAGGATTCTCAAGAAATAAAACATGGAACACTGGTGGATTGCATTTCCAAAAGAGTTAAAAATGACGGGGCCTCACAGCAAACATCAGCCCTGAAAAAGATTGGAAAAATAACGTCTGCACAGCAGAAATTATGCAGATGCTAAAATCTATGTGTGGGTCCTGATCACAGCACAGAAGCACTAGGTAACAAGGAGGACACTAGAATCCCAGGCTCCCCTAATTCTAGGCCAATGCTCTTTCTACTATATTTACTTTTAATGTTAAATAGCAAAGGGTGTTTTTGTTATACCCAGATGCCAAAGAAGCAATTAACAATTGGGCTTTTTATGGTAACGGTGGGTTGATTTTTTGAAGTCTGGTGTCCTATCTACAGCTGCTGATTTCATCTAGTAAATCTTATACATGGCCTATAATTAGGGATACACTTTCAAAGAGAGGGAGGGAGATAAGGGAGAGGATTTACCAGAGGACTCCTTTAATAAAAACTCAAGATCAGAAATGAACATTCAGCTGAATGCCTTTATGAGAAGATGGGGAAAAACAATCTTATCTGAAATATTCTGGTCACTGCAAACCTTTCTCCCTGGTCACATTCTACCCCTCCCTGACCCGTGCCCATGAACCAACCCCCCCATATCCATTCCACTTGAAATCATTTTCTTCAACTGTCATTTCTCTCACTTGAGTTTGTGAACATAAATATCTAAATTGCCCCATTCACACATCAGTTGACCTTTCATCTAACCTTTTACATTTTTAAATAAATTTCTGGGGGCGCCTGGGTGGCGCAGTCGTTAAGTGTCTGCCTTCGGCTCAGGGTGTGATCCCAGCGTTCTGGGATCGAGCCCCACATCAGGCTCCTCTGCTGGGAGCCTGCTTCGTCCTCTCCCACCTCCCCTGCTTGTGTTCCCTCTCTCGCTGGCTGTCTCTCTGTCAAATAAATAAATAAAATCTTTAAAAAAAAATAAATTTCTGGTTTGTGTTTCTACAGCTTCTGTACTTTTTTGGTCCTGACTCAAACTCTGTTATATGATTCATGTCATTCTGTATAAAAGACCTGGATTGTTTTTAGATTTTAAACCTTCATTTTTCTATCTTCAAATGAAGTTTGTAAACCTCCACTTTCATCTCCAATATCGGAATTCCATACTTGCCCACATTTTGCCTTTTTTATAAGGACACCAATCACATTGGATTAGGGCCCACTCAACCTCATTTTAACTCGATTCCTTTGGTCAAGACACTATTTCTAAATAAGGTTACACTCTCAGGTACTGGGAGTTAGGACTTCAACATATCTTTTTGAAGGACACAATTCAACCCATAATAGTGGGTCATAATTTTCACAAGGCAAATCTGTATACAGAGTTCCTGGTGACTAACTCATCCGTAGCTTTGCTCACTCACTGCGTAATGGAGCACTGAACGTCCCCCTGGCTACAGGTGGAGCCACTGGATGATGGGGAAGCTCCCTGAAAGCAATGTTCTTGCCTCCAGGGTGCTCCATGTATAGCTCCCCAGAGCCCAGCAGCTGGCTGGGGGCTTCTAAATTCATCCGCAATGAGACCTCTGGCTCCAGAGCCTGTTGGTACTAACCCCCAGGCTTGGCGGATGGCAAATTGGACCCTCGCAGTTAGTTAAAGCCCATCTAGCTGGAGGTAGGTGAGCGGGGTGCCAGGGCTTTTTCCCAAGCCAGACAGATCAAACTGGTGAAGGGAAGGAAAAATTCTTCCTCTACCTTTCAAAGTCTTCCAGCTGGACTAAGAATTAAATTTAGATGAGATAGGTTTGTTAAGCTAACAGGAGAAAAAACTCCAAAGTTTTATTATGCGTGCACAGAGGGCCAATAATGATATGGAGACCTGAAGAAACGACCAAGGTAGGTTGTTTTCATACTTTTTAGACAAAAAGACAATAAATCTGTGAGGAATTGACAGGACAAAGAAAACTTCACTTTGGGATCTTCCGTTAGGAAGGCACTCTATACAGAATTTGGGCTGGGGTGGTAAACTAGTAAAAATGTAACCAAGGTTGTTTATAGAGCCTTCTGTGCCCTGAATGTCCCATTTCTGGTGATAAGGATGTCTCTCTACCATCCTGATACGGGCCGGACACCTTTCACAAGAGAGATTTATTTCCTGCTTTCAGGAGGACAGAGGAGGGTCTGAGTGTTCTCCCCCCGCCTTTTTTTTAAGTAATCTCTACATCTAACATGGGGCCCGAACTCACAACCTTGAGATCAAGAGTCCTATGCTCTACTGACTAAGCCAGCCAGGTGCCCCAGAGTGTCCTTCTTGCACAGCCAACCTCTTAAGTAACTTTTTTTTTTCTCCAATAAATTTTTAAAATTTAAATTCAATTAATTAACCTATAATGTATTATTAGTTTCAAAGGTAGAGGTCAGTGATTCATCAGTCTTATATAACACCCAGTGCTCATTACATCACGTGCCCTCCTTAATGTCCATCACCCAGTTACCCCACTCTTAAGTAACTTCTATTTAAAATAATCAGATGCCAAAGTGGCACCTTTGGAGCAGCTGCCCTTGGCCCCTACATTGGCCACCTCTTCCAGGCAGGCACATCTTCTTTGGAAGGCTTTCCCTCCTGAGAGCCAATGACACCTCCAGGCTTCATCCATCTTGCACTTGGACAAAGCAGAACAAAGGTGGACTTCATTAGTGCAGCCCTCGTGAAACTGTGTCCCCACATTTGTTAGAATCAGCTTCACCCCCGGGAGGTGCAAGAAGAAGCCTCCAGGAGGTCTTGGCCTGGCTGGAGCTCAGCTGGCATCTCAGAGGCAATATTATTAGTCAACGTTCACCGAGACATAAAGTCTCTGTGATTAATTATTCTTTCAATTTGAACCACAAAGGACTAAATCCAACAGGGGCTTGCCCTGTTAATTGAAATTAGAGGTTTTTGATAAATGTTAAATGAAATAGGGCTAAGCAGTAACTGGCTAGGAATTGTTACATTATGTAACTATAATACTCGGTTCCAAAATAGGGATGAACTAACAACACTTATCAGATTTTTTTCCTGCATTCTTGGAGTCTTGAAGACTCCAAAGGGAGGCAGATATTCTCATTCCCCATCAATGAATGGCATTTCAACCGGGTAAAACTTAACTCTGAATTTGGACCCAGATTACCTGAGCTAGAATCCTAAACGGAATGCACATAAAAAATATGGGGCTTTCAAAGACGCTAGTCACAACAGACCATATATTAAAGGACCCCATTCATATGAAATATCCCGAACTGGGAAATTTACAGAGAAAAAAAGATTAGTGGTTTCCTAGGGCTGGGGTGGGATTGGGGGTAAAAAAGTAGGGGAGTGACAGCCAAAGCAGACAGGGTTTCTTCTTGAGGCGATGACCATGTTCTAAATTTGAGTGTGGTGATGGCTGCCCATATCTGTGAATATACAAAAATCCATCAAATTCTCTACTTGAAATGGGTGACTGTATGGTACGGGAACTGTTTCTCAATGAAGCTGTTGAAATAAGACAAAACAAAACCAAGAACCTTTCAGAGTGTGTTTGAGAACTGACCTAAAACTTCACTTAAAAGGTCAATTGCTACGCATCAGCTTAAAAAAAAGGAAAAAAAAAAAACCCAAAACAACACAACCCCAAATGCAAATTGTAGCCACAAGCAGCCAATTCTGGCTTTGTTAGCAGTTAATACCTAAAGTGCTATTTTTAAAGCATTTGCTCTTGGCACTAGAGTGTACCACAAACACTGAGCGACTTGTGCTATTCCTCTGCAAAGTGCCTCTCTTAAAGGAGCTTGACTCAGAAAGTGCAACTGAAAGGCAGAAAGGCCGAGAAAAAAGGGGGATGTGGTGGAGAGGTGTTTTGGTGTGTGTCCTGAGCCCTTCTCAGTTATCATTCGGTGGCAGAAACCCCCCAAACTCTCTATTTGAAGAGGGACCATGAGCATGGAAATTTTAAGCATAAACTACAAAATAATTTAATAGTCTCTAGCCACGAGGGTGGCCGCGGTCAGTGCTCGTGAGGACTGAGGGAGAAGTCTAAGTCAAAAAAGACTCCCTAGAGGTGATCAGAAGAAAGAGCAGGATGGAAGGAAAATGAACATACTAGCTAATGTTTATCAGATGCTCCCCGAGCACCAGAGCCTGCTTTGTTATTTAATCTTTGTATAAGAAGAAATTTATTTGAGGTGACTTCGGGTGGGGCCCCTAGATAGCCTCAGGATGGAGCTGGTTACAGAAAGCTCTAGCAGGGAGAGGGTGGGAACCCTCAGCTCCACCCACTGATCTCTGGGGAGGGAGGGGGGGGTTGGAGATTGAACTATAAAAACTTTTGACAAGGTCTGGAGAGCTGCCAGGCGGGTGGGGGTGTGGCATGCCTGGAGAGGTAATGGAAACTCTGCACCACCACCCCCTTACCTCGCCCTGTGCATCTTCCGCTTGGCTGTTCCTCAGTTGCGGTCTTTGTAATAAACCAGTAAACGTAAGTAAAGTGTTTTCCTGAGTTCTTCGAGCCTTCCTAGCAAATTCTTGAACCAGAGGAGGAGGTGGTGGGAACCCCCGATGTGGACAGGTGGCCCCGGACTTGCAACTGGCATCTAAAACGGGAGTGGTTTTGTGGGACAGAGCCTTGAACTTGTGGGGTCTGATACTAACTCCAGGTAGTGTCACAACTGAAGGAATCGTTGGTCTCAGGGCAAACATCCCGGAATTCTCACAACAAATTCTCACAACAGGACACAATTATCTTCATTTCCTATGATGACCAAGGGAATGCCTGCATCCTATTCCCAGACTGACTCGCCCACACTTCCACACCAGCTCCTGCCACGGGCTCTTTCCACAAGCCCCCTCCTTCAGAAGTCTCCAGATGGGCAGTAGGCATCAATCTCTATGTTCCCCTACAAACTTCTGCGGCCACTTTTCAGTCTCGCTCCCGTCCCATAGGGTGGCAGGGCTGAGGGTGGACCCGTAGGCTGGCAGCTTGGCAAATAGTCAGCTTTTTTGCAGATGTTCCAGTTTCTGTAATGAATCCTCTTAGAATACTCCCTTCACACGGCTTTGGGGTTAGGCAAGAATTGTACCCCCAGTGACTCTGAGAAGTCCCCTCCCCCATCTCCAAATACAGCCTAGGAGCTGGGGAGGGCCAGCTGGGCCCCCTGGGTCAGCCCTGGGGAGAACCTGGCCTTGGTGACTAGCAGCTGCCTGTGGAATGTGAAGTCATAACCCCTTTGTCCCCAGCCTTGGGTCTGGCTCCCAATTCTAGAGCTACAAGAGACAGCGCCCTAAAATCCTGTTATGTAACACTAACCTGTTCCTTTCCACACGAACACATATGGCTCTGTATTTTTAAGCTCACCTAATCAAAACCGGTACGGTCACTCAAGGGCGCACTGGAGAGCACCACCCTCTGACCGTGTGACAGTGAGGCCAGGCACCGGCTCTCCCAACAGCCAGTGAGCCAGGTTCTCCCAATACAGGAGGGTGGTTCGGATGTGGCTCAGTTTGCAGCCTTTGAACGGGGGCTGCTTGCTGTGGATTGTTTCTGCTCACCCTCATTGTAGCAGTGCTGTTGGGACACAGGCTATGAAGCATGAATAGCCTTGACCCATACCGAGCACATACAATTTGGCCCTCAGCTTGATAAATCAAAAGCTCATAACAGACTAACAAATATTCTTGATGACTTGCAACATGGCAACAGCGATCAGCACTGGATTAACTGTCCCTAAATCTAGCTTGCCTCTCATGTACTGTATTATTTTGGGAAACCTGGACCTCCAACGTGTTGAAGAGAAACTGGGATAGAGATGTTCACTCGGCCAATCAATTTGTAATTTGAAAGCACTCAAGGATTTTCATTTTTATTTATTTTTATTTTTTATTTTTATTTTTTTTAAAGATTTTATTTATTATTTATTCGACAGAGATAGAGACAGCCAGCGAGAGAGGGAACACAAGCAGGGGGAGTGGAAGAGGAAGAAGCAGGCTCATAGCGGAAGAGCCTGACGTGGGGCTCGATCCCATAACTCCGGGATCACGCCCTGAGCCGAAGGCAGACGCTTAACCGCTGTGCCACCCAGGTGCCCCAGGATTTTCATTTTTAAAGCGTAGATGTCAAACTTATTTTAGCTTTAGAACCCATTTCATTTTTCCAAATATAATATTATTGGGAATCCCAATGCATATATAAAGCATGAAAGTGACAAGTGGAGCCCTATAGCTGTATAGCAACCCTTGTTGTTTGATACAATGTACTGCATTGTTTACTGGGCCCAGAAGCAACTCTGTGGGGTCCAAGGTTCTGTGGAGCAGAACCGAGGAAGCAACTAAAAAGGCTTGGAATGAGATATCCGTGGGTTCGAATTTCTGCTGTAGCAACTACTCCCGGTGTCAATCTGGGCAGGTTATTTTAACTACGAGACTGTTGCGAGAAAAGGAATGTTTCCCAAACTGGGGTCTGTGGATGTCTCTTCGGGGGCTGTAACATTTTTTTTTCTTTAACGGGTTCCTGCATTACCCAGTTTAGGAAGGCCAGTTTTTGTTTTTGTTTTCCAGACTAGGTTTGTTTTGTCCAGTACACTATTTTCTAGAATAGCCACAGAGAGGAAATTCTTCCCCAAACGCGGGGAGTGGAGGTCCAGTAGATCATTAAACCCATAGAGGGTTAACGAAGGGACTAGAAAGATCCCTTTTCCTATTTACCCTGTCCTTCCCAAAAATTCTCCATTCAGATGATCTGTGAGACTCGGGGGTTAATGCGGTACATTTAGAGATGAAACAAATCGAGGGTTTTTCAAAGACGACAGTTGTTTGTACCTCCAGCTCTACTGGAAGGAGCCAGCTAGGTTGGGGGAAGCTCACTCTTTAGGGATGGACACTTTGGGGTCTGACCTGAAGCTTCCTAAAACTTCTAGCAAGTTACTTAAGGTTCTCTGAGGCTTGGAAGGCACCTGGGTGGCTCAGTCACTTGGGTGTCCTACTCTTGGTTTCGGGTTGGGTCGTGGGATTGAGCCCTGGGTTGGGCTCTGTGCTTGTCCCTCTCCCTCTGCTCCATCCCCCTGCTATCTCTCCCTAAAATAACTAAATAAAATCTTAAAAAAAAAAAAAAAGAATCTCTGAGCCTTAGTTTCCTTATTTATAAAGTGGAGGCAATATCTGTTCTGTTGGATTGTTGGGATCAACCGAATAAAACAACTTAGCAATGACTTTTATTTTTCTCGAAAGCAAGTCCTCTTTTTTTAAAAATTTTATTTATTTATTTGAAGGAGAGCACAAGCTGGGGAGAGGGGCAGTAGGAGGGGGAGAAGCAGGCTCCCTGCTCAGCAGGGAGCCTGGTGGGGTTCAAACCCACGACCCTGGGATCGTGACCTGAGCTGAAGGCAGACATTTAAAGGACTGAGCCACCCAGGAGCCCCTCAGAAGTTAGTTCTTGTCCCTCTGGGTCTGGGTTTAGCAAGTGTGTGAGCGATCTGTGGAAAGTTCTAAGGCCCAAGTTAATGAGCTAGTAATTGTATGTCTTTCTCTGGGCCCCTTCGCAATACAAGATGGAGACAGGCAATTTAATAGCACCTATTCTTTCCTGGATATTTCTGGAGCAGAAGCTAAGCAGTTGTACTTGGAATCTGAATAAACAGAAGAAGTGGAGGAGAGAATCGCTGGGTCAAGTCTTGTGTCTCAAGAGGAAAAATACAACCTCCATCATCAGACTTGTAGAGATTCTTGGAGATCCTTGGAGAGCCAGTTGGGAAAAGTCTTGGACAAGATTGAGCCAAAGGACCTGCCGGACACCGATCAGTCTTAGAGTGGAGGAAATTAACTTAGATGAGGGTCAGTCCGAAGCCAGTCCCCGGCTCAGAAGCAATGTGGGAAGAAACTAAGCTAATGTATATTATAATTAACACCATTGGCTGGCAAGGAAGACGTTGATGTGACTCCCCAGATGGTATCAGATACCCAATAGACAGAATGAAATTCAAAGGCATTGACCCCTCCCCTCAGTAGTGAATAGGTGGTCTTCCAGGTTTACCTTGCTATTTCCTTTCCCTCCACAAAATTAAGTAACAGTAAAATGGTATAAGAAACTTGAACACAGGAAATGGAGCTCTCTTAGGCAGAGCTGCGTTACCTTGAATAATAGAGGTGACAAGATACTGCTCCTCTTGGCCATTGGGGAAGCACACTGGGTCATCTGACCCTTGGGTGGGTCATCTCTGACCAGGAGCTCCTCCCTGATATGCCAATCAAACCCCATGATTTTCCACATGTGTCATGGCATGAAAAAGGTTGGGAAACTCTGCTCTGAGGCTATTTCCCCAAACCTGGTGAAATGACACACAGATCCTTGGTTCCCATCTTCCTGTGTCTGGTTTGGTAGGTCTAGGGTAGGGTCCAGATACCTGGCATTTTGTAAAGCTGCCAAGGTGATTCTGACTTGATTTGGAAACTCTGCTCTAAGGGCTAAGAAGTTCTGGCGTTTTCATTTACTAAAACTAAAAATAGCAGAAGCCGATGTCGCTGGCTTCTGAGCAGGCTGTGGATTTAAAGCCTGTTTTTTTGAAAGTACGGAGGGAGATTCCCCATGAGACAGAATTGAAGAAGAGTTTGGGTGCATCTGTTCACTTTTGGCTGAAACCCTTGGGTCTTTTGGCTCCTACTTTCTTCTTTTAAAGTCTTAAATGTTATTCTTCTAAAATACACCTGGTAAGGGATGCCTGGGTGGCTCAGTCATTTAAATGTCTGCCTTTGGCTCAGGTCATGACCCCAGGGTCCTGGGATCAAGTCCCACATCAGGCTCCCTGCTCAGCGGAGAGCCTGCTTCTCCCTCTCCCTCTGCCCCTCCTTCTACCTGTGCGCGCGCACACGCTCTCTCTCTCTCTCTGACAAGTAAGTAAATAAAATCTTTAATAAAATAAAATAAAATACACCTGGTAAGAACGTTGGACAGTGATAGAATGTCAAAACTGCACTGGGCACCATCTTGGGACTCCGGTGCCACAGAAAGCCTGAAGTTCGCACAACAAACAATAAATGTAACTTCTAAGGCTTCTTAGAGGTGACGTATCAGAGGCACATGCTGTTCTGAATTCAGGTGACATAGTAACAGAAGAAATAACAACCCATTAAAAAAAAAATCTCAGCAATAAAAATGGCTGTAGTTTCTGAAGGAGCTCGCTGTACACGCAGAGGATTCTATGATCTTGGGAACCAACCCTCTGTTTCTCTTCTCCATTCAGTCACGCCAACAAGCAAAAAGCGATATGCAAACAAATTCCCAAAGTACCATTCACAGCAGCCACTTTCCGAAGACACATGGTTTCTACTGAGCAATCATCCCAGCAACACATCTGCAGATCTCAATGCCAGAGCCCAAGCAAGGCGAAGGGAACATTTATTAAATGCTTACTGTGTGCTAGGGACTGTGCTAGTCACTTTAATGCCTTGCCTTTCCTATCATATCACCCCACCCCATCATCTCTCCATCTCTCCATCCACTCATTCGAAGGAAGGAAGAGATACAAGATACAGTAATTGGTGGTGATGCAGTACGACGATTGTAATCACTTGGGAAGCGTGGCAGAGCCAAGGGCCCCTTGTTACCTTAGGGTTGAGTCATTTTCACATGGAAAGCATGGGTGGGAATCCCCATCCATAGGCTCTAGAGGTTATCTCTTGCATAGATCCCTCTACAACAAGCCCAATTGTTTCTCCCTTTTATGGATGTTTTGCTTGGATGAGTCCTTCCTGTTGGGACGTACAGCCATTTCCCCAAGGACTTTTTCTATCGAGTCAATGATCCCATGCCATAATCAGCAACTCTACTCCTGGCAGAGACTTAGAATCTCTGGGTTTGTCTGGTATTTGGAATTTATCTGCCTCAATTTTGTTTGACCTACTTGGGTCTGGCCTTTCACTACCAGATCCAATTGTTAAGATTTCCAACTACTACTCTAGGCACTGAGCTCAGGGGGACCTCATTCGTGCAAATTACTGCAATAGTTAAAAAATTTTTTTTCCCTTGGGGCGCCTGGGTAGCGCAGTCGTTAAAGCGTCTGCCTTCGGCTCAGGGCGTGATCCTGGCGTACCGGGATCGAGTCCCACATCAGGCTCCTCTGCTGTGAGCCTGCTTCTTCCTCTCCCACTCCCCCTGCTGTGTTCCCTCTCTCGCTGGCTGTCTCTCTCTGTCAAATAAATAAATAAAATCTTTAAAAAAAAAAATTTTTTTTTTCCCTTGAAAAATTAAGACTTGAAAACCCTTTCTCTAGGATGGAGTTCGGCACTACTGTTTTGCTAATATATTTGCCTTTGCTTAACACATGGTAAATAGTTCCACATAATCAGGCCAAAAGAACAGCAATAGTTTTCAGAATCAGCACTACGCATGGTACTTTGGTAAGACCTGGTGACCCAGCTTTCTTTTGTTTGGAAGGACTGAGATCCTAAAGAGATTACCTATTTGTTCCTAGGGAAGTGAGCTGCCGATTATTGGTCTAAAATTGAGGTTGCCAGGGTTGTTGAGGCCTGGACGGCTGTTTAATGCCTTTTTACTTCCAGAAGTTTCTGTCCGTTAATGAAATATTATTGCTGCTGAGACGGCTGAAGGCTACTTGTTCATGAAAGGGGTGGAGGGACAGGGAAAGAAGTAGGTTGATGGAGTTGCTGGATCCCCAGCCTCTTGGCATCCAGAAGCCTGCCCTCACCATCCCCCTGGTGAGGTCACGAATGGAGCCCCCTTGCATGGCAGCAGGTGACCTCTGCTTTGAAAGCCTGCTGCTGCTTGCAGAATAAAATCCAAATTCCTTAGCTTGGCATTCAAGGCCTTCTGCCTCGGTCAGACAGCTAGTTATTCACTCCCCCTTGAATATGCACTGGGATTATTATTCCCTCTGCCCTCACTACACTGCTCTTCAGTCTCACTGATTTCAAAATTGTTTGTGGGTGTACAAGTGTGGGTCAGAAGGTAACTTAATATAGTTTTGGAGTGGGGGCAGCTTGGCTGTATCTAGCAGGATTGAAATCCACATACCCATGGCTCCACAACTTCACTTTTAGAATCTAATCTACAGAAACATTAGAACAACACAGAAAAGATGTCATATCAGATGCTATACTCTACTATAGACTACACTATACTATGAGATATCACATAAGACTCCATACTGTACTATAATAGCAAGAGGATGGGAGTGCTCTACATGTCACCCAATGAGGAACGGCGTAATACGGCATAACCGGACGATGGCACATTATATAGCCGTTACAAAACCTGCCCGAGACACGCATGCGGCCACGAGAAGATGGCAAAGTTATACTGTTAGTGAAAAAAGGCACACTGCAAAGTGGTACAGCGTGGTCTGGTTGCAGAGCGTGGGCTTATGTTTAAAAAATAACGTTACTGATGCATCACATTTATGTATAAAGATTGGAACACCAACTTTAACCACAGCTATCTCTGTGACGAGGCATCTTAGGACACTGGTTTTTTTCAATGTTACCTATTGATATGCTGGAATTCTTTACAAGGATTACTTTGTGAACAAAGAGCAAACCTTGTCATTTTTTACAGGCCCAACTCAGGTTCCCCTACTCCTGTAAGGTCAGCCCTGACCACCTCTGTCCGTGGAGCTGCCCCCTCCGTGATATCGTGTGGTGAGGACGGGGCAGAGTTTCCAGGGAGTAAACTTCAGCTGGCTGTGAAGCCATTTCTCCTGCCGCCTCCAGCCGTTCCTTAGCCTTTTATGCTGTGACACCTTCTCCTCCCAACCGGATCACAGGCTTCTTAAAGGTGTCCCACTTTTTCCCTTTTCATCTGCTGCTCTGGCTACTTCCAGAGCTCCCCCTCCCAAGTGCTTCCCTCTCTCAAGCACTGGCCTCATGGAGAGCTCACCAAGGAGGAGGGCTCAGGGGCCTGAGATGCAGAAGCTGACGATCTTAGGGTCTAGGACCAGGGAGCCCTTGGGCAGCCAAGGGTCCCTCCTTCTCTCCACGCCAATGATAGTAACTCTTCTGACTACCCAGAGGGGCCCAGCCCCCCAGTGTTGGAACCCATCACTAAACAGCTGCGTTACTCTCAGAGAGGAACTGATGGACAGAGGGAAAAGTGGGAAATGATCGTCACAACACAACAGCAAACTCAGCTCAATGACATGCCCCAGCACGAGGCAGCTGGGTTAAATCTGGCCATTTGGAGATCACTGAAAATTTTTACCATCCTCCATCGCCAACATGAAGACCAAAATGATGGTATTTTAATTGGAGGGAGCGGCGTAGTTTGGATGAAGCACTTTGTACCAATGGGTACTGAGCGTGACAATATTTGCTCATTTGGCCTCTCTGTTCCCTTTCTGGGGCCCATCGTACTTAGCAAACAGCATTTAATCTCTCATCCTTGGCGGTTATTGGAAAAGTCAGATGTTTCTCTCTTTGTTCTGTTCCTTCTCCCTGAAGAGAAAATTTCACAGATGTTTAGATCCGTGTGACCAATGGACTGGCTGCTAGTCTGGGAAGACTCTAGAATCCAGGGGCCTCGAGAACTGAGTTCAAAGAAATCCCCTTTGGCAACCCACTCAAGGGGAATGCTCTAACTCAAATTCTGCCTAAAACCTCCCCTGTACTGTCCTAATTCAATCAGACCTACTACAGGGGTTCAGACTTCTAAGACAGCCTCACGTTAGCCTTTCCCTTCGTCTCTCCCTGAGTTCAAAACACTGTAAATTTTCCCATTAAAATGATTATGCTCTATTTCTTTCTTTCTTTTTTTTTTTTTTTAAGATTTTATTTATTCATTCGACAGAGATAGAGACAGCCAGCGAGAGAGGGAACACAAGCAGGGGGAGTGGGAGAGGAAGAAGCAGGCTCACAGTAGAAGAGCCTGATGTGGGGCTCGATCCCATAATGCCAGGATCACGCCCTGAGCCGAAGGCAGACGCTCAACCGCTGTGCCACCCAGGCGCCCCTATGCTCTATTTCTATTGGGATTATGCTTCCCAATGAGGGAGACTTCTTTTACATCCCCCCCAAAAAAGGGAAAGAGGAATTTCTGTCATCTTAAAAAGAAGACCAAGTACAAAGGATAGTAGAGACGAGACATAATCACGGCCTCTAGAGCCTCGGCGCCTAGCAGCGCCTGGCACACAGTAAGCCCTTAACGAAGGCAAACTCAAGAAATCCACTAAGGAGTCTTGCTACTAATAGGTTTTACTAAATTCCCTTTCCTTGGACTGGTCTACAGCAGGGTTTCTCGACTTAGCCTCTACCAGCATCGTGGGCTAGATAATGTTCTGTTGTGGGGCTATCCCGTTCATTGTAGAATCCTTAGCGGCATCTCTGGCCTCTCCACCCACTAGATGCCAGAAGCGCATCACTCCCCCGCCTGTGGTGACAATCAAAAATATCTCCAGACACTGCGAGGTGTACCCTGGCAGGAAAAATTGCCCCCAGATTAGAACCAATGGTCTAGAGACTCCCCTTTACTTTAAATAAATCAATGAAGATTAAAAAACAAAACACGACACAACAGAGCACTCGAAAAGTCCTCTACTTCTAAACCCCCTCCACCGAGTGATTACCTTTCTCTCCCTGAGCCCTGCTTTCTAGCGAAGGCATGTCTGAACATGTAGAAGCACATGACCCCCACACTTGTGTCCCTGAGGGAGAGCTGTGGGGGGCAGCACCTAGGAGGCCAACAGCGCTACCACTGTCTCTGGTCAGTCAAGGAGGCAGGGTGCTGGACTTCACATTCAACCAATACCAACAGCCTCCGACTTAGAACTCTTGATGCATGGCCTTGGAGTTGTCCTGGATAGGCTGGGTGCTAAGATTTAGTTCCTGTGCCCCCAAACTGCCAACTCAGCTTTGCAGGTAGGGGCTCACTGCTTGCACCTTCAGCAGACGCCTTATGAGGTATCGTACGGGGTTTCCTCATTCCTGAGCTGGGATCCTCCCCTTGAAGCCCTGGCAGAGCATGAAAGGTCGGGATGGAACTCCTGGCAGAGGAAAGGAACCACGTATCAACTGGCTCGCAAGTACGGCCTGCTCAGGTCCTGGCTTCACTTCCTCTTTCCTGCTTTGGGGTGGTAATGTCACTGGGTGCAAAGCGCTTTATGACTGATGGGGGCAGGGCCTTGGCGGGGCCGTGTTGAGGTTGAATGAGGTGCTCCCTGTTTCTGAGAAATCACACTGGTTTGTTTTTTTCTTTTCTTTTTTCTTCTACAACAGAGGCGCCGCCCTGCAGAGTCCTGCAATGGTTATGAGAACAGAACCTGAGGCTAAGAGGCTCTTGGGAGTTGGAGCTCAGGCCCTCGCTGTGGATAGGAAACAGCATCCCTGCAAAATGAGAACGAGGAGAGCACTGGGTTGTCACCTGTTTCCGAGTCTCCAGAGTGTCCTTCTGAATCTCTGGTTAGGGGTGGCACAAGGTTCTGCCAGGCAGAGGGCACCCAGCGGAAAATTCCCAGCTCCAGTCACCTTAACGAGAAAGGCATTCTTGCCTCCCGTGTGGCTCGGAGGTTTCCAGGGAGAAAGGAAAGGAGAAAAGCAAGCGCTCCAGTCCCCTGCCTCGGCCCGGACAGCGGTGTGTGTGACCAGAGCTGGGAGGAGACGACTGACCCAGATAGCCCTGGTCTGAATGCATAAGCATCAAAAATCTCAGACCAGAGTCAGCCCACCAGCACTTTGGCTTTCTCCGTGGAAAACGTGTTCCTATTTATGATGCTGACATAGTCAACTCACAAAGATGGATTGGAAGAAAAAAGCCTGCAAAGCTGTATGCCTCAGATAAAAAAAAAAAAGAAAAAGAAAAAAAAAGAATTCTGATTCATAACTGTTAGCTTAATGGTAACAAATTCATTTTCTTTGCTAGCACTTGCTCTGAAATTGTTGCTGCTGGAAGGAAAAAAACAAGGCCCCCGGCTTTCACTTATTCATTCAACAACCGTGTTGTGAGCATCTGCCTTGTGCTGGTGCTGTACTCACTGGGGAGGTAAGGTGATGGAGTAGACAGCTCTTGTTTTCATGGGGCTCATGACAGACCTGTGAGATAGTATGAGTAGCATGCTCTGCTGATGGCGGGCGGGTTAGTGGGAGGCCCAGGAGAGGCCCCGGAGGAGAAGATTCCCAGCTAAATGGCACGGAGGTGGGGAGGACCAGGGAGTGGCGAGGGCAGAGGGCCCTGCTCAGGGACTGGGCTTCCTCCCAGCCAGTGAGGGTAGTTTTAAGCAGAAAATGACCAGGTCAGTCATTGTACAAGAAAACTCTTGCGGTGGGGAGGGGGATGTTAATTATCTACAGTGTGCCGAGTGGAAATTTATTTGGAAATGGTTTGCCTCTGAATTGGCTGTTCCCCTTGTTCTCAGTGCTTGGCTGATGACACACAACCAAAACAGCCTAGGAAACTCTTCTGTCCCTTCTCTTCCTT
Source organism: Ursus maritimus (assembly GCF_017311325.1). Taxonomy (NCBI): domain Eukaryota; kingdom Metazoa; phylum Chordata; class Mammalia; order Carnivora; family Ursidae; genus Ursus; species Ursus maritimus. The sequence continues at coordinate 13,741,387 of NW_024424897.1, read as the reverse complement.
CAGCTGGGTTCCTATGCAGTCTGGATTCTGGAAGCTGAGTGATATGGGGTTGGGGTTACAAGGGAGTCCACACAGCATACTCCTGATTATGCCATTCCTTTGTGGTCTAACTGCTAGGGCAAGTGAGGAAAAATTCCACCTGCAACATCGGCCAGTGATCCTCTGGGAAGCAGTACTTGATGGAGAGTGTGCAGGGCTGAGACCTCTGGGGCCCCTTTCTTTCACAGCTGCGAAGAAACCCTCATACACCCGGACAGGCAGGGGAGGCTCTGAGTGAAAGAGCTGAATCCCAAGTTCCATTAATCTCTGGTGACCTTTTCCTCTGGGGCAGGGTTTCCCTAGGGTGTCACTAGCCTCAGCACTAGTGACATCAGGGGGCCGAAAATTCTCTGGTGGGGGAGGGGGCGCTGTCCTGTCCATTATAGTACGTTTAGCAACGTTCCTGGTTGCCGGTAGCATCCCCAAGTTGTGACAACCAAAAATGTCTCCAGACATTGGAAACACCACTGTTCTAGAGGATGGTTATGCATTCTTGTCTTACTGGACCTCACGGCAGTGCTCAGTCCAGTGGATTACTTGCTTCCTCCTGAAACGTGCATTCCCTTGGCGCACTCTCCTTGTCTTTCCTCCAACTCTCTGCCAGGTTCCTGTAGATTCGTGGAGCCTCCCCACCCTCTTCCTGATCTCCAAATGCTGTCATCCCTTCATGCTCGGACCTGAACTCATTTCCTGCTTATACTTTATGCTTTCTCCCTCTCATTCATCTCCAGCATGTTAAGTATCTTCTGTTTTCCAATTACTCCCACATTTGTCACCATTCCAGATCTCTCGTCTATGCTTTAGATTTACACTTCTACTTGCTTTGGATGTCTCGTTGGCATCACAAAATCCATCCATCTTTCTCAAAATCCATTCCTCTTCTCACCCCTGTCTATCTGTTGGCCAAGCCATTAATAAGGTCATCCTGACATCTGCTTTTCTCTTATCTTCATTTCCCGTCCATGACCAATCCCTGTCAATTTTGTCTTCAAAATATACCTCAAAACCATCTGTTCCCAGCCCTCCAGTTCAAGCCACCACATAACGTGAAAAACCAATAATGCAGATAACTCCAAAGACCTCAGTGATTTCCTGACTTCCACTCTGCTTCATTCTAGTCCCTTCTCCATCCAGAGCAATCTTTTACAAGCACAAATCAGATCATATGATGCCCAGCTTTAATTTCTGCAAAGGCATTCCACTGCACTTGAATAAGACTGAAGCATCTCAACACGGCCCCAACCTCCTTTGTGCCATTCATCCTTTTGTTTCTGCTGCTGCTGCCATGTTGGTCTTCTTTCGTTTCCTCATGTGTGTCACACACAGGTGCCACACATTATTGCCTTCACCTGGAGCACTATCCCCCAGTTCTTTTCATCCTGCGGGTCTTGGTATGTCATTATTTCCAGAACTTCTTTCCCGATCCCATCCTCTTAAATTCAGTTTCCCCAGCATGGTCTCTTTCCCCATCATGTATGCTTCCTTATGGCACTGACTCTTAAGTCCATCGGTACTAATGTGATTCTCTATTGTTGGCTCCCCTGCCAGACTGGAAGGATCCTGAGGGAAGAAGGGACTCTCAGTGGCTCTTCCGCTCATTACTGTGTCGCCATTTAATACTGCATGTGACACTCAGTGAGTACTCAGTAGATATTTATTGGATGAATGACTATTTACCTCTCGCGTCCTTGAAAAGAATACTTTATGACCAAGAGAAATGAATGACTATGAAGAATGAAATAAAAGGTCCTCGCTTGTCTGTGTGAATGAAAAGAAACTTTCCAGGGCTGGTTCTTGGGAGCACAAAGCACAAGGAGATGAATCAGGCACCCGCTGACTAGAAATGAGACTTGTTGATTTTGTCATTAGTATTCCATATTTATCCCAAGACTTTCCACCCAATCAGGAGGGAACTCCCTGAGTCCCAGGCAGGATCACACCAAAGCAATCTAAGACGAAGAGCTGAAATTAATTCAGTTTTCTTCCTGAAAGGCCTGAGATCCCAAAGAGGTCAGGATGCCTGGGGAGAACAGCAGCCCCCACCCAGGCTGAAGGAGCCGAGGAAGTGACCGGAACGGCTTCACCCGATTCACGACGGCTTTGAAGCCCCGTTAAGTATTGGCGGACTCGCTGTGGAACCACAGAAAGATCTCCTCCGTAGAATGAGACAAGGGGAGGCCAAGTTTCTCCTTCTCCTCTGCAGGCTCAGTTATGCAGAAAGCATTTCACTTGGTTTCTCTGAAAATTCATGAGCGTGGCTGGCTGCAGAGCACAGCGTACACGGATGACGTTAAAACGCTCCGCCTTTGAGTCAAACCGAGAGTAATTCTCATCAGCCTCTCCCAGTGTTTTGAAGAAGGGACAGCAGCTGCAGAGCACACGCCTGCAATGAAGCAGCTAGGCATCTGCTAAGAGCAGGTTAGAATCCCAAAATATGGAGGCAAAAATGAAAAAAAAAAGAATCTGAACCACATTGGGAGCCCAGTTGGTCAAACAGTGGACTTCATTTCCAAAAGGTTTATGTTTTATGTCTTACATCAGCCTTCCTGAATCTGGGAGAAGAGAGTCAAGGTCCATGTGTTACGGCTCAAGGATGAGTTTGGGGCCCCGAGTCCAAACATATTGTGATTGGCTGCCCTGTTGCTAAACAACCGTCATTGCGGGACAGGGATGTCATTTCCAAGGGAGTCCCCCACGTGCCGCCAGCAGCCGTTAATAAAGTACTACCGGGGTATCAGTGTGACTTGCACCCACAGTAAGCTAACAAGATTGGAGTGAGGCACACCACGGATCCCAGCAGGGTGGAGGGTGTAGAAAAAGACATGCTCTTCAATCCATTCGCAGTCAAGAATGAAAAAAAGGGAGAAACCCTCTCAAAGGCATTTCCTGTTTTGAGAGAAAGGTTCTGCAACAAGAAGAGCTGCTGGAGTTTCAATGTTCACTCAGAGGGCAGGCCGAGCCTTTTCTTGGTGTTACACATAAAGATACCCATAAACCCCAGCCCCGGCCCTCACGGAGCATGCAGATAGCGACGCCGGTCACGCACGTTCTAGCAAAACAGGAAGTCAAAGAAGGCTGCTGACTGCCAGAGGCCGGTATGTTGGCTGGCTCAGCCTGGTGAAGGTTTTGCTGCCCAGAAGGATGGCAGAGCAGGGGAGACAGGAAATCTAAATGGAAATGGAGTGGCAGCCAGGGCCCTGAAGAGCAGGAACTTAATTCTGAGACTCGCATTAAATAATCCAGCGAGATGTGAGACCAAGTTGAATCAACACCGAGATGGATGAAAGTCTCCCAGGTTAGGACTTCACAAATATTTGTGGAATGAATGAGTGAGTCTCTTCCATCTGTCATCCCCATTTATTGCTTACCTCAGATTCTTTGTAGTAACGTTCTGGAATCTCATCGCAGGCGATATCAATAAAGCAAACTTCTCTCTCTAGGTCTTTGGCTTCATTGTCAAAAATCTGAAAGAGCAGAGCAACATATCAAAGGTTAGCGATGCGAGTGTCCTCAAGGTGCCCGTGGTTGGCACAACTGTGCCCGGGGCAGAGTAACACCCCGCAGAGCATCTTCACCTGGCTCAGCGCTCCTGGCGGGTGCTTTCTGCCTGCCTCAGAATGTGCGAGAATCCTGAAAGGCTTTTTTATTCATCGCTTACGTTTTGTCACATCAGAGGCAGCTGTAGCATCAATCACCGCTTGGTGAGGGGTAGAAGGAAAAGTGGTCTGTTTTTAGAAGTCCGAGAGTGAAGAAACAAATCTCTTCCAAAAGTCTCTTCCAAAAATGAGGTCTGCTGATTTTTGGCAGTTAATCTGAACAGGGGGAGTGAAGAGGCTACAAAGGGTCTGGCGTGGAGAGGAGACAACAAGCAGTAATGGAGCCCAAGATTTATGGAAGAGAAATGTGGGGTGGTTTTGCTTTGTTTTTTCATTAAAATTTTTTATATATGTTTAACTTCACAAACAACACATGCTCATTGCAGAAGATATCACATAGATAAACAGAAAGAAAGTAAAGATTGTCCCCAATCTCATTACGCAGGAATAAATACATGTATCACTTCTGATCATTTAAGAGCACAATTTACTTGGGACATGCAGGGGTAAGAAGGTAGAGCTTGGGGAGAAACTGAGGTGGCTCCCTGCCACGTCTACACTAGGTTCCACTGGCCCCGGGATGTCCACCACTTGCAAAGAAATATGTAAGGCAGCTACATACACACACGGATATATATAAATTTTGGTGCAAAGATTAAGTGCCTCTAGTTTTTCTCATTGCCATTTTTCTGATCTAAAGGGATGATCTTCCCAATCCTACTGAAGGATGGTAAACAGATTACGTTTTCAAAACCACTTCATCCTTGGAAGACATCTTAGCTGTAACCCGGCCTCACTGTTTGGCTAATTCCTGCAGGGGAATCAACCGCGAACACTGATTACATCTGATTCTTCAGTAGAGAATGAAATATTTTGGAAGAACAAGGTGGTTGATGCCTAAGAACATTGTCTTGACACAAATTCCGTGCCTGTTAATAATGTGATCTCCCACAGGACAGCCGGTGTAGGGCCCTTTACAATGCCACACTCTCCTTAGTTTGATTCTTGTTTTGAAACTACGAGTCCTTTCCAAATACTTTCTGAATAATATTTGTGCTGGTATTCATGCTCCAAGTCTGATGTTTGCTCTGCTGCCTATTTTCTTCTCAAATGGTCAGAGACTGGACTCTTTAGACTCCAAGGAGACTGACAGCCCGGTCTGCCCCGAGGTGGCCACTGCGTTTTCCTTAAAGGGAGAGAAGGCCGGGTTCTCGGATCAGCTGTGGCTCCTTCCACTGCCACTTGAAGTCAAGTGCTTGGGGACACTCCTAGAGTGTTTAGGAAGGACAGGTGGATGGCTTTGAAATGAAACAGAGAGACTGTAGGGAGACGAGTTCAAGCTTGAGTGCAGAAAAAAATTGTCAAATGAAATACTGGGTCTCAGGTTATTTGCGTGAGTCTCTCTCTCCCACTCTGTCCCCTCCCCTCTCCCCCTTTCTCTCTGCCCCTCCCCCAGCCCCCCCTCTACTCGTGTGTGCCTAGAGAAGAAAGACATGTACCTCATTAACAACACAAAACAAAATGGAACATCTCAGAGGGAAATGAGCTTCGAGAGAGTAAATTACAAAAGAAGTTAGAGGGATTTGACATTTATTGGTGGTAAAATTTATGGGACTAAAAGACGAGGAAATAAACAGGGGTTAACGGAGTTACTGACAGATTGTGTGGCTTTTCCTAATTTAATTCAAACATTTTTGATCACCTATTATACCGGTTATCATATTATTGCCTCTCAGCTGCAAAGTCACCCGTTAGTCTCTGCTTGGAGCTAATGGACTGGGTCCCTGGAAGCTCTTCTTTACAGCAAGTAGGACATGACGCCATTTGCTGGACGGACCCTGCAGGAAGAAAGGGGTTTCTCTTCCTGAGTTTGGACCTGCTCCTGCTGCAGAGTCTGTCCGTGGGGACACTGCGTGGTGCTCTGTCTCAGCTGCATGGCCCAGAGCACATGGCTGACTGGTGACCTTGCAGCTCAGGCCTTCATCGCGGCCTTGCACATGTACCACCATGGGCTCGAGAGTTCACAGCAGCCATGACACTTTGACTCTACACACCTGCCTACCAGTCTCATCTCACCAGTGCTCAGACGGCTGTTTGCCACTGCCTAGCAACTGTGGACCAGCTCTGGTCCAGGAAACCCAGCCAACTTCTCCACCAACCAGTGGGCTACGAACACAACCTTTCTCCCGTGAAGTCTCAGCCCCCACAGACAGGGGCCCCTTCCAAGTTTGTTCTTCCTTGTGTCTTTTCCCTCAGTCTTAGGTACCCTTTGGAGTTCTCTTTACATCTATACGTTACTCCTATCACTGTTGAGTAATTCCTTATATTACACTCCCCCTATTCAAATTATTGTGTGCTTTATGCCTCCCACGTGGGCCCTGAAGCGGAATGAAGTATTTGCTACAAAGAAAGAATAGACAATAGAAGCCAGGGAGAGGAGCCATTTCTGCTGAGCCAACAAGTACATCACCATCAGGACACTGAAAGAAAACCAAGCTGAGGAAATTCTCATTTTTCAGATGAGAAAACCAAGGCTCAAAGATGGAAAGAGCTTTGCCTGGGGTCACATGAGAGTCAGTAGAGAAGTTTAGATTCAGGGCGAGTCTCCAGCCTTCACAACCAGGCTCCTCCTGTGACAAAAAGCTGCCTCTTGGCACCCAACTGGGAAGATAAATATCAGTCAGAAGTGCTTCCTGCTTCTTTCCAGAAAGATGAAACTGGAATCCAGTTCTCTTCCTGCTACTAATAAAATGTATGATCTGAGTCGCTGAGTTGGGGAACTCCTCCCAAACTGGGAACTTTTCTGCTGTGTTGAACAGCAGAAATAGTAGTAAAATAGGAGTAGAATCTACTTAGGTCCCCTTCAGTGCGGATTCTGGTCTCCCTCCTTAACATGACACTTCATCTGCACTGAAGATGATGGCCAAGCACCTCTGTCCCCGACGTTTCAGAGCGGGGCTCCCAGCACTTGAACGAAGCCACACACACACAAAATCACTTTGAGGCTGGAGACTGAAAAATCTCTTCAGGCTTGAGATTATAAAGAGTTCTAATTTTCAATAAATAATTAATCTCCCAGCGGTTAGAGATTTTGGGAGATGCTCTTAGGTGCTCCATAAGTGCTTACTGAATTAATGGAGGGCATTAGCTTTTACTTTCCAAGAGGAATCTATGGCAGGAATATGGCTTACTAATTGATCTCCGTTTCCTTTTATGAGCGGGGCTTCGATTTCCTTGGTTGCGAGCACCCTAACTTTCCGTCATTCTCAAAAGAGGGCTCAACAGAGAGTGGAAACTTCACGGTATTGGCTGACAGGGCCTGACTGGGAATCAGGTGAGCTGAGTTTGAACTGGATTATCTCCTCTGTGTAACCTTGGGTAAGAACGCTGCACCTCTGTGGGGTCTCCATATTCCCACCTGAAAATAAAAGGCTTTATCTAGATGGATGGGTACCAGGAAGTTGTGAAACATCCTAGAATTATACCCAAAATTTGGGGAGGTGTATTTTTCTGGAGCAAGGGTTCAAGCCCTTTCATTTGATTATCCAAGAGATCCATGGTCCCAATGAGGTTGCGATCGAGAGACCCAGAGGACCACTATAATTCTTTCCTGTTAAAATGCCTGTGATGTTGAGTGACCTCTGGGTCATGTTAGTCACCTGCATCGTGCTCTTTGGCTCATCCCTTCTCTGCCCCTTCCCTCCACAGCCAGCTGCCTTGGGTGGTACACAGTGGGGCTGCAGCAGAGAAACGGAACAGGGGCGGTGGTCATGATGTAGCATAATCAGAGGCCATACCCGGGGGGAAACAGTCTAATTCTCATGCTCAGTGTAAGGGCACGATCCAGATTAAGCCAACACCGTTGCTGACAGAGGCTTAGTCAGGCCCCAGAAGAAAACAGGAAGAGTAGCTATTCATTTGGGCTTCCCCGGCAGCAATGGCAGTAACTGCCAGAATTCTGGTCAAACCACTGGCTCTTTGAGTTGGAATAAGAGTTCTGCTGAGACAGCTTTTTGATGAGGTGCATCTTGTTGATACTTCAAGCCAAAGCTTCACCAGGACTGCATCTGACACAGGTGCTGTGCACCTTGATGGTCTTGGGAACTTCTTGGGCAGAAGCTGTTCCCTTCTGAGATGGGAGCTGGGTTTGGGAGTTAATTGCGGTACCTTCCCTATATCCCCTATAATAATGTTCCCATCTTTGGGACATACCCACTCACAGGTCATCTGCAGTGGATGTCAGTGCCAATCCGGTTGACTCTCCTGACCTCCCCCCACACCCCACTAGGCAATGAGCACTCAATGAACAAACTCCTTTTGAGCACTGAGCTCCTTTTGAAACTGAGCAATACTACAATGAGAAGGCGATCTCCTGAGTAAATATTATCTTATAGATTCCAAATAAAAAGAGAGTAATCTTCCCTTTTTTGTAATGCATTATGAACATTAAGTATGAAGCACCTTTAAAATCTTAATATACCTTGACCTAGTAAGCTTAAGCTTTGAGAATTTATCTTAAGAATCTTAAAGGAAAAGCTTTATGCACAAAGATTTTCATCCTGACATTACTATAATGGCAAGAAAAAAACAGAGAGAGAAAGGAAGCAAACAGTTTAAATATCCCAGTATGGGAGAATAGCCATGTAATGTACGATAAATCCATCTGATGAACTATTATGTAGTAGCCATTAACAACTCCATTCTTAAAAATGATTCTCCCAGGAGAATATACATGGAGGTGGGTGGGATGGAAAAAGGGAGATACCCCATATATTTTTTAAGATTTTATTTTTAACTAATCTCTACACCCAACATGGGGCTCAAACTTACAACCCTAAGATCAAGAGTCACATGCTCCACTGGCTGAGCCAGGCAGGTACCCTAAGATACCCCATATTTAACATGAGTCATGTGGTCATAACTCAGAAGGGAAAGGCACATTGATAAATATGAAATGTGTTTTTAACAATGCACTAGATTTCTTCCTTTCTAGATTATGAATCTCTCTTGTTACAGTCTAGCAAGGGACAGCACTGGGTACAGTGGCTTTTCAGAAATCCACAATTCTGGGAATCATGGATTCTGCATCCGTTTTCTATCATGGTTACTCTGGTGGTTTAAGATCCAAGTTTGTTTGTTTGTTTGCTTTTAAAGTAGGCTCCATGCCCAACGTGGGGCTTGAACTCATGACCCTGAGATCAAGAGCTGCATGCTCTACTGACTGAGCCAGACACATACCCCTAAGATTCAAGTTTAGATTAGAACTATCTGTACTTTCAGGACAATTTTTCTGTAAATCTAAAACTCTCTAAAAAATAAAGTCTATTTTTTTTTTAAATTGAAGAGTTAAAAAAGATCTAAGCTTAGTGGCTGTGTTTATTCACCTTCCCGCCATCTGCCCACGGTATCAAGGATACAAGGTAGGGGTGGGTGATTAGTAGGGATTGAGAAAAATCTACCAATCATCTTGCTTTATGCTTCAGATAGAATTTAAGCGGAAAGAATCCCAGCTAAGCCACTGTTCTCTAACTTCATTTTGCAGCGCTTGGGAGATCTCAGGTAAAGCACCTGACCAAGGCATACCAACAAAGAACAGTTTCAACAAGAAGGAACCTTGAAAGCACAACGACTGTTTTAACAATGTTTTAACTTTACTGCTCTATATTTGCAACGCGGCCAATGGTTTGGTGGAGGGCAGGTGATGATGGTCACTGGGTTAACACATTAGGCATATGGGGCTAGAGTTTGATTCATGGTTGATTGACTATTATCTATCAGCAGCATACCTGGTGGGCAGAGACTGAAATGCACGAATGGCTGGGATGAAAAAATAGTCCAAGTTATCGACAAGGCAAACCATCATTTTGTTACCCCGTTTTTACTGGTATTCTCACCAAGAACATTTTCACACCTACACGGTTCAATGGTGACTATTTCATAAATATGTACGCTCTATGATCCAATCCAAGAGCATGCAACTTGTCTTCCAATTGCCACTAAGACAGAGATTTTTAGAAAAAGAAAAAAAAAAGGATGGTCTTCTTTGGTCTTTTAATAAACATTTCTCCTCTCCCACTCTGCCACCTAGAATACAGAGTTGGGTAACTTATTTGTTCTGTAAGTGCAGTTACTTAAAGACAGTGGTCCGAAAAGAAGAAACTAGATGCACAGAAAAAAAAACCCAGCAAACATTTATGAACCGCCTACTATGCGTTCAACACTGTGACTTCAAACTTCATCCCCAGTTTGAGCACACGGGGGCTTACAATTACGGACAGAACACTAGATTGAATGCAGGACTGAATCAACACCACTATACAAAATATAATCTACATATTACTAAAGTACTGAGTACGAAAAGGTACGCTTCAGACAAAGAGTATTCCAGTCCAATTCAGCAAGGAGGAAACTCAGCAATGGCCCATAGTACTCAGGGCCCAGGATCGTTATTTAACTAGCATGGGTGATTTAAAAAATCGGCCATTTGGTGCTGTGTACAAAGGGGCCCCACCATGTGCATGCATGGTGTGGTCCTGAGACACCAGAGCCTCGGGTATAACTTATGGCTGCTAGGGTTTCTGTGTGGGGGGCCCCAGAGAACTGTCTGACTGTGCTGGAGGTGCAGGGGTAAAGGATGGCCCCAGATCTGCTCCTAAATGGACCTTGGTTTTGGAGCCGAATTAGAGCCCCATCTGGTAATATGATGGGAGGTGAACTGCTTTGACTTAATCCTCATTAAATGCTCCACTGACCATTGGATTTAGGGGGTATTAAGGCTGAGTAAAGGAAACTCATCTGTCAGGGTTAGGCCAGTTTGTCTTAGCTGCTGGGTAAACTTCAGTGCTTCCCCAGAGAATGCTCCCTTGTGGACAGTATCATTAGGCTTTCAGTGTAGAAGGGAAAACTATTTTCCCAAAGCCAGTGGGAGTAGCAAAGCAAGCTGAAGGCAAAGGTTTCCACCCACAAGTGTCTGAGAAAATTCTGTCTTCAATGAGGGGGAAATGACACCTGCACAGAGCTGAAGGGGTGGAAAGGGTGAGGGATTGGGCAGGGGCACTCCAAAGAACACCTCTGTGTATCTAGATGGAACGTTCTGGATGCACTGTTCTGATTTCCTGATACAGCCCCCTCTCCTTTGACTGTCAACTCACCTTCCAGTGTACTGGGTTTGAGTTTTGAGGGGCTCTAGAGAGACAATGGGAGGAAGGGACTCCGAGGGAATCCTCTCCTTAGAAAGCTGCTTTGGATCTATGTTAAATTTCCAGGTGTTCTAGTTACCCATCCTTATAGAGTGTTTGAGGGTGGGGCAGAGCTCTCATGGATGTGAGTTGACACCACGAGGACCTCCGTGAAGAGAAAGGGTTCAGGGAGCAAGGGCTGAGAAAGTAAACTGGGGAGAATATCGTCATGACCCAGTAAGCCTATAGTGTCTTAGGGGAGGATGGGGACACGTACAGCTCTGGGTGGTGGGAGACAACCTAGATCAGAGAGGGAGATGGGTGCTAGAGTAAGTTGGCTTCCCTTGGCACCACCCGTGGGTTTCTGCACATTATCAACAGGTCTCTGGACAGTAACCAAGGGAAGCTGGCACGTGCTGGGGGAAGGCCAGGGCTCCCAAATGGAGGTAGAGCTTCTAACACTGTGAAGACCACTCCCACCTTGGCAGAGGGATAAGCATACCCGTGGGGGTCCTTGGGAGGCCAGGAAGCATGAGTATAAAAGAACGCCCCATGGTGAGCCATCTTGAGGGAGCGGATTCCAAAAAAGTGGGGCATTCATGGTGTCAGCAACAAAAGCTTGCCTGTTTCTTACACAAGTCACTGAATAATGTTTCTCCAGATTAGTTCAAATTAATTAAACTCCTAAACAGAGCTCTCTGCCAAAAAGGCTTCCAAGATAGGTGCTTTGGGAAAGTTCAGTGTAATGGTCATCCCCAGTGCAAGCGCATGGGAACAACTGGTAGGACTCCCAAATCGCTCAGTCTGGCCCCTTCATGGTTGAGCTAGCACACAAGGCACCCACACCCTCCAGGGTTTTTCTTTTCTTTTCTTAAAAAAAAGTTTCTCAGGAAGTAGATGTTTTTCATTAGAAGAATCAAGTACAAAAAAGAAATTAGCAACCACCCATAAAGGTTATACATATCTTAATCCTCTCATCCTTCTAGTATGGGACAAACAAAATTTTTAAAAACTACCTTTAGACAACATCTAGTGCCATTTCGTCATTCACAAAAAATAAAGGACAAGTCAATACCTTAGTAAGATATGTTGATCCTTGTTTTTTATTTTAGACTCCCTGCCCCTGAAACAACCTTTTTAAAAATGATTTTTTGGTGGGTGTACAGGTCTATAAATGTTAACACAGGGATGTATTCCTGGAACCACCACTACAATTAAGGTACAGAACCCTTTCATCAGGGGCATCTGGGTGGTGCAGCGGTTAAGTGTCTGCCTTCGGCTCAGGGCGTGGTCCCGGCGTTATGGGATCGAGCCCCACATCAGGCTCCTCTGCTATGAGCCTGCTTCTTCCTCTCCCACTCCCCCTGCTTGTGTTCCCTCTCTCGCTGGCTGTCTCTATCTCTGTCAAATAAATAAATAAAATCTTAAAAAAAAAAAAAAAAAGAACCCTTTCATCAGCCCAAAAAACTAATTTATAGTCACACCCTCTGCATGCCGAACCCCTGGCAACCACTGATTTGTTCTCCATCCCTATAGTTCTTTTCTTTTTTTAAAAAAGATTTTATTTGTTTATTTGCAAGAGAGAGAAAAAGAGGTGAGCAGGAGAGTGGAAGAGGGAGAGGGACAAGCAAGCAAACTCCTTGCTCAGCATGGATTCCCGATATGGGGCTTGATCTCAGGACCCTGAGATCAAGACCTGAGCTGAAATCAAGAGTCGGACGCTTAACCGACTGAGCCACCCAGGCGCCCCTAAGTTTTCTTCTTGTTAAGAATGTCATACAGAGGGGGCACTCCAGTGGCTCAGTTGGTTAAATGTCTGCCTTCGGCTCAGGTCAGGATCCCAGGGTCCTGGGATCGAACCCTGAGTTGGGTTCCCTGTTCAGCAGGGAGCCTGCTTCTCCGTCTTCTGCTACCCCTCCTACCTGCTCATGCTCTCTCTCTCTCTCTCAAATAAATAAAATCTTTAAAATAAGAATTTCATACAAGGATGCCTGGGTGGCTCAGTCGGTTAAGCGCCCGACTCTTGATTTCAGCTCTGGTCATGAGCTCAGGGTCATGAGTTCAAGTCCCACAATGGGCTCCACGCTGGGGATGGAGCCTACTTAAAAAAAAAAAAGTCATACAAATGGAATCATACAGATTTTGTCCCATTGAGACTGGCTCCTGTCATGCATATAATGCTTTTGAGATTCATCCTGTTGCGTAAATCAAAGTTCACTCCTTTTTATTGCTAAGTACTATTCCATTCTGTGGATGCCCCACAATCTGTTCATTACCCCATTTCTAGCCTGGGGCAATGATGAACAGGCTTTTGTGTGAAGACAAGTTTTCATTGCCCTAGGGTACATGTCCAGAAGTGGGACTGCAGGGTGGGAGGGTGTCTATTGATTTTTCTTTATAAGCAGATGTATCCATACTCCTGTAGTGGAATGAATAAAGTCTCCCCCAAATTCACATCTACCAGGAACCTCAGGATGTGACCTTATATGGAAACAGGATCTGTGCAAATCTAATTAGTTAAGGATTGCTATGAATCTGGAAGAGATGGAATCCTTCCTGGAAACCTATAAACTACCAAGATTGAAAAAGGAAGAAATTGATTTCTTAAACAGGCCAATTAATTATGAAGAAATTGAGTCAGTGATAAACAACCTTCCAAATAACAAAACTCCAGGCCCGGACGGTTTTCCTGGGGAATTCTACCAAACATTCAAAGAAGAAATAATACCTATTCTCCTAAATCTATTTCAAAAAATAGAAACAGAAGGAAAGCTACCAAACTCATTCTATGAGGCCAATATTACCTTGATCCCCAAACCAGGCAAAGACCCCCTCAAAAAGGAGAATTACAGACCGATTTCCCTAATGAATATGGACGCCAAAATCCTCAACAAGATACTTGCTAATAGAATCCAACAGTTCATTAAAAGGATTATCCACCACGATCAAGTGGGATTCATACCTGGGATGCAAGCGTGGTTCAATATTCGCAAATCAATCAGCGTGATACATCATATCAACAAGAAAAGACTCAAGAACCATATGATCCTCTCAATCGATGCCGAAAAAGCATTTGACAAAATACAGCATCCCTTCCTGATTAAAACCCTTCAGAGTGTAGGAATAGAAGGTACATTTCTCAATCTCATAAAAGCCATCTATGAAAAGCCTACTGCAAATATTATTCTCAATGGGGAAAAGCTGGAAGCCTTTCCCTTAAGATCAGGAACTCGACAAGGATGCCCACTCTCGCCACTATTATTCAACATAGTACTAGAAGTCCTTGCAACAGCAATCAGACAACAAAAAGGGATCAAAGGTATTCAAATCGGCAAAGAAGAAGTCAAAATGTCTCTCTTCGCAGATGACATGATACTCTATATGGAAAACCCAAAAGAAGCCACTCCCAAACTATTAGAAGTTATAGAGCAATTCAGTAACGTGGCGGGATACAAAATCAATGCTCAGAAATCAGTTGCATTTCTATACACGAATAACGAGACCGAAGAAAGAGAAATTAGGGAATCCATCCCATTTACAATAGCACCAAAAACCATACGTTACCTTGGAATTAACTTAACCAGAGACGTAAAGGACCTATATTCTAGAAACTATAAATCACTCTTGAAAGACATTGAGGAAGACATAAAAAGATGGAAAGATATTCCATGCTCATGGATCGGAAGAATTAACATAGTTAAAATGTCCATGCTACCCAGAGCAATCTACACTTTCAATGCTATCCCGATCAAAATACCAAGGACATTTTTCAAAGAACTGGAACAAACAGTCCTTAAATTTGTATGGAAACAGAAAAGGCCCCGAATCTCCAAGGAACTGTTGAAAAGGAAAAACAAAGCTGGGGGCATCACAATGCCGGATTTCGAGCTGTACTACAAAGCTGTGATCACAAAGACAGCATGGTACTGGCACAAAAACAGACACATAGACCAATGGAACAGAATAGAGAGCCCAGAAATGGACCCTCGGCTCTTTGGGCAACTAATATTTGATAAAGCAGGAAAAAACATCCGGTGGGAAAAAGACAGTCTCTTCAATAAATGGTGCTGGGAAAATTGGACAGCTACATGCAAAAGAATGAAACTTGACCACTCTCTCACACCATACACAAAAATAAACTCCAAATGGATGAAAGACCTCGATGTGAGACAGGAATCCATCAAAATTCTAGAGGAGAACATAGGCAGCAACCTCTACGACATCGGCCAAAGCAACCTTTTTCATGACACATCCCCAAAGGCAAGAGAAACAAAAGATAAAATGAATTTATGGGACTTCATCAAGATTAAAAGTTTCTGCACATCCAAGGAAACAGTCAGAAAAACTAAGAGGCAGCCCACGGAATGGGAGAAGATATTTGCAAATGACACTACAGATAAAGGACTGGTATCCAAGATCTACAAAGAACTTCTCAAACTCAATACACGAGAAACAAATAAACAAATCAAAAAATGGGCAGAAGATATGAACAGACACTTTTCCAATGAAGACATACAAATGGCTAACAGACACATGAAAAAATGTTCAAAATCATTAGCCATCAAGGAAATTCAAATCAAAACCACACTGAGATACCACCTTACGCCAGTTAGAATGGCAAAAATAGACAAGGCAAGAAACAACAATTGTTGGAGAGGATGTGGAGAAAGGGGATCCCTCCTACATTGTTGGTGGGAATGCAAGTTGGTACAGCTACTCTGGAAAACAGTGTGGAGGTCCCTTAAAAAGTTAAAAATTGAGCTACCCTATGATCCAGCCATTGCACTACTGGGTATTTACCCCAAAGATACAGACGTAGTGAAGAGAAGGGCCATATGCACCCCAATGTTCATAGCAGCAATGTCCACAATAGCTAAATCGTGGAAGGAGCCGAGATGCCCTGCAACAGATGACTGGATTAAGAAGTTGTGGTCCATATATACAATGGAATATTACTCAGCTATCAGAAAGAACGAGTTCTCAACATTTGCTACAACATGGACAGCACTGGAGGAGATAATGCTAAGTGAAATAAGTCAAGCAGAGAAAGACAACTATCATATGATTTCTCTCATCTATGGAACATAAGAACTAGGATGATCGGTAGGGGAAGAAAGGGATAAAGAAAGGGGGGTAATCAGAAGGGGGAATGAAACATGAGAGACTATGGACTATGAGAAACAAACTGAGGACTTCAGAGGGGAGGAGGGTGGGGGAATGGGATAGACCGGTGATGGGTAGTAAGGAGGGCACATATTGCATGGTGCACTGGGTGTTATACACAACTAATGAATCATCGAGCCTTACATCGAAAACCGGGGATGTACTGTATGGTGACTAACATAATATAATAAAAAATCATTATTAAAAAAAAAATAATTAGTTAAGGATTGCTATGGACAAATATTTGTGATGCCCCAAAATTCCTATGTTGAAAACCAAGGCCCAATGGGATGGTGTTAGGAGGTGGTGGGCTGTGGCGAGATGAGGTCATGAGGGTAGAGCACTCATGAATGGGATTAGTGCTCTGCAGAAAAGACCCCACAGAGTTCCCTAGACTCTCTTACCACGTGAGGACACAGGAAGAAGTTGGCAGCCTGCAACTCAGAACCCAACAACGCTGGCCTCTTGGACCTCTTTTTTTTTTTTTTTTAAGGATTTTATTTATTTATTTGACAGAGAGAAACAGCCAGTGAGAGAGGGAACACAAGCAGGGGGAGAGGGAGAGGAAGAAGCAGGCTCCCAGCAGAGGAGCCTGATGTGGGGCTCGATCCCAGAACGCCGGGATCACGCCCTGAGCCGAAGGCAGACGCTTAACGACTGAGCCACCCAGGTGCCCCTTGACCTCTTGCCTCCGGACTGTGAAATAAATTTGTTGTTCATAAACCTCCTAGTCTGTGGAATGAAAATCACCCTGGATTTAGGATGGCCCCTAAATCTCATGACCAGTGAATGTCGTCCTGAGAGGAAGACACAGAGAGACACATAAGAAGATCAGATAAAGTCAAGCAGAGATTGGAGTGATGCTATCACAAGCCAAGGGATGCCTGGAGCCACAAGAAACTAGAAGATGCAAGGAGAGATTCTTTCCCAGAACCTTTGCAAGGAGCACAGCCCTGGCCAACACTTTGATTTTGGACCTCTGGCCTCCATAACTGTGAGGGATTACATTTCTGCTGTCTTAAGTCACCCAGTTTGTAGTAAATGGTTATGGCCACCCGAGGACACTAATACAACTCTCCACTTTTTTTTGGTGGGGGAGACCCCTTTCCTTTCTCAAACCCAAGATGAAACTCCCTGGAGTCGACAAAGTTGCCTTTCTACAAGGCCACATTGTTCTGAATGAATGAAGGCAACCTGGCCTTCTTTGTTCTGTTATTAAATGTGTGCGGTCAGAAGAAAGAGGTTAGAAGATGAAAAGCAAACTTGAGCACATGAAGTGTGGACTTCAGGCTGGTGATGAAGATTCTCCCCTAGACCCAACTTTCACCTGCGGGTCCACTTTTTGACTAGACCTCCCACTTGGGCTCTGTCCTTGGCCGGTTCAGTCCATTTTTTTAAGCAAGAATCCTGCTGATGTACATTTAGGGAGAAATCTACCACTCTTTGCTACCACCTTGGCTTGCCTTCAGCAAGAATCCTGGCAAGTCAGGGGTGTTTGGGTCAGGTGCAGTCAGTTAAGTGACCAGCTCTTGATTTCGGCTCAGGTCATGATCTCAGGGTCATGGGATGGAGCCCATGTTGGGCTCCACGGTCAGCGGGGAGTCTGCTTGAGATTCTCTCTCTCCCCCTCTACTTTTGCCCCTCCCCTTGCTTGCACTCTCTCTCTCTCTAAAACAAACAAACAAACAAACAGAAAACCTCCTGTCAAGTCAGC
The DNA here is from genome assembly GCF_017311325.1 of Ursus maritimus. Lineage (NCBI taxonomy): Eukaryota > Metazoa > Chordata > Mammalia > Carnivora > Ursidae > Ursus > Ursus maritimus. The sequence goes on along the minus strand of NW_024424897.1, from coordinate 13,723,697 downwards.
CAGAAACCCCTTCCATCTACTGACCCCCACCCTGCACCTTGGCTGGCAATCTCCACTAGTCTTTCTTGTGCTCAGAGTTGAGCCCATCTCTCTCCCTGACGACAAACACCCGTTGTATTAGTCCCCCTGAATAAGGCTGGCCTTACCAACTTTAACGAGCGCTATGAGTAAATTTTTCTTCAACATTGGCCAACGGAGGAGATTTGTCCTTGTCGTGTCTCCACCTACCTCAAAGGTTGCAGACAATTCAACAGGGACAGAAACCCAATGACAACTGTACAGAAGAGACAAGGGCATTGCTCATCAGTGAAGCTCAAAATAAAAAGCTGTTGGTAAATGCACCTGGGAAGTGAGGGCGACAGAGGAAAGGGTGCTGGGCACGGGGCAGGGTGGAGATCTAAGGTGGAAAAGAGAGTAACAAAGTTGGAATGACTTCACACTGTGACCCCTCTGAAGGAAAGGACACGTCTTTCTATTCCAGGATGTGTCCAGGAAGAGCTCTGGTACACCAGAGCAGGGCTGAGAACCACTTCAAGCTGTGACCTGAAGGCCAACGCAGGGAGCAGTGGTGAACCCTGGTTCATTCGGGTGAGATGAAAAGGTAGGGAAGAAGGTTCATGAGACAGTAATCAAAATGACACAGTGACCAATGAGAAAAAAGATTCTGATTGGAAAAACAATGTTCTAATAAGGTGCTCTGGCTCATGGCAACTAATTAACAAAAGGACAGGAAAGTACATTCAAGCAATACAGAAAGGGTCACAAATGCTCCAACACAATTCATTTGCTAAAAAGGCTTCAGTAGCACAAAAAACGCTTCTAAGTTACGGTTCCCAGGGCAGCTGGAACAAGGCTCTTTTCATAAACTTGGGCTAATTTCGGCACAGAGCGGCCTCAATCCGAATACTTCCTCTAGGCCATGGCCCCCTTTGGACACCCAGGCTGCCATGAGATCAGGCCCACGCGGCCCACGGGCACGTGGGGACACAGGCCCCCGAGGCGCTGGATGGTTTCCCTGCAGGATGATCAATAATGCTTCCTAAAATAAGTCTCAGAAGCGGAGCTTAAAATAGTTGCAATTTCTCCCAGTTCTTCTTATTGCAATTCACAGGGTGGTCTCTGGGAACGAGAGCCCATGGTTTTCTCTGAAGCTGACAAATCGACATTTCACCTGGAAGCCGTCAGGGGCTCGCTGTGGAGCCCGGGCCTCTGGGGTTTGCCACATCAAGGTGACTCTGATCTCCACCCCCTGCCCCCGCCCCCCATCCTTCCTTAAACCCTTCTTGAGCCTCAACAATGAATCCTTTGCACAAAGCGGCAGAGTTCCTGACAGAGAAAAATGCCTAGTACCTGCTTCTCCCTGAGAAGCTACTAGCTCAGCCTTGAGGGAAGGGAATCAGTGGTGGAGACAGATGGCTCGCTGAAGCCCGTGTGGCGGGGAAGCCACACCGGGGAGGCAGGAGGCAATGGGGAGAGCTGCGAGAAGGCTGCCAGCAGCTTCACTCCAGAGGCCAGAGAGTTTCTGCCTCTTGTTTGCCACACAAGCGTCCTGAAGTACTTCAGGGCCTTGTGTCTCCTTCCAGCTCATTCCTGGCGTGCCTCTCTGGGCAAAACAATGTCACGGGCACCAGCCCAAAACCACTTCAGAATCATGAGAGATTGCATCTACTGTCAGAAAAAACAAAATAAAGGAACAAATTGTTACATTTGTCTGGTAGGTTGTGTTTTGTTTGGTTTTCCTTTCCGTGGGATTGGTTCTAAATACCTCTCTAGGCAAAGGTGGGGAACTCTGCTGAGATAGATATAGATATAGATATAGATATATAGATATCTATCCATCCATCCATACGCTCACCATGTTTTCTTCCCAATATGCTAGAATGGTTTCTTCATTAGAATTCAGGGGTCAAAACATCTGGTTCTAATCCTGGCTCCATGGCTTAGGAACTGATGTGACAAACTCGAGGCCTCCATTCCACCCTCTGGAAATGAGCGCTCTCTGTGTTCTGCCCCCTCACTGAGCCATCAGGACCAGGTGAGAGAGTGGATATGAAGGTGCTTCTCAAGCTCCAAAATGCTGCACAAATGTATGGAATTAGTACACCTGTGTCCACCTATCAGCTCACACTACCTGATCTGTCCTCTTTTCTCTCGTCACTGCTCCAGGCATGCCTCACTCCCTGAGGAAGAGCATCCGCTTTTCTAATTCACCATTTCAACCTTCCACGCCCTGGCTCTTCCTCCTCATTGTGTCATGAAGGTTCTTCCCCATCTTACCTAACTGACTCACACCAACTCATCTTTCAAGGTCATGGCCCCTGCCAAGTCTTTCTTTTACTAAAGCAATGATCCGTATAGTGAATAATGAATTCATTTTGGCGGCGGGGGAGGGGAGGGATGACATTTGGTTATGGTTCAATTGTTGGGCTCCCAAAGAACCCAGTGCATAGGTCCCTGATAGAATTCCCAGGGGAACACGACCTGGAAATCAGTACTTTGTCTCAGCTACTGCTACTTTCGTTAAATTAGAGGGTCATAAATCATTAACACTCAAGGCAACGTTGAACAATGATCTTTTAGCTCCAGGCCTTTGAAGTCTCTTCAACTGAAGTCGAATCTAACAAGTGGCAACAGGCACACTGTCATTTTTGTTTTAAAAGCTACTTATCTATCAAACTGGAGAACCCACAGTAAATGTCCCAGTTGTACTCGTTTGGAGAGCTGTCTGGCCATGGGAGAGGAAATCAACTTGACAGGTGACAGCAGAAGTTCTTCAATTCACTGAACTCTGCAAATCTGGACCAGCAGCATCTCAATGGCTCTAGTAAGAAGATGGTCCCACAACGTGCCCCGGCACCAGGAGCACCGGTGGCCCCAGGGTCGTGGGGCCTATGCCACACAACTGATATTTCTCATTCACCTGTACATCCCTCTGTCTTTTAATGTCTCTTCCATAATCCAATCTAATATTTTGCTGCTATTGAGCTTAACCGTTGGACTAGAGTCCAGCTCTTGAGTTTTAACACGAGCATTTGTTAGCTGTTAGTTCATTCAGTTTGCTGTCTGCCAGCACAGGACATCTTGTTAGTCAATGAGTAGTAGCAGATGTCAAAGGTTTAGGGAGAAAGGAAAAACTGAGAAAGAGCCCATCCGTGAAACTTCCTTCTTTTGGAAAATTAGAAAAAAAGAGCTGCACCATTTAATTTTAGGGGCTGAATCCTTTGGATCAAAGAAGAGTTCCGAGAGTCATGCCTCAGTACCAAGGACAGCAAGAGCCTGAGGGGCAACTTAACGAGACTGTGCACCAAACCGGCCCTTCCAGACCATTCTCAATAGCCCTTCCCTGCTCTTTCATGTGCACACAAATCTGGGGAATCTTGCTAAAATGCAGGTTCTGGTTCAGTAGGCCTGGGGTAGGACTTGAGATGCTAATAAGCTCCCAGGTGATGCTGACGTTGAAGTCTCTATAAACATCTGAGATTTGGGGGCTGTACAGCGAGGCAGGGAGTACGGAATCAAGAAACTGCAGAGGAAAGTAGTGGCTGGCAGGAATGCCATCCTGGCAATGGAAGCCACTGGGAAATGTTCTGATGTGGGGTCTGCAGGGATCCCCTCAGGCAGCTCTACGGGAGGCAGGTTTAGTGAAAGAGTGTTCTAGAAAAGAGGTAAGGACTTCCACTAGAGTGATAGTCACTGGAATGGAGAAAAACGAGATGGATGTTAACAGTTAGTACGTAAAACCATCCAAATGGAGTTTCCAGGCTCAGCAACTTAACTTTGCCAATCCAGTCAGACCTCCTTCGGCTCTGAAGGAGCCTATTACAGACTCACCAGGAGTCTGCACATGTTCGAAGCCAGGTCAGAAGGAGTCCACTGTTGGCCCTGCCTTTGGGTTCTTCCTGGTCTCTCTCAGGGTGACTTTCCAGGGCAGGGGCCCTCATGCCTTCTCCAGCGCCGGAAGAACCTTCAGCCTGAACCTCGGCTGACACCCACCCCTCACACCTCGGCCTCAGCACCAGCTCTGTGATGAACCCAGCTTGGAAAATGGAAGGAGGCCACAGTCTTCTCAAAGGCCGGGTAACAAAACACACGGAAGCCATACAGGTTGGCGAAAGGAGATTTTGAGAGTCCACGAAGACCCAACATACCTGCAGAATTCCCACCAGAGGTGCACAGTCTGAACCCAAACACGGGAACACAGTTGGGAAAACCCAAGAACTAGGGACACCCACAAAACATGGCCTCTGCTTCTTTTCAAAATGTCAGTCTCACGAAAGACAAAGAAAGCTGAGAAAAGTCCTCTGGACGACAGGAGACCAAAGAAAGTAGCAACTCTACGCAACATGTGTGCCTGTGTTGAACCATGAACCATGAAGGTTTTTTTTATTGTTGTTGACTAAAAAAGTCATTATTGGGACAACTGGCAAAATGTAAATATGACTCTATGTCAGAAAACAACATTGCGTCAATGTTAAATTTCCAGAACTTAATCATTGCATTAGGGTTGCATAAGGGAAAGTCCTTGTCTTTTTTTTTTTTTTTAAGATTTTATTTCTAAGTAATCTGTACACCTAATGTGGGGCTTGAACTCACAACCCTGAAATCAAGAGTCACGAGCTCCACTGACTGAGCCAGCCCCGTGCCCCAGGGAGAGTCCCTGTTCTTCAGACGCTCACACTTATGTATTTAAGGGTTAGGGGTCATGAGATCTGCAACTTACTCTCAAACAGTTCTGGAAAAAAAATAAAGTGTTAATATTTATGGAGAGAGGAAGAGACAAAGCAGATGTGGAAAAATGTTAACAACTGGTGAATCTAGAATCACTGTATTCTTGCAACTGCTCTGTAGGTTTGGAAAAGTTTTAAATAAAAGGTTGAAAAGAAGGTCACAAGAAATTGTTTGCTGGTCTGGAGAAAGCAGCTAGGATTCCAGAGGCAACTTCTGACCAGGAAAACTAGGCACATCATTGAGTCTGGAGAGTTATTTTTGCAACAGAGGATCTCCTGCCCATCCGGGCTGGACGGGCTCTGGACAGTCAAGGCTGCGTGTCCTGAGATAGCGGGTGGGGAGCCCTCACGTTCTCTTGGAAAATGCTCCCGAGGCACTGCCGCGTCCTGGGGCTGACTACCTCTCCCGAAATCTCAGAAGGCTACACCCTAAAGGGAGCTTGTTAGAAAAGTGCCGTCTTGCAAAAGGTCTCACTGGGCCCTGTAACGATGAGCCACCATTCCGGGCGGTGGTACCCCAGCCTTCCAACCACCGCGCATTTCTTCCTCGGAGATCCGCAGGGCAAGAAGGCAGCAACCTGAATTTTTGCCCGAATGGTATTTCCTCCGACTCCACGTGGAAAAATGGGCCTCGCTGATCCTTCTTTTCCTTTGGCACCTGGGCCAACCAAGGACATCAGAGTGGGGCCAGCTGGAAGGCTACCTCCAAGACCATTTGCACTTGTCAGATAGACAGACAGGTTTGTTCCTCTGCGTATCTGGATATCTGAGGAGAACAATCTGAAGGAGGGCGACTAAACAAGAATTCTCTTGCACTTTCCTTCTTTCCTCCCCCCTTCTTTCTCTCTTCCTTTTTATTATTATTTTTTAATGAAAAGAAAAAAAAAAAAAAAACCTCTCCTGGCCCTGAGCCTAAAACCTCTTACTTGTGATGTTAATCTCTCTTCCCTGGCTCCAAGCCATTGCTGTTGGCTCTGTGCCTGTTTAATATCGTGGCTGCTGATAGCAGGTTGTGTCAGCGTTTCCATTATGAGGCTTGGCTTTAAATCTGTTTCTGAGAGGGACATACAGTCTTCCGGGCAGAGGGCCCTCGTTCCATGCCTGGTCACCCACGTGTGGGCCGCGGGGCCCCAGCCTGCATTTATAGGCTGCTTGGCCTGGAAGGGTGCTCCTGGAGGGCTTTTTGGGAAAAGCCGATTTTCTGTGAGATGCTTCATTCTCGAAACAGCTCTTGGAAGACATTTGAATTTGGGTTTGGGGTAAAAAAAAAATGGGTCTCTGGTCTTAATTTTTTTTTTTTTTTTTTAAAGAGAAATGCCACATTGGGTATTTGAAAAGAGTGTTTTCCCTCAAGGCTTGATACAGAAAATATTTTTGTCTCTTTACTCTCCTGTTTCATTTTTCTCAACCTCATTTTTCCTGACTTATGTAAGACTTGTTTACATACTGAAGACTTTTTCAACCAAACTACTGAATAATTCTTTCATTTATCACCCATGGGCCATTGTTCCCTGAATTCACAGACAGCCGGTTTAGGGCAGAAAATCTTCCACCTCTGACGCTTCCCACTGAGGTGCACTCTGGCCACAGGATCTGTTTCTTGGCAGCTGAGGTGGAATGTGGCAAGATCAAAGGACACAGAATCACAACACTGGGGACCTCGGTTTTGTCTGTTATTAATTATGTGGCGTGAGGCAATTTATTTAAATACCTTTCAAGAGGAGTGCTCTCATCTATTAACTGAGCATTCCCAGCGCCCACCTTCAGATGTGGGGAATATTAGCTGAGACAATACCTAACACGATGCTCGCTTAACTTTCAGGGCTGGCTATTACCCTTTGGTGAGGGCACTTCACAGGCGCTCCACGAGCACCTACTGAATTCATCTGATTTCTGGATAGCTGCAGGTGGCCTTTCTCTGTCTGGCGCTGATGGAGTTTCCCCACATGATTAAGAGCTGTCTTCCTGCCCATTCCTTATTACCTTTTCTCCATTCCAGCTCCCAGGCGTACCCCACAACAAACACGAGGACTTACTGTATTGCCTGTATGTGCCACTCACATCATTTAGGTCATCTTTACACCCAAAGTGGGGCTCGAACTCACGACCCTGCTCTCAAGAGCCGCGTGCTCTACGGACTGAACCAGCCAGGCGCCCCATCCACAGCGTTCGCATCATTTAGAAGGATGACGGAAATACATGAGCCATTAATGTGATTTCTCCCAACTAAAATCTTCATTAAGAAAAGGTCAGGAGGCTTTCAGGGTGAATATACAAATCTGGGGAAAGTCACGCTAAATCCGGTGAGGGCTCTCCTGCATCAAGGGCAAGGTCATCCCCAGGCTGGGTGGCAGCTGCCAGTTGGCAGGCGGCATGTGTCCAAAGTCTTGCACAGACTATGGAAAATCCATAAACAGTTCAGGACAAAGACTTTTGCAGAGCTGTCCTTCCCTCCACATGGTGAGATATGCTGAGTAGTTTTGGCTGTGGATATTTTGAGATGTCCTTTGGCAGTTGATCTCAGCTGAGGAAGGCGCGCAGGGACTCACAGTTAGGAAAAACAAATGGTTCAGACATTGGGCTCTAGGAATAGAGTTGTCGTTTCAACTTTGCTCCTGTCAAGGAGCCCTTAGGTTTATCATTAGCCCCGTTTTATTTTTAACTTCTTTCCTTTGCCTTTCGGTCTCTGGGGCCAGTTTCTCTTTCTTATCATGGTGTTTCCACCTAGATCCTACTTTTCTCAGAATCCGATCATTTTCATCCCCTTTGGCATGTGCCACCAGCTTGCCATCCTTCTATCTCTGGGTACTTGATTTGAGGCAGACTCAAGATGACCCAGCTGTCCTTCACCTGTACTTGAATATGTATAAGAACTGAAGACACGTTTGGAATGCTATTTTCCTGACTATTCCAGTTGATCAACATGCTTTATAAGGCACTAAACCTCGAGAAGATTCCTACTAATAAAGAGTTTTTGAAAAACAAGATCATAAAGGATACCATTACAACCACAATTCCTTTCAGGAATATTTGCTGCCCTATAAAACTTGGAAGGAGGAAAAAGCATTTTTTGTGGGTTTTCTTGACATTGCTTCTGTAACATGGGAGGGACTATATCCCTTGCCTATGAAAATTTAAAACCTCAGCTAGACTTTAAAAACTCAGGTAGCAGATCCCACATACGGTCTTATAATTCAATTTTTAGAGCCAAATATAGCATATTAGTTATATGAGAGCTTATGCTCCAAGGCCAAACTGACCTAGAATCAAGTCCCAGGGCTGACGCTTGCTAGCTCAGATCATGTGCAGATGGCTCGCTCTCAGACTCAGTTCTTAGCTGTAGAATGGGGATAATAATAGTTGTGAGCATTTAGTAAGACCATGGCTATAGATAGGCTAGCAGGATGCTGGGCTCGTGCTCAGTACCGACTGCTGCCAACACCCACATGACTGTCACCACTATTACTTCCCCACTCCTGAAGTTACTTCCTAGCGGGGGCCAGCGGTTTACCCTCTACCCTTCTGCCACCCTTTCCCTGACAAGAGGGGCACAGGAGAGCCTGCTTGCTCCTCTTGTACTTTGCAAAAGGGCCATTAGATGGGGCCCTGCCATCATTACCCAAGTCAGCGAGTGGCTCAGATTCTGGACTTTGGAACCTGGGCAAAAGGTGTGAGAGAACTATTGAATTCTGCGATTACTGCTCGGATCGAACAAATGAACCCACTGGCTCGGGTTAGGAGGTGGCTCAAGGCCTGCAATGCAGCAAAGCCCACAGCCCCCGTGGTTTGGCACCGTGTGGGAGGAGCTGGATCGCCGGCATGAAGGAGCGGAGGTGGGCTCCCTTGGAACACAGAGCTCAGGAGTGAAGAGACAGCATGTGCGGAATCATTAATCAATCCATTTCTAGAAAAGGACTATAAAGACTCCTTGGGAGTCAATTCCTAGAGGTTAGTGGTCACTGATAGAGTGACTGGCGCTCCTCCTGCCAGGCTCATGCTGTCTAGCCACAATGCCTCACTGCCAATGGGTGTTACTTACAGACCACTGATCTGGAAAACCTTGGCCCCTCAATTCACTGAACAAGGTCCAAGGAACCATGCTCAAGGTTCTGCTGTACTCCAACTCATGCCCACAACTTGGGATTTCAGTGTCCAGGTGGGCAGTCCATCCAATTCGAGAGCCTAATTCCCTTTCTGCTCCTCCTCTAATGACCTTCACTTCTGGTCTCCTTCTTACCCACTTCCTTCCAAGCCCTGACCCTGGTCGTGCATCTCCCGGAACTTCTTGCACTTCTGAAATCTGAGAACTCTAGTTGTTTTTTCTCCAGTCTCAACCTCCATTCCCTCACTCTCACTCCCAGACACCTTCACCTTGACCTTTGCCTAGCTCTCCGACCCCTAAAGAGCTTCCACTGGACTCAAGGCTCATCAGGACCTTCACTTATTCACTCGATTTTTCCATACCCTGCTGAACCTACCCTGAAAGCAAATCATGAATCAATTCAACCATTTCCTCTGCTCCTGAATGCAGGCTGCAAAGCACAGCTGGGAAAATGACACAATTACTTAGGCTGGTGGCACTAAGTCATTCAAAATTTCTCAAATCACCAGACTGCCAAATCTTTCAAGATATCCTCTTTCTCTTCTGGAGCTGGTTCCCTCATTATTTCCCATTAGGTTATCTTGAGCTCTCTCATCAACCTCCCTAAGCCCTTTTTTTCTATGTCCCTCCTTTTTAGTAGATGACCTTTCCTCTCACATTCCTGGAAAGAAGAGGCCAGCAGGCACGAGGCCACTGACTCTCTGCCCCTCTTTCCTCTCCCTGTACAAGTAACCCTGCCCTCTGGCCTTTCCCTCTCTCTCAGAGGTTCTAGAAGGTCCTTCCCTCTGACTTCTGGGAGCACTCTCTTTCTCTTCGACTTCCAAAATCTCATTCACCTGCTGGCTCCTTCCACTCAGTATTTCACAGGCCATGGTGAATTTACAACATTTTATCAGTTTACGGGCCCACATTTTTGTTTTGTATTCCATGCCTTTCCCTGGGCCCACTTATTAAATATATCCCTTCATTAACTTCTTCATCTACGGTTGCTAACCAGAAGTGTGCCACGGTCAGGGTTCTTGTTGTCCCTTCGTGTGGGATCTGTCTTCCCTCTGAGGTGGCTTTTAATGGCTTTTAAAAAAACCTTTGATACTCTGGAGTTTCATTACAATGTGACTAGGCCTGGACTTACTTTCCACCTATCCAGGGTAAAAACCTGAATGACCTCAGACCCCTGAGCCAGTCTTCCCAACCCATCCTCAAATTCAATTCAGCACCCATGTCTCTCCCTCTTCCTAATTCCCCCTTTTTCCGATTTCTGCTGTCATTGCTTTCTTTAAGATTTGGCCTGTGTTCTTTCCTACCTGATCTACTGCAAACCTCCTGTTTTCTCAACTAGCCTCTCCCTGCATTACAGTCCTGCCTTTCTTTCCAGTCCCACCCTCCCTCCTGTATTCTTTATAGCGCCTACCACGTTATGCCGCAATGACAGTACTTGCCTCCCCGAACTGACAATTCCTGGTACCAAATAGATGTTCAACACACGTTTCTTGTGCGATGAATTAATCTCCTTTCAGTGCAAAGTGAAAAAACTTCTCAGATTCCCACTGGGAAGTTAAGACAAAGGGACTGGAGGAAGACAACTGCTATTTACTAAACATCTAATAAATGCAGGAAATGGGCTAGAGGTGGCTTTAATAATTATTGGTTCAGAACATTCATTATCATTGAAAAAACCAATCTAAGAGGGTAAGGAAAATCCAGGGGGAAGAATCTTCAAAACATATGAATTTACTACACCTCTAGGGAAGAAGGAAAAACTAGTCTTTCAACCAGAAGACTTCACATTCTTGTCAGTTTAGAATAATAATGGTTGGGAACAACCTAACTTACTAAAGTCAATCAAGGTCTGTTGAAAACAGCTCTAGTTCCTCCAGCTTTCGAGGCTTCTGACTGCCCTTGAGACAAGGTAGGACTCTTCAAGGACATTACCCCAACACTGTAGCAGGAGAAACCTGTTCAAGCCCCTGAAGGTTTCCCCGACACAACCACTTCTTAACTCTGTCCAGTGTAAAACCAAATACCTGTTATCTGAGGGGCACTGGCTTGGTACAAGATAAAACAGAGTTTAAAAAGTCCTCTACATTGGACGTCCCTATTTGTACAAGTATGTAATGATAATTTTGACCCACTGCACATTCTGTTCCTCCACACCCCCGAGGTGCAGACTTAACAAAGTGGGCGCCAGACTCAAATCTTCAGGGCAGTGGGCGAACCAACCTAACAAAAAACCACAACTTCCAAAAATCTGTACCCAGAGGAAGTCACTAATGAGTTTTTATCCTGAACTGCATGACAGGATATTTTTCGACAATAGTAAGATTTTTCAAATAGTAAAAGTAAATCTTAGGACGAGGAAGCAATATGCAGTTACACGAACTCTTAACCGAAGCCACTGCTAGTATCACACGACTACTATTTTTTTTTTTAAAGCAAAATTGTTTTCTATTTCAAACAGTTACAAAATCCCTTAACAAAGGCGTATCATGTGTGCAACTGGTGGATCTGGTTTAATATCATCTATTTCAAGAGCCCCAGATGGTTCTAAGCAAATTTAGCTGGGTGCTGAAAACAACGCTTCATACATAAATCAAAATTAAGTTACGAGAAAAATCAATCTTTCCAGTGTCCTTCATTCCTGAAGACCTTCCTTAGTATGTTTCATATTTCATTTCGATATTTCACCGTAGTTTTGACATGCCAACCAAGGTGAATTTGAGTTTAATAACAAACTCAAACTCATGACAGATTTCTGATTTCCTCTGAACCTAGGTATGAGTGATAAAACATTTCAGCACCTAATGGTCAATTATCTGGTTTCACCCCGAGTCTCCACTCCGTGACGGCATTTCGTTCATGCTTTTCAACATCTATTTATTACTAATCTAATTGGCAGAGCCAAAGAAAATTGAAATTACCCTTCATCATAGTCTGCATATTCCACAAGTACTTAGGACTGTCTCTTTAAAGGGCTGGGAATGAGATGGAAGATTTTCGGATGCAGCTCCAAGAAGTTTATATTTAATAAGTTTATGTGCCAAATGGCTGTAAAGTCTGATGGGCTATAAACAGGCCTTCGGTAAGTATTAGTGCGGAAATATGATTTAAATATGATTTAACAGCTTAGTATTAGTCAGACAGAATCGCTATTAGTCTCAGAAGATCAAGTACAGAATTTGGTGTGCAACAGCTGACCTTGCTACTTGGTTAAAACACAGTCTGTGTACAAGGAGCGGAACACGTGGAAACGGCGCTCTCAGTACATCAAAGGGGAAAAAATGGCTTTTAAACCACATCCACTGGAATCGTTAACTTCTTTTCCCTTCTTTTTAGCCCCTGTCATCCCCTTGCCCCATTTTTTTTTTTTTTTAAGTCTAAAATATACTAGGAGAGACTTGGTCCTTGCAGGTATTTATCAGCAAGATGACATCCAGGGATTTGAGAGAAATCCATTTTACAAAGATGATGGCTCTGAACCCGTGAGTGGAGGAGATTCACCTGTTCCTTTTTCAGAGCTCTATCAAGTCATTTGCTGCGCTAGGAAGCCAGGGAGTGCCCTGGGAAAAGTTAACTCACCACCTTCCAGACCTGAACAACTGCATAGCTTACTAATCAATGACTTCTCTTTGGCAGAAGCCAGTTCAGTGTTCACACTTGACAGGCAAACATTATTCAGTGCTTAAATTCACTATTCAGACATCTCGACATCCTGGAAAGGAGGACTCGTGCTGAATTCACACTGACTCTAAGACATTACCAGTCACAGCACAAAAAAAAAAAAAAAAAAAGGAAAGAAAAAAAGAAAAAGAAAAAAAAGCACAAACGACCACTTATAATTGCACAATGCCGTCAACTCCAACACACATTTCATTTTTAGGGTTGTTAAAAAGTAAAAATCAATGACCACCCTAGACTTGATGACATACGGAAATGCCGGTTATAGCTAGCGTGTTGAGAACCTACTATGCGGACCAAGCACTACTCTTAGCCCTTTTCATGATTAACACATTGAATCCTCACAAGTACCCAATGAGTAGGAACTATTGTTAAACCCATTTATGGGTCACAAAGAGGTGAAGTAACATGCCTTCACCAGTGAAATGGAAGACCCAGGGAAGACCCTCCGCCATCCTGATGACTCTTCTGGAACAACAGGACAGGTGTCTGTCACCTCTTGGAGCTGCCAAGATGTGCCAGTCAAGATCCCCTACAGGTGAGTGAGAGCCAAGGTTAGGACTGGTTCTGAAACCAGAATTCCCAACCTCCAGCCAGAAGGCCACCAGACAGAGGTTCCAGCGCTCCAGCGCTCCAGCCTGTGATCACTCCCTTCTCCATCTTGGAAAAGTGAACTTAAAATCTCCCAGGGACATATGTCCTTTCAGCTTATGTCTGAGGATGCCCCATTCTAGATGGTGGAAAAAGAGAAGAGACTACAGACATCGAAAACATTAAGAACAAGAACCTTTCCTCTGAAAGAACTCAGCTTACTTCTCTCCCTGCATATCTCTGACACCCTAACTCTGAAGTGGTTTTCATGAAGCGTAGCTGAAGTTAGAGGAGAAAAGAACCACTGTTTATGGAGTATCTGAGATGCATCCTCTCACCAATCCTCCCAATAACCTCCTATAGTGGGTGTCGTGTTCCCCTTTTCACAGCTAGGGAAGAAAAATGAAGCCCCGTTACCGTTGAGTGCTTGAGCCTTGCTTTGGACTCTGCTTAGTTCAAGGTTGGTGAGTTTCCTGAATCTAGTGCGTCATTCTGCTAAACAGGCCTCGCCAGCTGCTAGCTTTGGGCAGATTCGTAAAGTATCCTCATCCAAGATGCTCCAAGACCCAAAGGTTGCTGGCCACCATCAGCTGTAAGCAACCCATTCACTGAGGTACCAACAACTGGGCTCAACAAACATAAACACAAAGCTCTAGGTAAATAAACGGGAAAGCTGTGCCTTATTTCTATGTGAAGTGCACTGTTTTCCCGGAGTAATTACGTCTCTCTCTTTTTTTTTTTTGAAGAGTTTATTTTTATTTATTTGAGAGACAGGGAGAGAGTGAGAGTGTGCAAGAGTGTGTGGGGAGGGGCAGAAGGAGAGGAAGAAGCAGGCCTCCCGTGGAGCAGGTAGCCTGATGAAGGGCTCGATTTCTGGACCCTGAGGTAGATTTCAGGACCCTGAGATCGTAACCCAAGCCAAAGGCAGACGCTTAACCGACCTGAGCCACCCAGGTGCCCCAGGAATTAGGTTTCTTATGTGGGGGTAAAAAGGTTTCTAAACTCCTTCTGGAGCTTATTTTCTTAATATGGAGTGAGGTAGGGATCTAACATTTTATTTTTCCATTTGAAATGTCAATTGACTCAAACATTATTTTCTGCGAGGATCACCCAATGTCCTTTCTCCTTATTAATTTGAGATACTTTATCTACTATGTATCAAACTCCATTATCAGCTTAGATCTACTTCTGTCTTTATATCAATACCACACTCTTTTAATATGGTTTTATTATCTGGTGGGATGAATTTCCTCTCCTTGTTTTTTATTTTTAGAGACAGAGCACACTAGTGTGGCAGGAGTCAGGGGGTAGCGTGAGTGGGAGAGAGAGAATCTTGAGCAGGCTCCATGCCCAGTGTGGAGCTGGATACGGGGCTCCATCTCACGACCCTGAGATCACAACCTGAGCAAAAATCAAGAGTCAGATGCTTAACTGACTGAGCCACTGAGGCACCCCTCCTCTCCTTGTTCTTTGTTCAAAATTTGTTCTGGCTACTTTTAGACTTTTATTCTTCATTTTAATTTTACAATCTATTTATGACAATCCTATTGGAATTTTGAATGGAATTACATTTAATCTGGAAATTAATTTAGAAAACGTCTAATTCCTTATTGTATTTAGTTTTCCCATCCAGGAACACAGAGTATTTATCATTTATTCAGGTCTTTGTTATGCTCCTTTTAGTCTAAATTGTTCCTAGGTACCTTAAAGGTGTCTTGGTATTAATCATGCTATTCGACCTCGTATGAGCTTTAAATGGATTTGGCGAGACCGATGATTAAATGAGCAATTACTATAGAGCCTGACAAGTGCTGTAGGGAGGGAGGCACAAATATGGTAGTATACAAACATCTAGAGAGGCACATAGCCTGGGCTCTAACCCTTAGCAGAAGGGCACACTTAGAAGGCTAGTCTTAGTCATCTCCATCTGCCTCTTGAAAACGTCAGGAGACATCCCATTGCATGAAATTACTCAGAAAGAACCTAGGGTTTCTACAATTCAAAAGGATCTCCAATTCATAAACATCTTTTGGATGAACAGAATCAATGTTGATACTTATAATAGTTATGAGTAGGCTACATTTTTTGCTGTTTCATTAATGAAATCAGGGTATCACTGGAAAATGGGGTGCCTGGGTGGCTCAGTCCATTAAGCATCTGCCTTTGGCTCAGAAGAGCCCCTGCTCAGTAGGGAGTCTGCTTGTCCCTCTGTCCTTCCCCCTGCTCATGCTTGCACTCTCCCTCTCTCAAATAATAAAATAAAAATTTAAAAAATCTTAGAAAAGGGGCGCATGGGTGGCTCAGTCAGTTAAGCATCTAACTCTTGGTTTCAGCTCAGGTCATGATCTTGTAGCCATGAGATCGAGCCCTGCATCGGGCTCCACACTCAGCACAGAGTCTGGTTCAGATTCTCTCTCTCCCTCCCTTTCCCTTCCCGTCTGCTTTTCCCCCCACTCATGCTTTCTCTCTAAAATAAATGAATAAAATCTTAAAAAAAAAAAAAAAAAAGGATGTCACTGGAAACAGAGACTAAAAATTTCTGCTTCATGGCTACAAAAAAAGAAAAACAAAAGACTCATTGGGTAACCCTGAGTAAGTTATTTGACATATTGCAACATATGCATAGTTCCTCAATTTTTACAAGGCTTTTTAAAGGAAAAAAAACTCATACATAAATAAAAAAATTTTTTGGCTATGCCATGTGAGTGTAAGATACATTGCCTGATTCTTCATTCTTGAATATGTCAGCACATATCTACCAGGAACAAAGACATTCCATATATACATAATGTAAAGGTCACAGGCAAGAAATTTAATGTTGCCTCAATACTATACCATATTACCTAATACATAGGTCCAGACTTAAGTTTCCCCAAATGTCCCAAGAATATCTTTTCTTGTCCTCTGCACTGGCCCACCCCCCCTTAATTCAGAATCTAGTCATGGTTTTGGGTCTTAAATTTAGTATTTGAATTACTTTAGTTTTTAACCTAGGGCAGTTCCCTGGGTTCATGACACTTCTTTTAAAAAGTCTTGGGTAGTTGTTTTGTAGAATGTCTTTCAATTTGGATTTGTCTGATTGTTTCCTCCTGATTGACTCAGGTCAAACATTTTTGGCAAGGATAATCCACTGGGATTCTGTGTTCTCAGTGGGTCACAATGGAAGGCACATTATGTCAGTGTGTCCTATTACTGGTGATGCAAAATTTGCTTACTTAATGGTATCCGCTAGACTCCTCCACTGTTTGTAATTAATACATAATCTCTGGGGTGATACTTTGAGACAGTGTGAATTCCTTCTCCCCAATACTGTTTTAGCATCCATTGATGACTTCTGCTTGAGCCAATAATTACTGTAACAGCTGTAAAACGGTCTCGTAGACCTTGATAGTTGGAGTTGCTCCCCTAGCCCTGATTTCTGATTTCCCAACCATGATTCAGCCTTGTCCCTTTGATTATGTTGTTTTTGACCAGTTCAGTTAACTGTCTGCCTTAACTAACAGCCATGCCTTTTTGGATTTACCACAATGTCAGTGAACCAAGCCTAGACAGAAAGCAAATACTGCTTTACACTCTATCTATTAATATAGCCTGCATTCTGACTATACCTTTGAGAATCAGAAAGCTAGTCGGATAGAGGCTGCCTTTGCTCACATGTCTTTGACATCCAGCCTCTCAGATCACAAATTGTACCACAAATAGCAAAGGCACCGTCTTAAGGACTCAAACATGATCTGTTTCCCATTGTCCTCAAAATGATACTATTAGACACCGAGTGAGCAAGGACATTTACTTTCCACTTCATGGACCAAAGTGGATAATAATCCTTCAAAACTGCAAATGGGGGTGTATTGTGCAACCTTCTTTTTAGCATGTACTGATTTATTAAAGAAAACTGCAGATTTTGTAGGTGGCTGGTTATAACAATATAAGGTTAAAAACAGAACCATAAAAGTTGAAGACATCAGAGATCACATCTAAAAATAAAGCAAATGCCTTTTTTCTTCTGTAAGCCTCAATGAGAAGCCATTTGAGGAAAAGATAATCAGCTTCAGAGACCCATATATATGGATTCTACAGTTCTCAATGCCATCCTCCTGTACATATTAATGTTAGCGAACTTTGAATTCTGTAAATAAATTATTTTACCTTACGTCCATCCATGTTGCTCCCTTGGTGTTAAAAATACAAAAGTAATTACTAATAATGAAACAAACTTCACAATGGCTATTGCAATAATAAGTCCTCAATAAACAGAGTTCTTAACGATAAAATTCCTTCTTTGTCAGTTGGTAACTACCCGTGGAAGCTATTTGTGGTCAAGAGGAGAACTTTTCCGGCCAATTCCCCAAGGCAATGCAAGTTAGGAGAAGTCAAAGAATTGAAATGTTTACTCAATTCAGCCAAAGAAGGCACCCACCCAAGAGAAGAAACTAGATTTCTCAGTTAACTCAATGAGAATCTAATTCCCTAAAACCAAACCCAGTTTAGTGACTGAAAATGAGTCTTTTTATTTCTTTTTTAAAGAGTTTTTAAAGTAATCTCTGCAGTCAGCATGGGAATCGAACTCACAACCACGAGATCAAGAGTTGCCTGTTCCACCAACCAAGCCACCCAACTGCTTGGAAAATGAGTCTTAGAGAAGATAATAATCAGAAGCGGGACTTGAAAGCCATGGGAAGGGAAAGTCCTTATCAGGACCAGGGTGCTCTCCATCCTGGAGCACAAGAACTTTCCTTTTGCTGTCACTTCTCTCCCTAGATAACCTGCCTCATTTCATTCTCTGAATCATGACTTACACCTCTCTCTGAACCCCAGATTCACACATCCAACTCCTTACCTGCTGTTTCCACTTGTAAGTCTCAATGGCACCTCAAACTGATTGTGTTTCAAGTGGAACTCTCGATTCCCTCCACTGTTCCCCAGTATGCCAATCAGGGTCAGTATACAAAGCTGGATATCCTGAGGTCATATTTATTTTGCCTCCCTCTAGTGCATCAAGTCCAATAGAAAATCAGTCTATTTCCAAAATACATCTATCCTCGCTGTCTTTATCCACTGTCAGCTCTCCAGCCCAAGCCACCATTATCTTTGGTCTGGATGATTGCAATCCCTTGCCAACTAGACTCCCTGCTTCCCATCTCGCTCTTACCCCCCTTTCTCCATAGAACAGCCAGAGCAAACATTTAAAAACATAGATGATATAAAGTAACATGGTCTCCTAAACTGGATTCTAGAACAGAAAAAGGACATTAGTGGGAAAATCTGGTGAAATCTGAACCAAGTCCACAGTTTTGAGAAACGTAACAGGGTCATATACCATGTCAACACCAGGGGAAGCCGGGTAAAGGGTATATGTGAACTCTCTGTACTATCTTTGCAACTTTAATGTAAATTTAAGATTATTCCAAATCAAAAAGTTTATTTCAAAACCCCATAAATACCGTGTTTTGCCTTTGTTTAAAATCCTTGCATAACTTCCCACTGTACTAAAATCCAAACTCTTTGCCATGGGCTCATAGATCTTACATCATCTGGCTTCTAATACTTTTTTTTTTTTAATTTGTTTATTTAAGTAATCCCAGTGTAGGGCTCGAACTCATGACCCTGAGATCAAAAGTCACAAGGTCTTCCTACTGAGCCAGCCAGGCGCCCCTGATACTTAAAAGAAGAAGAAGAAGAAGAAAAAAAAAAACCCACAAAACTCATTTCCTACCAGCAAATGCTCTGGCTACTGGTTTTCTGGAATGTGCCAGGCCGTGTCAGAGGCTGAGGTCTTGGCCTTTATTGTCCCTATATTAGCTTGCTAAAGCGGCATAACAAAATACCACAGATTGAGTGGCTTAAACAACCTAATCCTATTTTCTCACAGTCTCCCTTGGACTTCAGGTGGCCATGTTTATGCTGTGTTCTCACATGGTCATCTCACATGGTCTTTCCTCTGGGCTCATGTGCCCCCAGTTTTGTGAGTCCAAGTTTCCTCTTCTTTAAGGCCAATCGGTTGGATTAGGGCCCATCCCAATGGCCTTGTTTAACTTAATCACCTCCTCAAAGCCTGATCTCCAAACACAGTGACATTCTAAGGTACTTCAACATAGGGATTCTGGGAGAACACAACTCAGCCCCTAACAATCTCCTTTCCTGGACAACCCTGCAGATGGTTGGCTTCTTCCAGGCTCACGTCTCACCTGGACCTGTCACCTCTTCTGAGACGCATTTCCTGACCGCTTGGCTTCAAGCCGAGCACCCCCTCCACCCTATTTCTTGCCTGCTTTGCATTTACAGCTGGAATTGTTTACTTGCATTATCCGCTTTCTCCCACTGCAGGAGTAGGAGGCCTTGTCTGTCTTATTACTGTATCCTCACTGCTTCTTGTAATACCTGGCCCATTAGTAATCAACATTTGTTGAACAAGACATGGCCTATTGGCAATTCGGACAAAAGCAGAGTCTCGTTAGGAGATCATCAATACAGTTAATTCCCTGGTATGACCATTAACAGAAAAAGCACCTAGTATTTTCATGGCATTTTACAGTGTATGAAGTGTTTCCAGGTGAATGAACCTGACTGAATCCTCCACGCAGTGATGCAAGCATTATTTACTCTATTTTCTTGATAAAGAAACCATTGCCTAAGGTCACGCAGCTGGGACCTCAATATTCATCTTTATGTGTCACAAAGAATGACTTTGTGTTCTTTGATTACAACTAGAAACTAAACAGACCTACATACCACTTTTCAGGAGCCCCCAAGGAGAGCTCTGTGAAGGACGCAGACTCATACTTCCAGGAACTAAGCTGGACATTCTTTCCATCTGCTCAGAGCAGTTTTGTTGCTGAGGAGTAATGGCCAAACAAGAATAAATACGGTGCCCTAAGGCCCTTTTATTGTGTGTGTGTGGGTGGCGCTGGTGGTTATATAAACACGCTTTTTGTAAACTATTCTGTTTCCAGGGATATGAAGAAGTGAAGAAATTGGGAGAACCTGATTTCCTAAGTCTTCACAGTTGGTTTTAAATAGCACTTAATATTTCCTTTAAAATCTGTACTTCTCCACCTTGACACTGCTAAGATTCACCTGGGGGAGCTTTACAAATCCCCAATGCCTGGACCCCACCCCCTACCAATGAAATCAGAACCCTGGGGGGGAGGGGAGGAACAGTGGCATCAGTGAGTGCTAAAGCTTCCCAGGTGACTTTAATATGTGGCCACCATTGAGAATCACTGGTCTAGATCCTCGAATGGGGCGGGGAGAGGTGGGTTGCATCTCCCCTCCATTAATGGGAGGATGCACTCTCTAAAACTGCAGACACTCCCAACTGGAGAATTCGGCATTCCTAGAGGCATAATGTTCTATCCTTCCTGCGTGGTGGTTGGTTTACACCAGTCTGCACCCAGGACCAATTAAATCAGAATCCCAGAGGAATGGAACTCAGCCAGGAGCTGTCGTTAAAATTTCTCAGGTAAGTCCAATGTGCAGCCAAGGTTGAGAGCCACTGCTTTAAATGGTGCTGACTTTGTTTGGAAGAGGAAATAAAGGCGAGTCTGCTCCCCATTAACCCCCTGGAGCCACAGTAACCCGGCAGCAGCTGTCACACGTGTGCGAAGCACCTTCTCTCCCAGATCTAGATTTATGGCCTCAGACAAACAACAGAACCCTACCTTGGCATGGTGCCGTCTTCCCCAGCACTAATTAAAACCTGAATAATTCTCATTATTATGCGCATAAAATAAATGCGCTTCAATTTAAGACAACTTTCCCACTGTGTCCCAGTTAATGTAATCACAACTTACAGGTTTTCACAATCATAAATATATGAGTTTTATTTTAACAAGATATTTATAGCTAGTCATCTCACTACAATTTTTTTTTTTAACTAGATATGGGGTCATGTAAAAAAATTACTTGTATGGTGATTGATAATGGGATAACAACATGTACTCTATTCAATCACTAATCAATATGATTATCACTAGCGTCTTTCAATTTAATTATTGCTTCTTATCGTCCGTCATCAATTTCATTAAGTTTTTGGCAGGTAGGGGAGGAAACAGGGTGCAGATAACGGTATGAAGGCTGCTAGCTGAATGATAAGACTATACACCCAGAAAATGCAGAGAAATAAACTGAGTTTATTAAATAATTTGGCAAAGCAATGAGACCAGAGAAATACCCACTATTGCACTACATTTTCTAGCAACTCTGCCTCCCACCAACTCCGTACTCCTCCCTGGACAGAAAAAGAGCATGCCAGCACATGCCATCTGCTTGAGGCTCTAGTTAAGAACCCCTGGACAAAGTTATCTTTTAATAATGAAAGTAAGTATTATTACATAAATATATATTTGCCATGTTCTGATTCTGAAGCAGTAACAAGTGTGAATGAAAACCAATGAAGTCTTCCTTTTCAGCCTCCCTGGGACCAGCCTCGAAGCAGCTGGGTGACCCAACAGCTGCTGTTGAATATGGAAATCGCAGGAAGGCAAATTGGCAAAGAAGTCTGATCAAGCCAGGGCTGGTCCGTCTGGTCCTGTGGCCTCCGAAGCAAGACGTGGGGATCTATGGAGTGGAGCCAGGCAGAGGCTGGGATGGGAACTTGGACAAATTGGGAGCCATGACAGAGAGAGGTGGCACGGGCCCTACAGGCAGTCTCAGAGTCAGCAAGCTGGGGAGGAGGAGGCAATACGGGGGGCAACAGCTGGCATTTCTTCCAGAGGAAGCAAACTGTGTGGACAAGGACCGCCTATAAGCACCCAGGGGCTCAGCGCTTCTCTTATGGGCCGGACTACATCTCAGCATGGACAGAGGATGTGGAAGGAGGACGCGGATGCCAACCACGGGTCCTGACTTTCATGTCCCTAACCTGGAATTTTAAGGTCCCACCAGAGTAATGAAAAGAACTTAGCATCCGCCACAAAGTGATACGGGATAATAAAATGACAACCATGAACATTTTTCTTGACTAGTTGAATTGAGCAGAGAGAATAAACCAGAAGATCACGCTGGTCCTATCAACTTATAAGG
Source organism: Ursus maritimus (assembly GCF_017311325.1). NCBI lineage: Eukaryota > Metazoa > Chordata > Mammalia > Carnivora > Ursidae > Ursus > Ursus maritimus. Next base: position 13,701,578 of record NW_024424897.1, on the reverse strand, counting down.
ATCAATGGTGAGTCTGCACATCCCCCTCACACCTCTACAAATGGAGCAGGTTTTACCTACTCACGAGGACAGAACAACAGGGAAAAAGAGAAAGCAGGGGAATGTGTTTATAAAGACTAGAAAACATTCGAAAACATTCCCCACGCCATGTTCCCCACGTTAACCAGATCGCACTGGTGTGTCTGGTCTGTATCAGCCTTTTCCTGATGGTCCTCAGCTACATCAAAACATCCAAAGGGTCAAGCCCATTTCAATATCAAGTGTGTGGCAACTGTTCAACGACGTACACTTAAGTATGGAACACAGTGCAGCCATTTAAAAATCATACGGTGGAGGATACTTCATGACGTGTTAAAAACAGCATAAAGTGTGATTCAGTTTTGGGGGAATTGGCTAAAAAATAAATTGATGGTCATCTGCACCATGAACACGAATTGCTATCAGCAATCATCTCTGAATTACAGAAAAACTATTGGTTTTTCTTTTCTTTTTTGGGGGGGACGGGTGCTCTTTTGCATTTCCCAAGTTTTAGTAACCGTGTATGAATTTTCCAATCAGAAGTCATTGTTTTATAAGGGTTCAAGTTTAAGGATGATGTAACATTATTTTAGACACTGAGGTTTTGATGTAGTTGGCCACCAAAGCACCTCTTATTTCAGCCTGTTGCTAAACTTTTCCTTTGAGGTTACCAACCACGAAGGGACACCAACCATTGGGGAATCCTGGACTGGCTGGCAAGAATACCCCAGCCAGTTGCATTCTTCTCTCCTCTGGAAAGTTCCAGGAATTTTGGAGAAGGCATTCAGCTGGGACAGCTGGTGACATCTATCAACTGGGTCAAATTCTGAGATCTGGTGGGTGCTGTTCTGATCTGAGTCTCTTCAACCAGGGGTTAACAAATTTTTTCAGGTAGTAAATAGTTTAGGATTTATGGGCCATACGAGCTCTGTTGCCAGTATACACCTCTGCTGTTGTAGCAGGAGAACAGCCTTGATAATACACAAATACATGTGGCTGTGTTCCAGTAAAACTTGATCTACAAAAAAGTAGTTTGCCGACCCCTGATAAGCTCCAAGTTTCTTAGTTCAAGAAGGTGAAGTGACAGGTACAAGTCAAATCGGTCCCTACAAATATAGTAATATCCCCTCATCCGCATTTCGCTTTCCAGGGATTCAGTTACGTGTGGTCAACCGTGGTCTGGAGGCAGATGAACCTCCTTCTGACCTATCATCAAAAGATCAATAGCAACCTAACACTATGCCTACCGCATTCGCCATACTTCACCTCATCACGTAGGCGTTTTATCATCTTGCATCATCACAAGAAGGGCGAGTACAGTAAGATATTTTGTGAGCGTGAGAGAGATCATATTCATATCACTTTTACTACAGAATATTGTTACAACTGACGTTGTTGCTGCTAATCTCTTATTTGTGCCTAAGTTATAAGTTAAATATTGTAATAGTATGGATATAGAAGAAGAAACAGGTGTATGTGTGGTTTGGTATCATCTGTGGTTTCAGGCATCCACTGGGGATCCTGGAATGTATCCCCCACAGGAAAGGGGTACTACCGTGGAGGGGTCATGACTGAATGCCGCTTTTTAAGCTCTTTCCAACTCTGAGGGTCTAGCAGTGGTGACTCTACACTGAAGGGAGGAAAGCCCATTATGGTGCTTATGGTTTTATTTCTTATGTTGGTTTTTCTTCCATCTAAACTATGAGTACCTGAAGTTTGAGAAATGAGTCTGCATTTTTAATACCATGCATGTAACTCATACATACTCATCCTCAAAAGAGAAGGTGAGTGATATGTCCTTGCTGAATACTGCGTGAAGGAATGAGTGTCCTCCCACACCAAGCTGGTGTGAAACATAGTTCTTGAGTGACGCCCCTTGGGAACCACTCTAGTTCTGTGCAGGCAGACTCCACTTTGAAAAGGACAACCTGTGCTCCCCCACAAATACACCTGTACCTTCCAGAAGAATTTGTTCCCGGACATAGGCAGGAACTTTCTTTCTTTTTTAAGATTTTATTTATTTACTTGTCAGAGAGAGAGTACAAGCAGGGGGAGTGGCAGGCAGAGGGAGAAGCAGGCTCCCCAACGAGCAAGGAGCCTGATGCGGGGCTCGATCCCAGGACCCTGGGATCATGACCTGAGCCAAAGGGAGACACTTAATTGTCTGAGCCACCCAGGCATTCCAGGCCAAGAACTTTCTAGTAGAGATTTCTACAAGATATTGACACAAAGAACCATAGTGTAGGCCTGGCCAAAGCTGGGTTCTTTCTAAAGGGTTTCTAAGTTCTTCTCAGGGACTGTTTTCACCTGAAAAAAAGGATTTCAAGCTGATGATGTCTGTGAGTCCTGAGATCTTGCCTCAGGGCACTTAGGTGCCTCCACAAACTCCCGCATCCTGGTCTGCATTCCCTTGACTCCGTGAAGGCACCAAAGGGGTCCCCTTGTCAGGAAATGCTCTCTTGACCCTTTTGACACAGTCTCAATCTTCATCATTCTCCACAAATGCAAAACGTATAAATGAAGTAGAAATTAATAGGGGAAGCTCTATAGCTTCTAGATCCGGGCTCTTCCCTGACTGGGTCCCAGTGGAACCCAGAGCCCAATCTCAGGTGAGGCTCTTGATAGATTAAAACACCCACTCCCAAAACGAAGGCAACTCAAAGTGACACTGTCCCAACAAAGAGGCGGGGTGAAAGCCAGGTCAAAAGATGGGTTCTCAGGAATACTAATAAAGTACAGGGCTGAAATCTAGAAAGAGTCGGATTGTCCTGTAAGGTATTTTACAGGAGGGGTACACTGATTTTAATGTGGGATATGTACGTGTTAATGTGTATATGTGAACATAACCATATCCAGAAAATCTGCATAGTATGCACACCTATATTTGGTAGTGTTCATTTTTTTTCTTTTTTTTTAGATTTTATTTATTTGAGAAAGAGAGAGAGAGCACAAGCAGGGGGAAGGGCAGAGGGAGAAGCAGACTCCCCGCTGAGCAGGGAGCGCAACATGGAGCTCCATCCCAGGACCCTGGGATCACAACTTGAGCCAAAGGCAGACAATCAACTGACTGAGCCACCCAGGTGCCCCCGTATTCATTTTTCTAAGTAAATGTTAACAATCACTGAGAAGACGTATGCTCAATCCAGTGACTGGAAAGCAAATCCTGGAGTTCAAGTTCCCTACCATCCCCCTCAAACGCCAGTGACAATCATTCTAGGTCACCGAGATTTCTGCACAGAGGCCGGTGGACAGGACATAAAGATGGGAAGAAAGGCTGGACAACAAAGAAATTCCAGGGAGAAATCCCACAGAAATGGCCTCAAAAAGCTTATGCCAGAGCTTCTCTGACGTCCCAGGCACAGATCCTGCTGGCCCTTGGCACCCATGGGGCCAGGAAACTGTCGAGACTCTCAGAGCCCAGGGGGTGAGGGCACAGTACAGAACGGGCGGGGGGTGGGGGTGCTACTCACGCGGTCGTTGCTTCCTTTGTTGTCCTCATACTTGGTTTCTATATGAATGGAGAATTTCGGCAGAAAGGAACACTATGGGAAAAAAGTAAAGTTCATTAGCATACCATTTTTCCTGTCTTCACATCTGCCATATAGCCTCTGGATGCTCTCCTATCACGTTGGGAGCGCTATTTCCGATCAGAAATGTTAAGATATTAGGTCAATATCCAAATTCAGAGAAAGCCACCTTTGGCGACATGAGCACGCTTGCACCCAGAAGTCAGGCCAGAGTGAATGACCAAGCAATGGAAGGCATGTTGTCCATTTCCGAAAGGAGTATGTTCTGAGGGTCCTACCACAGGCTTTAGAAAAGCAAACCCCTGAAATAGGCAGTTCCAATTCTGGGGTGCTTACCTTTGCAGGAGAAGCTACCGCTGCTGGATACCTGGGGACTCGGCCTTAACCTTTATAAAAATATTCATAGCAAGCTAGGGAGGTGGTATATAGTAGGAGAACTTTAAGATAACAAATTATCGACGTCAGACACACCTGGCTTTTAGTTTTGAGTTTATCACTTGACAGTTCTGTGACTTTGATCAAGTCATTTAACTTTTCTGAACCCAGGCAGCATGAAAACGGGGATAATAATTATCACCTAGAGTGACGTTTTGAGGGTTAAATAAAATCATGTGCGTAAAACCCGTAAGTGCCGGGCACAAGGGAAGCGTTCAACAAGTGAGAGCACTCAGCATGGGGCTGCAGCTGAGCTCAACATAAAGGGCAGCCCCTCTTTTTGGCAGCACGGGGCGGGGGCGGGGGAGAAACCCCAAAAGCACACTGCCCTACTGTCCCAGTCTCACATTCTGTGCATTAAGTAGATTTGAAGGGTTAAGGTGGCTTGAGAAGCGGGTGTTGATGGATGTTGATGTAACTCCCTCCTGCTGGCACTGAGCTGGGCATTAACTTTCCGGCCACAAGAGATGGGATTGAAGACTAATGGGTAAAATGACCCAGCAACTCCACTGGGAGCTGCAGGTGTCAGAGAAATGAGACGCTAGCTGATTTGCACACAATCCTGAGTCTGGCTCCTTTATTTATTTATCCAACACACATAGAGCACGTACTCTATATTACCAGGCACTGGTCTGAGTGCATTCGAGTTCTCATTCATTTATTCCTCGTAAACATGCCATGAAGTAGGTACTATTGTTATCACCCTGCTTTAAAGATGCGGAAACAGAGACACAGAAAGGTTAAGTAAATAGCCCATAATCACACAGCTCGTAAACAGTAGTGTCTGGATTACAAGGCTGGTGGCCTGGGGCCCAGCGTCCATGCTCTTCATCACTATCCCACTGGTTCTCAGAGTGGGGTCTCCAAACCTGCCACAGCAGCAGCATCCCAGAACCGGTTAGAAATGCAAATTCTTGGGCCCAGCCCTGTACTCACTGAATCAGAAGTTCTAGGGAACGGGCTCAGGTATCTGTGTGTGTGTGTGTGTGTGTGTGTGTTTAAAGATTTATTTATTTATTAGAGAGAGAGAGGAGAGGCAGAGACAAAGAATCCTCAAACAGACTCCCTGCTGAGCTCAGAGCCCAATGTGGGGCTCCCTTCCAGGACCCTGAGATCATGACCTGAGGTGAAATCAAGAATCAGGCCCCTACGTTTAACCAACTGAGCCACCCAGACGCCACTAACCACCCCCACCCACCACCCCAGGCATCTGTGTTTAACAAGCCTTCCCGGGGATGTAGATGCAGGCTTTCATTGGAAAACCACCTCACTACCCCACGCATGGGAAGAAAACAGCGTGCACTACCTAAAATTCAGAAATCTACAGTATCTCACCCCATGTGCTTCATCCCCCCTCAGTCCACGATCCCCCTTCAGTGCAGCTCAGAACCCATAGCAGCATGTGTACAAGAAGGCAGAGGCCTTGGCCATGCCATTGATAATTCTGACATCACATGACTGTGTGCATTCGGCATTCATCTGTCTTAATCCAAGTGAAACAAGCAAGCTGAACCGTGACTAAGGAAACACAGAAACAATCAATCCCAGTAATTGTCTTTATGGAGAATGAAGTTCCGCGATTATTTATTAACACCTTCTTTGCTGTCTCCTCTCAAAACTCTCACTGCATAGCTGCTGCCCTCACACATGCTGTCCCGGGGAGTTCCAAGGAGGGGCTGCTCATCACGCATCGTCACGAGTCAAAACTCTGGAGGGACCGGAGCAGCTCAGAGCCCCACAGCAGAGCTCTTGATGTGAGAGGCTGGGGAGATGCACCTGCCGAGACCCTTTTAAAAATATCAAGCCTCCCGGCAAGCTGATTGGTCCTTTTTAACCCATAATTCATAAAAGAATCAATGCAGTGCATGCACAGCTCCAGATGGCAGGAGAACAGAGCTGTCCTGGGCGGGGAGCTGGGTCTGGGTGCGTCACTGTGGAACACTCCGCGAGGAGTTTTTATCGGTTGAACCCCTAAACCACTTAACTAAGGTCAAACAAATGAATGTTAGAATTTGGGTATTAAGTCCAAATATGAAATGCAAAACTCTTATGCAAATTAGCAGATGCTGTTATTTTTTGAGTCAAGGACTTAGGTTATTTTCATATCAGAATGGTAACCTGCCAGAGGCTGGCAGTGCACCTGGTTTGGCCAGGCAGCCGGGGGGAGGGGACCCGGATGGGACAGGTCAACTCTAGGCTGGTCAGGGTCTTCTCCTGCGGCAGGGGTTTGGGACTGATAATCGCCTTGGGATATCGGATGGCTGGTTCTCCAAGCCCTGGAGGTGCGGTGTCTCCAGTTAAAATCAGGAGTACCTCTGGCCTGGAGCATTTTCAGAATTGTCACCAAAATCTTTCTGGCTAGAAGTCCATCTTGAGATCAGGTTCTGCTCACCCTACACAGGTGGCCCATTAATCCTAGTAGAGCCTTAGCAATTAAGCGAGGTTTCTCATTCTTCCTGGCTGGCTTCATATTGTGCCTCACAACTGAGGTTACCCTAAATCCCTTCGCTTCTCGAGACCCCCTGGGCTTCCTTCTTCCTCCCCTGCAGCGGTTAACTTTGACTCATAGTTTCGTAAGACCATGTGATAGAAACACCCAGAACTTCCCTCTCCTTCATTGCAGATCCGCTTATTTCTTTATGCTGCTTCTTATTCTTTGTGAATCAAAGAAAGACGTTGTTTTACGAGAACTGAGACACAGGGGGCAGCAGACCAGGGCTCAAATCGGAGAGGTATGGACTTGAGCAAATTATTTTGCATTCCCAGCCCCAGTTTCCTGGCAATAGAACGGGGACCACGCTTCTCTACTCTATAGGAGCGTTGAGAAGATCAGTAAGATCACTGGGGTCAACCCCAGCACGGTGCCTGGCACATAGCGGATGCACAGCTTAATGTATTTGTAAGTCTCTTCTCTGGAAACCTGTTTCATTAATTATTTGCATTTTCTCCTGGCTTCCTTCCTGCAGCCTAAAAAATATCATGAAAAGTGTCATATTCCTAAAAAACAAGCATCAAGTTCCTTCAGTGATATTCCTTCCTTCATCTACAATTAATCGCATTTCTCCTTGTGTCCATAGTCTAACTCTATTAAAAGAGTAGCCTGTGGGATGCCTGGGTGACTCAGCGGGTTAAGTGTCTGCCTTCGACTCAGGTCATGATCCCGGGGTCCTGGGATCGAGCCCCGTGTCGGGCTCCTTGCTCAGCAGGGAGTCTGCTTCTCCCTCAGCCTGCTGCTCCCCCTGCTTGTGCTCTCTCTCTCACTGTTAAATAAATAAATAAATAAATAAATAAATAAATAAATAAATAAATAAATAAATAAATAAAGAGTAGCCCATGCTTGCTGTCTGTACTTTTTCACCTCCCGCTTTTCTCAACCAGAGCAATAGGGTATGGAGATGACCGAGTGCCAAAGAATTGTCAACCCAGCATCGCTTCCCTGTCCACACCCTGAGGGAACTCTCTGCAGTGTTCAGTGTAAGCCAAGAACTCCGACTTCCTGAAAAGCAGTTCCTTCTCCACCTTCCCTTCCTTCCTCTACCCCTTCAACGGAGGGGTCCCCTAGGTTCTGCCCTCTGCCCTATTTTCTTGCTCTGAACCCTCTCCCCTGGTGATCTCACCTGCCCCTCACTTTTCTGCAACCATGTTCTAGCTGACATCTCTAACCCCACCTGCTCTTCTCACATCTCCAGTGGCCCACCAGCCATCCCCAACAAGGGTCCTACAGGCATCCAAACCGAAAGGTCCATACTGAACTCAAATGTTCTCCTGCCCCGTTCGAGCTTCTGAGGACTGCCATAACGAATTGCTATGAGCGGTGCGGCTGAACACTCACGGTCCTGGAGGACAGAAGTCTAAAATCAAGGTGCTGACAGTGTTGTGCTCCCTCTGAAGGGTCCAGGGAGAACCTGTCCCTGCCTCTTCCAGCTTCTGGTGGCCCCAGGTGTTCCCCAGGAGGGTTGCATCCCTCCAAGCTCTTCCTGTGTCTTCATATCACCTTCTTTTCCCTAGGTGTCCTCTTTTTATATGACACCAGTAACTGGATTTAGGCCCACCCTATACCTAGTTACGATTTCATCTCGCGTCTCAAGGTCTGTAACTAATTACATCTTTGAAGACCCTATTTCCAAAAAGGTCACATTCTAAAGTTCCAGTGGACATGAATTTTGAGGGGACACTATTCAAAACACTACACTCACCCATCACATCCAATGAATGCCCAAATCCTGCTGGCTCATCTTCCCTCCTTAAAGGTAAGACCTAGAGTCCTCTGTTATCTGTCCCTAACTTTCTTAATGGCTCTGCCCTATATTCCTTCCGTAGTCAGTCCCAGAAGACCACTCGCCATTCCCTGGAACACGTCTGACTGCCATGTTTTTTTTTTCTGCCCACAGTTCTCTCAGCCTGAAGTCTCCTTCCTAAATCTTATCCACAGACCATCTCAAATCCCAAGTCAGAATGATGATCTCACGTGTGCAGGTAGCATTCTGTTTTTACCATTGTCACACACTTATCTCCTTTCCTATCTCCACGATTAGCTGACTATGTGTCTGGCTCACCAGACAGAAGATAAGCTGCAACATTTCCCTCAGGAGGATTCCTCCCCACTCCCTGCTGTCACTGCCACAGTCACCCAGCCATTCGGGCCTTAAAGCTTCTGTTTCAGCTCTGCTTTCTGTGACTAAGGGCTTTGCTCCAGCTAGGAATACACCATCTCACCTGGTCACTCCAACTATCTCAAAGGGAGCACCCCACCTTCCAACCCTGGACTTTCTCAAAACATGTGGTATCTCCTAAAGATTCTGACACATTTCCATCAAGGAGGGGGATTCCGTATCACTGGAGGACCTGTCAGGAGTGTGGGAGCAGAAAAAAGAATGGGGAACCTTGACATAACCAACTGGAACGTGTCTCTCCTGAAGGGAGACATCAGGAATGTCACCCATTGGCTAAACCTGGAAGGCGGCAAGGGGTTCAGGAGACTCCTATGCTCTCCATGGCATGGTCACTTGGGAGCACTGAACCCTTAAAGTCCCATTTGGCCCATGACGACATGAAGGAAAGACTAAAACACTCACAGCAGACAGAATTCTCAGGTGGGCCCCCCCAAGACTCCCAGCCCTTGGGAGATACACCTTGCCCAATCCCTCCCCCTAAAGTGTGGGCAAGACCTGGGAGAATAATGGGATAGTGGCCCCTTTGATTAGATTACCAAGGTGATCAGATGATGTTACATTATATAAGACTTCTTTTTTGAAGAAGCAGAGATTCTGGCTGCTTGGAAGAAGTAAGCACCCACATGGTGAGACGGCGATGAGGCTAGAGCCAGGGAAGCTTCCAGAAGCTGAGAAAGACCCTTGGAGGCCAACCAACTAGAAAATCGGACTTTAGTCCTACAACAGCAACAAACCGAAACCCGCCAACCAGGGAGCCTGGAAGAGGACCCTGAGCCTCAGATGAGAATGGAGCCCAGCCTATTGAGCCAGGACCTAGCTAACTTGGGCCCAGTAGACACTGAGATAATACAATCGTGTCTGAAGTTGCTAAGTCTACGGAAAATTTGTTACGCAGTGATAGAAAAACTAATAACAACATCTAACCTCAAGAATCCAGGGGCGCCTGGGTGGCACAGCGGTTAAGCCTCTGCCTTCGGCTCAGGGCGTGATCCCGGCGTTCTGGGATCGAGTCCCACATCAGGCTCTTCCGCTATGAGCCTGCTTCTTCCTGTCCCACTCCCCCTGCTTGTGTTCCCTCTCTCACTGGCTGTCTCTATCTCTGTCAAATAAATAAATAAAATCTTTAAAAAAGAAAAAAAGAATCCAACCACTGCTTCCCTTTCACATCACCCGTTTGGCTTTCATCTGCGTAAAAAAAGACTCCCATGGAAGTCTGAATAGGTCTCACGAAAATGGGGGAATCTGTGCTCTTCTATCTTACCAGCTCCAACTCTGACGTCAACGGCTTTGTCAATGACCACTGCTTACGGCCCAGGGTGATGTCTGCCAGCAACCGAGGGCACTAAGCTTGCCACGAGTGGGCATCTGGATGGAGCAGGACCCGCCTAGCCCACAGGAAGCAAGAATACAGTAGAAAGCATACAGGTTTTGGAGTGAAACAGACATCAGTTCAAACCCCAGCTGCTTTTCTCACAAACTGTGTGACTCCGAGGAAATTCCTCAGTGCCTCTGAGCCTTAGTCTTCTCACCCATAAAATGGACATGGTACCAACCACATCACTGTGGGTGAAGATGAAATGATCTAGCGAAGGGCCAGGCAGCGTCTGGAGTAACAGGTACCCAGCCCACTGCACCCCTCCCCACGGAATCCCACAGGCTCTGTGGGAAGGAAAAGGCGGGGGGGGGGGGCAGAGATCCTGCCTGGCACTGGCGCACGGTCACACGGGGAGGCTGTGGACTTGTGGGAGTGGTGGCAACAAGAGGACACCTGACGGGTCCTTCCCAAGACGTGGACGGTGGCCATGCCACAGAGCAGGTGTGCGCTCTCCCAGCCTCACTCTGCCGCCTGCCCCGCTGTGTGGTAGAGGGCATGTCGGATCGTCCAGCTCCATCCTCTCCCTGTCCTCCTTTTCCCTGAAGGCCTGGCTGCTCCTGCTTCTGTGCAGGGGGCCTGCTCCCCTGACCTCTTCCCTGCTTTCTTCGACCCCCCGCCAACTTCAGGCAGGGAAACAGGAACACTACCAGGATCCCTGGGGACTCCCTTCTTTCCTGGATGTAAAAGGCTTTAAGCCCGCTCGTTCACTCAGCCTTTTTACAAAAACCGAGGCTCAGACAAGTTGAGAAACAGCATCAAAAAAACAGTATCTGGGAGCCCCAGAGGTCCCCCGAGATGACCCTGCTTACAGGCGGAAGATTAGGGCAGTGACTCTAGAGCGGCAAGATGAGGCAGGGAGAGAGGCAATAATGTGTCCTAATCCCCTGGAGCCTAGGGGACCTCATGAGTCACGTCAGCCCCTCCCTACTCTCCTTCCTCCCCTGGGCCCATTTGAGATCTGGAATCTTCTTTCTCATGAAAAATCTCTCTCTCTCTCTCTTCTTGCCTAGAAAAGCAGCTTGGCCAGGAGAATCGTAATAGAAATTCACTTTATTACATGCAGGGTTTGTTTGGCCCCTAACCCCCTAAAAATAGTAGCCGTGTCATGGAGAAATCAGAGAAACGAGGCAAAGCACTCCTGTCATCTCCTCTTTGATTTCCTAGCTTAGATCCTCCAGAGCCACAAGAGTCTCACTAGGGCTGCTATCATCTGCTCTGGCTACAACCAGCTTCTTTTGTACCCAGTATCTGTGCATCTTTAATCTGCCTTCCAGCCCCAGTGACGGCCACAGCCACCACAGGGTAGCTGTGAAATCTCTAGCACCCAAAGCCGAATGTGCAGGAGAAGCACAGAAACGTGTGTACTTGTATCTCTGGGAAATGATGAGAGACTCTGCAGCCAGGAAAAAGAAAGCCAGGAAAAACAAGTGAAGTACCGGGCTTCTGCAAGAATAATTTCCAGACCAAGCACTCCCGGGTTCAGTGTCGGGAAAGGAGAGCAGCCGATGCAAAACTGCACGGCAGGGCTGGATTTTCAATTCACTACAGACATGCTTTGGAAAAATGAAAGAGCTATTTTTAGTCCGGTGATTGATTAGGGTTGCTATGGCAATAAAAAACACGAGAAGAAAACTAAAGGTAAGCAAGTCTTAAAGAGAAAGGGACAAGCCCATGGGAATTTCATAGTTTCTGGGTGTGGTGCTGGAAGCCCTTTCTGCAGGCCCCGCCCGTGCATGGGAAGAGGGGACAGTGGCTGCAGAGACCGGGGCTGGGGAGTTGAGTCTGAGGCTCTCCAGGGGCTGCACCTCAGAGGCGTGCAGCGGCAAGACTTCTGGAAGAATGAGCACCGCTCACGGTGAGGAGCACCATTATGGGCATGCCATCCTCCCTCAGCCCCCAGAGCATGATGAAAACCAGAAGCTAAAAGCGTATTGATCCCGACCTACATCAGTTTACAAAGTAAAGTGAAAATCACATTCTCTCTCACAGATTTCTAAAACTTTCTTAATGATGCCTCGTCTGGTGCGCTCGTTAAAAATGGACTCCAGGCCCCTAGACTGATGACTTGCTCTCAGAAAGTCGGTGGAGCCTCCGGAACCCATGCCTGAAGCCAGGACTTGATTGTTCTGTTCTTTCTTTCTTTTTTAAAAGATTTTACTTATTTATTTGAGAGAGAGTGAGAGAGAGCACAAGCAGGGAGGAGGGGCAGAGGGAGAGGGAGAAGGAGAAGCAGGGTCCACACTGAGCAGGGAGCCCGACGAGGGGTCGATCCCAAGACCCTGGGATCATGACCTGAGCCAGAGGCAGACACTTAACCGACTGAGCCACCCAGGTGCCCCTGTTCTTTTCTCTTTTAAATAGCTTTATTCACATCCCAGATTATTTACCATCTTAAGTCTACAGGCCAGTGGTTCTTAGTATATTCACAGAGCTGTGCAACCATTAACACAATCTAATTTTAGAATATTTTCTTAATCCCAAGAAAAAGCCCCATACCCATAAGCAGTCACTCCCCATTCCCACCTCCTCATGACCCTACACCCTAAGCAACCACTAATCTAATTTTCTAACTCTCTGATTTGTCTCTTCTGGACATTTCATATAAATGAAATCATATCATATGTGGTATATTGTGTCTGGATTCTCTGACTTAGCACACTTTTTACAGCAGAGTAGTACTCCATTGTATGGATATACATTTATCCATTCATCAGCTAATGGACATTTGGTTCTACTTTTGGGCTATTACTAGTAATGGTGCCATGGACATTCCTGCCAAGTTTTTGTGTAGACATCCATTTTCATTTCTCTGGGGTATATACCTAGAGTAAGACTGCTGGGTCATATGGTAACGTTACGTTTAACCTCTTGAGGAACTGGCAGGTGGTTTTCCAAACTGACGGCACCATTTTACATTCCCACAAGTACGGTATGAGGATTCTAGGTTTTCCACATCCTTCCCAACATTTATTACTGCCCAGGTGTTTCTTTTTTTCTTTACCTTTTTCTTTTTATTTTTTTAATTAGGCTCCACACCCAGCATGGAGCCCAACATGGGGCTTGAACTCACGATCCTAAGATCAAGACCTGGGCTGAGTTCAAGAGTCAGACGTTTAACTGACAGGGCCACCTGGGTGTTTCTTAACCCAGGGAAGTTTTGGTGTATTTTTGGGTCAAAATGATGATGCAAGGGAACCACAGTCAAAATTCTTCATGTCCAGTCTGAGACAGACATGATGCAACACTGAGGTCATGATGACAACAGTATGGAACCCTTCCAAGTATTATATATATAACAATTCATTCTTAACTCTTAACCCTCACACAACTATAGGAGAGATGTACTATTATTACCCTCATTTTACAGAGAAGAAACAAAGCATGGGAAGCTCACTTACGTCATCAGCCCAAATCACATCACATGTACACGATGGAGCTGAGATTCAGCTCAAGCTGTCTGGCTTGGAAGTTCATGCTCGTGACCCTACATCCTGCAGCCTCTTGAGCATTAGGTAATCACACGAGGGTTTCTAGTGGAGTTGAGGGCTCAGTCACGGGTGATGGTGACAAAGGCACAGGCTTTGCTTCTCAGTGTGTCCTGTGGCCACTGAGAGCAGAGCAAATATGGCTGCGGGCATCAGCCAAATGATAGACGTGCCCTGCTTCAAACGAGCCCGAAGAAGGAAAAAACCAGTTTACTCAAAAGATACACTGGGGAAATAATTATTCATTTAAGAAATTCACAGTGGTATTCCTTTAAATGCCAAAATATCCTAGTACCCTTCAAATACAATCATTTTCAAAAACTGATTTTAAATATGATGGCTTAAGTTAATTCNNNNCTGCTGTGAAATGCATTCAAAACCCTGCTCAGGACTCAAGGAAGGGCATAAGCTCCCAGGTGTAAAAAATATTACGAAATGAAAAAATGTCTGTTACTGCACTGTTGGTCCTATAAGACACAGAAGCAACCCAAAGTCCACCAGTAGAGGGTTGGTTAAGCACATTATGGAGAACGCTAAAGCCATTAAAAAGCAAAATATGGAGTGCTTGGCTGGCTCAGTCAGTAGAGCATGCGACTCTTGATCTCCAGATTGTGAGCTTGAGGCCCGCACTGGGTATAGAGATTACCGAAAAATAAAATCTTAAAGGGGTGCCTGGGTGGCTCAGTCGGTTGAGCATCGGGACTCTTGGTTTTGGCTCAGGTCATGATGTCAGGGTCATGAGATTGAGTCCTGCATAAGGCTCCTCACTCAGCGGGGAATCCGCTAACGATTCTTCCTCCCTCTCAGTCTCCCTCCCCCTGCCCCAGCTTGTGGTCAATCTCTCCAAATAAATTAACTAAATCTTGAAAAATAATAATAAAATAAAATCTTAAAAAAAAAGCAAAGTGTAAAATGGGATGATCCAGTTTTATAAAAAGGAAAGAAAAGCATGTTTAAAAAAGCACATTAGTATATGCACAGAAAACACAGGAATAGACATCAAAATATTCTCATGGAGGACAGCAGTAGATATCATGAGGTCCTTTTGTTTTCCATGATATACAGTTTTATAATGCCTGTATTTTATAATAAACATCTACTTTTTCAGTAAGCAGAAAACAAATTCAAATCCAATAAAAAAGTAAATAAACACATCAAAGAGGTCCCCAAGTAACTGTATGGGATGTAATGGAAGTCACAAGCTATTCTAAAAATTCTCTTAATTTTAGTCCACTTTAACTAAAAGGGGAGCATATTATAAAGAGCATGGTTGAGAAGATGGAGGAGATGAAAGTGTGGGAAGTTTGGGAAATCACTTTTTCAAGTCTCATCCATCACACTTGTTCATAGAGTTCCAGGATGAGGAAGGATCTGAGAGGGGATACGGTTCTCTAGTTCAAACTGCTTTTTAAATGGCACCAGAGTTCTTTCTACAAATAAAGTGTTACATAGAGACATGATGGCTGGTGAGGCATATCCATGGAACCTCCTGGATAGAGACAAGCAAAGTTTGAAAAACCAATGACTGACCTCAATAATTTAACATTTTATTCCTGGTTATCAGCCAGAATCCTTCCATCTCTGAGGACAAACTTTTCAAGGAGGCTTGGAAACAAGAATGTTAAATGGAAGAGCTGAGAAGCTGGCTTGGGGTACATGAAGAATTTATAGGCTTTCCAGAGATCATTTTCTTTTAGCTCTTCTCTGGAACTCAGTGCATTCCTCTCTGGCCATCTTGCTCTGTCTCCATGCACACGTGTCCTCCGCTATCAATGGACATTAACTTGATATAGACTTGACCTTCTCTCTAATGGAATTCCCCTGAAGACATTGATTCTCTGGTACAATATTCTATATTATCATATTAAATGTACTCCAAGGCCATACAGGGTATTTGAGCTTGAGCTGGGATTATTAATAAAAATGAACCTGCAAATGTTTCCAACTTTCACCAACAAGAGACTTACATCCAGAACGTTCCACAGCGCTAGTGCGATCAAGTCTAGAATTTAGGATTTGCTCTTTTCGGACTCTGAGGCTATAGCCTGTGCTATTTGTAAAACAGTAGACTATGGGGGGGGGGGTCAATCTGTACGTAGCGGCAGTTGGGAGACACCTAGATCTTAAAGTACCTTCCAACTTCCTTTATTCTTCATCAGGACATTTTATCCTTCCAATTTGACAGAAATTTATATGGGGGAGAGAGAGAGCGGGGGGAGGGGCAGAGGGAGAAGCAGACTCCTCACTGGGCGCAGAGCCCAGCTCGATCCTGGGACCCAGGAATCATGACCTGAGCTGAAGGGAGACGCTTAACCAACTGAGCTACACAGGCGCCCCCACACACCAATTTCAAGAAGGTCTATGTCCAGGTGTCCCTCCCATCTACTCAGAATCTTAGTCACCAGGCAGAGAAAGATGCATAGGAAGTAAGGCGAGATATTTGGGTTCCATTGGGTTATTGGGTTCCAAGGGCTGTGTATGACTTTATACATAGATACAGGGTGGGTGGCAATGGCAATAGGGTAATTGGGAAAAAAACTGCAAAGATAGTTCCAGAAAAGTGAGAAGAGGAACCCAGGTGGAGGGAAGGAGGAGGAGGGGGGGAGGAGGAGGAAAAGAAGGGAAAGAAGAAGGAGAAGGAGAAGAAGGAGGAGGAGGAGAAAAAGAAGAGGAGGAGGAGAAGAAGAGGAGGCGGCGAAGGAATTACTTTAAAGCAAAGAGAAGGAGAAAGGGATTGCATGTAAATAATAGAGATGAGGATAAATCAGAGTGACTTCCCTAATATATGCTGCATAGGAAGAAAAAGGTGGCCGAGAGCAGTGAGACCTGAAAGAGAAGTGGGGGAGGAGGAGAGGAAGGGAGCCTGTGGAGGTGGAGCCTGGAAACACAGCAGGAAAACATCTGTTTGCATTCCAGCCCACACCAAGGAAATGAATGTCAGCCTCTCCCAGGCTCCCCGGCAGCCTGCGCCCTACACTGAGGCTCTGTTCATTCATTAGTTCATTCATCGCTGGAGCCTCTTCCGTCCTCTGACAAGCTGAGTAACAGCATCTCACAGGAGAAGCAAGGCCAGGATGGAGAGGCAGCGAAGACATGAATGAAAATATGTTTTCTCAATGGGGCAAGGTTTGCCGCTGGTGCCTCTCTGAACATCGAGCAGGAAAACTAAATTCGGGCTCCTGCAGTCTAAAGCTGGACCTGTCAAGGAGAAATAAGGCATCCTCCGATGCCCGTGAATGCTGATAGCTGCACACAATAAAGGGAGGACAGGGATTTAAAGAGACAGGCAGAACGCATCCAATGAAAAAGAATTACACATAAATAGCAGAGATGGGAACGCATCAGAAGGGCTCCCCAAACACATAGGCTGGCATACAGCTGGGTAGGAAACTTACAGATTACAAGCCTTCTCAGTTAAAAACTGTAAGCACCGCCCTTCTGAACCAAACTGGGCAAATTCCTTACCTAAAAATATATTTTAAAAAATACTCACTCTTAAAAATAAGAGCAATGTTAAAATTCTGAACTGAAAAGACAGTTACATCCTTGTGGCTAGCACATAGTTCAGACCATCTCAGTGACGAGAAGATCAAATACATGGGCGCAATTCTGCTTTCATTTGATTTCATCGCTGAAATTTACCATTTCAGCATATTCATAGTTACAGGCAATTTATTGTATTTTTATGCAACGGAATCTGCCCCACAAAATCTGTCCAGTTGGATTATACTTACCTCCCCAACATCAACTGAACACAATTCCATAGGTATTAATGAACCGGAGGAAAGAAAACCGATTTTCAGTGCCACAAGTGCAAAATAGAAAACAAAGAAGAGAGGAAGACTCCATTATACAAGTATTTCTTTTCCTCTGATGGCTACCCTCTGTCAAGTTGCTCAGAGAGGTGTTTAAAAAAAATGCAGACAATTTCCAAATGCTCAAGTTATGGTAGCGAAGCCCATTCTATCTCCTGCCCTCTCTCCCCAAGATGGCTGAATTAATTCTCTTTGAAGTACAAAGAATAGCTTGGGAACAGCTAGAGGAAATGTAAAGGAGATACACCAGCCAGACTCACAGCTCATTGCAGACTCTTGCTTCACAGACACATACAGACTGTGTTGCTGTTCAAGTCCTGCACAAGGACCACGGCACATCCGAGAATAAGCTGCTTTGCAACTGTTCTCCACCCCCCCCACCGCCATATGACCAGTTCATTTCTTAAATGGAAACAAATCTGATGCTTGATCTTACGGTCATCTCGGTAGACTGCTGCCTTTGTTGTGTGGTCTCATAGCACTGACTTTGAAAAGACATTTACAGGTTATTACTGTTGGGAGCCCTTCAAACCACTGGAATTTGAGTAACAGTAATCATTATGCAATGTATTAACCCACTGAAATTTTAGAGCAAACAACATTTCCTGAAATAGAATTGACCCACTAACCTATTTTGTGGGTGCATAATGGCTCTAATCCGGAGAGAAGCTTCTGGCATTCCCCTAAGTTTTAGAAGGCTGTCCTTGCAAAATCTAAGGTCCCAAGGAAAAGTTAAGTGTGGGAAGTGCTGCAGCTCCCTTTTGGAAGATTCACAACATATGGCAGAATTGTAAAGGCTCTGAGAAGTCCTGCAATAACAAAAATCTGTGCAGCTCTGCATGACGCAGTGCTTCCCTGCTTAACTGGCTGTGCACCATTTAATGGTAGGTATAAATGGTTTTAGACTGTCTCCATCTAAATTCTCTTGACCCCTGAAGATTTCTGAACTTGGCCATTCTGATCCTATTTATGACACCAGCCTAATGCCATGACCTCTGTCTCCACTGACTTCAATTATCTGTCTCTGGGAGGGTCCACCTCTGGCCTGTGGCTAATTGCTGCCTTGCTCCTCAGTGCCCCCCAACTGGAAGACTGTTTCTTTGACCTGTCCCTACCAAGTCCCAGTTCACAGGGCCTCATTTCTAAAGGGACACTGCTCTGCCCACCACCTACTGCCCATCACAATTATGTTCTGCCCTGGATCCTCAGTGTTAATTGTGATGTGGAGATAGAAGTTATTTCCTAACTAACTCCCATCCCTACCCGTCTCCAGGACTTCAAAGAAGGAATACTTAGGGACCATCATTCTCTTAGCTTACATAGTAGTTGAGATGGCCAGACTGTCCTCTCATTTCCAAACAAACAAGACCAATCCTAGAGATCTGGTATGAGTGTATTTTCTCTGTACTTGCACCTTTTCCTTGTTACGTAATTCAGTGGTTTCTACTACCCTTGGCTGGGACTTAGTGGAAGGTGGGAGAGGGGGAGCTCAAGAAGGCTTGACAGGCATGGGGGTCATCGGTCTGCACACACAGCACCTGTCAGCTCTTTCAATTATCAGGGACCTGACGAGGCCAAGATTTCAAGTGAAATCCTATCCAGAACCGTCAGTTGCTTTCAGAAATGTACCTCGATCTCCCTGTTGTCACTCCTGGGAAGATGACCCGAGTTCACCCTGGGTGGCTGATGAGACAGTCTCAACTGTGAGCAGGCTTGATTCTTTTCCCTGGCTGGACTGATCCAACCCTGAACGACCCCATCTCTCACTGTGGCTCAGCACCTTTCGAGGTACTCAGACAAGAGTCACCTCCTCCTCCCTGCTCTGTTACAATTTACCTTCTCTACCTCTTTCAGCAAAATAATTACAACACTGGGGAACACCGGATAGGCCACTACTACCTCTGCTCCTTGGGTAACAGCAGCCATTCTACTAACACAAACATGCTTCCCATCTGTCATTGTTCCTTCTGTGGATCCTTATTAAAAGATATTTTGGTGGAGGGGCAGCTGGCTGGCTTGGTCGGTAGAGCATGTGATTCTTGATCTCGGGGTTGTGAGTTCGAACCCCATGCTGGCTGTAGAGATTACTTAAAAAAAGAAGATCTTAAAGAAAATAAGTCAAAAAAAAAAAAAGATATTTTGGTGGAACAGGATGGTCATGGCCCCCAAATATAATGTAGCAACTGTGTATCTAGGTCACTGCTGTCAAATTAACTATAGCTTACATTTTCAAATTCTTACAATTAAGAAAAAACTTTTTTCCCCTTTATGACTCCCAAGGCTGAGCTGATGCTGCTGAGCTATGTTCACAGTCCGGCGTTGCTTTTTTTTAGCTCTAGAAAAACAAAATTAGTGACTTTGGAAGGCAGCCAGTCTCTTCGGGCACCTTCCTTTGTGACTTCACAAACTATAGAAGAACGGCAGGTTTTGAAGAACTGGGAAGATAGTCTGTCCTCTGGAAAACTGTCGTCGTGTGACTCTTTGTTGACTGTGTAATTAAGATTCCCCCCCACCCATAGCCAAGCTAAAGATATTTTTTCCACTTCCTGGGCAAATGGCATCTCCACATAATTCTAACCACACAGTCATACACGGTGATGAAAAAGCTTTTACGTTTTGGTAACTGTGATCATGTTGAAGCCCTAGATGACCCTAAATAGAAAGTTCTCTTGTCTGGGTTTTGTCACAAATGAGGGCAGCATGAGGTCTCAGTAACAGGCTGGACAGTCAGATACAAGTCTGAGGGGATCCTAGGAATAGATGAACACTGCTCTGGGCTAATCC
The DNA here is from genome assembly GCF_017311325.1 of Ursus maritimus. Taxonomy (NCBI): domain Eukaryota; kingdom Metazoa; phylum Chordata; class Mammalia; order Carnivora; family Ursidae; genus Ursus; species Ursus maritimus. Next base: position 13,681,466 of record NW_024424897.1, on the reverse strand, counting down.
TATGAGAAGAGACAGCTGTCTAGAGTCTTCAGAGCCCCTCTGCCTCCCTGGAGGGTAGGGAGGCCAGGGTGTAGTGACCCCAGTGGAGAGTCAGGCACTGGAGAAGTTTTGCTTTGGGCAAAATTTTGGGCACAGACAGGAAATATGGGCTTGAAATGACATCAAGAAGAGGTATTTAGGATTAAAGGCTTAGAGGACAGAGGGGCCAATGGAAAAGCATTTCAAATGGGGGGGGATGAAGACAATTGAAAGCATCTGTCACAAATCCAGAGAGCAGACCCTGTAGTCAGAGAGAAGAGTGGGCTCTTCCGCCCAAGCTGTCTTGGGCAGAGAGCGTGAGAACTCGGCCGAGTCCAAGGCAAGGGGAGGGGGTAGCTTCCGAGTGACCACTGCAGGCCTGACAGAGTGCACCTGCAGCCCGAGGGACCAACCCAGACTCCCAGGCACTGGGAAGGCGGAAAGAAAAACTGTGCTATGTTTAGGATGGAAAACCAAAGTGAACTAGCCGGGAACAATGTTGCTTCCCTGTGGAGAATGAAATACAGACCTTGCTTGACATTCAAAGCCACCAGGACTTGACCTCCAAGTGTCCAGGATCCAGCAACAGCACTGGGCCACTGGCCCTGGAGAGAGCACGCTCTGGACTGGACTGCGTCCCTCGCCCCATACGGAGAAGTTGAAGTCCTGAGCCCCCAGTGTGATGGTATTGGAAGGTGGGGCCTTGGGGAGGGGATTCGGTTTGGATGCGGTCATGAGCGTGGGGCCCTCAGGATGGGACGACTGCCCTCATGAGAAGAGATCAGAGGGTTTGCTTTCTGTTTCTCCTAGTTCTATCAGGACACGGCAGGAGGAGGGCTTTCTCCAGGAATCAGAGGATATCCTTGATCTTGGACTTCGCTGCCTCCAGAGCTGTGCGAAGTCAATGTCTGTTGTTTAAGACAACCCATGCATGGTGTTTTTTCCTTTTTAAATTTTTTTAGATTTTCTTTTATTTTTTTAGATTTATTTATTTGACAGAGAGAGAGAGAGCTCGAGCACAAGTAGGGGGAGAGGGGAGGGAGAAGCAGACTTTCCACAGAGCAGGGAGCCCGATGCGGGACTCGATCCCAGGGTTCAGGACCTGAGCCGAAGGCAGACGTTTAACCGACTGAGCCACCCAGGCACACCCCCACGGTGTTTTATTATACAGCCCAAACTAAGACAGAGCAGGTGTCTGCAGGTTCTACTACCCCTACGGTCCTGCTCAAATCCCACCTTCTCCAGGAAATCTTCCCTATTTGCTCCAGGGAGAATTTCTCCTTTCTACGATGCTCTGGGCTTCAACCATAACACTTAGCACAGATCTTCCTGGAAATACTGACAGTTGTGAATTCATCTGCTCTCACCAAATCTTCCCCAACTCCACCCTCTTCAATCCACTTCACTTCCTGAGCCAAACCTACCTGAGGCAGGAAGTACGGACGTTGTTCTGACAGGTCATTTGATTCGCCTTAGTGTTAACATGGCACGTTCACGTCAGGACAAGTTCCTGGGTTATACATTCCTTCTCTTCCTTTCCCTTTGGTCCAGCCATGTGCCCTTGTTCTTATACCCTAATTATTGAACTTGAGTCTCCGAGACCAGTTCTGCCCCCTTGCTACCCCTCCTCCCCTAGGGTTGCCAGAAAAAAACCACAAGAGGAGTAATCCTTCACTAAAAGTCTCTTCTATGCAGTATAGTGAAAACTATTTGCTATCAGTCTGAAAATTCAAGTTTAATAGGACATTCAGCATTTTTACTTGCTAAATCTGGCAACTTTATCACTCCCGAATCTCATGATCAAGTTACCTGTGAAAGATGGCTGTGTCCTGTTCTTACCTGGACACCTTCTTGAGGACTAGAGCCCTGTCCCTGAAGCTCAGGGCCCCCTTCCTGTCACACTGCAATTGCTTGTCTGGCTGGAGTGCCCAGGGCCATTCATTCTGCCTGCTGGTATGCATTTCTGCTGTCAGCCCCACTCTGAGCTCATCTAGCTCCGTTCGCAGGTCTGGTGCCAGCCTGCCCTCTGGGCTGAATGATGGCCTGTCCCATCTTGCCTCCAGAAACCCCTATGCCTTGCTGGTAGCTGCCACCGCAATGTCTAGCTCTTTCCCACAGGACTATGACTCCCCAAAGGGCAGGGGCTATTACTTGAGGCAACCTGCTCCCAGGATGCGTTACATTGTTGGTGCTTAATAAAAGGCAGTTAACCTAAAACTGAAGGATGGTGTTACTTACAGGTTGAATTAGGTGTATGCCCCTCCCCCCGCCCCCCCCCCCGCCGTGTCCAGATATATGTTGAAGTCCTACCTCCAGTTCCTGAGAATGTGATCTAATTTGGAATTAAGGTTGTTGCAGATGGAATTTTTTTTTTTTTAAAGATTTTATTTATTTATTTGACAGAGAGAGAGGCAACGAGAGAGGGAACACAAGCAGGGGGAGTGGGAGAGGGAGAAGCAGGCTTCCGGCTGAGCAGGGAGGCGGTGAGGGGCTTGATCCCAGAACGCTGGGATCATGACCTGAGCCAAAGGCAGACGCTTAACGACTGAGCCACCCAGGTGCCCCTGCAGATGGAATTATTTAAAAATAAAGATGAGGTCATACTGGAATCGGGCAGGTCCTTAATCCGATAGGACTGGTGTCCCCGTAAGAAGAGGAGACACGGCAAGGAAGATGCCATGTGAAGACAGACAGAGATTATAGTGATGCAGTCACCAGCCAAGGAACACCTGGGGCCACCAGGAGCCTGGAAGAGGCAAAGCATTCCTCCCCTTCAGGCTCCAGAGGGGGCCCGGCCCTGCCAACAATGGATTCAGACTTCCAAGCTTCCAGGAGTGTGAGACAATGAGCTCCTGACATTTCATGGCACTTTGTTTCGGCAGCCCTATAACATGACCCCAGGACCGCATTAGGGAGGAACTGACAAAAAAACAAAAACAAGAAAAATAAGGGCCTAGAAGCGATCAAGGAATATCTGGAGCCAAACAGAAGGGGGTGAGCAGGAGACTATACAACCATAGCTAAGTTCCTCACGATCAGTCCCAATGTTTTCTCCAACAGAAATAAAATAACATGTCCCTTTGAAAGTCCGAGCTGTGTGATTAGAACTACAGGAGTCCTGTGGGGTGGAGGCTAGACAGAAGGAAAGGCCACGACCCCTGAGAAATCCTCCATCGCCTGCACAGGAGACCAAGTTCAGGGTAACAGAGGCGGGCCAGAAAGCCTTCCACAGGAGGGCTGCCTTAGGAGCTGCGGCCTGGAGGGGACGGCTTTGTCGGGAGCTATGGTTTTCATTCTGTTGCATTCTGTTTTCAGAACTTCAGTACTATAATACCTATTCTTAAAAAATGAACACAATGTCAAACATTTTTCAGACTCCATTTCTCCGTTAATCACCCCCACATTCCATGGTACCGTCCTTGGCTTATGGGGAATAAGAGCCACCAGTTTTGGGTCAAGTCAAGGTGACCCAATTCTGAGGCTCATCGGGCAAATAACTGCCTTTGCATAGTTGTAGGGACATGAATTCTCTTGTCCCTGTAACTATGGATTACATTTCAAATGAAAACTCCATGTACAAGCTTTCGGAGAAGCAGGAACTGGGGATAACATCAGGAATCAATCAAATCAAATCATATCCTAGACAATTAGTGCCATCCAGTCTCATAACTGGAGCCCAGTCTGCTTTGAAGGACATCAAGATCTCTTCCCATTTACTTGCCCACAGAACTCCCACTGTAATGATGGCATTTCCCAGAGCTGCACAATAAATAATACCAGTGAACACATCCTGAGCATTTACCACGAGCCAAGGACCAGGCTAAGATTTCACGTGGATTACTTAATATAATCCTCATATCACCCTTATGAGATAGTTACTACGTTTCCCCACTTACAGATGATGAAGTAGAGGTTTAAAGGGAAGTAATTTGCACAACTGTTAATAGAAGCAGGATTCAAAAGATATCAGTGTGTTCCTCTTAGAGACTGTGCAATTGCTAGAAGCCGCGGAACTGGGGATAGTGTTGCCTGCCGTGTACAGGCAACATGCTAGCAGTTGTATACATCAGGGGCTGGCAAACTATAGCCTGGGGCCAAATTTGGCCTGTTGCCTGGAGAAACTCCACCAGGCCAGTATCTTTACATATGGTCTGTGGCTGCTTTCGCAGTGACAGAAGTTGGCCCAAAAAGCAGAAAATATTTAGCATATGACCCTTTACAGAAAAAAAGTCTTTTATTTATTTTTTTTTTTGAGTAGGCTCCACACCCAGCATGCAGCCCAGTGTGGGGCTCGAACTCACGACCCTGAGATCAACAGTTGGGACGCTTAACCAACTGAGCTACCCAGGTGCCTCCAGAAAGAGTCTCTTTTAGATCACTGACTCCTTCTACTAATGGCTCTACGAAAGAGGGTTTATTCTAACTTTAAAGATGAAGAAACTGGTTCCGAGAACTTTAGCTGCTTACTTCTGAAATGTAAAATTTGTATTTTGCCATAGAATTGCCTTTTTTTTTTCAAAGTTATGGACATTAAGGAGGAAATGCTATATATATTCCTCTCATCTCATAAAAGAAGACATTTTAGTACCCAAGAATGGGGGGTGTAATTTATTCTCCTTACAGGAAACTTTAAGTGAAATAAATTTAATTTTATGCACAACTTGGAACACTATTCCTATTTTCTTCATTTTGCAAAAGGCAGGTGGGAACATGGTCATGGACTAGCATGAGTTCAAGAACTGGCAACTGGGGGTTCACTTGCTTAAGAACTCTCGGCAGTACGTGGCAGAGCCAGAGCTACAGGAGGACACTCAGGCCTGACTCCAAAGCCAGTGACCCTTCTACTCTGTCACTGAGATGATCTGTCTTTGCCTCAGGCATTCCTCTTGCCATTCAAGAACTCCTTATTGAGCACCCATTGTGTGCAGGGTACCAGACTCATGCCAAGGACACGACGAATCACTTTCCTCCATTTCTCTCTCACCACCTCTCTTTCCTTTGGCTGTTCTGATTAAGACCAAAAACTTGACTCCTGTTACAACTCAGTTAACCATTGTCTTGTTATGACAACTTGACCTGCTGGCCGTTGAGGAAAATGATCCACATGAAAATACCACAATGCAGTGATACTCTAGGGTCTCTTTTTTTAGTGTTAAGTACTAACTCCTCGAGGCCTTTAGGATAGGAAGAAATTAAATGATTTTTATCAAGTCACCAAGACTGTCCAATTCAGAGCTCAGAGGAAAATAATCTCAATGAGGGGTGAATGGCTGGCCCCGTCAATAGAGGAGGCAACTCTTGATCCTGGGGTTGTGAGTTCAAGCCCCACACTGGGTATAGAGATTACTTAAATTTTAAAAAAGTTTTTGTTTTTTTTTTTTTAATCTGAATGAACGTCTTTCTAGTTACAAGGTCCTCTGATAAGTGATCAGGTCACAGCCTATAGGTAGAAGCCCTGTCTTCCAACAGTAGCTACTATCGTCACTTTAATAAAACCATGTTTCTAGAAACTCTTCTACTACTGTGAACTATCACAAGTAGAGCAGTCAAGCTATTTAAAAATACAAGCAAAAGTTAATTATGTAAAGTGACTATCAAGGCATTTTAAATTAACATTCATATTCTTGAACAAATGAGAACATGCCAGTGAGTGCATTATATATAACTATGTAATAGCCTACATTTAAATATTTCTGATTCTGAATTATTCCTCTATTTTTTTTATTACATGGATAAGATGAGAAGTGCCCGGGAAGTTCCAATTACTCCACTGATCTTAAGCTGAATATTTAAAAATGATTAAATGAAACTTACTGTGTATTCTGGTCCCAGATGTTCATTTGGACAAGAGAGAAAAGAAAAAAGAGACAAAATGATGATTTAGGTCATGCTTATATGCAATATAAAACCACAGAACTAACAAATACTGGTGAATTATATTAAAAATATGTTAAAGAAACATTTCAAAAATTGAACTTTCATAAATATCTCCATATTTGCTCTTGAAACTCTTTCAGATGATACTTCTGTGGTTGGGCAGATACGGACTGTAAGACAAGATTCAATTAGCCTATAGGTTTGTGGCTAATTAAAAACCAAAGAGCTGGCATTATAAAGGCAGAATTAAAGACTAATAATTCCAGTGGAGCATTTCATTAACCACAAAGGAAATCTTTTAAGTGGAAAAGCAGCTTTTATAACCAATAAGAAGAGCTTGTTACGATGACATTCAAGTGGGATCTTGAATTTTCACATTTGAGGGCAAGAACCATACCTTCCAGATTCAGGGCCACAGTTTCTAGGTCAGTATCAGCACAGCGTTTATTACATGCGAGACGGAGGGTGAGCTTAAAATTATCATATTATCCCACTGCAAAGGAAGTAGTTTGGGGCAGAGAGAGCCAATAGAACTTTTTACATAAATTATAGTCAAGGTTTGGGGGTGAGAGTAGGACTCTTGGGGGAAGGGGCTGTAAAATAAATCAAAAGACACAATTTGTTTATAAATAAACCCCATCCCCAGATTACCTGGGGACTACCAAGGAAACAGGGAGAAATGAGGATAATGAAAACTCTAGACATATCACTGAAAAGAGTTTCACCTGCCTTCTCCATAAGCTATTTACCACAATCACTTTATTTATTTATGTTTTTAAAAGATTTTATTTATTTATTTGACAGAAAGAGACAGTGAGAGAGGGAGCACAAGCAAGGGGAGTGGGAGAGGGAGAAGCAGGCTTCCCGCCAAGCAGGGAGCCCGATGCAGGGCTCGATCCCAGGACCCTGGGATCATGACCTGAGGTCTAAGGCAGACCCTTAACTGACTGAGGCTTAAAGGCTGAGCCACCCGGGCACCCCACCACAATCACTTTAAACAGGAAGATGGAATGGTTGATCTTAATTCCTACCAGTCCCTCCCTCCACCCCTCGCTNNNNGAAGAGCGGTGACCTAAAAGGATGAAGGCAAAGGGTGATGGGCAGATACTACAGGGCTCTCCCAAGTGCCTGCTTGGATAATAAACCCTAAATCAGTGAAATCTCGCTACTACTAGGTCCTATTGCTACATGTAACATATGGGTTATAAAAAGGACTTACCTGTAATTGTGTAGGGATAATAGTTCCAAGCCTTTTCTGTAACATAAAAGATTTTGGGAACAACAGCTCTAGCCCAGCTAGGCAGTTTGCTAAGAGGAAAGAAACAGAAAGAAAGAAAAAAAAAAAAAAAGACCATTAGAAAGAGTCTGCCCAGAGCCTCATGTGCTCCCCACACCTTCCTGGATAAACCCCTAGAGAAATCAGTGGCGCTCCCGGGCAGCCCTTCTCCCCACAAGTCATCCCTTCCCCACCCCTCTGGTCTTTGCCAGAGCTCAACATTCTCTGTGCATATTCATATGCTCTTAAAATGTGGAAGGCAGGTGACACCACAGCCTGGTGGTGGTGGTGATGGGGGGGGTGTTCATAGGATTGTTAGCCTCTCCTCTTTGATTTGATTTACAAGGACATGAGATTTCAGCACCTGGCAGGTGCCCTGTTGGGAGGGTTTGCCCAGCCTGGCCTAGGAGTCATATGGCATAAGTGGTAGGATAGGATGTTTAAGCCCCAATATGGAGGGGAAAGAAGCAAAATGGTAGAGCCAGGCATCAGCTTAACAATCCGCAAGAGTGAGGTTTTCAAAATGAACTAAACCAACAGACAGTAACAACTGTAGAGATGTGAAGAATAACAAAATACAGTCCCTCGATGACTGCAGTCCTTTGACCTGTGTCCCCCACCAAAGATCTATCCGTCCTAACTCCCGGTACCTGCGAATGGACCCTTATCTGAAAAGCAAGACTTGTGAGGCTGTAATTAAGGACCTCAAGGTGGAATCCCCTTTGGATTTAGGGTGTAGGCCCTCACCCCAGGGACTGGTGTCCTCCTGAGAAAGAGGAGAGGGAGATCTGGAGACAGGGACACACGCAGGGGGAAGCCACGTGAAGACAGAGGCAGATGCTGCAGTGATGCCACCAGCAGACTAAGGAGCACCAGGGATGCCGCGGACACCAGAAGCCAGGAGGGAGGGCATGGACCGGCTTCTCCGTCTGAGCCCCGGCAAGGACCCAACACCGCCGACACCTTGATTTCAGACTTCTGGCCTCCAGAACTCAGAGAGGACACATCCGTGTGGTCTAAGCTTGGGAGGATTTGTTGCGGCAGCTGCTGGAGAATAAGACAGTGGCACAGCCCTTCCATGGAGCAGGAACCCAGGCAGCCAGGCGCAGAAAACCAATTCTTAAAGAAAACCCGGGGGCACAGGTCTCAAGACCTTTTGTAAGCCAAAATATAATGAAGTTTTGTTTTATTTTCCTTCAGGGGCAAACTCTACAGTGTAGTACAGACGCAGAGAACTCCCTATTACATTTAAATAGATGGGATCTATTCCTTAATACAAGTCTGCACGATTTTATTCCCCCGCCAGCGCTATGCCTGGGGTGGGTTGTGTCTTTCCAGAGGCTACTAGTGTTATTTCTTTCCTCTTCTGGTGCCTACAGCGAAGTGTCTGGGACTCTGAGGCCTAGTGGGACTCCAGACCCTCAGATGATGTCGCAGACTTGGGTCCTGAAGGCAGCACGTTGGCAAGAAAGCACATCACAGGGCACTTCTGAGTTTCAAGCCGATGGAACTAGACACCGGGGATGTGGAGCTAATAGAACCCCAAATTCCCCAACCCCTCTTGGACATGGGACTTAAATGACAACCAGAGCCTGAAAAAGACCGTGTATCTTGCACGTCTTCTCAAATTGTTGCTCTTGTTTCTGACGGTGTCCAGGACCTGCTTTTAAAAAGACAAATCTGTATTTCCTACGGCTGGCCGGACCTAACTCAAAGCTCTGGGCCGTTTATCAGGGTCCAAGCAAATGGGACTCGAAGCTCCCGTGAAGCAGGGTGAGTGTCAGACGAGGCCACGGGCTGGGCGGCGGAAGCGGGGAGCCGTGTTATAATCCACAGCATCGCTCTCGCGGCTCGAATGCAGAAGGTCTCACGCCTAGAAAATCGTCTCAGCGGGAACTGCTCATTCACCTGCCGTTCCCACCGCTCGAAAGGAAGGGGCTACCTCCTGACAGGGGTTTTTATGGCTTTTACCTTTGATTTATTCTTTCGCTCGCTGGAGTTGGAGAGCAACCAGGGCGGACGTCTAGAGTGGGAAAATCGCGTGGGGCTTGCTTGCGGGAAACGGGCCTGAGCGCATCTTCCCCTGGGCTCCCTCCTTTTTGCCCCCCAGCCCTGGGCGATGTCTGGCAGTGGGTGGTGTAGGAAGCCGTGGCTTCTACTCACAGGCAGCTGGTGTCCTTGTGCTCTTAGTGGACTGAACCAGAATGGTAGACTCTCCCCCCAAAGGAAGCTCGCATTTTCAGTGTGTCCGTCTCCCTACAGGCATCAGGCCCCATTCCCCACTGTCCACTGCACCCCTCCCCAGATGCTCCTCACACATAAGGCTCTGGGGCCCACGCCCCCTCCCTCCATAAATCACTCCCTTTATCACTTAAAAAGCCTCCAGCAGAACCACATTCCTAAGCAACAAGCATTTTCTGGAAGGAGGATGAAAAACAGTCGCAATTTTCCACTCATGTTGAGACTTTTTTTTCCTATTTGTCTAAGGTCAGGACCCCAGCCTTCAGAATCTTCATTTCTCGTGTCTCATCCACCAAGTCCTGCAGGATATCCAGCACCATCATCAGAAAAAGAACCCCATAACGTTCAGCCAAGATGGCTGATACCATTTTATGTGACTCTTCGGAGGAGTCCTGGGAGGAGACCCTCCCCGTATAAGCCATCCGTCAGGCCAGGCGCAGGAGGCATCGACAACAAGTTCCAGGACACGATTTAAGCCCATTAACAGATCTCTCAGCCCCCACTCTGCCCAGAGCACATCATTATTCAAATCGTTTTTGTCTGAGGAAGTAAAATTTATTTTTCCCTGTGGCAATGATTTATCAGGGCTGCAAAGGAAAATGGAATGAAATTAGTCCCCACTGCTGCTGTCACTTTCATGATGTATGCTGTCACACAGCCTACAATTCTAAGGAGAAGTCTGTCACTCAAACACACTGCCAGGTGTCAGACAAGAGTCTCTCCTCCACAATGGCGCCATGGTTTCAATCACATCCTCGTGGCCCACTGGCCGGGACCAGACCTCCCAATGGCCCCCGTCACCGCGGCTCAGGCTTTAGAGACCCTGAGGAAAAAGGTGGACAAAACCCTGAAGCCTTCACAGAATCGGAAAACGTGCGGATGGGGAATGATACTGTTTCCCAAACACCTTTGTCAATACCCCCAAAGACAGATGTTTCAAAACATTTGGTTTTTTACTTTTAAACTTTAGTATGATCTAGAACCCGTTGATGACACAGCCGGGGGGCCACCTCGTCCCCGTCTCCATGAGACTGTCCTGCTTGCAGCATTGAAAGTCCCTCCATGCTAGAATTCTTCAGTCCTGGGCAAACTGGGATGCTGGTCAACCTAGAGCAGCGGTTCTCAATGGGGCAGAGGGGGAATTCTGCCCCTTCCCTGGGGGGTGGGGACATTCGGCCACGTCTAGAAATGTTTTTGTTTGTCACAACTAGGAGGTCGCGGAAGGGGGGCAGGGACGCTGCTGGCATCTAGCGGGTAGAGGCCAGGGATGCTGTTCTACATCCTACAATGCTCAGGAAAGCCCCCCGCCGCAAAGAATTCTCTGGTTCCAAATATTAACAGTGCCAAGATTGGGGAACCCGGCCCTGGACGTAAGTGGATATAGTTACCGCCACCTCCTCACGTATTCCCTAGGCCTCCCTCAATTACAACCGACCTGGATGAGCAGGACCCCTTAGGCAGAATCTGAACTGGGCTCAAGTTAAGAGTGTTTACTGACTCCATAAAGAGCGTCCGGAACGGAAACCTGAACCGTCCCTCCGTTAGAAGCTTCTGGCACTTTGCTATCCAGATTATCACCAGATTCGCCCTGGTATCTAATCTCTCTTTGCAATTTATGCTCATTTGGGACTATTTTTTGGCCCCGGGAGGTACTGAACATCATTAGGCCAAATGTGGTCTAAATGGAGTCTAATTTCATTTTCTCAACAGGGGTCAGAATTATGATGGTCTTTACTAGCATCTTGATTTTAGCTGTTTTATCCACCAACTCATGCAGGATGAGCAGCACGATAATCAATCACCTTTTGGACTTAAAACATTCCCAGCAGAAAGACAGCCCCTCTGAGCTCCCTTCACTTGGGCTTTTCTCCTCCACGGGGTCGCTGAAACCTGCCGCCGTCCGTGCTGAGATGACGCTCAATACCGTCAGCCCACTTCCGTGACTTCTGAAAGGACTGAGCTACCTCTTACGACCTCATTCTCCACAGTCCAGGAGGGATATTCTGACCTTTGGTTTCAAACCTGGCATTTGACGATGATTTGATAACAATCAATTGTATCTACCCAGTGACCTGTGAGGTCTTTACATTTCTTCTCCAGCGGCTGTGAGATTTATTCGCTTACTCTTCTTAATGGCTATTCTGGCTGCTCTTTTAGCTCGGCTCTTAATGTAATTCTTTACATGGCAGCAAAGAGAGGAGCAGAATTTCCAGACTGGAGGCATCACCTGTGAGAGGCACGGATGCTGGGGCTTCGCCCGCAGGGAGCTCCTTGAACTTGGATCCCACCCCCACTCTCCCTATATAGAAGAGCAGTTCGCGTCAGGGTTCCGGGAAAAGAGGGCCTCCTTCGTGTCGGTTCTTGGAAGGCTCTGCTCGGACAACATGATGGTAACCCAGCTCGCATGCTTGGAAGCACCAGGGAGGGGAGAAGGCCACATGTGTCAAGAGCACTGGTCAGGAGGGAGGCAGGACCAAGGTGGCACATGCCTGACTGGATGTCCTGCTTTCTAAGATCCAGCCAGAGGCGTACATTCTGTTCCTGGGAGCTCCCATGGGAGAAGGTGAATGAGGGAGCAGAAGGGAGCATGAGAACCTCTGGCATGTTCTTAAGGATTGAGATGGGAACAGAACAGAATAGCACAGACTCAAAGGTATGTTCGGAAGAAGTCCCTTACACGCTCTGCTCCCCTAGTACATAAAATACTATAAATTATTCAGTTTCATGTATTTAGTATTATATTCAATATTTAGAATACATAAGACTAAATATCCTTTTTTTTTTTTTTTAAGAGAGAGAGAAAGCACACCTGAGTGGGGAGATGGCAGAAGGAGATGGAGAAACAGAATCCTAAGCAAGCAGCGAGCTCTGCACCCAGCGAGGAGCCAGACCCGGGGCTCGATCTCATGACCCTGAGATCATGACCTGACCCGAAATCAAGAGTTGGACACTTAACCGACTGAGCCACCCAGGCGCTCCTGTAAGACTAAATAGTCTAAGCCAGTTGATATTCATACATATTACAGCTGTTGTGCATGGTCCCGCCCAACTAGAAGGTAAGTTCTCCCAGGACAGGGATCTCTGTTCTGCTCATTGCTGCATGCCCAGCACCTCCAACAGTGCCTGGCACACAGGAGGCAACAGTAAATATTTCCTGAACGAACAACAGTTGGCTCTGGATATTCAATAATGACCAGAAGATTCTTTCAAAAGAGCCAGGGAATAAGCTCTCAAGGTCAGAATCCTTGAGAATTTCTCTATGACCTGTGGCTCGGGCAGCACACAAGCTCTGGGCACTGAGCTCTTTACTTTGGGCAAGATCTAAGAAATGAGATTAACTTGCTTAGCAGACCTGGAAGACCTGGGAGAAGAGAAAGAGGAAACGTGAGAGAAAGACCCAAGTCCGGCCACAGAGCTCGACCGATGAGCTGGTAGGGAGAGTGACCAGCCGGTGGCTTCGCTTGTCCAGCCAAACCCCATTCGTAGCTTAGAGAAGCTGTACCCTCTCCTACCCAGAGACACAGAGGACAGGAGGGGTTGCCCTGGAAGGCAGGAGCCAAGAAACAGGAGAAATGTTGTCTTCTTCACACAAATCGATTCAGGCATTAGGCGGAATCACCGTGAGAAGCTGGCAACCCTCCCTGAGTGGCAGCTGCCAGCACAGCCTAATTAATCCAGCAGCCGTGGTGGGGAAGAACATGATGCTTCATGACTGAAAAACAAGCCTAAAAATAGGCTCCATCTTTTCTCCAATGCCCCTCCACCCTCACCCCTGCTTCCCTTCCCTCACAGGCTTCATGGGAAGGCATCGGAGAGACGCTGTGGATGAAGAGAAAACACTAGGGGACAAAAGAAGAGCCCCATCCTCGCATGATTCTGGGCGACGGGTTTTATTCAGAATCGCTATTCCAGAGACTGAAGAGCAACCTTGCCTCCTTTCCCTGAATGCCAGCTGGAACCAGGATTTTTGAAAACAAGCCAAGAAATACCACTTATTTGGTTAACTGAACTGGATCGAAGGCCCAAGGACAACCACCAAATGCACTAACATATTAGAACTAACGAGATGTTCCAAGTATATTAGGCAGCCGCCAAAATGTACTGTGCACCCAGCAGCGTCTCGGACGCCGCAGGGAGGCCCCGAGCATGGGGCACCCCCACGGTCCCTGGGAGACTAAAGGCAAGCAATAAAAGGATGAGTGGCGTTTTAAAAAGGCATGATACCCACTTTAGAAATGGGAAAAGGATATCAGTAGATATGTCTCCAAATAAGACATATGAATGGCCGACAGGCACAAGAAGAGATGTTCCACGCTCATTAGTCAGGAGGGAAACGCCAATCGATAATGAGATACCACTTCGCACCCACTAGGATGGCTAGAATCAGAAAGACAGACAACAGCAAGTGTCAGTGATTATGGGGAGAAACTGGAATCCTCGTACATTGCTGGAGGGAATGCAAAATGCTGCCCCTCTCCCCACTCGTTGGTAGCCCGAGCCTGGACTGGAAACTCAATGGGATGCTTTATGGTTGGGATTCTGGAAGAAGTGATAGAAAGAAAGGGACAATTTGGACCGAACCACGGCAGTTGTGGTGATGATGGCAGAATGGAGCGGTCTGTTTGCTGCCCTTGGCCCACTGGAGCTGCCCCTTCTCCAGCCTGCAGATAATCCTGTGGGTCATTCACATCCCTCCATGAAATGTCCTGCTCAAGTCAGACTCAGAGAGAAGGTTCTGCCTACACAGGCTTTGAGTAACTCCAGTCTCTAACAGATGCTTCGGGTAGTAGAGTGATAAACCAATCTCCAAATGCGATTTAGCTTCCCATATAGATTGATGTGAGGAAGAATTGTGCTCACTTTCTGCCAGCTCATGAATTCAGGTTCATAAGACAATGATATTTCTTGGCATAAATTACTAAATGGGCAGTAGGACATCTTAGCCAATGTCAGAATCTACTTCCCTGTAGCCAGTAAAGGGGTCGACAAGATGCCACCCACAGGGGCAGAAGGATTCTCTGGAGCTGAAGACATCTGAGAATCAACAGTTGCAGGAAGATGCTTTTACTGAACTCCCCTTATCTGCATAAAAACAGAGCCTCCTGAAAGAATTCAACTGTCATAAATGCCCTCCCCAGGAGTTTCACAACCAAAGAAGACTGCCTCCTCTCACTAGAGATGAGAAGGAAGCGCCAAGATAAGAAACTGCCTAAACAGACACTGTCACAAAACTATCTCCTCTCCATCCCCCTAAAGCCCTGTTTATTTTTCGTAAAAGCCATTTGTTTTTCCAGAAGTGCCTTTTTTCCCCCTCCCCTATTAAAATGATATATAAACCCTAACTTCAAATTGCCTATTTGAGTCTTGTTTGTCTGGGTGCTCCCCTGTACATCGGTGAATAAAACTCGGTCTTTTCTCCCATTCATCTGTTGGTTTCAGTTTAATTTGCAGATCCCACTGACAGAGCCTAAGTGGGCTGAGGGAAAGCTTTTCCTCCCTGACACCACACATGAGATGGACAGATGGAGTCACAAATGCTAGAACCAGTTAGCCTGGACCCTACTCTGATCAGAGGACAGGGCCATGTCTTACTTATTAAGGGATTCTCTCCAGTACCAGAACAATTTGTTATACATTGTAAGGTTCAATAAATATCCATTCGGTGAATTTCAATTATGAAGCAGTCTTGCCAACACAGGAGTCCCAAGACTTGTGCATGCAGGACATGATTAATGCAAAGGGGCTCCAGTCTGTATCAAAGTAATGGATTTGGTTTTCTTTTATGAATATGGAAATCTATCATATTATTTTATAGTATGTCACATATACATCTTTTCCTTTTTCTCTTACTAAGCCATAATCTCCCTAGTCCTAAGATATGTGCCATACTCTTCCAAATATTCCAAGAGCCTTTTAAATTATAAAATGATGGACCTGGTTCAGACTTCTGCAAAGGGAACAGAAGGTACTTTTCTCCTGGGCTTCGTTGGTCATTCATTTCTATATGCTGGAGGTAAGTCAGGACAATGTCTGCAACTTCCTTTGAGCATAAAAAATTAGGATTGAAAAGGATCTGAAAGGATGCCCAGTTTAACCACCTACTTGATGATGTTTGAATCTGCTTAAGGACAGCCCAATAAGTGGGTGCTATGCTCATATAACTGACTGTAAGGCACCCCACTGTGTTGTCATATGGCTCACATACTTACATTTCTTCCTTCAACTGAGCCTAGCCCTTTCTCCTGGCGTTCTCACCCCTTGATCTTGGTCCAACTGGTCCGTCTGAGGTCTTATAGAATACACAGGTCTAATTCTTTTCCTATCTGCCCACACCATTACACACCCTGGGTCCAGCTCTTCTAGGTTAAATGTCCTTGGTTTCTTCAGTCATTCTTCATATCACCTGGTAGCTAAAATCTTAAAACTCATATTAACAATTTTGAAAAAAATGAATAAGAAGAAAGGACTTGCCCTACCAGATTATTAAGGCACTTCATAAAGCTATAATAATTAGGAATTTCAGGATCCTACCCTCAAATTCTGTTTTTTTTTTTTGTTTTTATTTTTATGTCGTTTTTAAGAGGGAGACAGCATGTGCACATGTACAGGTGAATTCTTGTCCATTATTTAAATTCCACAAATAGGGGCTCCTGGGTGGCTCAGTCAGGTAAGCATCTGCCTTCAGCTCAGGTCATGGTCTCAGGGTTCTGGGATCAAGCCTCATGTCTGGCTCTCTGCTCAGCACAGAGTCTGCTTCTCCTTCTGCCCCTCCCCCGGAAATTTCACAAACATATCCCCAATTACTCATTATTAGTATTTTTGAAACATCCTACGCTCGTTCATATTTGTCCATATATTTATCAATTTGGGTTTTTTTAAAAGATTTTATTTATTTATTTGAGAAAGAGAGAGAGAGAGCACGAGCAGAGAGGAGGGGCAGAGGGAGAGGGAGAAGCAGGCTCCCTGCTGAGAGGGGCTCGATTCCCAACCTGAGCAGAAGACAGACACTTAACCAAACACCCAGGTGCCCCTCAATTTCCTTGTTTCTTATTACCTCTAGCTCCTCCCCTCCTTCTTGGGTTCAATTTCCTTTTACTTCAAGTACAACCTTCAGTAGTTTTGTAAACATGTGCCTCTCTTGGTACTCGACCGTCAAGAATGA
Source organism: Ursus maritimus (assembly GCF_017311325.1). Classification (NCBI taxonomy): domain Eukaryota; kingdom Metazoa; phylum Chordata; class Mammalia; order Carnivora; family Ursidae; genus Ursus; species Ursus maritimus. Next base: position 13,664,892 of record NW_024424897.1, on the reverse strand, counting down.
TTTTTGTGCACGACTCTCAGCTTCCCCTCCCTTTTGCAGGGGCCCAAAGTCACATTTCCTGTCCCTTTACGGGCATGCCATCCCCCTACATGTCAGTTCTGACTTATCCCAGCTTCCTGAGCATTAGCTCATCTGCTTGCCATTCTGGTTTGTGTTTCCTCTTTATTCCTTGTACCTAAGGATTTCCCTTTCTTTGTTTTGAGCTCGGCTTTATATTGTTATATTTCATCCTGTGTTTGTCATAGGAGGTGGGGGGGAGGGTCCACATTAATCTTTTTAGTTTCTATTACTGGAAGTCCAGATATTCTATTTATAACAAATTTCCCTCTTACTAATGTTTATTATTCTCCTTTAAAATAAACATCATATATTTTGATAGAGAAAACAGACATGACAGAGACAGCTGGACACTTCTTGCTCTGTTTCAGGAAAAGATATAAAGTTTTCTAAAGAAATTTTTTTGAATTTGGTACATAGGGAACATTCCCTAAGTCATAACTTGAGAAAAGGCAATCATCTGCCAAAAAATGGATTTTCCCATAGGTCTCTATCTATTTTCTTACATCACTCTCACTTCTGTTTGTTCTACAGAGGTGATTCCTGCTCAATATTTGATTTTCACCCTCCACGCTAAGAATGCCAAAGCAGCATCTTGAGAAACAGGTCTCTGCAAGGAAGTCATCCTCAGGCCAGTCCCAGAGCTCAGCTACTCTTGCAAATTAGCAGCTGGCTAGAGGCTGAACTGGTTCCAAATCCTGGGAATTCACAGCTCCTAATAGATGAACAAGATCAATCTCATTTGCATTTCATTGTGACTCAGGAATTCCCTGATCCTGCATTCCTGGGTAGATTAAAACGAGTCAGTTTAATCAGCCCAAGACCTCCGCTGTCAGGATACTGGCCTGAGAGATTTCCATACACCTTAGTGACGGGACCCAAATGCTCCCATCAAGAGGGAATAGCCCACTTCGGCCTGCTGGAAGAATCCCCAATACAGCTCCTCTCAGAAATGTCTCATGGTCAAGGCACAGAGAATGGATAAATATTCACGAGTATCAGTGACTAAATGGAGGCACTGTCCAGTTATTATGTTGGAAATGAGTTCTCAATAATCACATATGGGCCAAGAGGAGAAGCCATAGGTGAGGGTAAACAGTATGCACAGAAATGATAGCAAAGGCCAACCAGTCACATGCTGCTTCACTGAAGCAAACAGTCCACTTCAATAAAATGTGTGACTCTACAAATGTCCTCACCTGGAAGAGAACAACGGAAAAAGACGGGCTGGAAGAGGGTCGAGGGTGGGGAAAAGATCAGACAAGCCCCAATAATCAACTATGCCATTAATGATAAGAAAACAGCAAGAGAGTAAAGGATATACTTTGCGAAGCATAAATGGCAGTCCTGATGAGTGCTGGTTTATAATCCTTGATTCTTTACCCTTCCAAAGGAGCAATGACAAACTCTACCTTGGGAAGGCTGGGTCCCCTTGAGAAATGGAAACCTCAGCACTGCGTATCACTCTGGTCACAGGTGGCCCTTCACTGTGTCAGTTCCCTTGGCGAACACCTGAGGGGTGGTCGCTCGGCAGGAAGTGGAACGCTTACCAAGTCATGGCCCAAGTGGCACACCACCATCTTTGGCACTTCTCTACAACATGCAGGTGAAGTCACCTCTTTCCCTCTGCGAGCACTGAACCAGGGGGAGAAGACAAAGTCCTGTATTCCTTAAGACCGGGTTTCATCTTAACATGTTATCCAAGGGGCAGGAAATTAAGAGGAAAGTCCTCCTACTGAAAATGCGATTGAAGAACGATTTTGCAGAACGCAGGGGATTCTGGTTTTGGAAGCAACTAGACTGGTGGCTGCAGAGGCGCAGATGTGGTGACTTTCCAAGTCACCTTTTTATCCCAGACCCAGCCTCCACCCCAGCCGTCGGGGTGTGCTGGAAGGCTCCTGTGTGGTGGGAGGGCCCGAAAGCGGAGGGCCCGCTGCCATGACTCACCTGTTGAGATACACCCGCTTCTCGGTGAACTGCCCGTTGCCATGGTGAGGATCCTCAAAGGGCTCATTCTGGACGACCTCCACCCCTTCTCCTCGGTCGCTCTGTTCATGGCTGTGCTTGCTGATCATATACAGCTGTCCGATTCTGTACTACAAAACACACGGTGACAGAGAGGTCAGTCCCACTGCTCGCCGTCACCCCCACCCCCTTCCACGGCGCCGCAAGCTGCGACAGTCAGCACTTTCTGCCAGAAAAAGAAGGCAGACACGGGGGCCTGGTGTTATGTTTCCTCCAGAGAGAGGAGGAGAACCAGTTGTGAGTCGAGTGTAGATACGGCGTGTTCCTGTGAACAGTTTGCATCGCCAGGGTGACGCTCGCTGGGGTGGCTGGCACACTCAGGACTGGCAGCCCCCCAACCCACGGGCAGCAACAGGAAGGCCGGAGCACTGGAGTCCCCCCATTCCACTCTGGCCCTACCGGGTTAAATGGCACGAAAGTCCTATTTTGTTTGGGCAACAAACAGGCCAGGATGTGATATTTCTATAGCCCTTTTCTGCCTCATTAACTGCAGTATCGGTCACAAAGGGGTTAGATGTCACCTATCTCTTCCGTCACCTCTCTCCAACTCTCCAAGTCTCCTGAAGTGTCTTGGCCCCTAGAACAGCAGTTCTCAAGGGTGGCTCAACATTAGAATCACCTGGAAGCTTTAACAGACTCCGACTGACCAGGTCCCACCATGAATGGAAACTACATTCCCGAGACTGACCCACAATGATGAAAGTCTATGGCGTCTTTAACTCCTTTCTGTCCAATTCCACCCACAGTGTAGAGCCTTCCAGCCTGAGGGCCCAGAAGCCACACGTACTTACAGGAAAATCATAATATGGAGCAATAGACAACGTCAACATGCTCTGCCCTGTCTGCATTCGTGAGCTGTTCTACGCTCCCTCCTGCCTCTCTGAGAGCCCCAGGGCCCATAGGCCTGTCTTCCCCCAGTGAACTTTCAAAGTGGCAAAACTAATTTGATGGAGAAAATAGAGAGGCAGAGAGGTTGTTTCCCAAGGAGCCCAGGCCAGCAGGGATGCAGGTCTACTGTCTGTGCATAAGAGAGAGAAATAACCTATTTTTGAGAGAGAGAAATAAACTTTAAATTACGGGGGCAGGTGAAATGGACAAATCAACAGTGCAGTCAGTTCTAAGACTGAGAGGACACACACCTCCAAAGGTCCCTCTTTCATTGTGAGGCAGGTGCAGGGAGGGGAGTGTGAAGAAAATTCAAAAGCCTCTGGTCTGAGGGCAGCCCTAGGGCCCAGGCCCAGTAACCATGACACAACCAACATAACCAGCAGCAGCATGGGCAGTGCTACCTGTCCCACACCCCTCCCCAGAATGATCTGCACTTAAAGTGCTTCCAACGCGAGTGTGTACGCGTGTGCACGTGCATGGATGGGCTGCACACACTCTGGGGAAGAGGGAGTGCTGATGATAAGAGCAGGAAAGGGAGAGAGAGAAATCAAAGATAAAAATCTATCTTTGAATTTATTTTCAAACAGAAGCTTGACCTGCTTCCCCTTAGTAAGTGTTGCTCTTACTTTTGCTCATGAAGACTAACTAGGACCCTTTCAAGAAGGAAGAAAGTGGGGCGCCTGGGTGGTTCAGTAGGTTAAGCGTCCGACTCTTGCTTTTGGGTCAGGTCATGATCTTGGGGTCCTGAGATCGAGCCCCACGTCGGGCTCTGCACTGAGTGTGGAGGCTGCTTGAGATTCGCTCTCCTTCTGCCCCTCCCCCCAAGAAGAAGAAGAAGGACGACAGTAAGAAAAAGTTTACAGATTGGGGATTCTTGCGATACACCTGTGAGATCACACTCCACCTTACACAGGTGGGCACACGAGCCTCTAACAGGAAGGATGCTCGGCTGCCCAGGGGCTGGCGACCACACTGGCAGTTGCTTTGTCCTTGGTGTTCAAAAAACAAGTGTTGGCCTACAATGGAATATCATTTAGCCATAAAAAGAAATGAAGTACTGATACTGATACTGCTTAATGGGTGTTATGGGTTGAACTGTGTTTCCCCCAAATCCTATGCTGAAGTCCCAGTACCTCAAAGGGTGACCTTGTTTGGAGACAGAGTCTTTACAAAGGTCATTAAGTTAAAATGAAGTCATTAGGGTGGGCACTAATCAATAGGACCGATGTCCTTACCCACAGGGGCAAGTTGGACACAAGACACGCAAGGAAAGAAGACAGCGTGGAGCGGCGTGGGGAGAAGACAGCCATCTCTAAGCCAAGGACTGACGGAATAGCGGCTTCCCTTACAGCCTTCAGGAGGAACCAACTCTGCCTGCTGCACGTGATCCTGGCCTACGGCGTCCGCAGCCACAAGGCTATCAGATTCTGGTTGTTCAATCTCCCAGTCTGTGGTGTTGTTATGGACGTCCTAGCAAACGAATACAAGGGGCACAGGGTTTCCTTTGGAGGGGATGATCGTGTCCTGGTTCTGGATAAAGGTGCTGGTTGGCACAACACGGGGGACGTACCAGGTGCCACTGACCTGAACTTAACGTGATGAATTTTATGGGATGTGACTTTCACCTCAATTTTTTTTGCTTTAAAAAAGTGTTGGTTGACTCTGCTTCTGACACAGATACCCCTAAAACCAAAATCCCATCAAGGGCTATAGTGGTGGGGGGGGGGGGGGGGGTTGGCAGAAGGGACAGGTCTACCACTGGATGGTCTTTAGGAGCTCCAGCCCACTCACGTATGAAAGATGTATGGCATCAAGGACAATGCATGACCCAGAAGGGCCATTAGCCAGACGCGAGTCAGCCCTGGCTCGAGTGCTTCCCACTCTGTGGAGAAGGGAATGGGACGAGGCAGCCAGCAGCTGATTCACCAGCGGCCAGGGAAGGGCCCGGCTGCGCAACCTCATTGATCATTCCAGCGGCTCCTGAATGAGCCAGTGCGGGGCAGACGTTGGCCTTAGCTCACCGAGATAACGTCAGTCTGGGGGCGACCGACAGACGCTGGGTGCAGTAACGTAGGTGACATTACTGAGGGTGGCGGGACACTCAAGGCCAGACGCAGAGATGGTCAAGGGCTCAGCAGCTGTCACTCCTTTCCCTCCCAAGCACATCAGGCCTGCTCTGCGGGTTGTAGCCATCTGAGCTAGGCCATCCAGAAGCAGAGGTTTTGTTCTTGTTTTTAAACCACAAATTAACTCACAGACACATGCATTAAGCAGTTTCTCGGTGACAGGGTAGACGGCAGGACAGAGACAGCCCTTGAACCATCTATCTCAAAATCTCCAGGGATACTCCTCAAAATGTTGGATCCCAGGCCATCCAGACCCTGGGGGAGAGGGAAGTTGGGGGCCTGGCTAGAACGCACACAAAATGCTGAGAGCCACTGGGGTCAATGCAGTGAAGGCATTCATCAGCACGTGCTCAGCACCATATGGTGCCGAAGCCAAAATGTTCCATCTTTAGGGGGCCTGCCTTTTCTTTCCTCTTTAATATTCATTTTTTGCAAAGCTCTATCCCTAGTTTAGTGAAAATACCACATTCCTCATCACCATCTCCAAACAAAGTTGTATGGCAAAGGAAGGTGCAAAATACATAGGTTCCAAAGGGCTCTTAAAACGTTGAAGCCAGAGGGGCACCTGGGTGGCTCAGTCAGTTAAGAGCCTGCCTTCAGCTCAGGTAACAACCCCAGGGACCTGGGATCAAGCTCCGTGTTGGGCTCCCTGATCAGTGGGGAATCTGCTTCTCCCTCTGCTGCTCACCCTGCTTGTGCTCTCTCTCTCAAATAAATAAATAAATAAAATCTTAAAGGAAAAATAAAAAGACTTTGAAGCCAGAGAACAGATAACAGATCTGATGGCTTCATGATCACAATGACTTCCAAATGAGGAGACTGAGTCTCAGACAGGGGCGACGTTCTTGGGGCCATGCAGCAGAGCTGGGATTTGAACACCACAGGGTCTGTACTGTTTCTTCACTACCCAATTCCAGCCCTTATTTCTCTGACAGGCGAATGGCTTTCACAAATCTAGGCCTCACTATGATTTTGAAAAAGGGAATAGTTGGGAGCCACTGCCTCTGAACTTTGCTATTTCAGAAGCTGAACAAGTCTGAGATCATGTGAAAGATCAAAGTTGTTTAAACTGTGCCCACATATGGAACAGTGGAGCAATTATGCTCTAACTTTGTAAAATCGATTGTTATAATTCCAGAGTTTGGGTAATCATCATTACAGGCAATCACGATTAGAGACAGCTCCGCGCTGCAGGGCTGAGCCTCCATGTGAGCCATCATCAGAACAGCTACCCCAAATAATTATCTCCATAGTCAAAAAACATCATGGGGATTCAGATCTTTCCCACTTGCACACAGCGCTGCATGTCTGAGAGAGCTGCAAAACTTGAGGAAAGGCACAGTTGCATAAATGTGCCTGGGGAAGCCGAGCACTCTCATCAGTCGATACAACTGCAAACTCTGTGACTGGGCAAAACCAAGTTACTCAACATAGTTCAACCTCGGGGCACCTGGGTGGCTCAGTCGGTTAAGCGTCCAACTCTTGATTTCACCTCCAGTTGTAATCTCAGGGTTGTGAGATCGGAGCCCCGCGCCAGGCACTGCGCTCAGTGGGGAGTCTGCTCGTGATTTTCTCTCTCTCCCTCTGGCCCTCCACCCCGACTGTCTCTCTCTTTCAAATAAATACACAAATCTTAAAAAAAAAAAAAATACAGTTCGACCTCAAACCTCGATGTTAGAAAAGGTGACCCTAAGCCAGAACTCCTGAGTATATGGGTTATTAATAGAGCACCACCAAAAACTGAGACATCATCCTTGCCACAAGTATTGGACCCCACATTTTAGGCTCCATAGAATCCCAAACTATGACTGATTTTCACTTAATTGGCCAACCCCAAGTGCTGAACTTCAGAGATCTCTGTGAGGCCAGGCTCTCATATTTCCCCATCTTAAAGAACCAAGGCAGTGGGGGGGAAGGGGGGTCTTCCTTCCAATCAATTCCTATGTCCTCCCTTCCTGTCCCCTTTCTCTGCCTCCATTGGTCCTAATAACATTTCTAAACATCAGGATGACAAAAGTGGAGGCAATGCTTTGTAATAAACGTTACCTACTCTGGTTGAAGTTATTCCCCGAAGATATGACTCAGGACATCCAAGGGGCCCCGGACCCGGAATCAAAATGTACATCTACTTTTGCTTTTGCCATCAAAATGGATGGATGCCACATAACCTAATAATCACGGAGAGACATCTGTCCCTCTGACTTAACACGATATCATGCATTTTTCCATCTGTGAAATGGGCGCGATTCCTGCCTGTCTCTCTGGCTGTGTGGACAGAGGAACAAGCAGGAGGTGATAAAATCTGGCGCTCTATGACGTTTGCCACATTATTCACACTACTATTCATGCTTTTGTCAAAATTCTTCCCGCTTTCTCCACTCTCAATACATGGGCCTCAAAGCACACTGACGCATCTGCCTCGTGACGTGCAAAATGCCCACTGAAAAGAGAGTCTGAAATGTTTTATCTTCAGGTGCATTGCAGTCTTCGCGCCAAGTGGTGCCAAAATTGTAATTACACCCAGGGAAGGAGATAGGATGAGTCTAGCTTTTAACAACCTCCTCTCAGAACGCTAGGGGCTAGAGCTGGCTGTTTTCTATAACCCAGAGCACAGCTAAGACACCAGGACAAATGTTTTAGGCCAGTGGTTTGCAAACTATGCAGGTTGGTGCTTTCTTTCCTTTTTCTTTTCTTTTCTTTTCTTTTCTTTTCTTTTCTTTTCTTTTCTTTTCTTTTCTTTCTTCATTCATTCATTCATTCATTCATTTAGGGGTGCTTGTTTTTTACATAAAACTTTCATGGAACACAGCTCTGTCCATTCATTCCATAGCGACTTCCACCATAAAGCAGCAGAGTTGAAACGGTATGGCCTGCAAAGTTAAAAAAATTTACTAGCCAACCCTTACAGACAAAAACTGCTGCCTCCTGTTCTAGTTCACTGGTACTTAGTCCAGTCTGGGCCAGCCTTAGCTGTTCACCGAGACCTGTGCTGTCTGGCATGGTATCCACGTGTCTACTGGGCACTTGGAACGTGGCCTGTGCTGTGGAGGGGCTGAATTCTAAATTGTCTTTCACTTTAATTAATTTAAATTTTAAAACTGACACTTGATTCGGCTATTAGAAAACTTTGGGGTTGAAACATCTTGGGTATGTGAATCTACATTGTCAGCTGGAAATTTTTATGAAATTTAAATTCAGATCAGATGTGTCCGATTGAAATTTAGAATCCGATTTGGGATTGCTGCACGTGTAAAATACACACTGGATTTTGAAGGCTTAGTAACAACAACAAAACATGCTTTTACACATAATCTGTATGTTGATTACATATCAAAATGGTAGTATTTTGGATACACTGGGTAACTGTAATCTATTCTTAAAATGAACCTCACCTGTGGGGTGCCTTGGTGGCTCGGTCAGTTGAACGTCTGCCTTTGGCTCAGGTCATTGTCTCGGTCCTGGGATGGAGCCCTGCTTCCAGCTCCCCTCTCAATGCAGAGTCTGCTTGGCAGGAAGTCTGCTTCTCCCTCTGCCCCTCCCCCTACTCATGCTCCCTCTCTCTCTCAAATGAACAAATAAAATCTTTTTTTTTTTTTTTTAAAGATTTTATTTATTTATGTGACAGAGAGACAGCCAGTGAGAGAGGGAACACAGCAGGGGAGTGAGAGAGGAAGAAGCAGGCTCCCAGCGGAGGAGCCCGATGTGGGACTTGATCCCGGAATGCCAGGATCACGCCCTGAGCCGAAGGCAGACGCTTTAACGACTGCGCTACCCAGGCGCCCCTGAACAAATAAAATCTTTTAAAAATTTAACTTCACCTGTTTCTTCTTACTTTAACATGGCTACTGGAAAATTATGAATTATTTATGTGGCTTGCATTTGTGCCTCCCATATTTCTGCTGGATGGTGCTGGTCCAGACCCTCACCTAGACCAACAGGGACTAAGAGTCAGGCCATGATACCACACCAAGACTTCGGAAGCTGGCTGGTCGGGCAAGCATTTCCATGTATGTCCAAGCTAACAAGGTGGAGCACTGACAATTAGGAATACATTTGGAGACGCTTTCCTTTTCTGAGGACTGGCGATTTACCCGGGCTCTGGAGAGGTGATAATTGCTCACAGTGTGCTATGGTGGAAAGCACCAGGGTTTTAAAATCGAAACCTGGAGTCCAAGTCCTGATGTGGCCTTTGATTAGTTCTATAACCATAGACTATTTATTTATCTGAGCCACAGTTTCTGATCATTAAAATGGGACCAACAAAATACCTCACGGGATATGGTGAGAATCAAATGAGGAACAATTTACAAATTAAAATGCTTTGTAAAATATAAAATTGTACACAAACCACCATAGCCATTGCTCTTTCTGTTGGGCAACGCAGTGAACTGGGTCTTGAGCTCTGTTTACTCATTTCCCTGTTACGCTACGGTCTCGTAAGGGACGCGAAAACAAGGCATTGCCGCACACCTGTATGACTCGGAACACCAAAGAGGACTGGACCATCTGCCCAAGATTATCTTTTCCTTCTGTAAAAATCTGAGTAGATGGTAGTCAGATTGAACGCCTCCCCAGTGTAAAAACGCCTGGGAACCTCCACTTACATGAGGTACCTAGAGGAGTCAAGTTCACAGAGATAGAAGAAGAATGGCGGTTGCCAGGGGGGGAATAGGAGGTCAGTGTGTAACATTCTGGAGACAGATGGTGGTGACGGTTGCCACAACACTGTGAATGCACTCAATGCCACCAAACTGTACACTTACAAATGGTTAAGATGGTCAGTTTTATGGGATATCTACTTTAGCTCAATTGTTTTTATGTTTCTATTTAAATTCCAGTAGACTTAACCTACAGTGTAATATTAGTTTCAAGTGTACAATATACTGATTCAACACTTCAATAAAACACCTGGTGTGCTCATCGTGACATGTGTACTCCTTCATTCCCGTCACCTATTTACCCAGTCCCGTACCCTCATTACAGTTCTTTTTTTTTTTTTTTAAGATTTTATTTATTTATTTGACAGAGATAGAGACAGCCAGCAAGAGAGGGAACACAAGCAGGGGGAGTGGGAGAGGAAGAAGCAGGCTCATAGCGGAGGAGCCTGATGTGGGGCTCGATCCCACAACGCCGGGATCACGCCCTGAGCCGAAGGCAGACGCTTAACCGCTGTGCCACCCAGGCGCCCCCCTCATCACAGTTCTTAAAAAAGCCTGGGAACGTGTCATTCTTCGTGAGTGTGGCTCACCTGCTTTGTATCCCAAGAGGGCCATCTATCAGTGATTCTATTTTTATCATTATGAAAAAAATTGTTTTTCCATTATGAAAATATTTTTTAAACAACAAGCAGGGGGAGGCGCAGACAGAGAGGGAGAAGCAGACTCCCTACTGAGCGGGGAGCCGGATACGGGACTGGATCCCAGGACCCTGCGATCATGACCTGAGCCAAAGGCAGGCGCTTAACCAACTGAGCCACCCAGACGCCCAATAACATGGTTTTGACTATGACATCTTACAAAGACCCTAACAGAAGGGAAAGAATGATTAACTGAATACAAACGCATGCTGACCTCACCATCCTCAACACGAGTCAACAAGAACACCAGCTCCTTACTGAACATGACCCTCACATTTCACGACCTTGCCCCTCCATTCGCTAGTCAGCCCGGCATTCTGCCAACGCTACAGGAAGAAAAATTCCAATTTCTTTGGGGAAGGCAGTATCTGTTTTTACTTCCAAGGGCTGGATCTGATTTGGGTCCTGCAAGGACACGACACGACTGCTAACCCCTTAGTCTTTCTGGCTCTCTGATTCAAGGTCCAGATTTCTCCATGTAGACAAGGAGGTTTCAAAAAAAAAAAAAAAAAAGGCGTAAGGTTCTCGGGTGTTTCGTCAGATCTCTCCCTGCCAGGTCAATAAACCACGAAAACCAATATCCGATCCCACAAAGAAAATACAAACCTGCAGCTCATATTTTCAAGATATCAGTGTATCATCACATATTTATCTTTTCTCCTGGATTTTTATAAGTAGCCCTCTGAGGTGTCTTGTTTACGTAATACCTGTGTCATTATGCCAGGGNNNAGGAATGAAAAAGCTGATAAAAAAAGATTTAGGAGCTGGGTTATAGACATTGAGTTCAAAAGAAAAGAAAAAAAGTCCCCCTTTTGTGACAAACTCGTATAAACAGCATCATACACCGATGCTTAACCCATCCCAAGTTTTGGACTGAACTGAATAGAAATAGAGCAATGTACCACTCAGGATAGTCTTTGTGCTGGTACAAGCGTAACTGTGACCCTGTCTGCCACAACCCTGCAAATCATTTCCAGGACACTCGGTGTACTCTACCCGCCCCGGTCCAGGAGGGTGACGACATTCTTTACAGTGTAGGAAAAGTAAGAGTGCACATTTGATCCGCTCCTTCCAACACTGGCTCGCCCTTGGGGTGGCATTCCAGCCCTGAGAATTCATTTGATGCCAATATTGAATAGCCCAACTGGTAAGATGCAGGATAGATCAGCTACGTTACAAGCATCGGCTAGAGCACGAGGCGTCATCCCTGCGTGTTTATAAATGAGAAGCTGAACGGATTAGCCATCATCGCATGCCAGGAAGAACCATTAAGAAAGGAAAGACAGGAAAGGCAAAACTCAACTCAAGACCACAGGGGTAGTTGGTCTTTATGGCAGAACGCGAGATTTCTCCATACAGTGGTTATGGGGACGTCTTAGTTCTGGACAGGCTCGTCCGTTCTGGTTTGTGCGATGAACAAGCATTCGGGGTGCGCCAGACCCAGCAGACATTGGGAGCAGAACTAGGAACAAGACAGACCTGGTCTCCGGCGAAGGGGAGGGTTTCCGTTGGGAGTTCCACCGTGAAGACATAAGGCTACGAGCTGCAAGAAACCTGGGCTTCTGTCGAAGCTATCAAACCATTTGCTGAGAAATGTGAAACCGACCGCAACTCAAGTAAATGGAGAGGTTTGGTGACAGGTCTGACCTTTAGAAAGCAATCAAGGCACTTGCGTTTACTGTAGAACATAAACCCACAGCCAATCACAAGACCAAAAAGGGGGGAAATGGAGACCGAGCTTTCCCAGGAAAAGTATCCTGCACCACCTCCGTGCTGCCCCCTTGTCAGTGCTCTTCTCCTTCACCTTGGTCTCATACTAACCAAAGATATCTTCAGGGGACAGGCCTACCTACACTGCAGGCAGCAGGGGCTTTCCAGAATTGGAGTCCTTCCTTTTTGTGAACCCTATTATTGTGCCTATCAATCTTTTCGGAAAATGACCATTAGCATCCAGGGAAGCTATAGGATTAGCTAAAAGTAGAAATATACTTGCAGGAATGACAGCAATTAGTTTTCGTGTCCTCCAGACCTTTTGAGAACAGAAGGGCAGCTGAATGCAAAGAGAAGCACTTGTGTTTCATATACAATTGAACAATGGGAGTTCTCACTGTTTTGAAAGAGTTATTCAAGCCACTTCATGCCTAGAATAACATTGGAAGGTCACTGAACTCCTTTGCTTGCTTAAGTGCTAGCTGGCTCTGCGAGCTATCCAGCAATGCTGAGAGTTATGACCAGGTTCTATCTGGGGATCTAAGATTGGAAAGTTCCAGTATCTTTCTTCACCCCACTTGGGAGCGGAGGCCCCAGGTTTCACGTGCATGATACTTGCAGCCCTTAGGTAGCCAGCATTTGTAAGGTATGTGGCTGGTTGCAGGGAAGGAAGCCACCGTTCTCTTATAGCAATGGCAGCTTAAGGCTGTTTTGTCCTTGGTAAAAAACAGCAGATAATTGATCGAGAAGAGCAAACAGTTGTCAACTTCTGTTCTCCTGAGACTGTTAATGAAGATAGGCAAAACACAGTGAACTGGGTACAACGGCAGGAATTACTATATTAACAAATCTCTCTTCTGAGCTCCTCTTGTATTCTGGACTTATTCTAATGACCTGGAGAAATATTTTATCGACTGGTACTTTGAAGGCCAAGTGCTGGCCCTGTCTTCCCAGGGTCTACAGCTGGCAGCCTTCCGACTCTCTGCATATCCTCCTAAGGGAAGATGGGAATGAGTCCCCGAGGCAACGCCATGATGAAATTGAGTGTATCGTGTTTTCAAAGGGCTGGGAGAAAAGAGAACGTAGCAGACAAAAGGAGGAACAGGAAGTGTTGCTCTTCAGAGGATTTTTTATTTTTTATTTTTTTACTGTGGTAAAATATGCATAGCAAACTCGACCATTTTAACTATTTTTAAATGTACAATTCAGGGGTGATAAGTATATTCACAATGTTGTTTGACCATGACCACAACCCGTTGCCAAACTTTCTTACCATCTCAAAACAAAACTCCATACCTATTAGACAACACCTTTTTTTTTTTTAAAGATTTTATTTATTTGATAGAGACAGCCAGCGAGAGAGGGAACACAGGCAGGAGGAGTGGGAGAGGAAGAAGCAGGCTCCCAGCAGAGGACCCCAATATGGGGCTCAATCCCAGGACTCCAGGATCACGCCCTGAGTCGAAGGCAGACGCTTAACAACTGCGCCACCCAGGCGCCCCTAGACAACAACTTCTAATCCCTAACACCGCCCCCCACCCCGCCCCGCGCCAATGACCCCTAATCTCCTTCCTGTCTCTTTGGATTGGGCTATTGTAGGTACCTCATGTAAGTGCAATCACACAATATGTGTGTGTCCTTTTGTGTCTGGCTTACTTCACTTGGCATAATGTCCTCAAGGTTCATCCCTGCCGTGGCATCTGTCGGAATGTCCTTCATTTTGAAGGCTGAGTAATATTCCACTGTATGGATATACCACACTGTGTTGATCCATTCATCTGTGGAGGGGTATCTGGGTGGCTTCCACCCTTTGGCTATAACTCTGAGTGACTGTTACAAACACTGGTGTATAAGTAACCATTTGAGTCCCCACTTCTAATTCTTTTGAGTTGATACCTAGAAGTGGAATTACTCAGTCAACTCTAGGTTCTTTCTTGAATCTCTCTCTCCTGTACAGCTCATTTTAGGTGGTTTGTGGGCATCTCAGACTCTTCTTCCAAATAAGTACTGAGACAACCCTGGGAGAGATGTCAACCGTATGATTTGTTTAAACCAGAAATGTTTTAATCTGTAGACCCTTCTGGTGAAACACAGATGGGCTGAGATGGTGATGATTTAGGCTGGTGGAAGGTGTCCTTTGGAAATGCTCTGGTTGCAAATGTAAGATAAACTCAATGCAATAAACTCCTTTAAGTCAAAAAGGCCCCAACACATTCACAAACACTTCTGACTCTCTGTAAGCGAGCCACCAAGAGGCAGCCCTGAGTAATTACTCAGGGAGCTTGGTGGTGGGCTTGACCTGAAAAGACACTTCTATTTCTGTGACAGGAGCTATATTCAGCATTATTTTGATGGCCCAGGCAGGAATGTAGTAAATCTCAGAATCACCACGAAGAAGGCAGCCAACAGTCCTGAGACGTGACTTAGAACCACACATGTAGGATTTATATGCCAAGGTTTGGGGTGAAAAAGCCATTCTTGGTAATATGCATTTTTCATTTTTTTCTTGTGAATTAAGTCACTTTCTATTCTATTTTAGGTGACAATGACTCTTGAAAAAGTAATCCTGGAAATGACTTTAAACTCTGTAGTAGACGATATGGATTTTCTCATCCCCCCCCCCTTTTTTTGAAGTACATAGTTTGGTGGTTTTTAGTACATTTACAAGGTTGTGCAACTATTACTACTATCTAGCTCCAGAACATTCTTATCATTCCCAAAAGAAACTCCAGCCCCAATAGTAGTCACTTGCTACTCTCCCTCCTCCCAGCCCCTACCAACCACTAATGTATGTTCTGTCTCTATGGATGTGCCTATTCGGGACATTTTATACCGATGGAATCATTCAATATGTGGCCTTTTGTGACTGACTGTTTTCATTTAGAATCATGTTTTCAAGATTCATCCATGTTGTAGCATGTATCAATAGTTCCCTTTTTTTTTTTCTTAACCAAAGAATGTTCCATCTTATGGCTATACCACATTTTATTCATTCATTCATCAGCTGACAGACATTTAGGTTGTTTCCACTTTTTGGCTCGTATTAATAATGCTTCTATAAACATATGTGTACAAGTCTTTGTGTGGACGTATGTTTTCAGTTCTCTTGGGTAGATACCTAGGGGCGGAATTGCTAGGCCACATGGTAACTCTACATTTAACCTGTTGAGGAACTGTCAAACTCTCCACAGTAGCTGCACCATTTTATATCCCTACCGACAAGATGTGATAGTTTTCAGTTACCAGTGGAAACAAGAAAGTCAAACAAGGGACTTCAAAAGCCAAGAGTAGGCTCTGGTGTGGCCTTGTTTGCTTCTGTCACCATATTTTACACTTGGGCATATCCAATGAACAAATATCATGGGCAACTATCCAGCCACATGGCATCTCTTCATTAAACTGCAGGAACAACGAAGAGCTACACTTGACACAACAGATGATTAGAAGCTAAAGTAGCAACATCCAAACGTACTCATTATTCAACGGCACAGACTGAACATGTGCAAGGAGTGAGGAATGAAGGAGCAGGGTGTTTGGTTGTCCAGGAGGGCATCACATGGAAAATAGGGCTTGACCTGTACGTAGATGGCACTCACTTGGCAAAAAGGAAGGGGGATATCACAGCCTACAAACAAATCCTAGACATTTTTCTTGCTCACAGCAAAATGTCACTATTCCCAGGACACCTGATGATGTACAACAGAAATATTAATAAAAGCTGCCACCCCATTCTAACTTCTCTGGGCCAGCATGGTTCTTGTTTGTTTGTTTGTTTGTTTGTTTGTTTGTTTGTTTGGGGGGATTTTTTTTTGAGAGAGAGAAAGAGCACACATGTGTGAGTGGGCAGAGGGAGAGAGTGAGAATCTTAAGTAGGCTCCACACTCAGCACGGAGCACAATGCGGGGCTCGATCTCATGACTCTGAGATGATGACCAAGAGTCAGTAGCTTAACTGACTGAACCACCCAGATGCCTCTAGGCCAGCATGGTTCTAAAGTGTTTATACTTCTTTAATCCTCACAATGACCCATTGAGGTAGGTAAGTTTTTTTTTTTTTAAGATTTTATTTTTAAGTAATCTCTATACCCAATGTGGGGCTCGAATTCACAACCCCGAGATCAAGAGTTGTATGCTCTTCTGAGCCAGCCCAGCACCCCAAGGTAGGTAAGGATTTTTATCCCTATTTTACAAATAGGGAAATTGGTGCCCAGGTAGGTTGCACAACTTGCCCAAAGTCACCCCATTAGGAAGTGATAGAGCTGGGATTTGAACCCAGGCAGTCTGGCTCCAGGATTCACTCTCTCCCGTCTCTGGCATAATCTTCTGGCCACTTCCTTGGCATCCAGATAAAAGGCTATGTATTTATAAGGCTGGGGAAAGTACCTTGGTAAGTTAAGTGGCCTTCCTCACCCTCCCATGCTGCTGACTGTTTCATGTTGATGTTAGGAGGAGTTTCTTAAAGAGGTGGGGGACAGCAGTGCCAAAGGAGAGATGAGGTCACAGGGGAAGTTACCAGTGGGGACAAAATTAGAAGCCAGGAGCCCAAGGTTCTTGGCCCTGCTCCTGGAAAGTCTTCCTCCTACACAAATCGTGACATGCAGCAATTAAAGGAAGCATACCCACTCACAGAAGTCCCCGAGATTTTAAAGTAAAAATTAAAATTAATGAGTCCATCTAATTTGGACTCACAAAACGCGTGGGTGGGAGAAATCCCTGCAGCTGACGGCTGATGTGACAGTTATGTCATGAAAAGGAGTAGAAGCTCCCTGCCTTCGGATCTGAATGTTTCCAAATGTGATTCTAAATCTCAGCCTGAAACAATACACAGGACAAGAGCTGAATACAGATATTCTGCGGGAGAAAATCCCTTCAGCTTACCCAGTCAACCTGACGGGTAAGAAAATGAAATGGAATATCCGCTTCTAGGTCACCCTTCTTGAGAGCTCGCCCCATCTGAGGCTGCGGGTTCCCGGTCTAGCTCATACACTCTTATCAATTGAAAATTAGACTCCTAATGACATTGTGGAAGGCAAGAATCCTGTATTCAAAGGCTTCATTAAGCTATTGCAATGATCTGAACTGTTTTGTGATACAACGAAGGGATATATACTATACACTATTCTTTGTGCTCACTCCTCCAGAGGCAATGTACAACCTCAACCCCCACCTGTTTATCCCCCCTAATGATGGGTCTTATAGGACAGTCCACAAGGCAAAGCACAAACTCCTTGAAAAATTACATCTTCCCTGGTTTTCCGTTCTCTTCTCTTGTTCTCTGTCCTCTGCCCCATTCCCAGAGGAAGACATTTCCAGAACTGCAGACAACCCCCAGAGGAGGAAGGCCTTTCTTCCTTCCTCCTCTTGGGCAGATGGTATTTGCATACTGACATATTGTAAATCTAGTCACCCAGGTAACGGGCTCCAGTTAGCAACAGCGCAATGAAGGTCAGCCTGATTCCTTCTAAAATTAGAAGTCAGACCAATCTGATTTTTAACTGTTCAAGGTAGGATGCCCAGTTACATGGCAAATTCAATTCTTAGAGTGAATTTTCACTTGGGAGATTGAGCACTAGCTAATAAAGGCAAGTTGGGGCATTTCAACATGATAATAACAAAGGTTTTGACAGGCTAAATGAAGTTTTAGCCACGAGACTTTTGGTGTTTCTGTAAATAATCCTACTAGGACTCTAGTCTCCGTTAGTCAAGTCATCTTTGGCCTCCTAGCTCCCTCGACCTTCACAGTCGGTTGGTCATTAAGGACTGCTGATTCCATGCCTGGCATTTCAGTCCTTCCACAGTTGGCCTCTCGACTCCACCGAGGTCCCTCTGCCCGCACGATCCCTCCCCACCCCCAGCCAAAGTGACTGGCGCTAACCAAGCCCCATCTTTTCCAGCCTCTTTTGTCCTGGCCCACACGCATCTCTCCTGCTGCTCCCTTCTATTTTCCTGCAGCCATGGACAGGGGTCTTGGACGGACTTCAAGGAATGCACGAATTGGGTACAATCCCCCCTCCCACCATTACTTTCTCAAAAGGTCTATGTCCCCCAAAACCTTAAGAGCCACCAACTTATCTAATTACAGATGGTATCTACACCAGCATTTCTCTCAAATGATTTTAAGGAAGGACAGTTCCACAGGATGTGAAATGGTGAGGGGAAAAGAGCTCCACAGTCAAATAAGTGGGGAAAACACTAAGTCAAACAGAGTTAAGACGGGTTTTTTCATGCAGGCTTTCTCTGGGCCTTTGCTGTACTGACATGCACCATGAATCACCAATTGCACCCGGGCGCCCTGTTCCCAGCAGACACTTCTTGGTGTCCTGAGTTTCCACTAGGAAAGCTGAGCTTTACCTTCACTTGACAACCAGCAAGCCAGGCACTGCTTTGTGGTAGTTCTTCCCTTACTGTTTTGAGCTATTTCTGTTTTACTCTATATTTTTAACACTTGTTAGAAATTTTACCATTGCACGTATCACATTATGTTGTGCTTGCTTTATATCGTTTTACAGCTGTCTCCCCTTCTAGACAGGAAGCCGCTTGACAGTGGAGTACACACCTGGATCTCTCTGCATCCCCAGGGCCAAGCTGACCAGACCTTAGAAATGGCATACTGTTGGGGCGCCTGGGTGGCTCAGTCGTTAAGTGTCTGCCTTCAGCTCAGGGCGTGATCCCAGGTCCCTGGGATCCAGCCCCGCATTGGGCTCCCTGCTCGGCTGGGAGCCTGCTTCTTCCTCTCCCAATAAAATTTAAAAAAAAAAAAAAAGAAATGCAGTACCGTTGAATAACTGAATGAATAACGGAACAACTGATCACTGGATAACGAACTCCTTCAGAATATAAACTACATTTTAACCTTTTTGTATTCCCATGGCACCTAGAAAACAGTTTTTCACATGGCCAAAGAGTCAATAAAATTTTTTAAAGAATTAAATCCATTAGAAAATACTTATCGAACACCAGTTATGTCCTGGGCACCAAGGATATTAACGTGGTAATGTACCATCAAGGAGCTTAGATTCTAGTAAGAGAAACAGACATGTAAACAAAAAAATGATGGTAAAATACAAATACTCTAAAAGGAAGGGCAGGCTGCCTGGGAGTACAGGGTGGAGTATTTCGGTCTGTCTGAACTGGCAGGAAGCCAGGAGGGGTCAGTACCGTGATGCTTAGATGTGATGGTGGGACTCACCACACAGGTCCTCGACTGACCACACAGAGCCACATTATGTGGGGAAACTGGCCAAGAGGCAGCTCTAGTTGAGGCACTACTCATACCAACGAGATGAAAGCTTTGGCCTCAACCCCAATGTGGATCCCAAGCCCAGGTGAGTGGGGCTGCACTGTAGCTGGTAGGCCCCTGTTGCCCAAGGAGAGCTGTCCCGGGGCCTAGAGCCAAGCGGTATGTCTGCACTGTCCCCAAGTCCATAGCCAGAACCTGGACCTTGTCTTGTTACTTTGAGACCGAAGGATGGGTCCAAAGAAAAGAACACAAGAAAGAAAGAATCCAAGTGCTTCTCTCCTCTCTGAGAACTAGGGCACGGCTGGGCTCATTTGGCTACCTGGCCTTTTGGGCAGGGCAGCCTGGAAGCCAGAACTTATAACCCTCAGTTTTGTGGGGAATCCTGAGCTCTGAAGAGACAGTACGCCAAGGAAGACAGATGACACTCCTAGATACAAGTCCAATAAACCTTCCTCTCTCGATCCATTCAAAACAGTTCTCCTGCTCTTTGGGAAAGCAACTGAGGCAGGGGGTAGAAGATCCCAACACCCAGGTCTGAGTATTTTTTAAAACGTCCAGTTTAAGACTGAGAACCACTGGGGTAAAGGGGGAAAGAGAGATCCCCGGAGCACCCCCTAGGGGCAGGCTGTTAGCACTGATCCATACATGAGTCCCATATATCTCCCTGGCCTTGGCAGGTCGAGTCCAGGAAGGAAGCCAATGGCAAAAATGACATAATTCCTTGGCAAATTAAACACGTGGGAATATTCTTTACTTATACATAGAAATATGCTCGCGTTAGCATTTTTGTCTTGGTACATGTGTACCAAGAAATATTCCTCTACCGTACGGAAAGCCACAGGGCACTGTGGTGATGGGTTACGGAGGATACCCAGCTGCATGGCGTGGAGAGGACAGAACTCGGGGTGGCCTGGAAACTTGTCTACAGGGGGCAGCAGCGACCCAGCTCTGGTGGAGGCCTGTCAACACTTCCAACTTCTCGAGAAATGCTAGAAATCTAGATTTTTATATTAATACCCTAACTTCTAAATACTGACTTCAACTAAAGAAAAAAACTCACAACACTCTGAATAAATGTAAGAAATTGGTGAGCTCCATTTAGCCACACAGTTTTAACCTCCAATCAATGTAACCCGGTTACAATAGAGAGAACAGAGGTGCAACGTCAGAATCATGCAGTAAAGTGTTACATTCAGAGCCAGGCCAAGTTCTTTCATGCCTGAGCCTCAGGGCGCTTATGGGAACGGAGAAGATCTAAAAACACCGTCCATGCTTGAGTACAGCTCCATTTCCAAAGAGTCCCCCCGTATCCTTTGCCATCTCAATATTCGTTCTGGTCAGAAAGCATAAGTTAAAAAACAAAGGGCACAACTTATTATAGCAATAATAACAGTAATTAGTATTTCCTGAACATTTACAATTGTAAGAGGCAAGGTCTAAGTGCTTTACATAAAAATTATCTCATTTAATCCTGAAGGCCAAATTACCATCTGTTTCCAAATAAGGAAATGGGGTGGGTAGGGAGGTAGAGGGTTGCAGATAGGGAAGTTAAGAAAAGTGTCAAAGGTCACACCGTATGTGGGGCAGCTGGGAGTCAGCCCCAGTCTTTCTGCCCACAAGTCCTGGGCTGGACATCGCTCTGCAGCTTTGAGGCAGGAAGTGGCAGTTGGCACAGGAGTCTGAGGGAGGGAATGGAATGAAATGAGGAATAAAAGCGCACAGTCAGGAGAAGCCTGGGCGGGAACCTAATGAAATAAAACCGCCTATAAACAAATGAAAAACGAAAAACCTTCACAACCTCAGGTCATCAGGATCACCTCAGTTTGGCAATGAGAGAACAAGTGAAAAAAAAATTTAATGCAAACTAAAACATCTTTCAGCTATCAGATTAGTCAAGATTTAAAAGGCTAGCCAGGGTTGGTGAGGTGAAGGGAACAAACCCTCACCCATACTGTGGGGGAGAGCAAAGTGGGTAAACCTGTTAAGATGATTTGGCCATTACAATTTAAGATGTTTCTACCATTTGACCTAGTTACTCTACCTAGGAATTTCTTCTAGAGAAAGTCTTTTGCGATGGTGCAAAGATCTATATGCTTAAGATTATTCAGGGCTTCATTACATGCAGTAGCGAAGAGCTGGAAAAACTCCAATTGTCTATCAGTGGGACCGGTTAGATAAATCAAGGTACATTCAAATAATGAAATACAATACAGCCATTAAATCATGAAAGAGATCTCTACTTGCCAAAATGGAAAGATGCCCCAGATGCATAGTTAAGTGAAAAAAAGTAAGCTGCAAAACAGTAGAAATAGGAGTTTCAGTAGAGTGCACACATATGGGGGGAAAATGTGCACACAAGTGTGCATACTAATACGAAGTGGGGAAAAAAATAGAAATATATATATGTATATATATATATGCCAATTTTTAAGTGCAATTAACTAAGAGAGGATTGCAGGAAGTGTACTTCTATAAGGCAGGAAGTTTTTATAAGGAAAATGTGCTTTCCAAGTAAAGAAATAAACTGGCATGCTGACATTTCAGGGCAGGATTCCAGTTCCTGGGGAGGACGGTAGACAGAATATGGAAGGGACCTGGGAGTCTTTATGGACATGGGCAGCCACATAGGTTGTGTACTGCACAAGGGCACCCTCTTGAGTTGTGCAAGCTTGGGGCATTAGGTGAACTCCTGAAACAGAAATTCAGAAAGGCAACCAAAGCAAAAGACTGGGCACCTAAGCGAGGCAGGAGGGCTGTTCTCACAAGGGGCCTCAGAGAGAAGAGGGTGAGCATGCCAATTTTGAACATCTCAGGGTACAGGGGTCAGTGATAAGGCAGGATCAGGGTGGTCTGAAAATGGGCTACCCTGGCCAAGGGAGCCTGAATGTGGCTCTGATTCTCAGATCTAGAGATAGTTTTTTTAAAAAATTCTTAAGTAACCTCTACACCTAACGTGGGACTCGAACTCACAACCCTGAGATAAAGAGCTGCACACTCTTCCGACTGAGCCAGCCAGGCGCCCCTGCAGATGGGGTTTAAGACATTAAGCGTTCAAGTGGGCTGAGCCTCTAAGCTACTTCCTGCCTCAGACCCAGATTGGTCTGGGTCCTGGGACTGGCAAAAGGAGGAAGAAATGGAATGTGTGAAGCCGCTCATCTCACTACCTCTTCTCAAAGAATTCCCTGTGGTCAACCTTGAGTTTTGACACATCTAGACTGGCGCCGTCACCACAGCCTGGAAGTTACCCAAAATAGGCGGAACCTCCTATCCTTCAAAATAATTTGCAAACTTCTACATAACGGGAGCAGATTGCGTACTCAGACTTGTGGAAGTAAATCTGTCTTCAATTTGAGTGAACTATGTTCTAGAATTTCCTTTTCAGGCTAAAGTGTTTTAAATCTCCAAATACCCTCTCCCATAGAAATAACGTCATTAGGTCAGCCCAGAAACTAGCTGACCCATAATTCCCCCTAAATAAAAGTCCAACCACCATTTCTAATAATGTTTCTTAAGGAAATGCACTGAGTTCCAACAGGGTGTGAAGCAGTAAGCAACTTAATTCCTCTCCTCTGCCCCCCCAAAATGTGGGAATGGTCCCCGAAGTGTGTTCCTTTAACATCAAAATGATGTAAATATATGTTATACTTTAAAACACTTTTTTCTTTTGATAGAGGGTTCCATAGTCAAATAAGTCTGGGAGAAACTAGTTCAAACCAAATCGAACAGGCTTTATTATTTTTTTTTTAGTTTTTTAATTATGGTAATATACACACAACATAAAATTTACCATTTTTTAAAAAAGATTTTATTTATTTATTTGACAGAGAGAGAGCGAGCCAGCGAGAGAGGGAACACAAGCAGGGGGAGTGGGAGAGGAAGAAGCAGGCTCCCAGCAGAGGAGCCTGATGCGGGGCTCGATCCCAGAACCCTGGGATCACGCCCTGAGCCGAAGGCAGACGCTTAACGACTAAGCCACCCAGGCGCCCCTAAAATTTACCATTTTAACCATTTTTAAGTGTAACACTCAGTGGCATTAATTACTGTCACAATATTGTGCAACCATCGCCAAACTTTTTTATCATCCCCAAACAGAAACTCTGCCCCCATGAAACCCTAACTCCCCATTCCCCTTCTCCCATCCCCTGGCAACCACCATTCTACTTTCTGTGTCTATGAATTTGACTGCTGTAGAGACTTTGTATAAGTAGAATCACACAGTATCTGTCCTTCTGTGTCTTTTGTGAGGACTTTCTAGTTTTGGGCTCAAGTAGCTGGTAGGATGGGGAAATGGAGACTATCCTCAGCATCTAGATAGAGAAGGGGGAGAAGCAGACTTTGGAAGACAGACAGACGTTTCTGGAAAGCTGGAGGGTCAGAGAGCAGGGGAAGGTGAACTGGACATAATTAAACACACACCAGTTCGGAGCTGAGGAAAGAGATCCAGGCTGGAGCTCCAGGTGGAAACTGACAGCATTCCAAAGGTTAGTATAGCGGTGGAATAATGGGGATGGTACCCAGTACCCAGGAGGACCCAACAGTTAAGGGAGGGGTAAGTGTGATACACCTGGGAAGATGTCTGGAAAAGGATCAGCTAGGGGAACAGAAAAAAGAACCCAGGAGCACAACTCCGACGTGTTTCCCTGCCTCTGGTCCTCAGGCTTCCAATCAACCTACCCTTCACTCCTTCCAGAGCCATGTGCCTAAAACACTGACCTACTCCCGATCTGATTCTCTCACCCCACATCTAAAACCTTTAATGATTTCTCCAGGGTTCAGAGCAAAAGCTGAACTCCTTACCGAAGTTTCCAATGCTCTCCCCAACTCAGCCCTGATGCTCTTCCTACTCACCCCCACCTGGTCCAGCCACCCAGTTCATTTGCTGGGATTCTGCACATTTTCTTAAGGAGGCTCTTCTGTTTGGTGTATGTGTTGTTCTTTCTGACTATTCACTTATTAAAGATTGATCTCCCTTCAAGGACCAGCTTTGATCCCACTTTTTCTGAGAGGTCAAAATAGATCCCTGAAGTGTGGATAAATGTGCCCATTCCCTATAATCCTATAGAGCAGGCATACGTCCTTAAAAAACAAAACAACAAAATCATACTACCATCTGGCTATAAAATCAATTTGGGTTTTTTTCTGTTGTTTTATTGTTTTGCTCATCCAATAATATTATAATATCAACATTTAGGTACATATTCTTTCCAGTCTTTCCAAAAAATTTTTAGATAAATAGAAAATTATACTGAACATATCATTTTGTAAAGTCCTTTCTTCAACTGATTATATTATTAGCATTTTCTATATTCTTATTCTTCAAAACTTAACTTTTTAAAAGATTTATTTATTTATTTATTTGAAGGGGGCAGGGGGAGAGGGAGAGAGAAACTCTAAGCAGACTCTGCCCTGAGCACAGAGCCTGAAACGGGGCTTGATCTCACGACCCAGAGACTACGACCTGAACCAAACCATGAGTCCAGGGCTTGACTGACTGCGCCACGCAGGCGCTCCTCTTCAAAACTTATTAATGGTTGCATAAGACATCCTCTCATATTGGCATAATTTAATCAATGTCCAATTACTGAATAAGAATTTTAAAAATATTCACCTACTCCAGTACATTTCACCTAGTAAGTATTCAGAAGATGTTTGTTGAACTGAATTGTTATTATCAGTAGAAGACACTATCAGTAGCCAAGTCCTGTTCTGAATTGACTTTATCATTCAAACAGTAAGTGATTTAAAAGGAAAAAAATCTGTTTTCAGCTTGTGTGATAAAACATATTTGCAGAATTTATAAGCTTTTGTCATAAAACCCAATTAAATATGATGAAGCTACTGCTTTCCCCAACCTATGAGGATCACCCCATCTTCTCCAAAGACTGAAATCCATGGTGAAAGTAGTGATTTGGAAAAAACAAAGAATGGAGACTCTTAACTATAGAGAATAAACTGAGGATTGATGGAGGGCGATGGGTGGGGGACGGTGTCAATGGGGGATGGGTATTAAAGACAGCACTTGATGTGATGAGCACTGGTTGTTATATGTAACTGATGAATCACTGAATTCTACAGAAACCAATACTACACTATATGTTAACTAACTAGAATTTAAATAAAAACTTGAAACCAAAAAAAAAAAAAAAGGAAAAATAAAGAATGTCTTAAATCTATAAGGAGATGGTATATTCAGGAAACTTCTACAGATCGTTAGTATCATCTAATCTGAACACTTGTGTAAAAGCCTACGTCACCTTTTTCTTGCTTCTCTTTTCTTCAGTATTTTCTCTTCACAATTAAAGTATACTGAATTTTTCTAGTTGGTACAAGCCAGTTAAATAAGATTTATGTACTTGCCCACAATACAATGAACTTTCAGTATCACTCATTAATATCCACCTGGCACACAGTTTTATCGCCAAGAAGGATGATTTGAGGGAGGAAGAGGAGATAGTGGAAAAGAACAGAAGGGGACTGAGCTCGGAGGTCATGATCTCAGTACCCATGAGGGCAAGAAAGGGGCTCCAGAGGTGGACTTACAACAGAGGACCAACCACTGGACAAAGCATGCAGCCAAAAGCCATGACGGCAAGCTCCAGTGCAATTTATGTGAAGAAGTAGAAGCTAGCATCGCAGATCAGAAGGGGAAAAAAAAAATCAGTGAATGGATTTTGGGAGGAAAAGACAGTGACTCCAAAATCTTACATAGGACCCAGCTGCCGTTTGTGTGAAAGGGCTCACCCGTAACCCCTACAAGTGTTCCCAAAAACAGCTACTTGAAGATCTCTTCTAGATGTCTAAGAAGTATAAAAATTAAGAGCTCAAGGGATGCCTGGGTCACTGAGTCGGTTAGGTGCCCAACCTGATTTTGGCTCAGGTCACCATCTCCAGGTCCTCAGCAGGGCTCTGCGTTCAGTGGGGAATCTGCTTGAGATTCTCTCCCTCTCCCCTACCATTCCTCCCTCGCCCCATTCACTTCTCTTTCTAAAATAAATGAATGAATGAATGAATCTTTTCAAAAAATTAAGAGTCCAAGATAGAGTAAACCAAGGTATAAAAGATCTAGCAGTGTACGTTGAAACCAGCGAAACGGTTATGTCTAAATAATCACTGCAGAGTGCCTGGGTGGCTCAGTCGGTTTAGCGCTCTGCTCGGGTCATGATCTCAGGGTCTAGCTTGGATTGAGCCCAGGGCTCTGCCATCACTGCAATGTC
This sequence comes from Ursus maritimus, assembly GCF_017311325.1. Classification (NCBI taxonomy): domain Eukaryota; kingdom Metazoa; phylum Chordata; class Mammalia; order Carnivora; family Ursidae; genus Ursus; species Ursus maritimus. Next base: position 13,638,277 of record NW_024424897.1, on the reverse strand, counting down.
TGCTTGTCCTTCTCCCTCCTCTGCTTCTTCCCGCTCCTGCACGCTCTCTCTCTCTCAAATAAATGAATAAAATCTTTAAAAAAACATAATCACTGCAAATATGATATAATACTGTCTGGCAATTCAAAAATTTGAACGTAATATACAATGTGAGAAAGCATTAACAGCATTAATAGCATTCTGAGTTCCACATATTATTATGAGTGAAGGTGGCCTGCGAGTTCATGAAAGAGGACGGGAAGAGAGAGAAAAAGTACTGCTCCAAGTATTGATTATCTTGACCTTGATAATCCAAAAAGGGAAAGGCTGAGGAATGCTCTTGCAAAACCTAAAGGTAACCACCAGAATTAACAAAAGGACATGGATTTACAAATTGCTAGAGAAGATAAAGTGCATATAGAAAACAGTAGACGTTAAAAGTAAAATATAAAAATAAAGATAAAATGAGATGAAATAAGATTGTACCACTAGTTGTCATAACAAATAGAAGTCACACTTCCCTATTAAAAGGAAATAACTTCCATATGGGCTTGTAAAATAAAGCTCAGTGACTTTTTGCTTACAGGACGCAGAACTAAAACAGAATGAGACAGAAGCGCTCCCAATAGAAGGATGATCAAAGATTTAGCAGACAACAAACAAAAAGAAGTGCCTTTAATTCATAATAATAGAAGCCATATTTTCTTTTTATGTGCTCATGCAACACTTATAAAATTAATCATGTCATAAACCAACATAAAGACCTAAATAGGGGCGCCTGGGTGGCACAGCGGTTAAACGTCTGCCTTCGGCTCAGGGCGTGATCCCGGCGTTGTGGGATCGAGCCCCACATCAGGCTCTTCCGCTATGAGCCTGCTTCTTCCTCTCCCACTCCCCCTGCTTGTGTTCCCTCTCTCGCTGGCCGTCTCTATCTCTGTCGAATAAATAAATAAAATCTTTAAAAAAAAAAAAAAAGACCTAAATAAATTCCAAGAACAAACTACACAGGACTCATTGGCACACCCTCCTTCGCCTCCAAAATACTCCACTAAAAATATCAGAAGTTTAAATCAAACCCCAACACTCAGAAGTTTAAAAGAACTTTTCAATAAGCTTTCAGTCATAGCGGAAATAAAAACTATAGTTAAACGCAATTTAAAATTAGGAAATAATGATGGGAGAACTACACATTGAATCTTAGGTGACAAAGGCAAAGCTGTGTTCAGAGATAAGATAAGCAGATGGGAACATGCCTATTATATAACTCGTAGGCTTAAAGCAACCTAAATCCAAATTCGGATGCCATTTACATATTGTATACATATAAACCTACACACACACAGAGAGAAAGAGAGAGAAGACTCTCCAAAATATTATGAATAGTAATCTCTAGGTTATGGAATTTCTATTTTCTTCTGAATTTCCTAAATAGTCTCAATGAGCATGTAGCACTTTCATAATTAGAACAAGATTAAACAAAAGCACAACAAAACATAATTTACAGTCATAAGGATAGGAACAAAACAAAACAAAACACCATCTTGCCAAGATGATCAAGGCAATTAAAATTCTCTCCTTTGCTTTGACTTTTAAGCTCTAGCCTGGTGACGATTATTACAAGCCTGTTTTTACCATGTTGCAGCACAGTTCTGTCCTTTGGTCTTCCGCCTGGAAGTCGGGGACGATGCACTGGCTGACAACTTCTAACCAATGTTGTCTCTTTCAGGGGAAATCAAGCACCCAGACAGGTGAGCAACCAAGGTTGGCATAGTGACGGCTATGTTTTTAAGTGAACAGTCTCACATAGCAGCACTCACATTCTAGAACTGGTGGGGAAAAAACAGAAGGCCTGAAGAGAATTCCCTTTGTGGTTGTGGTTGTGTGTTGTTTGGTCTTTTTGTGGTTTAAAAACAAACAGGTGGGAGAGAATATTAAAAAATAGTATAAATGCATATTTCTTCTCCTTTTTTGTCTCAACTGATTTAAAAAGCAACAGTATAAGACAATATGTATATAATTGTATTGCTGACCCCATAACATATAGAAATGTAACATATTTGACAGTGACATATTTGTCAAATGAAACATTTGACAATTTGCAACCAAGGAGGTCAGTGTGAGCAAAGCTGTATTAGGGTAAGGAAATGGTACCAGATGGTAACTCATATCCACAGACACAAACAGAGAGAGCCAGCAATAGGAAATAAGGTTAATATAACAAACTCTGTACATCTATACCCCCCTTTCTTCTCTCAGCTACTTCAAAAGATTTCAAATTATGTAAAGTAATAATTACAACAATGTATTGTTTAGTGTGTAACATACACAGGTGTGCTATGTATAACAATAGTACCAAAAAGGGAAGGGGGAATAGACCTATATAGGACTCACATTTCTATATCTCACTGTAATTAAGTTAATGTCAATTCTGATAAGTTATGGTGCATACAATAAGCATAAGAGCAACTTCTAAGAAAGTAACTTTTTCAAAAGTTTTAAAAATCTTTAAAATGGTATAAATACCGCACTAGAAAAAAGTCACATAATGCCAAAGAATTCAGTAAAAGGAGATCAGAGGAACAAAGAAGACACAAGAGGCACGCCTGGGTGGCTCAGTCTGTTGGGCGTCTGCCTTCGGTTCAGGTCATGATCCCAGGGTGCTGCCATCGAGTCCCGCATCGGGCTCCTTGCTGAGCAGGGAGCCTGATTCTCCCTACGCCTGCTGCTTCCCCTGCTTGTGCTCTCTCTCTGTCTCTCTCTCTGAGAAATAAATAAATAAAATCTTAAAAAAAAAAAAAAAGAAGACACGAGATATAGAAAGCAAGAAGTAACACACATGTAAATCCAACTATATCGATATTACATGTTGAGTTGATAAACCAATCCAATAAAAAAGCAGAAATGATCAAGTTGGTTTGAAAAACAAGACCCAACTATATGCTGTCTAGAGATTTTTATTTATTTATTTGAGAGACAGAGCAGACAGAGGGAGAGGGAGAGGGAGAGGGAGAGGGAGAGGGAGAGGGAGACTGCCCACTGAGTAGAGAGCCCGATGCAGGGCTCAATCCCAGGACCCTGAGACCATGACCTGGCTGAAGGCAGACGTTTAACCGAATGAGCCACTCAGGTGCCCGTATGCTGTCTATAAAGGAGTTTAGATTCAAAGTTACAAATAGGTTGAAAGTAATGGGAAAAAATATACAAACAATAACCATTAAAAAGTTAGAATAGCTATACAGAAGATCAACATGAAAACAAAAGGCTTGAAGAAGACCATGAGCCCACCAGACCTAACGTATCCATAGAACACTCCACACAACACAGCAGAACGTATTCTACTCCGTGCACATGGAATGGTCTCCAGGATAGACCATATCCTAGACCATAAATCAAACTTCAGTAAATTTAAAAGGACTGAACTCATACAAAGCATTTTCTCTGACAACATGGAATAAAGTTAGACATTTGAGAAATTCACAACTATGTGGAAATTAACGCATTCTTAAATAACCATTGGGTCAGAGAAGAAATCACAAGGGAAATTAGTAAATACTTTTTCTTTCTTTTCTTTTTTTTAAGTAGGCTCTATGCCCAGTGTAGAGCATAATGTGGGGCTTGAACTCACAACCCTGAGATCAAGACCCCAGCTGAGACCGAGTTGGATGCTTAACCACTTAACCAACCAAGCCACCCACGCACCCAGTAAGTACTTTTCAATGAATAAAAATTAAGACACATCATACCCAAACTTAAGGGATGCAGCTAAAGCAGATATAAAGAATGAATTTAGTGAAAAGAAGATCTCAAATCAATGGCCTAACCTCCCACTTGCAGACACTGAAAGAAGAGCAAACTAAACCTAAAGCAAGCGGAAAGAAGGAAATAATGAAGATCAGTGTCGAAATTTATGAAAGAGAGAAGAGAAAAACAGAAAAAAATCAATGAAGCCAAAAGTTGGTGCTTTGGAAAGATCAACAAGATCGACCACCTCTACTTAGACTAACCAAGGACAAAAAGAGAGAGATGATTCCAATTACAAATATCATTGGCATGCTTTGTCAAAATACATCTTCCAGGTCTTCTCTTTGCCCCCAGGGAGGAATGGATTCTAGAAAGGTCTTAGCCATCTCCTTACAGCTTTTCAGCAGAAGGCTGAAAACTTGCTCTTCCATAGTTTTGCACATTTGGCTGCCTGTTCCTGGAACAGCAAAGCAATTACTGCCTCTGCACCTTTTCAGCTGCCTTAGCGGAGACCCGTTTTGTGCCTACCTGAGAAAACCGGAAGATCTGAGTAGCTTTCTTGTGTTGTGCTTACACAGTGTTGTTGCGTTTTCATTTGCTTCAGACTTCAAGGCAGGTACCAAAGAAAATGAAGACAACTTCTATTCAATAGAGTGGTCAAGTGGTCTTTTATGCCTTTAGGGAAGAATGCTCCTCAGACTCCTGGGAGGTTGGAGAGAACACCAGGGCTACAAACAAGTTACCCAGAATGTGAGGGGGTGACTAGGCAACGTGACCCCCTTTTCCACTCAAGACAGAGCCAACCATCAAGATTCCATTACCAGCTCTGTGAACCAGAGTCCCTGACGTTTGTTAGATGTTAGGACGCTCATATGTGAGAGGGAAGGGTTCAGTAAGTGGTACGATTTCTCCCAATTCCTACCACCCTTCACCCAGGTCTCCATGTGGGAAGTCCAGGAGTCGGCGTTCTTGATGCCCTCCTGCCCCACTCCCCCCACACCCCCCAGAGCATATCCTGTAGATTGATTTCTCACTAACTCTCACCTCCACTGACTCTGCTCCATCCCACAATCCTCTGGACCCTGTAAGAGCTCCCAAAGAGGTGTGCCCGAATCCATTCTTGTCCCTCTGTCCCTTGGTTCCCTTCTCACTGCAAATCTATTTTTGTCACTTCCCAAGACAATCCCTAGTCTTCAACATGGCCCACAAGGGCTACCTGACTGGACACCTCCTCCTCCAGTTCAGGCATGTGCCCTCCTCTCCTTCAGAGTTTTGTGCCTCAGATACACTGAACTCCCCCCTCCAAGGAGCCTTTGTGCTTACGGTTCTCTCAACCTCTTTCCCTTTGCCTAACTGACATCAGCCTACCAGCCTCACTCCAGCTTCCCCAGACACCTTCCCTGAGCACCCAAGACTACACCCAATCTCCCTTTCAGAGCCTCTTAATAATGCCTTGTACTGGGGCGCCTGGGTGGCTCAGTCAGTTAAATGTCTGCCCTCAGCTCAGGTCATGATCCCAGTGTCCCGGGATCGAGCCCTGTGTGAGGCTCCCTGCTCACCGGGGAGCCTGCTTCTCCCTCTCCCCCCTGCTTGTGTGATGGCTCTCTCTCTCTCAAATGAATAAATAAAATCTTAAAATAAAATAAAATAATCCGTTGTACTTTCTTTTATGAGAAAGGGTTACGGTGAGGCCAGGAATGACAGATGTCACCACCCATGGCAGCCATCGCTTATAATCAACCGTCTAAATGCCACCCGGAATCCTCTTCAACACAGCCTTCCAAGCAGCAACTATAGATTGATCTGACTGATGATTTTATGTTTTTTTGCTTTTGTACTTGAGCCAACCTATTCCTTAAATCCTTAATATCCTAAATTTCCCATCCTCCTTAAGTAGCTTGCATTGTTACTCTCCAAACCTGCTTTCATACATCTAAACCAAGTTTGCATTACAATTTAAATCCATTTCCTGGAACCCAGAGAGCTGAAAACAGCCTAGTGACCTAAAAAAAAAAAAAAAAAAAAAAAAGTAAATCCTAAAACACCGATTGCAACTTTATGAAAGAAGAGAAGAAAAACACTACGAAATAATTCATAAGCCTATGGTGCCACTATGGAAATAGGATTGTTTCCTTCATCACACAAACTTTCATCTGACTGTTTTACTGTCAGTCCATACAATGTTTTGGCAGAGTGCTGAACGCTACCGTGCATCTAATGTGTTTCAATTACAACATGAACGGCTGATGCTTACTGAACAAAGTTATTACGTACCAAAGACTGTCTAACAGCTATTCACACACGAACACATTTAATCCTCACTAATAATTCTAAGAAGTGGGTGCAATTACGATCCCTTCCCCATTGTACAGATGAAGCAGTGGAGGCACGGGCACGAAGCAGACAAAAGCTGAGATATTTTCAGGCATGCTAGGATGCAGAAAGTTTAGCTCTCCCATACTTTTTCTTATACGTAAGTTCCAAGACGGAGACCCGTTCAAAAGGCTTCAAAATAAGGGAAGAGAATAAAACAGAGAAAGATGAGCTATTCAAGAACAGGCTGAGCTACGCAGAGAAAGGGCGGGGATGGTGCTTAGTGGGGTGGGTCAAGATGATAGCGGCCTTGAGAAGTAAGGGGACGTCATGGGACCAAAAGTATGGTAACTGCACTAGATGAGGAAAGAACGTTATTTTTTGTTCCTATGAAAAGAGAAAGGTGGGTGACTAGGTGGCTCAGTTGGTTAAGCATCTGCCTTCGCTCAGGTCATGATCCCAGGGTCCTGGGATCAAGTTCCGCATCAGGCTCCCTGGTGAGTGGGGAGTCTGCTTCTCCCTCTGCCCCACCCCTCATGCTTTCACGCGTGCTCTGTCTCAAAAATAAATAAATAAAATCTTTAAGAAAAGAGAGAGAAAGGTAAGTAGTAACTCCAGGAAAACAAAACCAAAAAAGCTGTAATTGGTAAGAAAACAGGGCAACTCTGTTAAGAGTAAATTTATGCTGTGCATTGTGGGGTTTATTTGTTTTTGTTTTTTGCCACAGTTGAAAAACAAGAAGAGATGAGAGCAGGGAGGACAGAAGATGCTGTGCCGCAGGGGGGCATGACTGCTAGTGGGGAAACAAGCCAGCACCCACAGGGGGGTAAACCGTGAATGAGAAGGCTCATCTTTCTAAAGAGAGCTTGTGATCTTGTCAGAAAAATCCCTCTGGCAGCAGTAAGGAAAACAGAGATGGTTTCCCAAATCTTTCTCCATCACTAGAAGGTAAGATCCCTGAGGGAACAGGCCTTGTCTCTGGTATTAGATAAGCCAGAGTTGCCAGATGCAACAAATAAAAACGTAGGACACCCAGTTAACTCTGAATTTCAGTTAAACAATGAATGACTTTTTTTTTAGTGTAAGTATGTCCCAAATATTTCATGAGACATATTTATACTAAAAAAAATTATTCATTGCTTATCTGAAACTCAAACTTTAACTGGATATTCTATATTTTATCTGACAACTCTGCAGAAATCCAATCAATACAGTGGAAGAGAAGGAAATAGAAGTAACTGAGAACAAAAACAAAACAGAGCATTGAAAAATGGAGATAAAACCACCAGGCATTCCTTATTAAGTTCACAAAGGTATCTTACTGAACAACTCTGTCTCCTGCTGGAAGCATGTGCTGTTAAACAGAGTCAAGGGGAGCCATGGACAAGTCATGCCATGAGGTATGCACAGCCAAGGTTCTGCTGGGGGTGTTCCCTCCTATCCATCATTACGGCCATTGCCAATCCAACCATCTGCCACGTGTCTCCAAACAAAGCCCAGAGAAGGTGAGGTGAGATTGCTACCATCCCATTTAAGTTGCTGCATGGGCAAGACACCAGCAAAAAATAAATAGTCCTCACTTGTTTGCTGAGGGAAGCTGGGCAAATAATCAAATACTCAGACTTTTCTGGAAAAGATCCCATTCACAGGAGCGACCCAAACCATAAAATCCTTGGACAACATTTAACAACAACAAAACATATCCAAGGCCTATATGAAGAGAGAAATAAAATTTTATTGAAAAACATCAAAAATAAAGAGCGGGAATAAGTGGAGAAACTTAGGAATTATATTCTTCTAGAGAGTCTGATTCTAAATTTACTAACAAAAAACAAAAAAAAAAAGAAAGGGAGAATATTTTTATAGTCTTAGGATATAGAAGGCATTTCAAAGCAAGACATGAAATCCAGGAGCCAGAGAGAAGACTGATGGATTGACTATGAAACAATTTTAAATTCCTCTACAATAAAAGACGTACTCATGGGGCACCTGGGAGGTTCAGTCAGTTACACGCCCGACTCTTGACTTCAGCTCAGGTCATGACCTCAGGGTTGAGAGACTGAGCCCTGTGACGGGCGTCAAGCTGGTCATGGAACCTGCTTAAGATTCTCTCTCTCTCCCCATCTCCCCACCTCCCATACTCACTTGCACTGTCTCTCTAAAAAATAAATAAATAAAAACAAAAGACATACTCACATAAGCAATAAAAATAGTCTGGGAGAATATATTTATAGCCTAATACTAAAGATTAACAGTCCTAATATGTAAAGAGTTCCTAAAATCAATTAAAAAGATAAACAACCTGATAACAAAAATAGTGAGCAAAAGATATGAGGAGGCAAGTTACTGAAGAGGACATACACATGGATCATCAACATAAGATAAGATGCTCAGGGGCGCCTGGGTGGCACAGCGGTTAAGCGTCTGCCTTGGGCTCCGGGCGTGATCCCGGCGTTATGGGATCGAGCCCCACATCAGGCTCTTCCGCTATGAGCCTGCTTCTTCCTCTCCCACTCCCCCTGCTTGTGTTCCCTCGCTGGCTGTTTCTGTCTGTTGAATAAATAAATAAAATCTTAAAAAAAAAAAAAAAAAGATAAGATGCTCAATCTCATTAGGAATCAGGGAATGCAAATTAAATCACCCAACATTTTCAGCCAACAGATTAGCAAAAATTATAAAGAAATATGAAATGGCGGCATGGGATAAAGTGTGGAGAATCAGACACCTGTTCACTGCTGGTAGGACCATAAAGTGGTATGGCTTTGGAAAGCAAGCTGGTCTATCAACAATGAAGATGTGGGTATTCTGGACCAACCATTCCAATTTAGGAATCCATCCTGGGAAAACACAGACACATGCATGATGACATAAACAAGCAGACAAGCGAGTTTGCAGAGACAGAGATTTATCTTATTTGTAATAGCAAAAATGGAAACTTCCTAAATGTCTATCATTAAGGGAATAGTTACATTTTTGTTCATCTATTTAATGAGCTGATGTTCAAAAGACTGTGGTAGATACAAGTGTACCTGCACAGAGAGACTCCCATTATGAATTTTTTTAAAAAGCAAGTTTATAATAATGAGTCTTGCGTGGACACTTATGCTTTAAAAAAAAACCCTATATATGTTTTAATCTTATGTTTGCAAATGTACAGAATAAGATCTGAAAAAAAATGTACATAGCACATTTTTTACTGTGGTGAGCTCTGCAGAGAAACGCAGAATTAACATTGTTGAAAGTGATTGCCCTTCATCTTCTCTATTCTAAAACAGAAATAATTCTCCTAACCTTCTGTGGTAACATTAACTCTTTCAAAAACCATGAATGAGTCTGGGTTAAAACCATTCCAGAGGACTGACAGCATTGAAACCATGCTTTCTAGAACTAATGGGCCCTCACACTCTCCGGGGGGCTCAACCAGAGGGGAACAGTGAGTGCTTCCTGCACAAAAGGTAACTCAAATTCAGGGCTATCTGCAGACCCAATAACTTCACCGTAAATGCGGGGAGACTGGGACTCAATTCCCCCCTTAAATGGACTCAACCCAACTTGGTTTTTACAGACAGAAGCAATAATCTTTACAGAAAAGGACTCGAAGAGAACCATGGATGCTTTTGGAACTAGTAAAAAAGCTGCACATCTGCTTATGTTGCTGGAAAACTGAAAATATTTTTCATGTAATTTACATGGGGGAATTACTGCGTGCATGAATCTGCAGTTAGGAGGAGGAAATGGAGAAGGAAAATAACAGGGAAGGGGAAATGTCTCCCTCGTGAAAGCGTTTGTTAGAGAGGTGGGTGGTATTTTGAAATTTTGGTCTTTTTTTTTTTTCCTGCAATTCAAGTTGTGCTCTCTGGTATTTTGTCCTGTAAGGACACGTATTATACTTGGCATTACTCCAAAAGTGCTGGCTATCATTCCTGCAACATTTTCTTCTCAAAATTCATCTCCCAGCAACACCAAAAATTCATTTGTATTTCAGAATTTCCAAAATCCTAAACATAAGGGATGGGGGAAAAAAATCAAATAAAAGATGGTCAACGATAAACTGTCCCATATCCAAAGACATTTATTTCTATGGTATCTTTTAAATGCTGGTTCTATGTCTTCCGTTTCAAACACAAACCTCTCTATTAATGTCACTGTGACAACATTAAGAGAATCAGCTCAAGTTCTCTCCCTGTGAGTTGCTGCGTATGTTATGTTAGTAGCTGTATGAGTCGGGACTGGCCACTTATACTGAGGCAACAACGAACCCCAAGATCTCCATGGCTCAAAACTGTCCAAGTTTACTTCTTGCTCATGCAAGTCAACAGGGGTGCTCTGATCCTCCCAGACCTGGGCTGACAGAGCAGTCACCATCTAGGACTTTGTGGTCACCGCACAAAAAGGGAAGAGGGAACTCTGGAGAGCCCACGACCAGGGAGCAAATGCTGAGTGTGGCAGTCTCCTGTTCTCCATACAACTCAGTGGCCAGAACTAGTCACACACATGGTCTCACCCAGCCACAGGGGACCAGGAGCACTGTTCTTTCCTGTGCCCAGAATAAGGGTGAATTACAAATATCTGAAAAACGGCAAGCAATAACCAACAGCTTTTCAAAACCACTGGAAAATGGACTGGGACAGAATGGGAAGTCATCAGAGAGGGAGACAAACCATGAGAGACTCTTAACTCTAGGAAACAAACTGAGGGTTGCTGGAGGGGCGGGGGTGGGGGATGGGATAATTAGGTGATGGGCATTCAGGAGGGCCCATGATGGGACGCCTGAGTGGCTCAGTCGATAAGCATCGGCATTTGGCTCAGGTCATGATCCCAGGGTCCTGGGATCGAGTCCCTCATCGGGCTCCCTGCTCAGTGGGGAGTCTGCTTCTCCCTCTGCTTGTGTGCTCCCTCTCTCTCTCACACACACACACTCTCTCTCTCTGGCAAATAAATAAATAATAAAATTTTCAAAAAAAAAAAAGGAGGACATGTGATGGGACGAACACTGGGTGTTATACGATACTGTAAGTTATTGAACACTACATCTGAAACTAACGATGTACTATAAGTTGGCTAATTTAATTTAAATAAAAATAAATAAATAAAATGGACTGTGTTTTTTAAATGTGATTTTGTCAAAATGGATGTACCATTCTGAAATCCCCCTGGCTGGCAACACTTAGGTAATAGCCTCCAGGTTAAGAAACCCTTGAATCCCATCGGAGCTGTCTTTACAAGTTTAAGTTTGCAGCCCAAATCCATAAACCATTCTATCTTCTGTGAGCATTTCCTGAAGCCTAGGGAGTAAAAAATAAACTTTCAGTACTTTAATTTTTCATAGACTAATATGACTAATTATTAGGGTCTACTGCTTTAGTGAGAGCATCAACCTTTAGCTTTTTCTATGTTACCTCATTATTTTGGCATAACAAGATGCCAAACAAGAGAAATGTCTAGCTCTTCGGGTGATCAGAAATAATCTGAGCCAAAATCTAGGCTTAGCCACTAATTTTTTTAAAAATAAAAAATGTGGGGGCGCCTGGGTGGCACAGCGGTTAATCCTCTGCCTTCGGCTCAGGGCATGATCCCGGCGTTACGGGATCGAGTCCCACATCAGGCTCTTCCGCTATGAGCCTGCTTCTTCCTCTCCCACTCCCCCTGCTTGTGTTCCCTCTCTCGCTGGCTGTCTCTCTCTGTCGAATAAATAAATAAATAATCTTTAAAAAAAATAAATAAATAAAAATAAATAAAAATAAAAATAAAAAATGTGGGAAGCCTGGGTGGCTCAGTCAGTTAAGTGTCTGCCTCTGGCTCAGGTCATGATCCCAGGATCCTGGGGTGGAGCCCCACATCGGGCCCCCTGCTCAGCGGGGAGTCTGCTTCTCCCTCTCACTCTGCCACTCTCCCTTCCTGTGCACTCTTGCGTGCTCTCTCTCTGTCAAATAGATAAATAAAATATTTTTTTAAAAATCAGAAATGTGATTTGCCAGTTCAATCAAATGTCTAAATGGGAAGTAGGCAGTTGTTGTCTAAGACAGCATTCTGGTTTACCTTATTTTTTTAAAATTTTATTTATTTATTTATTTGGGGGGGGAGTGCATGCATGTGTGCATAACCTGGGGGAGGGAGAGGGAGAGAACCTCAAGCAGACTCCATGCTTAGCATGGAGCAGATATGGGGCTAGATCCCATGACCCTGAGACCATGACCTGAGCCAAAACCAAAAGTCCGACCCCCAACTGACTGAGCCACCCAGTTGTCCCAGCATTTCTCAAAGCACAGTTTATGTTGTCTAATATAGTTACGAACTGCTAACTTGCATGAAACTCTTGATCAAGCATGCAGTGTACTATTGCCCAATTCACTGGTCAGGACAGCCCTCATTCTAGAGCTTAGTGGATTTTTCCCTCATGCTGCAAGAATTCCGTAGATATATGTCACTAGATTGTTTTCTTTTTTCATTTGTCTTGATCAGCTCAACGACATGACCAGCTAACTATCCAAGTAGATCAGGGGAGTGGAATTCAAGATCACAGATTTGATTCTGACATTGGCTTGTGCTTAATGTAGGTTCTCTCAGAAGCAGATGCTGAGAAAAGAACTCAAATACAAGCAATTTATTTTGGAGGTGAAGGGAATGGGGAAGTGATATAGGGAAGAAGAAACAGGTAATAAAAGGCATGTTTCATGCTGATTACCACTCTGGCCAACTGAACTTAATCCCACTGGTGAAACCTGCAAAACTCATGTAGACACACCCTTTAGATTTACCCACCCTGGCAGGTGAGGGAGCGTGGGTATTTATACACCAGCTCCTGTCAGTCACTGGTTGGGTTGCTCCCAGGAAGCATTAGTGCATGAGCAGCAAGGTGACCCAGAGGCCAGAAAAATCCTCAAGCAAAGAAATGCAAGTGCTGGAAGTCAGCAGTCAGGCCACCGTGCATTGCAGTGGTGAGGATGAAGGAATAAAGCCAGGGCACCTACATCTGCTAGAGCTATTAACTCATCTGATAATGGCCACCAGCTCTGAGTCTGACTTCAGCCAAATGCCTTGTTATTGGTCACTAGAAGAATCCGCATTGTAGTAGCTAGAATAGCAGAGAACCAAGATACAGTTATTTTTAATATAGGAATAGGAATAGTAGGAATAGTAAAACTAACAGCAAACCAAAAAGGAAAGATTAGAATTCACAAAACTACAGTTATCCATCAAAAGCAACATTTACCAGGGCACCTGGGTGGCTCAGCCGGTTCAGCATGTCTCTTGGTCTTGGCTTGGGTCATGATCTTGGGGTCATGGGATGGGCCCCACACCGGGCTCTGTGCTCAGCGTGGAGTCTGCTTGAGGTTCTCTCCCTCTGCCCCTCCCCCCCTCAAATACATAAATAAAATCTTAACCCCCCCCCAAAAAAGGCAATATTTCCCGAAGTGAAAAAAGGGTTCAAAGCTTGGGAACACTCCCTTCCCACTCAATCACGTCACCTCGCTTTACTGTCTTCTCAACTTTTATCACTACCGGAAACTACTTGCTCTGTATTTCATTTACAGATTTACTTGTTTACCAGCTGTTTCATATCATTTGGTGGCTTCCTAGGTTACACAGACTTGAATGCTAGAAAGGGGAGTTAAAAATGGAGCTCTTGTAAGAGGCAAATTTATTTCTGAGATTCGAGATGGAGGATCCAGCAGCTGTGCCATTCATCTTTCCAGTGATGGGTTAAGTATATTTAAAATTCATAGTTAGGGGGCGCCTGGGTGGCCCAGTCGGTTAAACATCTGCCTTAGCCTCAGGTCATGATCTCGGGGTCCTGGGATCAAGCCCTACATGGAGCTCCCTGCTCAGTGGGGAGCCTGCTTCTCCCTCTCCTCCCCACTCATGCTCTCTCTCACTCTCTGTCTCTCTCTTTCTCAAATAAATAAAATCTAAATAAAATAAAATAAAATTCATAGTGAGTAGCCCAGCCTCTCTGACTCCCAGAAAGCGGGGTGCTCTAACACTTGCCCAGACCTCTAATGGGTTCTTCTGAGACATGGAGTACTCCTCATTGCGACTACAGAGTTCCTAACTAAGAAGGGGGCCTTGCTCCTAGAAAACCTTAGGTCCAACACTTGGTTCTTACACAATATCCACATTAAAGAATGGTTATTGAATTCACTGTGGGAATCTCCATTTAACAAAAGAATTCCAAACGTGATTGAATATTTTAAAAATTAGTTCGAAAACTGTTTGGCATTATCTACTAAAGCTGAACATCCAAACAGCCTATGACCCAACAATTCAACTCTTGAGAATATAACCAACAAAAATGCACATGTGTTCATCAGAAAAACACGTAACAGAATCCCTAACAGCACTGTCTGTAACAGCGCCAAACAGGAAGGTAGTCAAATGGCTCCAAAAGGAGAAGAATAAATAAATTGTGGCATAATCATATCGTGGAACACTAGACAGAAAAAAAAAAAAAAGACTGAATACACAACAATGTAGACACAAATACAGTATTGAAGGGAAGAAGCCTGACATGGAAGGCTACATACTATATGATTCCATTTGATTAAGTTCCAAGAACATAAAAGCTATCTATGATGTTAGAAGTCAGGAGAGTGGTTATCCTGAGGCGGTGTAAAGGCAGGAATAAGGCGTGAGGCAAGTTTCTGGGGTGTTGGTAACGTTCTGTTTCTTGATCTGGGTGTTGGTTATTATTTCAGTTTCCATATCAAATTACTACAAACTTGATTGCTTCACACAACAGAAATGTATTCTCTCCCCATTCTGGAAGCCTGAAGTCAGAAATCAAGGTGTCGGCAGGGCCAGCCTCCCCCTGGAGGCTCTAAGGGACAATCCACTTCTTGCCTTTTCCAGCTACTGTTCCTTGTGGCTGCTTCTCCCCCTTCTCTGCCTCAGTCTGCATGTGGCCTTCCCCATGTCTGTGTCCTCTCTTCCATCTCTTATAAGGACACCAGCCATTTGACTGAGGGCCCACCTGAATCCAAGATGATCTCATCTCGAGGTCTTATTTAATTATATCTCCAAGACCTCCTTCTAAATAAGGTCATATTCACAGGTTTCCAGGGACAGCTCTTTTTGGGGTCACTATTCAACCCACTGTAGTTACCCAGGTGTGAGATTGTAGCCAGCGATGCCTACAGGCACTTTTCTAGCTGTGTGTTATGTTATCTATAAGGAATTTTTTAAACGTCAGCTTACCATCTTTTAGAAATACATTTGCTGTTCACCATGAGGCGTCTTGCACACATCTAACAAAAAAGATGCCTCCTGGCATTTCACTGGCCACAGCGCCCACAGAGTTCTGTGTTTTCACAACATCCCATCCCACTTCTGCTCTTAGTACAACGTACAGAAACCTCACGGCAACTCACATGTATGTTTTTATTACGTGATTCCCCCCACCCTCTACTTCCCAAAGTGATGACATCCTTTAACAAATTACAAGGCAGGGACCATCCGAGAGTCTGGGCTCTGCCCCTTGTCAGCTCAGAGAAGCAGGCTGTAATTTCAGACAGATGTTAGCAAACTTGGGGATTCCTGGTATGTGGACTTGTGCCTCCAACCCCAGATGGCAGGGAAAGGAGCCAGTGCTCCTCACCCAGATGACCCAGAAAATGTTTCTTAATGAACTGTCCAGCGTGACTCACGCTGGCTCCCACATCTGGCAGATCTGGGTTACATCACTCACGGTCCTCAGTGTCCTGCGGGTTCCTGGGAACATGCTGCCCAGAGTCAAGTGCACCAGCTGTAGCAGCCGGCTGTATTCACACGCCTCTCTGCGTCATCCTGACGGCCACACGCTATGGGGCAGTTCCAGACACTGAGCCAGCCGCCCCCTGCCCCCGACCAAGAGGCCGCCTCCTCTTACTTTCCCATGGGCCTAAGAAGTCACCATGGAAGTAAAATTCCATGCCCGGAGGTGTCCAGGGGAGAACTGTATTCTCTGCTTTTCCCCACTAATAGCTCCTGGCACCATAACTCAACCGCATTAGCTGTGTTCATCTGGAGAGGGGAGAAAAACAAACACAAAAACCCGAGCCATTCGTAACCCTCCAACAGGCTCAGAGGGGGAGAGAAATAGATCACCTTTGTATAATATAAACTTCGAAAGAATTCCCAAGAAGAAATACGATTGAAACAGCTCATGGCAACAGGCGGATGATGGCAAGAAGGTGACAATCTTTGTGGCAACAGGGGCCTCTGGCACTCTGTTCCACGGGGCCAGCGTACTGCTATGTTCTCTCCATCACTTAAAAAAGTCCCCAACACTCTCTAACAATCTCCC
>NW_024424897.1:13587888-13621956 GCF_017311325.1 Ursus maritimus | reverse complement strand
ATTCCTGCTTTCTTCTTAACTGCATATCCTGCAAGATTTTTATTTTTGTATCCTTTTATTTACTGATCAGAATGGCCCTGAAGGCTGCTTCTGGGCACCAGAACTCCCAGCAGCACCCTGTGGGGTGGTTCTTTCTCCTCCTACTCATGATTACTAGAACATGACACAGTTCACATCCATGCAACAGCAAGCATCAATCCCACCTGCTCACTCAGAGCACGTTAGAGCTGGAAGGGACGTGTTTTGTTTCTTTTTTTAAACCATTAATTTCATTCTTGAACAGGTTTGCTGATCCATATTCTAATTTTGAAGACAAGATTAAAACACACACACACACACACACACACACACACACACACACACACACACACAGGCCATGATCCTGACGAGTGAAGTAATTCATCATCCCTGGTTAGATGACATACACAAGAGGAGGATCCAGGTCTCCTCATTCTTGGTTTCAAAATGACATGATGCAGCCTCATTAATTTAAAAAAGCAAGAAAGTCTATTACAAGTCTTTCAAGTTTGGGCTGAGATTTACTAATCTGTATGTTCTAAAGAAATAACCAAAAAGAAGACATCAAGAGAGGGGGAAAATACTCACTTATGTTCTGTCATTTCCTTGAGTGCACAGGAGCCTTTGCCAGCAGGCTTTCCAAAGCCCCCAAGCCCAGGCCAGGCCTCAAACCAACAGAATCAGAATCTCTGGAGGTGACATTTAGCTGTCAGTCACACCCAGGTGACTCCAAAGTACAGCCAACGTGCAGTGCCGTTGATTTGC
This sequence comes from Ursus maritimus, assembly GCF_017311325.1. Classification (NCBI taxonomy): domain Eukaryota; kingdom Metazoa; phylum Chordata; class Mammalia; order Carnivora; family Ursidae; genus Ursus; species Ursus maritimus. The sequence continues at coordinate 13,621,173 of NW_024424897.1, read as the reverse complement.
TGGAGTTTAGGCTAAAATAGATATGCAGGCACCAAAACCATAGTTTTCAAAAGAAGAAAAGAGAAAGAAAAGGAGGCAGGAGGAATCGTCTGCATGACTTCAATTTACTTTGTTAATCTCTCGGTGCTTTAGCGGGGTAATCGGATGTAGGTCGAACTGAGAAGGTCTACGCTGGCAATCTCAGCCTAGGAGGAGGCCAGATTTCCTGACCAAGCCTCTGACCACCAAGGCACATGGGCTCCAGGTGAGGGGAGCAGGAAACAGAGCAAGCAGTCAGGTCCTGTCCTCTTTGGGTAGTCATACATTGTCACTATATTTTCTTTCTTTTTTATGTTTTTAAGGAGTCCATTACACATGATCCAGCCATTCCACTTCTGGGTACATATCCAAAAGAGTGGAAAGCAGGGACTCAAAAGAGATATTTGTACAAGCCCATGTTCACAGCAACATTATTCACAATAGTCAAAAGGTGGAAGAAATCCATCCACCCATCGACAGACGAATGGATCAAACAAATGCAGCATATCCATACGATGGAATATTATTCGGCCTGAAAAAAGGGAGGGTGTTCTGTCACAGGCTACAACATGGATGAGCCTTGAAGACATCATGCTAAATGAAATAAGCCAGTCACAAGAGACCAACACTGTAGGATCCCACTTATATAAGGTACTTAGAATGTCAAATGCATGGAGACAGAAAGTAGTATGGTGGTTGCTGGCATCTGGGAAGAGGGGGAATGGGGAGTTAGTGCTTAAAGGGTACAGAATTATAGTTTGGCAGGGCGCCTGAGTGGCTCAGTCGGTTAAGCTTCCAACTCTTAATCTCAGCTCAGGTCATGATCTCAGGGTTGTGAGATCAAGCCCTATGTCAGGTTCCATGTCAGGTGTGGAGCCTGCTTATGATTCTCTCCCTCTCTTTAAAAAAAAAAACAAAAACAAAAACAACAATTATAGTTTGGCAAGATGAAAAGATTTCTGTGGATGGATGGTAGCAAGAGCAGTACTACATGAATGTACTTAATACCACTGGACTATACATTTAGAAATAGTTAAGGTAGCATATTTTGTTATATGTATTTTAACACAATTTCAAAAATTAAAAAAAAAAGGGGGAAGCCCATTGTATGTCCCTCACTTACTTCTCTCTGGCGTTCATGGCAGTTACTGAGGACAAAATCCCAAAGGCAGACGTGTCATCTGTTTAACCGTGAAGCCTGAGGTCTGTGCCCAACATACCCCAGGTCCCTGGAATCTATCACCCAGGCCTGGCTGACTCAAGTAAGAGTTATAGAGCCTCGCAACTCCCCCGGGGCACACGGAGGCCTGGCTGGCAGGCCCTGTGTTTCATGTTATGTAACAAGCAGGCTGCTAGCTTCCAAACAACAGGAGGTGAATTCCGATGTGCTCCACGTCTAGGATGAGCCAACTGATGATTAATTCCCAAGTAACTTCATATGGAGCCTTTTCCTAATTCCCAAATGCACTAATGCCACTTATGTATGAGTGGAGAAATCTCAGGTTTTTTCTTTGATGGGTTGACTCAAACGTATTTTGAAAGAGGGGCTTATCTTTCATCTTTTCTCTCCTTTCTACTCAGGATTCTAGGGGCCAAGAAAAACTCCAGCAAGGAGAAAACTCCTCCAGCAACTGCTCAGAGCTGCTCAGTAATCCAAAGCTTTCAAGCAAGTAAGATGTTTCCTTTACAAGGCCCCTGCAACAGACGCAGAAGAAAAACATGGCAGGTCCTCTCTAGTCAGTGGTCCTCACCCATTCCCTCAGTCAGCAGTCCACGATGATCCTCTGCAGGGGACGACACAGGAAGATGTTTTCTGGGGGAAGTCATGTGAGCCCTAGAGGCCGCTCACCAAGCACGTGCGTCTGAGCTCTGGCCAGGCATCGAAATAAACCAGTGGCCCCAGAGCAGCTCTCACACTTGGCCGAGAAAGTCCATCCCGATGAGTCACCACCAAGCCCAAAGTTTGGCAGCTGGAAAAATGTAAACTTTCCCCTTTCTTAAGAGTTTGCAAATTAACAGTTCTGCCAGAAGCCAATCATTCAATAGGAGTTGGATTAAGTACTTGGACACCCTTCTACTGAGCTCAGATAGACTTAGCAAAAACACTCATTTGTTTCTTTGGCATAAAGTTTTGCAAAATAAAATAAATTTCTCTAACTTTCAGCCATAACAGAAAAGGCGAGAGGTTCTTGTTCGTGGAGGGAAAAGGATATCTACCTTAAATGGTACGACTCGTGTGTACTAAGTTCTAACCAGCACTCATACATTATTTTTCCCCAAATAGATACTTAGGAAAACATGGCACAATACTCTTTAATATAGAACATGCCACTTTGGGGGACTCTAGATACACCCTGAACGGTGAGCGTTTCCTGGCACCTAATCACCACTCCCTGCTCCAAAGGCATAGATGCTTTTCAGTCAACTACGGTCCTCATTATGCATATGGATTCAAAATGTCATCACCCCCTGCCCCGCCATTCCCCACGCTTGAGTTCACCCCATCTGATTGTGCGAGGATGGAAAGAAGCCGCCCTTGCTCACAACTGACACTCATGCTTCATGATTTCCATCCACAAGGCTCTCTGGAGTGCATGGAACTCTGGAACCATGAACTGGTGGTCCATGAAGTTTGTAGACAGCAGTACCCCAACTGCCCACTGATACCAAAATCGTCTTCTCAGGACTTTGGGCACAGACATAAGGTTAGCAAAACTACACAGTGCCATGGGGGGAGGAAAGAAAGGTGTGTTTTTCACCATTATTTCCTTAAAGGCATGCCAAGCACCATATGTACGTTAATAGCCTATCCCTTCCTTTGCCCGTAAGAGAGAATTCAGCTCATGAAACCCCACCACCAATGTAATATATAGTGAGTGTTCATTATACATAGCCCGACACTAAGATAATATACTATATTCCAAAACACTGCCAAGACCCTGAGAACATTTTCTGGCACACTGAAACAGCAGAGTGACCATAAATTGTGTAAAGGGAGAAATTTCTTGGTACATTTCAGAAAAAATAACCTCCAGCAACAGAATTCTGTGCATAACAACTCTCGCAGGTTAAAGTTTCAGCTTTATCAATTGTGACTTTTGATATTTTATTTAATACATCTAGGAAGCATCATCAAAAGAATAATTTTAATATTTCTTCTAAATTCAATTAGAAGGGTTACATTTTTATGACAGTGTAACATTTGCAGGGCCGTTCCTTAATACACAAGTTATTAAATCCCACAGTCCCTTAATCCACACTGCAGACTAATCTAATGCATTTAAGCCGCCCCTGAGAAGCCATCCCTCAGCTCGAGGCTTGTACAGCGTGATAGCTTTCATTTTTCTGACCTAAGAAGTCATTTTTTTCCCTCTTGACATCTTAAGAGTCATCTTTAATAATGTTTTTTTCGTCGTTCCAATGTCTTTCACCTCCTGACGTTCCAGACGGAATTGGCACATCCGTTCTTCTCCCGTAGAAATACCCATCAGCTGGGGTATTGCCAACTCCCACACACACAATCCAGCAGACACCCTATTACAAAACCCACAAATCCACATGAAAACCCACACACTTTCCGATGGGCTCCACGCATTTCCCACTGTGCCCACGACAGATGCTCCCAGGAACATGCCCACCAGGACACACACACACACACACACACACACACACACACACACACACACACAGTCTAGCCAAAGGCTTGGGACTTAGAATCCTGTGACTACATTACCAACCTCAGGTAAGTCACTAAGTCTCTCTGAGTCTCTGTTTCCCTATTTGTAAGACAGGATGACTGGTTTTAATCGCCTTCACTGACACAATGACCAACAGTCAAAAGAAATCCTAGTACTTAGGATGACATCCTAAGTTTTTACTAAAATCTTTAGTCTCATTTCTTAGGGAATTGTTCCAATATTTTCACGGGTCCTGGGGCGCCTGGCTGGCTCAGAGTGTATGACTCTTGATCTCGGGGTTGTGAGTTCGAGCCCCGTAGTGGGTGTAGAGATTACTTACATAAACAACCTTTAAAAAAAATTTTTTTTTTCCCTATGGGTCCAGACTAATTGGCAAAGCAAGAACCAGCAAGTCTTAAATTAGGGTTCTGCTGCCTGAAATACTTTTTTTCAGAACCAGGTCAGATGTAAATTAATAATGACAGCAGCCCCTGGAGAATTATACCAGCTTATGTGGTAACTGAACTAATGATGAATTCTTTGGTATAAAGTCAGGATGGTCCCAGTTTAGAATAACAAAACATTTCAACAGAGGCTTCTGTTTTTAATCTGGAAAAAGTTGGCTATAAATTATCTCAAGCCTAACAGAAATCTAATTAAGCTAAGCGAGAGAGTAGAAACTAGCGTGAGTATCTATCACGTAGGCCCTCTGACAACAACTTTCTGAGGTGGGTATCATGCCCATAGCACAGGCGAGAAAACGGGATGAAGGAACAGGTTAATAGGGATGAAGACAGAATGGCTATTCCGTGACAACCAACAGTGTCGGCTACATTATAAAATTTCCTCCTCTTCAGGTATAAACAGAGCTGTGTTTTGAAAATTAAGATCAATAGGCTTTTCAAGTAGAAAAGTACAATATAAGTACCACGTCCTCTCAGGCTACCTACCGATACAAGCTGTTGGTACTTCTCTGAAAACTTCCCATTCTCCCATTCTGCTTTCAGATGGGTGGGTGGGTGATGGATAGATGGACAGATGGATTTATAGTCTTTGCAATCAATAAAACTAGAGGTCATAAAACATCTTCCAAAACATCTGTAATGGTTAAACCATCCCCAAAGAGACGATTCATCTTAATGTTGATCAAAAAAGTGTAAGAAAATTATTTTAAAAGATGGTATTTTCAGTTCTTTGATCACTTTGTAATCAGAAGAAATATTTTATTTTTGTTGTCACTGTGAAATTTCAAGAAACCTTGAAATGCTTTACAGATGCTTTGGCTGTGGAAACTTCCTTACAAAATGGACGCAAGTCCCATTTCTGCCCCCAAATGGGCTTATCATTAATCTGAATCAAAAAGTATACCTCTAAGGGCACCTCATTAGCTCAGTCAGTAGGGCGTTCAACTCTTGACTTGCGGTTGTGAGTTCAAGCCCCACATTGGGCCTAGAGCTTACTTTAAAAAAAAAAAAATGTAATTCTGCAGATGGTATGCAGGCAAGGCATCCAAGAAAGGGCTGGAGAAGCTGAGATCTAAAGATGGCCCCTGGGGTGCCTGGGTGGCTCACTGGTTAAGCGTCTGCCTTAGGGTCAGGTCATGATCTCAGGGTCCTGGGATCGAGAGCCCCGCATTGGGCTCCCTGCTCAGCAGAGAGTCTGCTTCTCCCCCTCTCTCTGCCCCTAGCCCCTGCTTGTGCTCTCGCTAACTCTCTCTCTCTCTCAAATAAATAAAATCTTTAAAAGAAAAAAAATAAAGATGGTGCCCTCACTCCCACTTTATCTCATTCCCAACCAAAGCACTAAATGGTTCTTACTATACTCCTTTAACCACTTTCTTGCATCTCATGGACTGTCAGAGAAATACCGAATCGCAGGCATTTGGATTTCAGTGGGTTTTAGGGACCTTATTTGGGGTGGGTTAATGAATGGACCCTAATCTACCATTTGACTTTTGGAGGTTTTACATATAAAACCAGAACTTTTGCTGGTTTTATTAGCTGAAACTCTATAGACTTGAAAAATCTCGTGCTAGGCAAAAGAAACGCAAAATTTGATCCTATTGTGAAGAAGGTAATGTATCATATGATTGCTAAAAATCTATGAAAGAGAAAAATTTCTTACCAAGGGGTAAAAACCCCTTTATCTATAGTATGCCTCTGGTTTGCCTTCCAACTAGGTCTAGAAATGCCTTACTCAAGATAACCACATTTAAAAACTTTAAAACCAGGGTGTCTGGGTGGCTCAGTTGGTTAAGCATCCGCCTTTGGCTCAGGTCATGATTTCAGGGTCCTGGGATCGAGCCCTATGTCAGGCTCCTTGCTCAGTGGGGAGTCTGCTTCTCCCTCTTTCTCTGCTCCCCCCCCCCGCTCATGCTCGCTCTCTCTCTCTCTCAAATAAATAATCTTTAAAAAAAAAAAAAACCTTTAAAGCCATATTTTTTAAAGTTTATTTTAAAAATAACTCCTATATTGGGGGTGTTTGGGTGGCTCAGTCAGTTAAGCAACTGCCTTTGGCTCGGGTCATGATCCCGGGGGCATGAAATCGAGCCCTACATTGGGCTCTCTGCTCAGTGGAGAGCCTCCTTCTCCCTCTGCCTACTACCTCTCCCCACCAGCTTATGCTCTGTGCTCTCTCTCTCTCTCTCTCTCTCGCTCTCAAATAAATAAAATCTTCAAAAAACAAAATAAAATAAAAATAACTCCTATATGATTAAGTCAAGAGTTTCCTTTAAATGGTAGCTCTTCTAAGATATTTTATGCTAAAGGTCACTATGGATTTAACAAAGAATCACAATAAACAACAACTAACTGGAGATCAATTAGCGACTCAAATTACTGTTAGGTCAATAGGAAAATAAGATTCAGTTATGGTGTAAAGGGAGGTCATGCAACCCTAAAATGTCACAAAACACAAATACTTTACTTCTTCCAAAGATACAAGTAATCCAGCTTTTCAATTCACCTAAGCTTTGTTCCATGATCCTAGCCAATTTACTCCTCTGTGTTGATCTGGTCACTCTTTGGGCCCTTTGCATATATGACTTTGGGTTGATATTGGTCCAGCTCCTCTATCAGCCTGTAAATCCCCTGGAGGCGGTATGCAAATTTTATACCTCCTCCATATGGTTAATTCCTAAAGGAAATGCCCCCCCAAAAACATCTCATCCAAAATTCTACTCCCTTTAAGTTTTTTTAGATTATTTTTTATTTTTCACAGGTAATATATATAGCGGACATGGAAAGCTGTCCAGCAAAATTCATTTTCTCCATTCCCCCATCACATAGTGTTGTAGCTGGTCACGTAGATACTTTTAAGGACCTTTTCCCTGCCTGCCTTGCAGGTGCCCGTTGGGGTTAGCCGTGTGACTATGTGCCTGCTAAGGGACCAAGCAGAAATGATCTGTGCTACTTTGGGACCAGGGTGCCCCTTTCCATGCCCCCTCTTCCTCTTTGTGAGAGTACCTAGCCTTGAACATGTAGAAGACATGAAAAGGCCCTGAGGCACGGAGGGGCAGCAGGATGAAAGGAACCTGGGTCCACAAATAACTGAATGGAACAGAGCCACCTCCATATCTGGCACATCTATCTCATGCTGTTAAATGAGACAGAAATTCATTTCTTTAAATCTCAATATTGGGGATCTCTTAGCAGCCTGGCTTTTCACTGTAACTAATACATGCATATTTAGAATGGAAAGAATGAAAAAAGATGAGAAGCAGGAAAAAAGTCACTCTGGATCCTACTATGCCTTAAAAACCACTACTAACAATTTGGGGTTCCTTCTAGACTTTGCTTTATTTACCAAAAAATAAACAAACAAAAAAAACCAAATACATATGTTTTCTTATAGAAATGAAACCATATACATTTATAGCCTCTCTCACATAATATCATCTTCTATTTAATATACTGATATTTTTCTGGGGGCGCCGTGGTGGCGCAGTTGGTTAAGTGTCCGACTCTTGCTTTCGGCTCGGGTTGTGATCTCAGGGTGGTGAGACTGAGCCCCGCATCAGGTTCCCTGCTCAGCGTGGAACCTGCTTAAGTCTTTGTCTCTCTCTGCCCCTCTCCACACTTTCTCTTTTTCTCTCTCTCTCGAATAAAGAAACAAAATCTTTAGGGGTGCCTGGGTGGCTCAGTCAGTTAAGCGTCTGCCTTCAGCTCAGGTCATGATCCCAGAGTCCCAGAATCGAGCCCCACATCAGGCTCTCTGCACAGTGGAGAGCCTGCTTCTCCCTCTCCCTCTGCCTCTGCCCCTGCTTGTCCTCTCTCTCTCTCACTCACTTTCTCTCTCAAATGAATAAATAAAATCTTTTTTTAACTCTTTAAAAAATATATATCTATTGATATTCTTCTAAATAAAAAATGCCTAATATTTTAATGACTATATAATTTTCTATTGCTTGGATTTATTAGGATTAAATCATTTTTTAAAAGATTTTATTTTTAAGCAATTTCCACACCCAACATGGGGCTCAAACTCACAACCACAAGATCAAGAGTTGCATGCTTCACCGACTGAGCCAGCCAGGCGCCCTCTAACTAATTTTTCACTGATAGACATTTGTGGGTTTTTTCTTTTAAAAATTCCAGTATAGGGATGCCTGGGTGGCTCAGTTGGTTTAGCGTCTGCCTTCGGCTCAGGTTATGATCCCAGGGTCCTGGGATCGAGCCCCACATCAGGCTCCTTGCTCAGCGGAGAGCCTGCTTCTCCCTCTGCCTGCCGTTCCCCCTGCTTGTGCTCTCTCTCTCTCTCTGACAAATAAATAAAATCTTAAAAAAATAAAATAAAATTCTGGTATAAACAACACTGCAGAGAACATTATTATACTTTTTTTTTATTAAACGTTTACCTATCTTTTTTTTATTATTAAACTTTTACCTATCTGTCAGGTTCACCCCCTCCCTAGGTCTCTATTCTTGACATATTTTTGCAAACAAAGCCGTTTCCTCTTTCTGGGCACCTATACTAAGTTATGTCCAAGAGGTATTTGCAAGGCTATATTCATTAATTATATTTTTGGATGAATTCCCATTCATGTTTTGTCATCCATAGACAACTGGAAAACTAAACATGGTTCCAGCTCCCCAGTCGGTTCCCAGGATGAACATATGACCTCTAACTCAACATAGTCCCGGTTAGTAACACGCACAAAAGGGAAAGCAGTAGTCGACCCTGCTTCCCGCTGACAAACCTTGATCTACATCTGTGTTGCCAATTACTTGTTCAACAAACCTGTTACTTTTTTAGAAATAATAAATAATTCAGGGAAAGTCATTTTGAATCGTCTGACATCTGTTGCTTGTATGACTCTGAATTATTCATCAGTGAGCATAAACAGTATTAATTAAAGAAAAGTACTGGAGCAAACCACTGAAATAGAAATGAACACTGCAGGAGAAAATGCCTTTACTCAAAGCATACTCACTTGTCATTGACAAATATCTCAAAGAACCTACCAGTCCTTGGGATTTAAAGGAACCGGTACCCTTAGAAATCAGAAGGCAAGATCGAAATGATGAGCACTATTTTTGTTTCCAAATTTATTTTTTTCCCCCTCCTGCAGAAAAATCACCCTCTCTGGTCTGGTCTCTCTACCAAGCATTCTACCTGCTTGGTTTGGAGGGGTTTTACGGTATTCAAAGGGGAAGAAAGTTGACTAATTTGAGGTTCAAAAGACTCACAAGAGTATCAGGGATCAGGTCCTCTTGTGCTGATTTGTGAACTGAGACTTCAATATATTAATGGGAGAGCTCCCCGCCGCCTCCAAATTCAGGATGGCTTGAAGAATCTGGCTGCCACCGCCTGATCACTTATTTCCATGACGACTTTGGCACTCCCTTTTGACAAAGCGCTTTCTTGTGGTAAAGAGCACAAGAGAAAAACCTCACAGCCCCGCCACATGGGTGGCTCTCGGCTAATTCTTCCCTGGCCTGTCTGTTGACTCAATTAGAGCGACATGAGACTCAGCACCAGCCTCTGCCTCAGAAGACACTAGGGAACGTGTGTGTGGGGAGGAAACGTGTGAGCACAAAGCAAATGTGTTACAAGAGTGTACGAAACACTGTTGGTAAACAGATGCCTGGGGGTGGGGGTGCAGGTGGCAGGGGTGGCACTGTAACTGTCTTCTCAGGTACCAGAAGAAACAGGCCTCTCAGGGGAGACAAGGTGGGGGAGCGGCGGTGGGGGGGGGGGAGCGGTGCTTGAACCGGGAGATTTTCACAGAAACCTATTCCTTTGTATGGCTCCAGTGAATTGCTCAGCAACCACGGCTTGACTCCGAGGTAACCAGGCCTGCTCCCTCCACTCCAGTACCAACTGCTGGGGTTGCTGTGGGCAACAGAGGAGAAACACTAGGGAGGGGAGAGGGACAGCAGAGAATAGACCGACAGGAGGCGGAAGAAACATCAAGGAAAAGACTGAAGCAAGCCCCAAGCCCAGTTTGGGGTCCTTTCAAATGGTCTGAATTCAGAGGGATGGCAAGCAACTGGCAAGGTCTTCTGGCTAGTGGCGACTACTGAATGGCTTCTCTGCATAAATTAGCACTCCAGTCTCTCCAGATCGGGGCCACGGAGACCCCACCAAAGCTTCCAGAAAAAGAGGGCCACAGAAACCCACCACAGGTCTCTGGCTCCGCATTCAGGGACACACTTTCAAGGGATCTCACAAACGGGGGACAAGCCTCCCTTGTTTCTCGAAGTTTGGTTTGTCACGGTGGTTTTGTTCCTTTGGGGAAGAAGGTTGGAGGAGGTACAGGAGATGGGGGGAAGCTGGGAGAAGAACAGAAACAGCCCTGCCTGCCTTCGAATGGCCCTTCATCAAAGAGGGCTTGTTGTTAAAGACGGCAGAGGAGGGGCGGAAAGAAGCCAAGGCTCTCAGTTTCCCAAAAAAGGCTGAACAGGGACTCTAGTGTCTCTTTCAGGCACTCCCCAAAATGAAACTACAGATTTAGAAAAAGATCTCTCCTATAGCATCGGATTTTAAGAAACGAACTAAAAAAGATCTCTTTTAGAAAGACAACGGATGGATCTGCTGACTCAGGGCTGCAGGGCCCAGACCCCTCAGCCGAAACCCAAGTCAGGCCCGGATAAAGCCTGTCTGTCACGTCAGATGCTTCCCAGACACCCCCACGGCCTTCACTGCGTTCAAATATTCAAACACAAACATTTACATGCAGAAAAACAGCAAAGAAAAAGAGGTGCTGCCTCCCTCCTTTCCCGCACAAGCAGCTTCCAAGCTAGAGCGAAGGAGGGGGAGTCTCAGGAGTTGAACTTAGCATGGGTTCACCCAGCTCTGACACGCCATCAACTCCACAGCAAGAGCCCAGAGGCAACCCACCGCTGGAGTCTTGGTTTGGTGATGACACCATGACGCACACAGCCATTGGGTGCTGTGAAAGCTTGCGCTGAGCACAACTTTGGGCAGGGGTAGCAGGAGGGCCCCTGGGTTCTCTTGTGGCTGCAATCTGGGAGACGCAAGACACTCACAGAGCAGGTGGAACCAGGGGCCCTCCATGGAGGCCACCCAAACCCTGAATGCGTTCTGGATGAGAAAAATGAAATAACAACAGGTGTCCTCAGGGGAGACACCCATGGGTGACTCGGTAAACCCCTCCTCGGAGGCAACACCTAGCGTTGCCAAACTTCACCGTGCCTGAGGATCACCTGGGCATCTTGTTCCGGTGCAGATTCTGACTCTGAGGGCCTGGGGTGGGGCCTGAGAATCTGCATTTCCAACAAGCTTCTAAATGAGGGCCACACTTTGAAGATAGAAGAGTTTGGTGAAGGCACACAGAATCCCTGGAGTTCCAACAGGGAAAACCCACCACCCAGACCTTCTCCAGGGTAATGAAATCAGTCCCCACGGCAGTGAAGCCAACCTCAGGGATTTTTTTTTTTTTAAGTTTTCCAAGTGATTCTTCTGTATGGTCGGCGCTGGGAGCCCACTGGCTGGACTCATTTGGGCTCTCATTATTAACTAGAGATGTGGCCCCAGGAAACTTAGGGTCTGGGAATCTCAGTTTTCTATCAGAAAAGGGTTGCTGGGCGAAAGACTGATATAGAAACAAATACACGGCATTTGAAAGCACACTGAAGAAAAGATAAAAAAGGATAGTATTTGACATGATCATGTGTTAGCTTCTTTCATTAAAGTGAGGAGTTACTAGTGTCCCTGACTAATCAAATTCCACAAGTATGGGCTATACTCTAACTCTCTAGAAGAAATTGTTAGTTAGGGACCTCCCTGCTGTTCTGTTAATCCCCCAAGGCCAATGCCTTGGGGCTCTAACTTTCTTTCTTTCTTTTTATTTTTTTTTAAGATTTTATTTCTTTATTTGACAGAGAGAATGAGAGAACACAAGCAGGGGGAGCGGCAGGCAGAGGGAGAAGCAGGCTCCCCACTGTGCAGGGAGGCCAATGCAGGGCTCAATCCCAGGACCCTAGGATCATGACCTGAGCCGAAGGCAGTCACGAAGACAGTCACTTAATCGACTGAGCCACCCAGGCGCCCCTGGGGCTCTAACTTTCTTAAATGACAATGCACTCGTAAATGGATTTTAGGTTCTAATGGGATGCCAGCTAGTACCTTTAAAAAGTCCTCCTAAAGGGGCACCTGGGTGGCTCAGTCAGTCAAGTGTCTGACTCTTGGTTTTGGCTCAGGTCGTGATCTCAGGGTCGTGGTCTCATGGGTCAAGGGATCAAGCCCCATGTCGGGCTGTGCACTCAGTGGGGAGTCTGCTTGAGATTCTTTCCACCTCTCTCTGCCCCTCCCCCCTGCTCACACTCTCTACCGCTCTCTCTCTAAAATAAATAAATGAATAAATAAATAAACTATTTTTTTAAAGTCCTCCTAAAATTCTTTCAAATATGGACTGCTGGCACCAATGAATGACCGATGCAGGACCTGCAAAGCAAACCCATGTTCCCTTCCTTTCCACTCCCGTTCTATTCCTCTAATCCAGAGCTCCAGGGTGCAAGGAAGGTGCTCTGCAGCCAACTTTCCATTTTTCTGTGCAATAAACCAAACTCCAAAGGGCATCAGTTCTGCCAGCCACCAACAGATGGCATCAGCGGTCGGACAAGGTCGTTGGAGCCTCAGCCTTGGCTTTGTTCCTTGATCTCTGTCATGTTTGCTGTTGGAAATGCAGTGTCTTGTTAAAAACTTACTGAAGGTGAAAAAAATTAGGTCAAAATGCAAGCATGTCTGGATAACAAAATGAGAGCCGTAAAGGAGTAAGAGTCCCCAACATCCCCAGCTCCCTTAGGAAACAACTTTACCAGCAACCAACACACACCCAGCTAGGTAAGTGTCATATTGGTGTGAGAACAAATGGGCTTTCAGAAACTCACCTGTGAAACCACTGCTGTGTCCCCAAGTGACATAACAACAAAGTTGCTTCTCCCGGCCCACAGAGAAACCACAGAGAAAGCAAAACAACCTTCCACCATGAAGCAAAGCTATAACCACAGCAACTCTTTTCAGAACCAAAGACCCTCTGAGAAGCAGAACTCCACTTCCCCTTGATTCATCGGGCTCATGTGCTCAGCACACCAGCTATTCCCAAGAAAACAGGGCCCCCCTTTGCAACAATGCCGGGTGTTCAAGCTAGGCCAGCTTAGTTCCTTCTGCTGGAACTTAGGTGAATGCCTTGTCTTTCAAAGGTAACACTCAGGAATCCTGTGGATTGCCCGAATTACGCAGAAATTCTTTTACATCAGTGGTTCTCAGCCAGCGGCAACTCTGCTATGCTGGGGACATTCGGTGGCACTAGAGACACTGTGATGGTCACACTGGGGGAGGAAGGAAGGATGCTGCTGGCGTCTGGAGGGGAGAGGACAGAGAGGCTACTGAACATCCTACAAGTGCACAGGGCAGCCCCCACAACCAAGAACGATCCAGTCCAACTGTCAGTAACGGTGCGGTTGAAAAACCTGGCTCTAGAGCCAAGAATGTGGGCCAAGAGAATTTAAATTCCAAAAGTCAATTTCCCAGTTGACTGAGAAGACAAAAGCTAATTAATGGGAACTCCCTCCTGACGTCAAAATTGGCCGTTCCCGTCTTTCCTGGTCCCTGTTTTTGAGAACAGAGTGTCCCCTCATTGTCACCAAGGTCTCCCCTCTGAATCTCATCGTGGCTGACCTTCTCAGGAACTTTGCCCCATCCAGCCTGGGCTCTTCCTCAGCGTCTACGCTCTTACCACCTCCCTCCACCTGATTCAGAGAGGCTGTTTTCCTATTTCAAAAACAGCTTTTGGGGCACCTGGCTGACTCAGTCAGTAGAACGTGCAACTCTTGATCTTGGGGTCAGGAGTTCGAGCCCCACATTGGATATTGAGATTGCTTAAAAATAAAATCTTAAAAAAAAAAAAAGATCTCTCACCCAAAGAATGCAACAGATATCCATGAGTCCTTACTGATAAAAACAAACGATTGGATAAATAAATAAATGGAAAAGAAGGGACAAATCTTCCTTACAGAAGAATTCCAAGTAATAAACATGGAAGAAAGGAGAGAGAGAGAAAATCGCTTGTACAATGTTACAGTAATCACAGCTGCAGGGAAGAGCCCCTGATGAATGTTCAAAGTTTTTAAAGGAGAATCAGGACACTTGCAGCACCTCAAAGCATCTCTCAGAAAGTATTTATTCGTAGCTGTGGCGGTTTCAGCCCACCTGACCAATCACCTTTCTTTGATCCCCCTCCCCGGAGGAGGTAGACCTGAATGTCTCTCCTCATGATCGCAGGCTGGGTTGAATGGCTTCTAATGGAGAGAGTTATGTTCCAAGGACAGCTTTCTAGAATGTCAGGCTGACCTCTTCAGGGGTTTTATTCTAAGGTCATGGAGATATTTGAGCACAATACCCAAATGCAACATGCACCCGGGTGTGGGTGGTAGGTGGCTTTGCTTTTTTTTAGGATTTTGAGGTTTCCATCAAGATATAGAGCTTGGTGTTTATCCTTAGTGACAACAGCTTGTCAAGCAAATCTGTTGTGGGTGCAGGCAAAGCAAACTTATTAGACCCCTAAGGGGACTTGCGGGTATGGCAAGAGAACAATACTGGGTTTCAGCATTCAGAATTTTGCCACGGCCCTTACGTCACAGAGCACTTCAAAAGCCTTGATGACAACATCCATTAAATTCATACCTGATTCACTCAAGGTCAGAGTAAAGACGAAGAATGTACCACTGAAAACTCACTCCCCATTCCACAAGTTTCTCTTCCAGGGTCATATCAGGAAAAGAAATTGGAGTTTGGGGGAAAAAATTTCCTGGATGCCTCCGAGCCCTTTTCAGCTACAACGGGAAAAACGGGCAGGTTCAGGAAGGAATCAAGTGGCCCTGGGGACAAGAATGCCAGGTTATTCTCTTGCAGAAAGTACGGTCAAGACTCTGTTCATAGGAGGAAAATACTTATTTTCTTATTAAAAGCAGATTAGTTGCTGGGTTGTTTGGGGCAGAAAGTGAATACGCCCTTCTGACGCCTATTTAGCTGACTCTGGAAGACGGTGGTTGAGAGATCAGGAGTAAAGCATCCACCTGTCCCACCCAGCGCCAAGGACCACCACTCCTCCTCAAGCCAACAAAGCCCCGTGGGCTTCAGCGCAAGCCACAGGTGCAGAAGGCACAAGGCATCTGATTTTTCTTCCCTCTGTGTCCACCAGTGGAGTTTTTCAAGGGAGGGGGCTGAGGACACTGAATTTGGAGGGCAAGGGGGCACACTGAAGAGGGACACTTGGAGGACAGGTAAATTATGTCAAAGGGGATGAGACAGAAAAAGGCCAAAGCCTGGCCCTAGTCTCTTTGCTGGGTAATGCCAGAGGGCCCTGCCTGGATCCCTTTACTAAGGAAGGTTGCTGCGAGTGTTGGCTGCTGAGGGGTCCCATCTGCAACCTACTCTGTCCATGAAATTGCCTTTTGTCTATGGAAGCCACTCCTCCTGGGAGGTTATACCTGCCCTGAAGGAGGCCCACAGCTGATCAATGGCTGACCCTTGGGTGGGGAGAGACTAACTCTGTAGTGCAAGTCACGCTCCCCAGTTCCCCAAGAGCATGGCTGAAGCTCAGCTTTCCCCCATCTGTTCCGCCACTCTCCCTACCTCACCCCCACGCCATACATCAGCTCCATGAGAACAGCTTGACTTCTAAGGAACCTGACCCAAGCAAGACTCTAGGAGTTAAGCTTCCATGAAGTCTTGGGAGTATTTGGTAGATACTGGATGAGAAATTCCAGTTCAAGGACTCCAGCACTCCCTTGAGAACTAAACAGAAAGGACGTAGACCAAAGCCCAGGTGATGCCCCAAACACCAGAACTTCCCGGTTCTTCCTTATTCAGATTGGAGAAAGAACATCAGAAGGAAGGGCTCTGCCATACCTGGGTGACAGACCTGTCTCCTAAAATAAGATTCTACAACGAAAGGCTGGTTTTGCTAGTTCCTGGGCACCCTGTACCCAAGTTGGGAAAAACTCAACATAGGCAAGTCCAATCTCACTGATCACTTATAAGGCAGAAGGGTTATGCCAGCCATCGAGTCTTTTTCAACAAGGTACTTATGGGATTTCACAATGGCGCTACCGTCATGGCGGACTCTTTTCTTAGCACCTTTGAAGACTGTTTCCTATATACTGGATCAGTCAGAAATTTATCCTTTACACACACTCTATTACCTTCCCTTGCTCTCTTTTCTCACTTCTCCTGGGGCATCTTAGGATCACTTCCCCAAGACCTCATCTTAAGGTCAGCCTCTGGAGACCACTCTAAGACAGATGTACATCCAATAACATAAAACCTTAAAATCCCAGCGCCAGAGGGCACACTCACAGTGAATAGCCCAAGAATGCAAAGCATGCCTCTGTGACCTAATTGGGAGTAACGCTAGTTAAAGTACTCGATTCTTGGGCCAAGTAGCTTAAAACACCAAAAATTGTAAAAGAGTGGTCTAAGACAGCCTAACAACATCATACACCTCATAAGACTGTGCTGCTTTGGTACAATTTTAAATTAGCTTTTTAAATTAGCTTTCATAAATCTTTGCCTAGTCCATTATATTTCAGATGTTGAATTTAGAAGAGCATTCAAACATTTTTATGGAGCAAGTTCCACGGTTCCAATTCCAATTTACCATTCTCCCTTTCCTGACTTCCTTTTGGAGTTCACCAGTATATGAGTCCTTGAGGACTAAAAACCCAATGAATTAATCAAAGGAAAAATGTTCTGTTTCCCCCATTTAGAAATTCGTTGAAATATAAATGAAGTCCATCCTGAACAGCAGGACGTTCTGAGAAAGCCATCAGCCTAAATGCCTTTATGAATAACTATTATGTTAGAAGCTCAAAAGATTTTACATCTCGGCCACATGAATAATCAGACCACTAAGGAACACAGGGAAGAAAATGCACATAATGCAGGTGTATACATTTTTTTTCTCTGCTTCTGTGAAAACGTTAAGTTATCTTTTAATTTTTACCACCACATACACATTCAGGTAGCTTCTCCTGATATCTGTGGTGGTGCTTCTTGCTCCTAAGTTAGGGACTTCTGAAAGCTGATTTTGCTTCCTCAGACCTCCAAGGAACTATGTGGAGTACAAAGTAATCACAGCAGGAAGGCAACATTCTGCTTAATTTGTAAGAACTCCTAGTTTGGGCTCAAGAAAAAATGAATCAATGTTGCCACAAATGCATATTATGGAAATAGATGCTACAAATTCAATTAAGAAAGTGATCAATCATATTGCAAATAAGTATTTAAAAAAGAAAACTTGGGGCGCCTAGCTGGCTCGGTCGGTGAAGCTTACGACTCTTGATCTCAGGGTTGTAGGTTTGAGCCCCACGTTGGGTGTAGAGATTACTTAAAAATAAAATCTTTAAAAAAGGAAAAAGAGGGGCGCCTGGGTGGCACAGCGGGTAAGCGTCTGCCTTCGGCTCAGGGCGTGATCCCGGCGTTATGGGATCGAGCCCCACATCAGGCTCCTCTGCTGTGAGCCTGCTTCTTCCTCTCCCGCTCCCCCTGCTTGCGTTCCCTCTCTCGCTGGCTGTCTCTATCTCTGTTGAATAAATAAATAAAATTTTAAAAAAAAAAAAAAAAGGAAAAAGAAAACTAACACAAATCACACTTTCAACTCCCTCTACCTGTCATTCAGAGGTACAGAGAAAGAACTACTGTCCACCAGTGTTCATCCCCCTTCAGCTATTATAAACTGTTACTTGCTTTGTTGCAGTGTTTATAAGTCTAGTTGAACTACTACAGGATGCTTATCATTTCTAAAATTACAAATGTGAAATATCATTAGTATATTGCTATATATACATATGTGTATATATAGACACAATCTATGTATTTATCTATGTCATTGACCCTTGAAAAACATACGTTTGAACTGTGCAGGTCTGCTTACATGCAGATTTTTTCGATAAATACAGTATAGTACTGTACATGTATTTTCCTTATGCTTTTCTTAATAATATTGTCTTTTCTCTAGCTTACTCTATTGTAAGAATACAGCATGTAAAGCACATAACATACAAAAGATGTGTTAATTGACTGTATGTTACAGTAAGGATTCCGGTCAACAGTGGGCTATTAGTAGTTCAGTTTTCGGGGTGTCAAAAGTTATATGTAGATTTTCAACTACACAGGATGGGGGGACAGTCATCAATACCCCTAACCCCTACAATTGTCCGAGAGTCAACTATAATTATTCAGTGAATAAACTAGCCTTTTTCCCCCAGAAATCTGCCAATTAGGAAATGTCATTACATGATATAATTTCCCTGGCTCCGCCCCATTTGTATAAAAGCAGTCTTTTTTCCAGCAAAATATGTATTTGGAAAGTGCCTACTATGTGCTAGTAGGTCACTATAGCTTAACCTACCAGATTACCAAAACTTGAGCACATGACAGAAAAAAGAAAGAAAAATTGTTGCTAAGCCCCCTCTTCCCAACCCATAATAAACAAACTCTCCTCCTGATGAAAGGACCAGGCAAATGAACTTCCAAGATGAGAGCTACCAACAGCATTCAAGAAGCATGAAAGCAAACAGAACTCTACCCAGGAGAGAAGTGGGAGAGAAGTCCTCCCAGGAATAGCGACAGGCAGGAATTCCAGAGACGAGGTAGTCATCCTGCCTGTGTAACTGACTAGTTCTGGGACAATGAACAAGCTATCGAATACTTTCAGGCTTCAGATTCCTTGTCTACAAAGTTAGAATAGTGAACTAAAAGATCTAAGGTCCATGCTAGTTCAAAATTCTAAGATTTTAAAGACAACCGCTTCAATATCTGGCCCTTCCTGAGGATCAGCGACCCTGATCCTGACTCCCGAGGCTGAACAGTGGTTGCTGAAAAGATTTTGCTTCGTCACTCTCCAACACAATGGGATGGGTTTGGAAAAAAACAGGAAAGCATGTCCTGTGTGATAGGCATGTGGTCCCCTTAAGTGAAAGGAGACTCCTTATTTCATCAATTCCCACAAAAAGTTCAATGTCATCAACTAACACAAACCAGTCTTACTCAGAAACTGCTCTAACAGCTGTACGTTATCCTGTGCTGTTCTACTGAGCCTATTATTTGACTCAAGTAGGAAGATTCTAGAAGCCTTTCCAAAATGGGAGTATAGAATATGTTTTACTTCTAATTTGCGTAATACCAGATACCACTGGAATTTATT
The DNA here is from genome assembly GCF_017311325.1 of Ursus maritimus. Taxonomy (NCBI): domain Eukaryota; kingdom Metazoa; phylum Chordata; class Mammalia; order Carnivora; family Ursidae; genus Ursus; species Ursus maritimus. The sequence goes on along the minus strand of NW_024424897.1, from coordinate 13,601,808 downwards.
CTTCTCATACACGTGGTTTAAAGCAGGAGAAAGCAAAAAGCTCTGAGCCCTAGAAAAGACACAGGCCAACCCCCGCAGCCAAGTGCCCAGACTAGGAGAAAACCCTGCCACCTTGAACGGTTTATTCACCTCTAATGAACAATGGCAAGCCAGAGGCTGACAGGGAAAGTATGGAAAATCAATGCGTACTAACTCTGACAGACAATTCTGGGTGCAGAATACCTGTCGCAGGTAATAAATCACTTCATTTAACTTTATCTTTTTAGCAGTGCACAGTGGATTATACCCATATATCACTTCAACCTCTCTTTTCTGTCCTGTTGACAAAGGACAAATTGAGAAGGATGGTAGCAAAGCTGGGAGAGAGAAGGGGGGAAAACAGAGAGCTCTATTACTAGGCCAGTACAGTAAGAGAAATAACAACAATAATAAAACAATGTCATTCTTTTCTAACGGCGTCAGTTCCATCTGTAAAATCTTAAGGCGCTTGATAGATTTACTGATGAAGTTACCATGGATTGGAAGACAAAGGCATTTTCTTTCCAAACTCCTCAGGATGTATGATATATCTACAGTCTCAACAGGATCCAAAGCTTGGGTTTTCTAATCCTGGGTGAGGTTATGGGTTTCATGAACAACACTGCTTAGAAACCAGTGCCTGGAGAAGGCTCAAAGCATAGAACTGAATGTGGCAAATACGACTTCTGGTTCAACAATATGGTGACAGGCTAAAATAACGTGGGAAAAAAACCAAAAAACAAAAAAACCACCTCCCACTATAAACACATAGGAATGCTGGGTAAATCTGACCTGAAAAGGAAAAGGAAAGACTGAAAGCATGTGAGCTGCTCCTAAGGCTGCTTTGGTCACGCACAGACTTGGATTTTAAAACCCAAGTGGACAAAGGAGGTGAAACCTTCAGCCACCATGAGGTAGAGTTGGAACTAACACCCTTGAGAGGAGGTAGGATATTCAAAGGGTTGCTTCCTCAGTGAAGATTAAGGAGAAAAACTTTTCCCCTCGGAAAGGGGTCCAAGAGGACATTTTCGTAATGTCCCTGGACTCTAAATGGGGAAACCAAACCAAAACAAAACAAAAACTATCCCCTGAAAAATGGATATCCCATATGTGAGCCTTAAGCTTAGTGATCCAAGAAATTCCAAATTAAGAAATTAGCAGAAACGTTGGTCCCAAGCCAGGGATACTCCTGGGATCTCTAGAACAACAATGCAAATCGTTCTGGAGGGGTCCCACTCTCAGGCCACATGAGATACCACAGAACAAAATAATCCCCACTAAAGATTTGCTTATAAGAAAATTTAAAATTACACTATACCATGAACAGAAAAGAGCAAACACAACAAAAAAATCAAGGAACTTGGGATGATAAAATTACAATTTGAAACGAAGAATACTAAATAAGTATGTTTAGAACACTAAATAAGTATCTTTAAAACTATTAAAGACATAAAGGAGGAAATAAACCCCTGAAGAAAAAAAATGTGAAAAAGGCAATAGTCAGACATGAAAATAAGCCAAATAGAACTACAAATATTATAATCGCTGACATTAAAAATTCAACAGAGAAGTTAAATAGCAGATTAGACACAAATGAAGAGAGAATTAAGTAAAAGAGAATACAGGTATGAGGAAATCACCAAAGGGCATCAGAGAGAAGAAAGGGACATGAAAGTGGCCATGGGAATAGGGACAATGGGAATGTAAACAATAAGAAGCTCCATATGCAAGGGAGAGAGAGAGGGAGAGAGAGGGAGAGAAGGTCCATATGCATTGAATGCAAGATTCAGATGACAAATATAGAGATTGTATTCGTCTGGGTCCTCCAAGAAGCAGATGCCAAGGAAGAATGTTAGAGAAAACAGGAGTAGGTGAGGACAACGTTGAGACCATGATGCAGGTGTAACTTCTATAGGACAGAGAGGAAGATGGCGTGCTGGAAAGGATGAGACTCAGAATGAAGCACAGCTTTAAGAAAGTTTTGGCCATGCTGCCGAGGAATCCTTGAGCCAATGCCACCCATTAGAGGAGTCCTACATCTTACAGGAATAGGCTAGCACATCAACCCCCATCTCCTCAGCTGCCAACAGGGAACAGCCCAGGGGAAGCATGGCTTTTGAGTAAATCCTTAGATGTGGCATCTGGGGGTCAGTCAACTATGCTTCCCACAGCAGGAAATGTGGAAGCACACTTGGAAGCACATTTTTATGGCTGCTGAAATGAAGGAGAAGCAATATGCTAAAAGTCAGGAGTTAAGGATGTTCCAGAATTGTGAAAGCCATGAATGCTCCAGGTGGAGAATAATACCAAATTCTGAGCAGAATAAATCAAAATAAACCTACACACACTGTAGTCAGCCTGCAGAGTATCAAAGACAATAAAATACCAAAAATGGGGAGAAATTATAACACTATTTTAAATAAAAAGAAAATAAACCAGGCAGAGGTATAATTGGAGCTGATTTCAGGCTGTGATTTCGGTACACACATTAAACATCTAAGGGCAACAAAACTAGTAGATAAAGAAAAGGAAGGAATTGATAAAATTCAGTTCAGTAAGAGAGAGGAAGGAGAAAAAAAAAGGAAAGTAAAAGTATTGGAAATACAAGCATGAAATAAGAGAAATAACCTAAAATATATCAACAATTACTATAAATGCAAACAAACTAAAGGAGATAGTTAAAAAAACTCAGACTGGATTTTTTTTTTTTAAAAAAACTGTTTATACGCTGTTAAATATTCTGTTTATAAGTGGTACATCTAAAATATAACATAGAAAAATGGAAAGTAATGGTATTAGAAAACATATACCAGGCAAATGCTAGCCATAAAGGCAGGGAGAGGCTGAAATTAACCACATTAATATTATCAAAACAGACTAAAGCAGAATCATCATTAGGATTGCACACTTACTGGTTTGTACCACTTACACAATTACTTAACCTTTTGGAAACTGACTGATCTCATCCATGAGATGAGATCCCATTTGCATCTGTAGAATAGGATGACAATAATAAACTATTTCTAAACCTGCAACATGTTTTTCCTAAAATAAGCAGATACAGCAAAATATTAATGTCTGTTTAATCTTTCTGGTGGGGGCACAGGTGAGAGTCTCATTATTTTCCATTCATTTTTATCTATTTGAATTGTTTTAAAAATAAAAATGTTTTAATTAAGGCCAGAAACCCAAGATAAGTAAAAATATAAGACCACAGTAAATGACAACGTCCTCATACACCACTTGGGAGAGTGGTAACTATACAGCTTTCCTAGAGGACAATTTTCTAAGACACACAAAAGCTTTTAAAATGTAGATATCCTGGGGGCGCCTGGGTGGTGCAGTCGTTAAGCCTTCGGCTCAGGGCGTGATCCTGGCGTTATGGGATCGAGCCCCACATCGGGCTCCTCTGCTAGGAGCCTGCTTCTTCCTCTCCCACTCCCCCTGCTTGTGTTCCCTCTCTCGCTGGCTGTCTCTCTGTCAAATAAATAAATAAAATCTTTTAAAAAAATAAATAAAATAAAATGTAGATATCCTGGAGCGCTTGAGTGGCTCAGTTGGTTAAGCATCTGCCCTCAACTTGGGATCGAGTCCCGTGTTGGGCTCCCTGCTCAGTGGGGAGTCTGCTTCTCCCTCCTACTCCCCTCCCCCACTTGTTCTCTCTCTCTCTCTCTCTCTCTCAAAAAAAAAGTAGATATCCCTTAATCCAGTGATTAAAATCTTGTAATTTATCAAGGAATTAATCAGAGATGTGTACAAACATGTACTAGTTTATAGCTGTTATGTCTAACAGTGAAAAATTCAAAACAGCTTCGATGTAGTTGGGAAGTACTTTAGCAAATTTTAATGCATCTGTATAACAGAACAGTATGTAGTCATCAAGATTCAGGTTATAGAAGATATTAATGGCAAGTATTATATATTAATAAGTGAAAAAGATATACAAAGCATTAAACATAGTATGAGCTTATTTCTATTAAAAAATATATGTGTACAGAGGCGCCTGGGCAGCTCAGCCGGTCAAATGTCTGACTCTTGATTTCGGTTCAGGTCATGATCTCAGGGTTTTGAGATTGAGACCCACGTCTGGCTCCATGCTAAGTGTGTAGCCTGCTTAAGTTCTCTCTCCCCCTCTCCCTTTCCCCCTCCCCCTCTGTTAAAAAATGTGTGTGTGTGTGTGTGTGTGTGTGCACGCACATATGTACACTATGGACTGGAAGGACATACAGTGACATGCTACCAATAAAACATCTTTGGATGATGGGACATTCTGGATGACTTTTGTTTTATTGTGCTTATCTGTGTTTTCCAAGTGTTCTGCAGTGAGCATATGGTGGTTTGCAATTAGAAAAAAGTAATCATTATTTCTAAAATAAGTGGCAATAATTCCAGTTTACACGCTTCTGCAGGGGTCCATAAACTATGTCCTGCAGGCCAAATCCAGCCTGCCACCCATTTTCATACTGCCTGTGAGTTAATAATGTTTTCACATTTTTCAATGGCTGAAAATCAAAAGAAGAATAATATATACAATGTATCTTTCTAAATCTCTGTATTTAATCTTTACAACATCCCTGTGAAGGAGGTACTATTACCCATTTTATAGATGAGGGAACAGAAGCTTCTAGAGAGGTATGTAAGTAGTCAAAGATCTGATAGTTAATGGAGTCTTTGTGCTGGCACTCAAACCCAAGAAGACTTACCCCAGAGCCTATGCTCTTCATCTGCTTCCCCTGTGAAAATTTTTCCAACACTATCAGAGCTGACACAGCCAGCACATTCTGGTGAATACTCAGGATGGAAGACCATGGTGTTTTCAGGGACGCTTTGTTGGATAATGAGGCCCCCTTTCTACCATGATGATAGGAAACCCTAACTTTGAACTCTAATGAAGCAAAATGTTATTCTCCCCTGCCAAAATTCTATTCTCCTCATTAGCAAATCTGCATTACAAATAATTGTACCCAATTATTATTAGGTTTTGAATTTCATCAATAAAAATTTGTGTTAATTTGTTTTCTCTCTTACTATATGAGCACCTACGCAACATCCTTGATATTATTTCTTGGCCCACAAAGCCTAAAATATTTACTATCTGACCCTTTACAGAAAATGTCAGCAGACCTCTGCTCAAATTGAGAGAAAAGCGGGGAATTGGCAGGCAGTCACAGTACTGATAGAAATCCTCCCTCCTGGAACTCGGAGTAACAAATTAACCCGAATGGTTCTCCTTCCCAAGCCATTCCACTAGCTCTTAGTCATTTAGAGATTGACTTTCTTCCTTCTTTCCAATGTTATGTCTGTATGTTTTAATTTCCACCAAGGGGAGAGAAAAGAAAAAGAGAAAAAAGAAGAGAAGAGAGAAGAGAAAAGAAAGGAAAAGCAAAGCAAAGAAAGAAAACCTTAGTTCATAATAGCCTCAAATTGTAAACAACCCAAGTATCCATCAACTGGTACTGGGTAAACAAAATGTGGTGTAGCCATACACCAGAACACTACTTGGTGATAAAAAAAGAACCAACTACTGATACACTCAACAATAAGGATGAACTAAAACAGTACCATGAGTGAAAAGGAGCCACTCTCAAAAGACCACGTATTGTACGATTTCGTGTGAAATTTCTAGAAAAGACAAAACTATAGAGACAGAAAGCTCATCAGTGGTTGCCTGGGATTGGGGTGAGTACAAGGACTGACCACAAACAAGCATGAGGGAAATTTGGGGGATGATGAAAAGTTATAAACTGGATTGCAGCAATGGTTGCACAAATATATGCATTTACTAGAACTCTTCGGGACACTGACCGTGATGCATTAGCGGCATGCAGATTATACCACAAAAAAAGCTGGGGTGTGTGTGTGTGTGTGTGTGGTGGTTTGTGGGTTTTTTTTTTTTTTTTTTTTTTGAAGAATTTATGTATTTGGGCACTTGCATGGCTCAGGCAGCCTTCGGCGCAGGTCATGATGACAAGGTCTTGGGATCAAGCCCAGCATCAGAATCCCTGCTCAGTATGGAGTCTGCCTCTTCCTCTCCCTCTGCACCCCCATCCCACTTGTGCACTCTCTCTCTAACAAATAAATAAAATCTTTTTTTAAAAAAATACTCTAAAAAAAAAAGAAGAAGAAGAAAAGATGATTTAGAGACAAGGACAAAAAGCAGGAGGCTGCATCCAGGGAAAAGATAAAAATGAACTCAAAGGGGCAGAAGTCAGATCAAAGAGACATCTGCAAGACAAATGAGCCCTTTGGGTTCTAATGAGGTGGTGGGAGAGCGGAAGCAGATGGCTTCTGGTCTCAGCACCTGGGAAGATGGTGGTGTCACTGGAGAGGCAAGGACCACAGCAGCAGAAGCTGGTTTGGGGGAAGGAGGTCACAATAAATTCTAGCTTGGGTTGATTCTGAGGTGCTGTGAAGATATTCAGGTCCCAACATCCAGGGTGCAGCTGCAAAACTGGCAAGTATCTGGGGCTGAAGCTATGCCTTGGGGAATCCTTTGCAAAAAGATGGTCACAAAAACCGCTGAAGTGAGTTAAGATTCATATGGACTCACATAAGCAGCAAGGTAGGACTCAAGATATAAAAAGCCACGAAGAGTCTACCTTCCGTGTCATGCCTGCAAGACACAGAGAAAATGCATTTTCCTCCCTTGTTCGGATTGTCAGTTTGTTCCTAGCAGACTACTAACAGATTTTTATAAAGAGTTAGTGATTACAAAACAAACATGCCAAAGATGATGATCAAACTAGGAATAAATATACAGATTAGAGCGCATCACGGGCACAACGTAACAGAGGTATAGATCTGGTACCTAGAACGCCAGGTGCAGGGGCGCATGGGTGGCTCAGTCAGGTAAGTGTCTGCCATCAGCTCAGGTCATGATCTGGAGGTCTTGGGACCAAGCCCCACCTTGGGCTCCCTGCTTCTCTCTCTCCCCCTCTCCCCTTCCTTCCCACTCATGCTTGCACTCTCCGTGTCTCAAATTAATAAATCTTAAAAAAAAAATTGTGTGTAGAACGCAAGGTGCATGCTTTAGCTGCCTTTGAAACTCTCATACTGCTAATATGGGCATTTGTCTGCTCTTTTAGGTTCAGAAGTACAGGGGTCAGATTTCACCTGTTGCCCTCAGCTCACCCACAACCATCCAAATGCACAACAGTTCTACAATTCTGTCAACAATATCCCATGCAGATCAGTACCCTGCAGACTTACTTTCCTGAACCTTCCCAACGCCCAACAATGGCTGACACAGAATGGCCAAAAAATTTCATACACTATTACACACAGGATATTAAGAGTCGTAGACAAAAGAACAGTGGACTCAGTGCCAGGAGATCCAAATTCAACACTCTCTTCTTCCATCATAGACAAGTTAATTATATTCTTTGTATGTACAAATGAGAATATAATGCACCGAACAGATTTCGAAATTTTAAGTGTTGTACGATGTATAATAACATTGCTTGAAAGTTGGTCATATCATACCCACAACCTCCTATCGAGGGGCCCTATGTGCTCTACTGTTTTTGGAGAGAGGAGTTTTTGATGGTAAACCTTGAAAATAATTCACAAGAAATCATTCATAGGACTGGAGCGATCCCAGTATTACAGATTCTCCTTCTGTATATGACTTTTAATTCTGTTCATGTCTATTTCTAGCTTTTTGGGTAAGACAACTTTGAATGTGACCTAGAGCCATTCATTCTTCAGATCTGTCCTCCACCCACCCACCCACTCACAGTGAATGTGGTCCTTCTCCAAGAGTGAGTCTCCCAGCCTCTTCTGCTTGGGTGGCCATGTCTCTGTCCAGAATGCCAGACAAAAAGTTATCTGATGGCAGGTTCATCATTATGTTCTCAGCACCTAGCGTCATGCAGGGGGTCAAAAAATGACCCCCAAAGTAGAAGCAGTGCAGGGAATTAGGAGGAAAGACTTCCAAGTGGGACATTTTAAAAATAAAATTTTTACATTATTTTGTTTTTTTTATTTTCTTTAAAGATTTTATTTATTTATGCGGGAGAAAGAGAAAGAGAGAAAGCAGGGGGAGAGAGAGGGAGAGAACCTCCAGCAGACTCCGCACTGAGAGCAGAGCCCGATGGGGGGAGGGGGTGCTCATTCCACCACCCCAAGAACATGACCCAAGCCGAAATCAAGAGTTGGACACTTAACCGACTAAGCCACTCAGATGCCCCTATTTTAATTTTTTTTTTTTTTTTTTTTTTTTAAGAAAAATTGTGTATGGGACACCTGGGTGGCTTAGTTGGTTAAGCGTCTGCCTTCGGCTCAGGTCATGATCCCAGAGTCCTGGGATTGAGTCCCACATCAGGCTCCCTGCTCAGTGGAGAGTCTGCTTCTCCCTCTCCCCCTGCTTGTGCTCTCTCTCACTCACTCTCTCTCTCTGACAAATAAATAAATAAAATAAAAAAATGAAGAAAATAAAGAAAAAGTGCATATATGTAAGGTGTACAATATGAGGACTTGATATACACATACGCATTGAAATGATTACTACAGTAAAGCTAATTAACATATCACCTCACACAGTTACCTTTTGTGTGTGTGCATTAGGTGAGCAAAACTAATGTTTTAAAAGTCTCTTGTTGGGGTGCCTGGGATCAGTTGGTAGAGCATGCAACTCTTGATCTCAGGGTGGTAAGTTCGAGCCCCACATACGTGTAGAGATTACGTAAATAAATAAATACATCTTTAAAAAATTAACTAAATAAAAATCTCTTATCCATTCGTCAGCTGATGATAAACAGAATATGATACAAACATCATACAATGGAGTTATGTTCCAGCCTTAAAAAGGAAGGAAATGCTGACACACACTACAACATGGAACTTAGGAGGCATGATGCTAGGTGAAATAATCCAGACACAAAAGAAAAACACTGTATGATTCCACCCATATGAGGTACCTAAAATAAAATAGTCAAATTCATAGAGACAGAAAGTAGCAGGGTAGTTGACAGGGGCTGCGGGGAGGGCGAATGGGGGAGTTAGTGTTTAAGGGGGGCAGAGTTTTTCTTGGGATGATGAAAAGTTTTTGGGGGATGATGAAATGCATCGCAGCGGTGGTTACACAACACTGTGAATATATTTAATGCCACCCAACTGTACACTAAAAAACATTACAGTGGTAAATTTTATCTTTCATATGTGTGTGTGTGTGTGTGTGTGTGCGCGCGCGCTTGTGCCCTCTCCCTCTGTCAAATAAATAAATAAAAATATTTAAAAAAGAAAAAAAAGATTTTATTTATTTGAGAGGGAGAGAGAGCGCACACGCGTGCACAGGTTGAGGGGGAGGGACAGACGGAAAGGGAAAAGCGGACTACCGGCTGAGCAGGGAGCCTGACAGCGTTGGGGTTGGGGTTAGGCTCCAACCCAGGACCCAGGAATCATGACCTGAGCCGAGCCAGACGCTTAACCGACTGAGCCACCCAGGTGCCCCTAACCACCATTTTTTAAAAAGTCCCCTGTGCAAGATTCCACCTGAGAAAGCATACGAGACTGTGGCCTCTAGCCCACTTTTAGGTAGCTATTTCTTTATTAGTTAAGTATCTAATTAATAACAAGAGTAAAAACACGTTTATTTGGCATTCACAGAGCTCAGTGTCCAAATGTCTCAAGTCCTTAATTTGGAAAATACCACAAGAATCATGAAACTGATTCTAAATTTACTTCTAAATCATGAAAGCAAAAATGAAGTGTGATTTCAGTTGGGTTTTCTGGGAGTGTTAAGTGTTGTAGATGTCCTGTTATTTTAATTGTTGGTAATCACTGGCTAATGTGTTACCCTCACTGCCTAGAAAGATAAACAGCTAAGTAATTAAAATATTCAAAATCTGACCTAAGAAAGGAAGAAGCTTATGTTTCTAGCACTTTCCTCTTAGCATCAATTGTGATTCATACATCAAAGGATTAACCTTTGAAAATGAATTAGCTTTCGTATTTGCCTATTTGGGTAACTAGCTGTGTATAACTCCCTCAATGTCCCTTTCCCCACCCCCAAACAGAGAAAGTTGCTCAGTTTGAGTTTTCCAGGACCTCTAGATTATCATGTTGAAATTCTCATGCAAGCAAAACCTTCCACCAATGTTAGATGTCTTGTCAAGGTAAAGACAGAAAGACTTTTTTCTTTGGTATCTGTCAAGAAAATATAGAAGTATGCTTATTACTTTTTTTTTTTTGTCCTTCTCCCTTTAAAGAACAGTGTTATGCTTATTCCAATGGCGATTTAACAAATAATCCTGGGTTCTCAGCAAGGCTTCCGATGGGTGATTATAATGCATAAACTGACAGGCTCCAAATTAAATGAACAATTCCCGATGTCAGGCTTCAAAAGAAGTGTGTATCAACACTATCAAAAGCAATTCTCTGGGTCACTTTTAACTTCTTCCAAACACCGACCCCTTCCAAACTCAAACATGGAAGAGGAGAAAAGGCAAGAGAAGGGATGCTGCTATGTCAACACGGACAGCCCTCCGCAGGTCAGTGCAAATTAAATAAGTACAACCAAATGGTTTTAATGGCCTGTGTCTCAATGCACAGGTGACAAGGAGGAAGAGCAAAGAGATAAAAATGTTAGCACCTAAAGGGGCAGAGGAATGAAGATTTCATGCATGGACTCACCAGGGCAGTTCGGTAAATGCGGCTGAACAGTGATTTCAACTGTGGATGATGAGAAAGACCTTTGAGAAGGACTAGAATCACAGGGCCAGGAAAGAGAGGAGAGAATGGCCCGGAGGTGGTTCTGGACAGGCCCAGGGAAGTGGAGAAATGGAGGTAAGATGATGAAAGCAGAAACCCAAATAAAGTTCATATGAAGCAGCTACAAAGGACAGCTCTCTGGGTCCTGAATTAGTCTTGCTCCCTCCCCTCTACGTCAGGGAAAACTGCCCCAGTTTTGAATACAACTGGTCCCAGATGAGAAAATCACTTTTACTCTGGGTAGAAGCAGCATAGACGGCCAGGCCATGCACTGAGAGACACAAGCGGGCTGCTTGTGACCAAAGCGGGGCGGGGGGGACCACCCAGATTAAGCCCACACATCATTTTCAAGAAGCCGTTTGAGCAAGGCAATGTACTAAGATAAGCACTAGGGATGTAGTGTATGGTATGGGACCACAGTTAACAATACCGTGTATGTAAAAGTTGCTAAGAGAGTAGATCTTAAAAATTCTCATTAGAGGAAAAAAAAAAAAAAGAAACAACAACAACAACAAAACAGCAATGCGTTAGCTGAGATCCCAGGTAAAAACTTCAGGAGATCAACACCTTCCAAGAAAGGGGCTTCCCTCTGTGGTTTCAAAGACAAAGCGAGCATCAGATCCCTAGTTCCCAGGGCCCAGAAAGGCATATTGTGCTGGAGAATTGGGGTGTGCAAGCTTTGAGCCTTGTATAAATAATCAAACCTTGCTTTAGAGATTCTTAAATGTCTTATCCTAAGAGATTCCAGGGAGCAATAAATTAATAAGCTCACTCTGCATCGTTCTTCTGTTTCTCCTAACTTAAATTTTGAAAAGATCTTAAGCAGGGACAAAATTATTTCTTTACCATAATCCTCTTTGCCATATTCCCAAATTCTGTGTGATAGATATCCTGATTCAGCTTGCACCTACTTTTCCTTTCCATCTTTTTTTTTTATCCCCTCTCGGACCAGAAGAATTTCTCCCCTCTCTTGGTAGAAGAAACTCCAGGAAAGGGGTTGGTTGTGCCCTAGTTTTAGAAAGTGCTGAAGAGGCAGGTCCTAAAGCAATATGGAGAAAACTACTACTTTGGCGGGGCGGAGGGGGGGGGCTGGGGGACGGCCAAACAAAGATACCTGCGTGGAACTTCTGGAGCAATTTAAGCCTTACGTTCCAAATACCTAAACAATGGCCTCTATTTATTCACAGTTCAAAAGACCTCATGGCATCAGAAGGCACCTTCCGAATAAGATTGCAGCTAATTCTCTCCACAGCAGAAATCCACCCCCATGAATAACAAAGCTTCGCTCTGTTATTCATAGTAAGGATTAAACCCAGTGGGATAAAATGCGCAGCTGCCAGGTCACCTTAGTGCAGCGCCGAGCAGTGCAAAACCGAGTCCTCATTTCTCCCCCACGAAAGCCTGATGGGTGGGTACCGGAACCAGTTCCTTCAAATCCCTTCTGCTGTTAGAGGAGAAATTAGTCAACAAAGAAAACGCTTCCAGAGACAGAGCTGAAGGGGGCTAAGTAAATACTCCTAAGTCCTTGGCCCCATGTCACCATGGTGAGGGCAACCCTTCAAGGTAACGCGCTGATAAGGTAAACCGAAAAGGGGGCCACCTGGCTGGCTCAGTCGGTAGCATGCAGGACTCTTGATCTTGGGGTCCTGGTTTCAGGCCCCACGATGGGTCTAGAGCTTTTTAAAAAAAGGATGAATGAATGAACGAATAAATAAATATAAAATTAAAGTTTCCCAGCCTATCCCTACCCGTCCAAAAGGCTGCCTCTAGAGCATGGGGGGTGGGGGGTGGCTAGCAGCCCCTCCGATCCATGGCTGGGTTTCCTTCCCACTCACTGCTCCCCACCCTGTCCCATGCCGGCTAATCCAATCCGAGGACCACGTGCGTGGGGCACACATGACTTCACAGCTTCCCAATTACAAACCTCCTTAGCCAAAATCCATATCCATCCTTCAGGACTTGCTTCATGGGGCCTCCCCCATGCCAACCCATTGGGAGCTCTTCTCTGCACCTGGTTCATATTGAGTTTTTGCAATCAATTAAAAGCTTAATGTCCTTACTGAAATAATTATATGCAGACGAATAGGTTGTCTGGGATCTGCTTCCAAGTCATCCAGGGTTGGGGGTGGAGAGCAGGGCATTCCAAGAAACTGGACTGGCCATCAGGTGACTGTTGTAGTTGGGGGTGAGTACCTGTGGGTTCATCACAGGCTTCCCTACTTTTGCTTGTTTGGAAGTTTTCATCATAAAACTCTGAAAATGTCTAGCATCACAAAGCCAGCTAACGACAGAGCCAAGATTCGACTCCATATTTTAAGACCAGTGCCCTCCCTCCCTGCTATTGTTTTTAATGGATTATTTCATAGTTGCTGTTCCTGCTTTTTTCGCTGTATCCAAAATTGTATTTATTATTCATTTGACATGAAAGCCCGGCTGCTCTCCTCAAGGAGCAGGCAGTGTAACTGGGGACACAGGTAAACAGATAAATCACAGTGGGAAAGTGAGTGCAACAGCCGAGATAGGAATCCGAGGGGAAGGCGAAGAGTTTTATACGAGGGAAACTGCATTTAAGCCGGCGTGACGAGCCCAAAAATGCAGCCCAGCCAGGAGGTGGTATCCCAGGGGGAGCTCAAGAGCCAAGCAGGCATATTTTAGGTGAATGCCTTTGGGAACAGAGGCATTACTCAGGCAGGGGCAAAGGGGAGGTCTGGTGGAGGCTAGGTGAGGAAGAAACCAGCCAGGTGGGGCAGATGCCCTGGGGAGGTGACCGGAGGCCAGGCTGTGACTCGGCTTGAAGCCAAGCCAAGGGGGTTGGATTTCACCTCTCAGGCAATCAGGAGCCGACATGCAAGTGACATAATCACCATTGGTCTATCAGGAAGGTAGCTGGCAGCTGTGTACATGACAGCTGGGAGTGGGCTCTCACAGCAGAGTGGAGCCAGGATCAGGATGAACGAGGGAGGTACAAAATCAAGGGGGAACCAGAAAGCTCAGCAATCCAGATAAATATTACTTTAATGCAGTATTTTTTAAAGATCGAAATTAATGCAAGAAAACCCACAATTAAAAAAAAAAAAATCCAGGGGCGCCTGAGTGGCTCCATCAGTAAGTATCTGCTTTCAGCTCGGATCAGGCTCAGGTCATGATCTCAGGTCTTGGGATCGAGCCCCTCATAGGGCTCCCTGTTCAGCA
>NW_024424897.1:13544888-13587880 GCF_017311325.1 Ursus maritimus | reverse complement strand
CTGCTTCTCCCACCCCCCTCCCCTGGCTCTTGCACTCTTGCTCCCATGCTCGCTCGCTCTCAAATAAATAAATAAAATCTTTAAGAAAAAAAATCCAAATTGTAAATAAAGGCAGGCTGTTGCTGTTTGTTTTACAACCCTGGTTTCTTATGCACCTGGCCGTGAAAACCTCCCCCCACCTCCCCATCCTCCACCCCCACTCCACTGGGTGAGTCGTGAAAACCTCCCCCCACCTCCCCATCCTCCACCCCCACTCCACTGGGTGAGTCGTGAAAACCTCCCCCCACCTCCCCATCCTCCACCCCCACTCCACTGGGTGAGTCGAAGAGGGCTGACAATGATATGGGAACAGACTGAACAACATGAGGCTTTATATATATTGGTGGTTTTTTTTTTAATATCGTAGAGCTTTTATTAACTTTTCCCACTCGGTTCACAATATGGGAGGATATTTTGATAAGTGCACAGAGGGACACACAGCCTTTTTGGCCTCGGGCTCCAATATGGCTCAGCAGGGCTCTCAATAGACCGGGCAGTAAATGAAGAGGGACTGCCCTAAAAAGCAAGAGCAAATGCCCAGAGGGAGAAAGAGGAGAGGCTGGATTCAAGCAACATTTCTAGGGCAGACAAGAGAGAGATGGAAATGCAGGAAGGAGTGTGAGCCTAGGGCTCAGCTCGAGCAGAATTTATTCTACCCAACTACAACCCAAATGCTTCAGGGGCAAAAATCCCATTCAGCTCGCCTTTTGTATCATTTTGCACCCAACTCAATAAGTTCCTATTAACTAAGTGGAAAAGAAGAGCTTAAATCCAAAGCACACATGACTGAAACCAGAAATGTGTGGTTCCTACTTCACACTGCCTCCCTCAATGAAGCACTGGGCACACTCATGGATATTCAACACACACAAGCCATGAATGATGACTAAGACCCCCAAAGTCTATTAGGGTATTGGAGCGACACTCTCCTGTCATCCTCCCATCTCCTTTCGCATCCTTAGGACCAAGGAGGAGAATAATTAAAGTAAGGGCTCAGCTTCTAGTCCCTGCAGCTCCAATCAGACTAGAAGAAAGGCTGACAAAATTGTTGTTTCCAGCCCCCTCATACAATTGGAGAGATAAGTGAGCTGCTTGACAGTTTTCCGTATCAAATATTAACTGCGCTCCCACTGCGCCCTCCTCCCCTGATTCCCACTCTGCTCATGTTAGCTTCAGCCTTACGCGATAAGAACATTTGCTCCATCTCCGTGGTGCAAATCAAAGGCCAGCTCAGGACTGTGGACAGTTCAAGGGACAATAAGAGGGAAGCGTCATCCAGATGAATCACCAGGTGTAGAAATCGGCTCAGGAGAGACTGACAATGACCAAGGAGACCTTCATAAACAAAAGCCGTTACGAAACCTAACTTCTAAATGGCTTCAGAAGGCTCAGGGGCTCTGAGAGGGAGGTACAGAGATGACAACTTGGGGCCCGTGGCGAGGCCCAGGCAAGAAGCTATGACTAAACAGGAAATGGGTTACTTAGCAGTTGAACGGATGTATGAGTGTTCAAGGCATAGGCACGGGGCTCCACTCTGATACACCCTACAAAGTGAAAACAAAGCTGTGTTAACCCTGACAGCTGTATGAGAGGCTTGTGTGCTTAGGTGGTACCTGCCTGGGTCTCCTGGAGAACTTAATTCTCTGTGAATAATAATGAATGTGGCTTAAAGCCACCATTTACTGAGAGTCTACTATGCACCCAGTGCTTCCGGGGCAGAATTCTTAAACCACCCAAAAGCCCGGCAGGCGGAAAGCGTTCTCTTCGTTTTACAAAAAGCAGCTCAGAGAGGTTAAGTCATTTGCCTGAGGTCACGGAGCTGCTCCAGAGGGAGCTAGATTCCAAACCCGGAGCAAAGCCAGCCTTAGAGGAATGAGAAACTTTTCATTTCAAGCTCTCAATTACCTCACTTTTGCTCAGAGGGAGGTGAATGAGGCCGAGTCCACCGGTGCAGAGTGAGAGCCAGCCTTCGACGTTTTAATATTTTGTTCATCATGGGGTATTTGTGCTAATTAAAATTTTTTTAAGTATCTCGTATTAAAATATTATTTATGAGTTCTTTGCACCCAAGAGGCATGTCTCATTGGCCTCACCCTCAGTTTGGCTCTGCTTCAGGCTGCTGGTGACCTGTGATCACCTGAATGAAGCTTGTGCTCTCACTGCTGTTTGACTTTTCACCTTCCTCCCGGCTCTAGAGTTTTCTATACTGCCTACTGGGAAAGAGGTGTTTGTTTTCAGTTTTTTATTTGCTTCTTTCCTTCTTTTGTTTGTTGTTGTCATTGTTGTTCTGTTTTGTCTTTTCCTTTATCCTCCTTCTTTATTCACCCCTGGCCGGGATGCTTATAAGCAAGAAATGTGGCAAAAGGTGATAACTGGAAAATGCTGCAAAAACTTTCTTGCAATTCATGAATATATCTAAGCACACTTACCAAGGAAGCATCTAAGAGTAATGTCGTGCCCCCTGCCCAAGGCTGTAGAATACATTTATTTTTACAAGAAATGAGCTCCCGCAATAATCAGATCTTCACACATCTGCTTCAAAAAATTATCTCCAAGTCCCATTACCAGACACAAAATTAAATAAATACTCTGAGCTGAGGCTGTGGGTTGTCACTGGTAGCTGCAGGGAGAAAAGTCATCCTTTTTATTTCTAAACTTTTGTTTCTACGAATGTGATACTGTTATGACATACCCTGGGATAAGGAGGGGAACGGCTACGCCAACAGCAAACACAGCTGTTTTGATTGGTATTCTGTGGGTTTTTTTTTTTTATTAACTAAATACAGTGTTGATTAATAAAAAAATCAACATTAGGATGCTGATCAATGAACACAGAAGAGAAACTGACATAGAAATTGACTCCGTCCAGGTACACATCCCTAACCAGGTTTGCCATTTCAGCCCTGATTTCAATAAAAGAAGCATTCATTCAGCACCTACTGTGTGTCCAGAAGCCAGGAATTCGAATCACCAAGACTAAAGGCCAGGTTTCCAGGGCATCACCGTTTGAACCCACGTTTTACAGGAGAATGCAGTCCATTTGTTTAATTAAAAAAAAAAAGGCTTGATCTCGGTCCATATACATTTTCTATAAGACAGGCCAAAAGAACGTACACGAGCAGAGAGGGTGGACCTCTGGCAGGATTACAATAAAATTAAATTTTTGTGGCCTGGGGTTTCCTCTCCCTTTTCAGCACTTTCAACGCTAAACCAAAAAAGAACAGGAGCAATAAGCCCATGGCAGGACGGCGCTTCTCGATTGCTCCTCCAGTTCCCCTAAGTTGACCTAGCTAATGAACATTTAAAAGGGAGGAAGGAGAAATTACCGCTGGGCTCGGAAAATCGATGTTTAAAAGTCCAGATTCTAAAACCCACACCTACTATGCATTAGAAAGTCATTTAGGCCCTCACTCTGTCCTCTGCACCCGAATTCTAACAAAGACCTTAATCTGGTTTCTCAACCCACAAGAGTTTAGAGGACACACAGCAGAAGGGGTGGTGGCTGCACTGACTCGAAGAGCCCATGCCCTATGGATGGCCAGTTATGATTATCGTATTTAATGGCCCAGTCTTGGGCCTATTCACTCATTCATTCATTCATTCATTCATTCATTCATTCATTCATTCATTCTACCACATTCATCAGAAGCCTCCTCAGGCTCCTAGTGCTCCTTCAAGTTCCCAGTAATACCACCCTCCCTGACTTCAAGGGAGGTCTACAGAGCTACCCGCGCTCCTGGTAAGACCACGCCCCCCACCCCCACCCCAGTGCAAATCTCCTGACACCAAAGACCCTTAGGAGGTGTATCAGTCCCCCATTACTGTGGTAACAGAATACTATAGACTGCAGGGCTTGAAGCAACAGAAATTGACTCTCCCACAGTTCTGGAGGCTAGAAGCCCACAATCAGGCATTAGCAGGGTCATACTTCCCCTGAAGGCTCTAGGGAAGAATCATTCCTCTCCTCCTTCAGCTTCTGGTGGCCCCTGGCGTCCCTTGGCGTGTGGCTGCATCCCTCCAATCTCTGCCATGTGTCTTCACATGGCGTCTTCAGTGCCTCTGTGTCCTCTCTTCCTCCTCAATGACACCAGTCATTGGATTTCAACCCAAAAAATGATTTCACCTCAAGGTCCTTAATAATTATATCTACAATGACCCTATTTCCAAATAAAGTCTCATTCTAAGGTTCCAGGTGGATGTGAAGTTTGAGGGGACCCTATTCAACCCACTACTGATTCCCCATCTTCCAAAAAAAAGCTGTCAGGACAAATCCCCTTTACCTCAGCATCCGCGGAAGTCCAAGAATCCCAAGCGCCCGACTTTTACCCCTGCTCCCACTGTTATCTCAACTTTCCACACAGCAAACAGAATATATATATAATTATACACAGCTAAATATATATAGTTATATATTTTATACGTATCATATAATAAGTACAAATCAAATCATATCACTCCCCTGCTTACGAATCTCAGTGGCTCCCACTCTAAGAGAACATTTCCCAAACTCCTGGCCACCTTCCAAAGCCCGACAGTCTGCCCTAGGTGTACTTCCCAACTTTCCTTTGTTCTCCCTCCCCTACCTCACCACTTCCTGCTCTCCTCCTGGTGCACCCAGCTTTCCCTTTACTCACTTCCTTGCCCAAACACACCAAGGTCATTCCAGCACTCACTGATCCCTCCCTCTGGACGACAGTCCTCCAGATTGTCACATGGATCAGACCATTGTTCAAATGTAAAATCCTCAAAAAAGCCTTCTCCACCCATCCTATTTAAAATAACACATGTGGGGGCCCTGGGGGGCTCACTTGGTTAAGTGCCTGCCTTCAGCCCAGGTCATAATCTGCTCAGCAGGGAGCCTGTTTCTCCCTCTCCCTCTGCCTGCCTCTCCCCCTGCTTGTGCTCTTTCTCGCTCCATATCTGTCAAATAAATACATAAAATCTTTTTAAAAAATTAAAAATAAATAAAAATAAAAATAAAATAACACAGGCTCCCCACCCCCTACCCCACATACACGTACTCCTTAGGTCACTCTTGATTACATTACCCTAATTTAATTTTTCTTTACAGCATGTAATACCATCTAAAAACATCTTACTTCCACGTTTGCTAATTTACAGTGTGTGTCCTACAATAGATTGTCAGCCCCATGAGGGCTTCACAGTTTAGTGAGGGGATGCAGATACGTAAAAAGTACTAACACTTAGGAGGCCAGAACTGTTCTGTGGATTTTATCTCACAACAATCCTACAAGGTAGGTACTGTTATTATTCCTATTTTACAGGTGAAGTAACTGAGATAGGGTAACTTGCCCAAGGGAAGACAGGGTTCACACCAGGCGGTCTGACTCTAGACCCTGTTCTATTGGCTTTCTTGTCTTGGCCAGCCTCCCAAGCAAAGATTACAGCACTTTGCCACAGGGCATCTACAGGTGATGTAATAGGCCTTTGGGGGCCGGATGAGGAAAGTCCGCTTGAGTGGGGGTGGGGTTTCCTTTTGTAGCTGAGTTCTCAGGCAGAGGAGGCAATCAACAAGTGCAGAATGGACAGAGAGCACGAGACAGTGTGGCCAAAGCAGACTGCATTCAGTGGAATGCACAGTAGTTTCTGGTCGTCCTCTGTAAACATGGGGAGGGGACACTGGACTCTGGCTCCAAGTCTGAGGTGTCAGCATGAAGTACTGTGGCTGCAAGACTCATTCTCGACCTGTGGCCTGGTCCTAAGCACTGAGCTCTTGCCTGCTTAACACCTGTAATCAAGGCTCTCTCTTAAACCAGACATAGCTTGTGCTTCTGGGCCCCAGCCTTGCTCAGCTCCATCTCCCAGAGAGCCAGGTCCTGTTCTAAGCCCCAGGAGCAATGCCATTTGCCAGCTGATGCCTTTCTAGAGCTGGCTTCCCTCAGTCTGGCTCCACTAAGCCCATATCTGATGGTGATGGCAAGGAGAAAATAAGAAAAGGATCAAAAGCAGAAGAAGGAGGGGGAGCCTGAGTGGCTCAATTGGTTAAGTGCCTATCTTTGGCTCAGGTCATAATGCCAGGGTCCTGGGATGGAGTCTTAAGTCTCAGGCTCTCTGCCCAGTGGGGAGTCTGCTTCTCCCTCTCCCTCTGCTCCTCCCCCTGCTTGTGCTCTCTCTCTCAAATAAATAAATGAAATCTTAAAAAAAAAAAAAAAAAAGAGGCAGAAGGGAAACTATTTAGTGCAGGAAAAAATGGCCCTTTTGCCAAACATCTGCAAGTCCTATTCTGTGATTCATTTGGGTCTCTGTTCAAATGTCACCTCATCAAAGACTTTCTCCCATCTCTCTCCCCATGCCTGCTCTCTGTCCCTTTACTCTGCTTTTTAAAAAAATCTCTCCCTGACATTGTATTTGTATGTTTTGTATGCTTATATGTTATTGCCTGGATCTCTCCCACAACCCCCAGCAGAAGACAGGGAGTCTGTTTTAGTCATTGTTGCATATCCTTAGGGCTCAGAGCAGTGCCTGGCACATAATACTCACTTACTAAATAGTGGTAAGCTGCAAGAAAACAACAGTCCCCACGTACCTGAAATCGGTAGGTAGAACACACTCTGAAAGCTGACGTTTACAAAGATCTCTGAAGAAGTCAAGGCAGGGAAGTATTTATTTTTTCTTAGGAGTAAACAAGATAATGTTCCTAAAGACAGTAACAAAGTTTCTGGAATACAGCAAGCTCATAGAAACATTAGCTACAACTATAGGAAACATTCTAGAAACATTTACATGCTCTGGGTAAACCTCCCTTACCAGGAACACCCAGCTCATTTCCTGAGAGTTTGAGATGATTGGAGCTTTCCTGGAGAGCGAATCCACTGGGGAAATAGGAGGTAGTGCGGGTGTGGTCAGTTTCTGGACAAAACTGAAAATATCTGATAAAGATATTTGCCAAAGAGAGGACACTCT
Source organism: Ursus maritimus (assembly GCF_017311325.1). Lineage (NCBI taxonomy): Eukaryota > Metazoa > Chordata > Mammalia > Carnivora > Ursidae > Ursus > Ursus maritimus. Next base: position 13,580,917 of record NW_024424897.1, on the reverse strand, counting down.
ATTTATTTATTATTCTTAGGTGTGGGGGGGGGGGAGAGAGAGAATCCCAAGCAGACTCCCCACTGAGCACACGGCCGTATTCGATCCCAGCACCCTGAGATCATGACCAGAGCCAAAACCAAGAGTCAGTCGCCCAACTGACCAAGCTACCCAGGTACCCCACCACAAAGGAGACTTTAAATAAAGGTGTTCCTGNNNTGAAATAAATATACAGTCCGCTGTCGAGAAAGGCATGAGTTTAGACGAAACGATCGGCACTGAGCCCTTGCAGATCAAGTATGTGTGGAGATGTGTGAACTCTGCGTGTCTCCCTGCTCCTGCTTTGAAGAGGAGCTGTGGTGGGGGACAAACCTTTATCAGCAGTCAAGGCCACAGAAACTAGTCTGTTTGACAAATTACCATGTAATTAAACAGAGGGCGCATGAGATCTATTTTAAGCACATCCTTTCCTTAGTCTTACTTTTCCGCTCAACTTCCAAGTCCTCACCAGCCAAAACCGCAGCTGAAAAACTGCAGTTTAAAAACTGCAACCTCACTGTACTATCAAGGAATTTTTCTCATCGTACCCCAGAACCAAACTGCCTGGCGAGCTGCGGTGCTGTCGTGAATGCTACTGTAGAAAGAGGCTGACAGGAGGTGAAAACGGGTAAACTTGAGGGTAGACAGGAAACAAACACACAAGTGTTTTTCACGTTAAGGATCCTTCATGGGATACCACATCATCACGTGGAACACATAACAGACTTCTTTCAACGCTCCAAGTTTTCATATCCCAAAAGCAGCAGAGGGAAGGAATGATTCTGAGAGGTTAACGTTTGTAAACTCCTTTGCATTGGAAACCGTCTTAAACTCTCTATTAATCTTATCTCTACACCTCTGAAAGGTACCCCTTTTGCAGATGGGCAAAATGAGGTTCAGAAAAGTTGAACAGGGTGCCTGGGTAGCGCAGTCGTTAAGCGTCTGCCTTCAGCTCAGGGCGTGATCCCGGCGTTCCAGGATCGAGTCCCACATGGGGCTCCTCGGCTGGGAGCCTGCTTCTTCCTTTCCCTCTCCCCTGCTGTGTTCCCTCTCTCGCTGGCTGTCTGTCACATAAATAAATAAAATTAAAAAAAAAAAAAAAAGAAAAAAAAAAAGAAAAAGAAAAGTTGAGGGATGTGCCCCAAGTGGCTGGGATTCAGAACCGGTCCCTGAAATTGGGTTGTTCAAAAGCAATGCTCTTTTGGCAACATTGATGACTCCTCGATGATTCCTAAATGCTACTGTATCTCCAAGTTTGTAAAGGTTCATTGCCAGAGGGAAAAAAAAAACAAAGCGAGTGCAGTCTGTTGTCACAAAGCTAAATTTATTCACTACTGAAATCCCTAAACTATACCCTTTTCAATGTGTCATGTTGAAATATTCTTTCATAAAAGCAAGGATATTTTGACATGAAAATTTCCCCCAAATCATGAAAACAAGCATGAAAAATTAATGAAGGAATCACAATATAAGTTTTAGAATATCCTTTTTCTGCAACATCATAAGTGGATGATCTTACATCAATCAATGAAATTTCTTCTGAAATTTTACTGACCCATGAAATAAAAGACTGGCACCACTGCACTATAATCAGTATTTTTCAATTTACCCATCAGTAGCTCATGAAATGATTTTAGTCGGTCAATACCTACGCCCTCTCCTTTCTTTCTTTGCCTTCGATAAAATAGAATAGACAAGTAGGAAAAAAACCATCACAGCTAAGGACAGGTAGCAAAAAGGTTAACTAATGTTTCATGAAACTCTTGTTTTAATTTTATAAATGTAAATGCAGGTTTGTCCTGGGTCAGATTGTAAAATGTACTTCTTACTGTGGGTTACGGTCAAGAAATTTGGAAAGCCTCAGCACAGTTTTTCTTGAGAAATACATTTTCGTTATTGAACAGTTGTAAAACATAGAAAAATCACAGAAGTCATCTATAATCCCATTATTCACAAATGACTATAATTAATATCTGTATCTCTTAGGCACAGTCTGGTTCTCTATCATAGAAGACACTAGCTGGACACACAAACACTGAATATCCCTAAATCCTATAGCGCTGGTAGCATGATTTAAATAAATAGAAGACCATCCCTCCATGGCATGGGGGTAGAGGGGAGATGCCCTCAAACAAAACCAACTAGTGTCACTTCAGATGCTCAGGCATCCATCAATCTCTGATTACATCCACTGATAGGTAGAATTGATTTCTACCCACCCACTCACAGGAAAAATGCAGTCTTCCACCTTAAAGGTAAGCATCTGATTCCACCATTAACATCTTCAACGAAGATTCAATCAAATCAGATGATATATTCGCCTGGAATTTTGCTTCCGAGTGTTAGATATGGTTTATTTTTAGCCTTGGGAGTGAAGGAACTTGCGTTAACAGGTCCTGGTGTGAATAATCAGTTCACAGCCAAGCTCGGGGTGCAGCCAATGTTCATGTGCAACGGAGGATGACTTTGAAAATATGGCAAATCCAGCTTGCACTCCTCTTGTGAGAGCGGTGGGGTCAGAGCAGGTTTCGGTAGTGAGAAAGTGTAAACTGTGGGAGCAGAATAAAGTAGCCAGGGTGGTCTCACAACACCACAAAGCCCTCCATGCTAGTGTGGACTCATCCCAGACAACCAGGAGAACTTCTCCCGCGGGAATTGTGGGAGACTGGCTCAGGATCAGGAGAGTCACCTGGGATGGCACTAAAGAGTTTGAGGGATCTCAGGCTTGCGTCTCCTACAGAGGAGAAATGCATGAAACATGCTTCTGAGAACCTTGCTGGCATGTGAAAATTAACTTCAAAGGGAGTAAGAATTCAAACATCAATTAATTTGTTTCATACCAAACACGGGTGCCCTTACCAAGCTTTTATAGGGATCCAGTTTCCAGGAAATAAACGTGGACCACTTATGTAAAAATTAAGTTGTGAGAAAACATTGTGATAGGGGCGCCTGGGTGGCTCAGTTGGTCAAGCGGTGGACTCTGGATTTCGGCTCAGGTCATGATCTCAGGGTCATGGGGTAGAGCCCCAGGTCGGGCCCTGCGCTCAGCACAGAGTCTATTTGTCCTTCTCCCTCTCTCTGCTCCTCTGTCTGTTTGCTCTCTCTCTTTCAAATAAATAAATAAAATCTTAAAAAAAAAAAAGAAAGAAAGAAAGAAAGAAAAAGAAAACACTGAGATATGTAAATATGGAAACTCTTTTTCTCTATTATAGTCAAATGAGCTGCTTACTCCAAAGTATGTTTTTCATACTCGCAGGGGTCCAGGAAGTTTATGATAATCCAAGCCGGTGTCAGCACACCAGGGACTGCAGGCTAGTGGCCCATTTGGTTAAATAAAGTTTTACTGAAACACATTCACATTCATTCCAATAAACCACTGTCTATGGCTGTTTCTGAGCTACAACAGCAGAGCTGAATGATTGTGACAAGACGTGTGATGGCCTACAGAGCCAAAAACAGTTACTTGCTGACCCTTTAAGAGAAAGTTTGCCTATAGCAAGGATTTCTGTGGAAGCAATGTGCCTCCGTAACAGGTGGCATATACTGAATAAGTCCTGGCCATTCTGAGGGCCTCTTCCTCCTGTACAAGGAACTGGTGATTCTTCTCCCTCTACAGAGGTCATTTATTAAGGGGCGCATATGAATAGCTGTAAAATGTAACAGGAATGCCAGTGGAGTCTGGATTGGTGTTAAGCCAATTTCAGAGAAGTGTGACTTTCAGGGTCACAAGGAATCTACTCAAAACCTCCCCTATAACACCAATCTGGATGTTTCAGTACTGAACCTAGAAGAGGATAAAGACACCCAAAAAGTAACACTGCAGGGACACCTGGGTGGCTCAGTCAGTTGGGGATCTGCTTTCGGCTCCGGTCATGATCCCAGAGTCCCTGGATTGGACACCCCATGGGGCTCTCTGCCCAGCGGGGAGTCTGCTCTCCCTCTTCCTCTGCCCCTCCCTCTGCTTGTGTTCTCTCTCAACTCGTGCTCTCTTTCAAACAAATAAATAAATAAGTAAGTAAGTAAATAAATAAAATCATTTTTTAAAAAAAGTAAGAGTGCAACTCTCTGCAAGTAGAACTGGGGCTGCATATTCCTTACAGGCTGGATACAAATCTGGAGCCTGCTCTTGAAACTCTCCTTTTTCTTTTAGCAACTTTCTTCTACTTGGCCTTTGCCTTTGGATGGAAACCCAGACACACACCTGGGCACACACCCATCTGCATTCAAACTCAGGCAGACCACACACCCTTGTAGGCTAAAAATCCTGGCCACCAGATTTCAACTCTCTATACCAAGCCCCTGTCCTCACCTGCTGAGAAGGCCACACCTGCTGAGCAAGGTCACAAGGATGCTGCAGGTGAATATCACCTCCTCCATGCAAGGCCTTTGGAGCGGACAGATTTTTCAACACATCATGGGTCTCATGTCTGTCAGGGGAAAGACCTTTATCTGACTTGAAACACATGATCTGAAAGCCAAACCCAAATCTCAGTGTCATCTTGACAATATTTCTATTAAATAAAATCCTCTGTTTTGTTGGGGGCTTTTTAAATCAATCTGCCACAAAAAGCTTCTGGACAAGTTAATAATGCACATGCCTGACTCACACTCTCCAGCGAGCACTCCTCCACAAAGAATCAATGGACTTTGTTCAACCTATCAAAACAGTGGGCAACTGAACAGTAATACAATTAAAATGCAGCTCTTCCTTATATTCTTTTCTATATTAAAAAAAAAAAAAAAAAGCAAGTATGATGAAGTCTTGGGAGTCCCAGAACCAAGACATAGCTGGGTTCAAACCTGAGCTCCAACCCTGATAGCAGAGCTAACACCTACTAAACGTATATTCCATTTAGGCATGTACACACAACCACTACTTTTCAGCCCATTTTTAAGGATGAGCAAATTGAGCTTAGGGAGTTGAAGTGACTTGTTCAAGGTCAAACACTTAATAAGTGGCAGAACTGGGATTCAAACTTAGTCTGGCTCCAAAGCCGTGTTTTGTCCCTTCCTCCCACCCCCCACCCCCGACTCTACAAAACAGTAGTCAGACAATGTCAAAGGTCTCTGACCTCCTCTCTTCCTGGGAGAGGCCTGAGAACATGCTGTTTCGTCTCTCCTTTTATTCTTTCGAAGCATATGCTAGCATGTCGTTTCTTCAGATGATTTGGCTTAAGCCTTCTTCATTACAGTCACAATTGAGTCATACTTCCTGCAAATTCTACCGGCTCACTTGCTGGGTTCTGAGGGTTCACGGATTCTTGGCTCATCTCTCCTACTGTGAATCTTAACTCCAATTTGAGGTCATTTCCTGTCACCCTCATGCATCACCTACATGTGGAATTTGCCTCTCAATACTATTTCTGGAAGGTCTCTATAATTGCCTTGACCCTACGAGACTGTGAGCCCCGTCGAGGAAGGATTTGCTGGCTCATTCATCACTGTATTCCCAGAACTTGATATTTACTAGATGGTCACTGCATCTTTGCCACATTTCAAGATTAAAGTTAACTTCGCCCCTCTTAACACTGTTGGTGGGAATGCAAACTGGTGCAGCCACTCTAGAAAACAGTATGGAGGGTCCCCAGAAAGCTAAAAACAGAACTACCCCATGACACAGCAATTGCAGTACTAGGTATTTACAAGGACACAGAAAACAGATTTGAAAGGGTACACGCACCCCAATGTTTACAGCAGCATTATCAACAATAGCCAAATGGTGGGAAAAGCCCAAATGTCCACTGACTGATGTATGGATAAGGAAGACATGGCATATTTCTACATTGGAATATTACTCAGCCATCAAAAAGAATGAAATCTTGTCATTTGCAACCACGTGAATGGAACTAGAGGGTATTATCCTAAGTAATACAAGTCAATCTGAGAAAGACAAATACCATATGACTTCACTCATATTTGGAATGTAAGAAACAAAACAGATGAACATATGAGAAGTGGGAAAAAAAGAGAAAAGGAAACAAATCACAAGAAGGTGATTTAACAACAGAGAACAAACTGAGCGTTAATGACAGGAGGTGGGTGGGGTTGGCCTGTTACGGTTATTAGGGAAGGCACTTGTAATGAGCACTGGGTGTTGTATGTAAGTGATGAATCACTGAATTCTACTCCTGAGACCAATATTACACAATATGTCAACCACCTAGAATTTAAATACAAATTGGAAAAGAAAAAAAAAATTAAGTAACTTCACTAAGGCCAAGCAAGACGACAGCTTTAGGCAAAGTGATTTAAGAACAGTCATAACCTGGGTGAGGGCTATCTGGTAGAGGAACCTGCCTTCTCTCGATGCCAGACTATGCATAAGGATTTTGAAACAACATAAATGGGTTCCGGGGTTACCATTCTCTGTTTCAAGTCTTTGGCACCCAGGTAAAAGCTGTACATCCTAGATATGGGCTGTATGTGTGGATGAATCCAACACAGGGTAAAAAACTAACAAGTCTTGTTCCATCTGCCAAGTCCTCACTAGCGCCACAAAGAAGAAAGCCTTCTCGCAGCCCATGTGAGAGGAAGCCAGCGAGGGCTATGCAGCGGTCTCCCGAATTAAGTGCCATCCTCCCTTCTACCCCCACAAGGACCTACAGAGCCCACCAAAGAGACTGGAGCTGAGTATGGCCTCGCTAACATCATGGATAACATATTACTCATGGCTGATGAGACTCTTACTAGCTTCATTACGAAGCAGGACCCACATGAGGCATTGATTTTCTTTCCACTACATACGGACACAAGTAAAGGACGAATGATTTGATCTGAAGAAATACTGGAAAATAAGCCTGAGTACTGAGACACTGAAGTGCTCCTAGAATGAGAAAATATATTAAATGTCAGACAATGGCACGTAAATAAAAACACAAATAGGAAACTGCACTGCTTCATCTCTGTACGCCCCCCAAGAATTTAGAAACTTGGCTGCACACAGAGATTCCCGCTCCAAGGTGTCCAGCTGTGTTTAGAGGCATGCCGACAGGCCATGACTTAGTAATTCCCGAGAACCTTCCTTTGAAGGTTTTTGAATCATATTTAATACCAATCATGTCATAAAAAGACTCACTAATCATTGATCAATGAAATATATTCCCTTCCACAGAGTGCCTTTTTTTAGCTCCAATCTGAAAAGCATTGTTTTCCTGCCACCCACTCAGGGATCAAAGACAGAAGAATGTCAGGCCCATGAGCACAAAGCAAAATGAAAGCGTGACTGGTCTCTGATCACTTTGTGCTTTAAGTGCAGGCACACGTGGATCATTCTGGAACAAAATGGGTTTTTTGTTCTTGTTGTTTAATGAGTCAACGTACTGTGTAATTCAGGAAAAAGAGGGTCTTCCTTTTCTCAGAATTTTCCTGATCTCATATTTAAGGTCAAAACTAGAAAGTGTCCCACGAGGTAGGAAAGTCTGGCTAGCTCTTACATCTGAAGCATGCACCGAACCCACAAAACTTGAGGCAAGGACACAGAAAAGGATCCATGAGTCTGGCACAGCAATTTGAGATGCTATATGCTGGATATAAATCTGTCTTCCTAGGAAATGCACCATATCTATGCTCGGCCCCAGAAATAGGAAGCTTCTAGAATCAGTGCCAAGGAGATGCAGCTGAGGGAGCAATGGAGAGCACTTCCATTTCTTCACCATATGTACCTATTTTTCCCCCCTCAGCTGCTATACCTGCCTGTCTTTTCCAACTTCACACGGCCATCTTTCTTTTTGCTTTCACAATTTTTCTCTCCCTAAACAAGCTCTTCCTCGTGGTTGTGAGCCACAGTCCCTGCTTAATTTCACTGAATTGGCAACCCAGTGTTAATCTGGGCCAGAGGATACTCTGCCCCTTACCAGATCAGCTGGCATAGACAGAACCAGTTACTTTGTAACGCCAACCTAATCCTAAACAGTAACCCAAGGGATCACACCGTGTCCATGTCCTGTGGTCAAGGGCATTTGTTTTCATCATGATCACACTAATAACCAGGATTCCTAAAATGACCCCATACTTAGTTGCTGATTTCTTGTTTGTTTCCTCCCCCCTCCAGCAAGACTGTTTTGTCCAACGTAAATCTGTCTATCTAGCCAAAGAATGAAAAATGGGAGGCTCTTGTGATAGAACTCTTTGCGTGAAAACACTGAAATTCCGGCTCCGTGCATTGTAATTTTTAGGTCACTACTTACTAAGCAAAGTTAGAATATTCCATTTAAATGTAAAATTGTCTTCTCCCAGGACCAGCAGAGCAGCACTGCCATAAACAAACCAACTGGGCAAGTTAGAAATTTTGTCTCTAATAAAAATGGGTATTCTGGAGGCTTTGTATATAGACTGCAAGGCAATGAGCAGATCTTAATCTACTGCCTAATCACCTCCTGATAATGAAGTCATGTGCCTAGGAGCCTAAAGACTCCAGTCATCTGTGGGTAAGAAGATTTATGCCACAAACTTCCCAAGGAAAGGATACTCCAATATGTCTGCTTCACTTCACCAACTAAGCAGTCAAAACTCCATGTCTGCGGGATATCAGGGAGATATTTGCAATGGTAATGACCCCAAAGGTAGGCTACCAGCAGGACAGCTGATAAGTTATTTCAAATGTGTGCAAATATAAACATGATCCATAGCAAAGGACATTCAGAATTTTATAGAAAAAAAGAAGAGATTCAATTTGGGGCTTTAAATGCTCTTTGTGTGGGGCGCCTGGGTGGCGCAGTCGTTAAGCTTCTGCCTTCGGCTCAGGGTGTGATCCCAGCATTCTGGGATTGAGCCCCACATCAGCCTCCTCCGCTGGGAGCCTGCTTCTTCCTCTCCCACTCCCCCTGCTTGTGTTCCCTCTCTCGCTGGCTGTCTCTGTCAAATAAATAAATAAAATCTTAAAAAAAAAAGAAAAAAAAAAAAAAAGAACCAGGAGGGTCCTGAATGTTGGGACAATTTTCATTTAAAGGGCAACTTAGATCATTGATAGAACTTCTTCAATGGTGATGGAGATGCCACGTTAAACGAGAGAGAAATGTGATAGAGCGAACATCGTATTTCTCAAATATGGCAAGGACCCCACCCAGGAACCTCAGCATCCCTGCACCTGGGAACCCTGGGGTGGGGTGGAGGGGCAGGGGCAAGGAATCTAGGCAGAAATACACTTCATCTGCCACAGCTCCCCATGACCACCTTGTTTTTCCTAGGTTTATACATCTGTATATTTTTATACACTATAAGCTAACAGTGGGTGAAATTATGCAAAACCCCACAGTAAATCAAAGAGCATTACATATGGACAACGGAAAGGAGGTGTAGGGCGCCTGGCTGGCTCAGTCGGTAGAGCATACGACTCTTGAGGGGTTGTGAGTTCATGCCCACACTGAGTGTAGAGATGACTTAAAAATAAAGTCTTTTAAAAAAAGAAGAAGAAAAGGAGGCGTACATTTATGTACAAAAAAGGACAAAACCTTATTTGGAAAGTTAAGTGAATTTTCAGAGTTGGTACATGTGTTCATAAGACTCCAGTCACAGCCAGGACTGTGGAAAAAAAAAATGCTATTTTCCATATTATTCCATACATAACACAGATACTGCTGTGCCTTCTCACAAGCAAATCAATGTAAAAAAAAAAAAAAAAAGACAGTACCTTTTTACATGTATAATAAATACATAAAGTATTCATTCAGGTGTGTTTTTCAGGCAAGCAGGATTTTCAAAGTCAATGTTTTCATTCTGAAAGATATCACTACTGCCGAGTTAACACGTCTCAGTCAGGACTTGATCGCTTTCGACCAAAGCTCCTTGCAAATCATCCAGAAGAAAAAGGAATATAACATGAACTTCAGGGGCGCCTGGGTGGCTCAGTCGTTAAGCGTCTGCCTTCGGCTCAGGGCGTGATCCCAGGGTCCTGGGATCGAGCCCCACATCAGGCTCCTCCGCTGGGAGCCTGCTTCTTCCTCTCCCACTCCCCCTGCCTGTGTGCCCTCTCTCGTTGGCTGTCTCTCTCTCTCTGTCAAATAAATAAATAAAATCTTTAAAACAAAACAAAACAACAACAACAAAAAACCCCATGAACTTCAGAAAATGTTATAAAACTTCAGAGAGAATAAAGCTTGAACCCAGAGTGAACTTCTGGGTTCAAAAAAGATGTACCATTTTAGATTTCATTTATTAAGGGCATTATATAACCATGTCCATGTAACTGTAACAGCCAACGTTTTATTAGCACAGGATGCAAGGGAGGGGCAGAGGCTGAGGCTGGGAGAAGTCTGCCTAGGAGGACTTTAAATGGACGTAGACTCATATTGTAAAAGAGGCTGCACTGACCCAAGGGATTAGGAGAAGAATGGGACTTGGGTCTTGTTATTAGGAATCTTACAATCTAATGGAAGTGACACCCAGAGAAGTTCATGAGCTAAAGAAAGCTGAAGAGAGGTATGCCCAGCTGGCTCAGTCATAGAGCATGTGAATCTTAATCTTGGGGTCATGAGTTTGAGACCCTTATTGGGGGCAGAGTTTACTTTAAAAAAAAAAAAAAGGCAGGAGAGAACTGAATTATAACTGGAGAGATGGCAGAATCTTCCCTGAGAATGCAGCATTTAAGTGGGAGCTAAGGAGTAGGTAGCATTTGACAGTAGTGTAAGGCAGCAAAAGAGCCTAACAGATGGAGACAATGCGCAAAGACGCCAAAGCAGAAAACCATAGAATATACTTGGGAAATGGATTTCAATTCAAATGCAGATTATGATGCACCCTACAGAAAGAGGCTGTCCTTTGCCCCTGTTATTCTCTACTGCCATAGTGCTAATCATGATTTTTTTTAAAAAGATTTATTTGAGAGAGAGAGAGCGCACGCACAGGGAGGAGGGACAAAGGGAGACGTTCGGTTTTTGTGTTTATTTTTAAGATTTTATTTATTTGACAGAGAGAGAGAGAGCACAAGCAGAGGAATCAGCAGGCAGAGGGAGAGGGAGGAGCAGGCTCCCCGCCAAGCAGGGAGACCAACGTGGGGCTTGATTCCAGGGTCTCAGAATCATGATCTGAGCCAAAGGCAGATACCTAACCAAATGAGGCACCCAGGCTCCCCAAGAGTCTTAAGTAGACTCATGCTCAGCATGGAGCCCTTCGCTAGGCTCAAGCTCATGGCCTAAGCCGAAACCAAGAGTTGGATGCTTAACCGACTGTGCCACCGAGGTGCCTCAGTGCTAATCATGATTTGTCGCGATCCCTGTTTGTACTTATTTCCTATTGTTTATTGTTTGTGTCCACCTCTAAACCAGGGGATGGCAAATTTTAAGAACGTACTCCTGTTTTGTCTGGCTTTTTTCATGCAGCATAATTATTTTGCAATTCTCCCATGTGGTGTGCATAGGTTGCTGTTTTTATTGCTGAGTAGTACTCCACTGAATGGATATACCAGCATTTGTTGATAACATTTACCTGGGGATGGACGTATGGTTGTTTCCAGTTTTAAGTCTTATAGGCAAAGCAGACACAGTTGATTTTAATTCTTGCCTTTACTATTTAGTAACTTTTCTGCTCTCTTTCAAAAATACTGCCATACCTGACCATGGATTGACAACTGCGGAGGCTGGGTGAGGGTACATGGGGCATCATCACACCATTCTTTCTATTTTTGTGTAGCTTTCATGTTTTCTACAATAATAAAAAAATTTAAAGGGTACTTGGTTGGATCAGTCAGTAAAACACACAACTCTTGATCTTAGGGTTGTGAATTCGAGCCCCACTTTGGGTGTGGAGATTGCTTAAATAAGTAAACTTAAAAAAATGTTAAGTTATTATAAAGTGTGTGTGTGTGTGTGTGTAAACGCTAAAAATACTCAATAATTCTTTAGCTGAGCTCATGCGCCATACTTGGGGGCTTTATATAAAGAAGGTTTAAGTTTGATTTCCATATTTGGTTTATTATAGTCATGGGAAGTGTTTGCTAAAAATATGAATTCTTTATTCTCACCTCAGGAGTACTAAATCAGGTCATACTACTAAGTCAGTCTTATAAGCAGACAGTTTAGAAAACACTGAATGCTCTCATTCTGAATGATCTAACCTCCGGTTTTGATTTCATACTGGAAATGAGGAACAGTACATTTAATTCTCCACTATCATCTCTTATGTTTCTATGCTTTCCACTTCTCTTCCATCATTCTCATATTCTCAATACACTGAAATTATATCCAGTAACCAACTAATTACAGAGAAACACCATAATGGAAAAACCATGGGGCAGAACTAGAAAGAAATCTGCAAATGAGAAACAATATAAGAAAAAGGGAAGGGGTGCCTGGCTGGCTCAGTCAGTGGAGCATGCAACTCTTGATCGCAGGGTCATGAGTTCGAGACCCACACTGGGTATGGACCTACTTTAAAAAGGTACGGGGAGGGAAATAAATTTAAGTATAAAAAGAAGTATGTGAGGTGCACCTGGGTGGCTCAGTTGGTTGAGCGTGTGCCTTCTGCTCAGGTCATGATCCCAGGACCCTGGGATTGAGTCCCCGCATCAAGTTCCCTGCTCAACGGGGAGTCTGCTTCTCCCTCTCCCTTGCTCATGCATGGGAGCGTTCTCTCTCTCTCTCAATAAAAATAAACAAATAAAAGTATAAGGTTGAAATGAAGATTCGAATCCAAGACTGTCTCTAGAAGAGGCATGGTCCCACGGTGAAGGAGCTTGGGCTCTGGAGCCAGAATGTCTGGGTTCAAACGCTGCTTCTGCCATTCACGAGTTGTGTGACCTTCGGAAAGTTATTTAATTGCTCTGTGCCTCAGTTTTCCCACTTGTAACATGAGGCGGTAATAGAATACGCTTCATAGGATTGTTGTGTGAATTAAACAGGTTATTTTACATAAATGCTTAGCCCATATTAAGCACCCAAACAATGATAGCCATTATTTGTGAGAGGAATAATGGTCAAGCCCCCCTATCTGCTATTGTGCACCAGTTCTAATAATTAGTTGTCTCAGTCCATTTGGGCTGTTATCACAAAATACCATAAACGGGGTGGCTCATAAACGGAAATTTATTTCTCACAGTTCCGGAGGCTAAGAGGTCCAAGATCAAGGCACCAGTAGATTCACTCTCTGGTGAGGGCCTGCTTCCTGGTTCATAAACGGCTAGGTTCTATGTCCTCACATGGAAGAAGGGTCGCAGGGGCTCTCTGAGGTCTCTTTTGTAAAAACACTAATCCCATGCATGAGGGATCTCAAAGGCCCTACCTCCAAAAAAGCACCATCAGATTGGGAATTGGGTTTCAACATATGAATGGGGGGGGAGGGGGACATAAACGTTCAGTCTGTAGCACTTGGGATTACACCAACTAATTCCTGAGACCAAGTTGCCTCCTTAGGAACTATTCTAGTTCCATTTTCTTTAATACAGGGCCTGATGACCTCCTCAAGAGCCCCTAGGGCTGGGGAACATGTTAATAACCTCCTCCTTCCCCCCACCCTCCCTCCTGCTTCATAACTGACATCCTGTCCCTAAGGCCCACCCTGAGCTGGAGAACTTCCCCACATGCTTCTGGGATGCTGCCAGGCAGGAGGCCAGCATGCTCCAACCACCTGCCTTCCAGAAGCATCTGATCACCTCCTGATGGCCATCCCTGTTGATACCCACCTGCCTGGGCCACACTGGTGGTCTGGCACAACCATGCTGTACTACCCAGGGGCGACTCCCGTGGATTTGTCCCAACCCGGAAGCCATTTCCATCACCCTTTCACGCGATACTACAGGATAAGATAGGGCGTGTTTCTCCTCATCCTCGACACAGTTTTGTCTCAGCCTAACCCCCGTGTACTAATATGTGGAAGCCAAGAAAGGGACGCATCCTCCCACCCCTCCATACCCTGATTCTGCCAACGGCTCTATCAAACTCGCTCCAGATTCTGTGCCAGGGAGCAATAGTAGGCCACCCATGATGTAGCACACATGCTCCTTTACTCTCAGCGAAAACTTTCACCACCTCAACCAGCCAAACATCTGTTTAAACCTCACGCTAATATTTACAAATTAAAGAGATACTAATTACATACTGGGTTCTCCAGCTATTGACCTTTCACTTGTTTAAAATAATTCTTACTAATCAAACATCAGAAGTCTAAACGGCAGATTTCACTTGCAAATACTACAACCTTCCTCTAGGTAATGACTGTTTTCAAAGAGACAACTAAAGAAACAGAATGTTTAAAAACTGAGTTTTCCCAAATGTAACTCTTACACACTGCTGATAGGAGTATAAAATATTACCAGCACCTTGGAAAACATGTGCAGAACTCTACACTCCTAGGCATATTCCCTAGACACTCTCGCACATGGGTAGTAAGAAAGAGTTTCAAGTATTTTCTCAGCAGCAGTGTCCATAAAAGCAAAACTCGAGGAACAACCCAGTGTGCATGGATCGAAGAGTGGATAAATATATTTTGGCAGATTCATATGAAGGATACTACATAGCCGTAAGGGGCACCTGGGTGGCTCAGTGGGAAGACCATGCAACTCTTGACTTCAGGGTCATAAGTTCAAGCCCCACACTGGGTGTAGAGATGGCTTAAATAAATGAATAAATACTTAAATAAAAAAGGATATTATACAACCATAAAAAATTATTGAATTATAGTTAGATGCATCAATCTCACCATCAAAATGTTGAGGGAGAAAGAGCTAGCTTGGCAATACAATGGGGAGAAACAGTCTTTTCAACAAATGGTGCTGGGACAAATAGAAAGTCACGGGCAACTGAATGAATTTGGATAACCACCTTATACCCTATACAAAATCAACTCAAAATGGCCCAAAAACCTAAATGTAAGAATTTAAACTATAAAACTCTTAGAAGAAAACGTAAGTATAAATCTCTGTGACCCTGGATTAAGGAATGGTCTCCTAGACAGGACACCAAAAGCACAAGGAACCAAAGCAAAAATAGATACACTAGTCTTCAACAAAATTTTAAATGTTTGCACTTCAAAGGACATTATCAAGAGAGTGAAAAGACAACCGGAAGGATGGGAGGAAATATTTGCAAATCATGTATCTGATAAGGATCTAACACCCGGAACACAAAAAGAACTCTTCTACCCGATGATAAAAAGACACATAACTTGAATAGAATTTCTCCCAAGATTTGCAAATAGACAATAAGTATGTGAAAAAGATGTTCAACAGCATTAGTCTTTAAGGAAATGCAAATCGAAACCACAATGAGATACTACTTCACACCCTCTAGGATGACTAGAATTAAAAAGAAAGAAAATAAAAAGTGTTAGCGAGGAGGTGGAGGAATGGGAGCCCTCATACACTGCTTGTGAAAATGTAAAAAGTGCATCAACTGTGGAAAACAGTTTGGCAGCTCCTCGGTAAGTTAAACAGAATTTCCATACGACCAGCAATTCCACCCCTAGATATATTTCCAAAAGATCTGAAAACTGGTGCTCAAACAAAAACTTTTACATGACTGTTTATAGCAGCATTACTCACAATAGCCAAAGAGTGGCAACAACCCAATGTCCACCAATGATGACTGCATAAACAAAATGCGGTATGTCCATACGATGAAATATTACGGAGCCGTAAAAAGGAATGAATCACTGATTCATGCCATAACGTGGATGAACCTTGAAAACATTATGCTAAGGGAAAGATGCCAGGCACAGAAAGCCGTATATTGTATGACTGCATTTATATGAGATATCCAGAATATACAAATTCATAAAGGAAGAAAGTAGATTTTGGGACACCTGGGTGGCTCAGTAGGTTGAGCCAGTATGACTCTTGGTTTTGGCTCAGGTCATGATCTCAGGGTCATGCGATCGAGCCCTGCACTGGGCTCCACACTCAGCCCAGAGTTTGCTCATCCCTCTCGCTCTGCCCTTCCATCCATGTTGCTCACTCTCTCCCTCTCAAATAAGTAAATAAATAAAATCTTTTAAAAAATAAAGAAAAATAAAGTAGATTTTGGTTGTCAAGAGCTGGGGGAAAGGGAGTAATAGGGAGTGACTGCCAATGGGTATAGGGTTTCTTTTTGGGTGATAGAAATGTTCTGGAATTAGGTAGTGGTGATGCTTGCACAACTGCTCAGTGAGGAGTTTGCTTCTCTCTCTCCCTCTGCCTCTCCCCCTGGCTTGTGCTCTCTCTCAATCTCAAATAAATAAATAAAATCTTTAAAAAATATATAAATAATAAATAATAAAACCACTGCTCTGTACACGTATTTAAAAGAGTGAATTTGGGGGCACTTGGGTGGCTCAGGCACTTAAGCATCTGACTCTTGCCTTTGACTTTGGTATGATCTCAGGGACGTGGTATTGAGCCCTGTGATGGGCTCCATGTTCAGCTCACAGAGTCTGCTTAAGATTTCTTTCCCTCTCCCTCCTTATGCACATTCCTTCCCCCCCTTATGCACATTGTCTCTCTCTAAAATGGATAAATAAAATCTTTTTTTTTTAAAGTGAATTTTGGGGACGCCTGGGTGGCTCAGTCAGTTGAGTTTCTGCCTTTGGCTCAGGTCATGATCTCAGGGTCGTGAGATCAAGCCCTGCATCAGGCTCCCTGCTCAGTGCAGAGTCTGCTTGGATTTCTCTCTCCCTCTCTCTCTGCCCCTCCCACCGCCCTTGCTCGCACTCTCTCTCTCTCTCAAATAAATAAATCTTTAAAAAAAAGAAAAATGACTGGTGGGGAGTTAAAAAAGAAGGACAATCATGACCCTCGGAGGAGCTCATAATCTAAAGTATGAGTGGCCACCAGCTCCTGAAAGCCACAGCCTCATTTCTTCCTCATAGAATAATCTCAGCAAAGGTTTTGTCATTCCCAGCACTAGCTATGATAAAGGAATCCATTTCATACAATTAAAATATTAAATACATCTTACTTTCTGGGGTTCAGAGTTTTATTCAAAAATTTGTTTCATCTCCCTTTTATAAATTTCCTTTTAAAGACTCAGGAGATAAGTGGAATTAGAATGCATAGTGAATTATAAAAAACTTGTTTACAAGACTTCCTTTTTCACTTGAAGTAATGTACTTTTAAAGCCCTGTTTTAAATGATATCTTTAGATTATCACGCATTCTTATCTAGGCTCTATTAGTTTTTGAATATTCATATAATGACATCTTGAAGTGCCTTGTTGCAAGATACAGTCTAGATAAATATAGAAGCTTTCTAAAAACAATCAAGATTTCCCTCAAGATTTATAATAGCTTTAAGGTAATCTAAAATTGTATCTATGTTTCAGCAAAGAGTTTTTAACTTGATCACTCTCTTCCCAGGAAGGAGGTCAATATTCTCATTTTATATCACAGTTTCTGGGATATACACCGCAAAAGGTATCATTTCTGTAAATAATTCAGGAATACATTTCCATTTTAGGATCAATGGTCTCTACTGATAAAATTAACTTGCTAATGAACAAATAAATGTCAACTTCTCTGGCTGTACAAAGCAATGGTGTTACTGGAGAAAACAGATGGAATTTGTAGTAAAGAGCCCTGGGTTTGAATCCAGCTCTGCCATTGACTTACTGGGTGACTAGCAAATCCTGGGAGCCTCAATTTTCACATCTGTAAAATGAAGATAATAGGATCCACCTTGGATGATGACTGTAAGGATGAAATGAGATAATTGACATAATGGTCCTGGCACGCTAGAATGTTCCACAAATGTTGGCCCACTGTGTTTTCCCTTACCCTGTGAAAGCAAAGCCTTGCTAAGTGAATGCCCACATAAACAAATACATAATTTTAATTAAATGTTTATACACTAAAAAAAATTGGCTTCACCCATTTACTAAATTTTCTCCTCTGCATGCTCAATTATAATCTCAGTTAAAGGGTTTCACAAAACATCTAACAAGAACCAGTTTTTGGGGGCGCCTGGGTGGCACAGTGGTTAAGTGCCTGCCTTCGGCTCAGGGCGTGATCCCGGCGTTGTGGGATCGAGCCCCACATCAGGCTCTCCTGCTATGAGCCTGCTTCTTCCTCTCCCACTCCCCCTGCTTGTGTTCCCTCTCTAGCTGGCTGTCTCTATCTCTGTCAAATAAATAAATAAAATATTTAAAAAAAAAAAAAAAAGAACCAGTTTTTAAAAATTAAAACTAATGAGGAAGCAGAGAATGATCCATTCTTAAGCTTAGGAAAACAGAATTAAGGGCTTCATTTCTATACCCAAAGGCCTCCTAGTTTCTGAACCAAGCTACGCGGTTATGACCCCTATTTTGTGATTTGGAGGTTACCAAAAAATTGGTGGCTTGGATAAAGACAGAAAGGCATACTTCTTACATCTGCCGCTAAGCTAAGAGAATTCATGAACATGGTAAATAACAGAAGCAAGAATCAAAAACATTTTGTCCAACTTGAAATCAGCAGATGCCATTCATCACATTTACATTTCAAAGTCCCATGGTAATTACACTGTTGTTGCTATATGGCTGCCTGTTTTTAGGGATCTCAAGCACACACCAGTACAGAGACTGAGCTTTGCGGGGAAACTGCAGGGAGCTGATCACCTTGTGAGAAGCAGCCAGCAGTCTGACACAGCTTCTGAAAATGGCAATGCGCACACTCAAGTATCAGCAGAGCCTCGGGGGCCAGGTCCTCCAACATCTCGGGCCGCACCCGGGGCGTGCCTGTTACTGTATGGTCCTCGAGCTACAAATGGGTTTTGCGTGTTCCAAAGGTTGAAATAAATCAAAATTAGAATAATATCCTGTGACGTGTGAAAAGCATATGAAATTCACATTTCAGTACCCATAAATAAGATGTTACCAGAAGAGAGCCATGCCCATTCATTCATACCTGTCTTCGCCTGCTTTTGTCTTACAGGCCAGAGGTGAGTGGTTGTGATAGTAACGAGATGGCCTACAAGTCTGCAGCGTGCCTATCTGACCCTTTACTGAAAGTCTGCTGATCCTCTACAGCATTGTGTTCAGGATTTTTTAAATGGCAGCAACAAAGGAGAACCACGGGAATGATGAGGGAATCCGGAAACCATTTCCTAAGGTGAGTCATTGAGAGAATTGTGGATGTTAGGCCAGTAGAAGAGAAAACCAAAGGACAACAGGACAGTTTTCTTTAAATATTTAAAGAGCCAGCATGTGGAAGTGGCTGGTATTTGTGTCACCATAGAGGGGGGAAATGAGCAACAGCCATGAAAGTTCCAGGGAGGCAGTCAGCAACAAAATGTAAGATAGGACCTTCTAATACATCCAGGTGGACAATCATAGGACAATCGTGGCTTCTGAGGTCACCCCACAGAACAGTGAGCATCCTGCCACGCTGGTATTTAAGCCAAAAGGCAAGATGATCACCATGCAAGATTATTCTAGGAAAGATTCTTACAGTAGTCAGGAAGCAGAACTGTTTTAACCATAGTGTTCTTCCTATCATTTTATCCCAAAAGAAAGAAAATGATCATTTAATAGCAGGTGAACACTTAATGACAGGTCAACAGAAACAACTTCTACTACCAAATTACTGAAGATTACACCCTACAAGGAAATAGATCTATAATTGGTCTATATGGATATAATACATAATACATACGTGTATATGTAAAATGGCATGTTAAAAAGAGGTCTTCCATTTAAATAAAGAGTACATCAGCTATAAAAAGAATCACATTAAGAAAAGAAGGGTTATTTTTAGGAGGAGGGCTCCAATTACACAAATAAGGAAAGGACATCCACCACTAAATAAAATGAGCTGAAATCTTTCCTTGTGTTACTACAGGAAATTGGCATGGCACTGCTGCAAAGAGGGAAAATCTATATATAAAGTAGAAAGGGGAGCAATATGTTAAAAAAAAAAAAAAAAGCATGGCTAAGATATAGAATACGGTGAAGGGCACAGTTGGGTGATTTACTTTGCAAAACAGCTTTACAAACAACATCACAAAGCACAGCCACCTGTCAAGCTGTTATTTTGGCCGGCCTATTTTCAATGGCAATCTTGACACCCAAGCAAGAGACACACCACCATAGCAACATAAACATCACGGTGTCGGAGAATGAAATTTTAAGAAGCAATGTATAGCCCCATGCAGGCTTGGAAATAAATCTAATCCTATAGCATTTGTTACTATTGATGAGGTTTTGGAATATAGGTGAGGTTCAGGGGGGTGGAGTCCGGAGCCGACGAGCAAGAAAGAATTCTTGAGACGTCTTTGGTGCAAAATGGTGGTTTATGAAGCCCAGGGACAGGACCTGTGGGCAGAAGGAGCTGCTACCCACTGGTTGTTAAGGGGCGGCTGATATATACTATGGGGTTGGGGGAAGTACGGAAAAAGGGAGGTTTCAAAAGGATTTTCATATGTTAAAGAAGACTCACAGGATACCGGAGGCTTGACCACTGTCAAGTTAAGGTTGTTTTTCCCCTCTAAGAAGGCATTAACAGTAAGATAGTTGGGAGATTTCTAGAAGAATGTCACACCTGTGCCACCCAGGAGTGGGGGATGGGGGGGTTGCAGGGTGTCAGCTTATGCTTTGTCCTCAGCTTGCCTTCTGTTCCCTCATCTCTATGATGTAACATTTCCACCGGCCAAACTCAGATCCAGTGGATAACTCAGGATTCCCTTCCCATGGGCCGTTTGGAAAGGAGACTCCAAAATGTCTTTGTACTAGCTGGTCCTCCTAATATAAAGGTACTTCAAATGCGAGACAATATCATTTTCTCCATAGCTCAGGGAACGCACAATTACCAAGAATTCATGCAGCATCCACGGATGGACAATTATCACCCCTTACATTTGCCAAGTCAGCTCTCTACTTCCTATGACTGGCCCCTGATGGAAGTGGGGGGGGGGGAGGCACTGAACAGTTGAGTAAGCTAAGGCATGGGAAAATCGAGTCTTCCTAAATCGATTCATAGATACCACACAGTTAGGACTCAGCTTGTTCTTCTAAGTTCACGTTCATGCTCCTAGATATACCATACCACCCTAAACCAGAAACCCCAACATAGTGCAACCTAGATTTTGGTTCAAGGAGATAAAATGCAACGGTGCCTCATTAAAGGAAAGGGTAGGGAAAAATGAAAGGAAAATCACATTTGAAAGTAATTATGCCTTTTTCAGGGATGATACTCCCTATGAGAGGTGGAGCAATTACCAGGACTTTAAAACGTGAACACTGTAAGGCGTGACTGATTTGCAATTCAAAAAACTCCAACAAAGGCAGAAAGAAAGCTGATCATCCAGCTTAAAGATGAGACACACCCAAAAGGTGCGCAGCAGAGAGGATGGGGGGGGGGGTGGTAAAGGGTGAGCAGGTCCTATCCTGGGGTGTGTCCTGAGCCCCGGGGTCTGCAACAGAGCCCTGGATTCCAACCCCAAACCACAGTCCATTAGGCCTGGCCACCACCTCCTCCTGCCTCTTTCTGCCTTCTTCTTAACTTTCCTCCAAAACAGAGGCCAGCCAGTAAGGCCCTTGGCAGTTCCTTCTCCAGGTCCACTCGAGGACAGCCGGTCTAAAGTCCAGCACAACCCCGAGAGTAGCTGTTAGATGAAAAATACACGAATCTACGATGAAGCTTCTGGGATGCCAGGGATTTGGCTGCTTTTGATCTGAGAACCAGGACTGAACCCCTTTAAAAACTAAGATGGTTTCTGACACACATCACCAACATCTTTTAAAAAAGAACCAAGTCCTAAAGCAGCCTGGGTAAAAAGCTGAACACCTAGGTAAATAATGGCTAATCTCAAATACACCTGACCCTTTTGGAAATGTTTTTCTTGAAAAGGCTTAAGGGGATTATTCCATTTGGACAACTAATAGCCTAATTACTATTTTTTTTTAAACCACCACCAAGCTCCTTTTCAGCCAGATCTTGGCAAGGAATCTCGAAGTACACCCCTATCTGCAGCACCGTAAGTCACGCCGCTGAAAAACATAATTACACTCAGCTGTGTCCAAGTTTCTGTCAACCACAATCCAAGAGAGGTGAGCTATTAAATCTTGACTCTAAAGGTTTTTGGTTTTTTTTTTTCATTCTGGACACGATGCCTCTTTATGAGCCGCAAAAGCATAATATAAAAAAATGAGCATTCATCATGGCCTTCCACACAACAGGCTTTGGATCTCCAGCACGCACAGTACAATCTGTACCCCGATGATTAAATGCAATTCTAGTTCTCAAACTCTTTGCACTTTGAGGGGGGAGGATTAAATAACTAAATTCCATATCTTTAAATCTGTCTCATTGAGCAAAAGAACTGTCTACTTTCATGGTACTTTCTAAGCATGAAGAAAACCACTTTTATCCACCGCATCCGCTCTCAGGGAGGTTTGAACTACTCCAGAATGATGATCCGTGTGCGGTGATATCAAGGGTCATAATGTGTTTTTTTTCATCAGCACCAGCATCGTCATTATTTTAGATCAGGACAAACTTGCAGAATGTTCCTGATGGAGGACCCTGTCATCAGGGTGCTAACCACAGGAAACTCAACATTTCAGAGGGCCTGTCCATGGGCTCAAGGAGTTAGTGGTAACCCCTGTCTTCACAACTGCCTGTCCAGACAAGTAGGCGATTACAAATTTAGCTCTCTCACACATCTATCCAGTCTTGTTTCTCTATTTTAATTGACAATTACTGGTTTAAGGCGAGTGTTGTCCTCTGAGGCTTCGTGGTTCTGATGCATTAGAGGCTAAAGAGGCCCGTAAGGTGTTCAGGCACATGCTTCTCAGACTGGATGCATATTGAGAGCCAATATTTTATTAGATCCCACTACCTTCCTGGATAGTGTGGAACACACTCCTCGAGAGTGGCAAAGCCAAAATCCTATAAAAATCTAATGAAATCCAAGTGTTTGGCTGGTCAGTTGAAAACCAGCTGCAGACATCACTAAGAGAATTGACAAGAATGAAAATGTTCCAAAGTTTATTTATCAATAAGCCATTATACTGACAAATTATTTTTTCTCCTGCATTAAACATTTACAAAAATTTTTAAAAAGCCGACATTATAACTGTACTTCTTCAGAAAAAGGGTCCAATTAATGTCTATTTCCACCTAGTACAGGAATAAAGCATCATTAATCAAATATTCTGTCTTTCGCTTTAACAGAAGAACACTTGTCCGTGCCAATCCTGTTTGTTTGAAATGCTTCCAAAATGCACTGGTCTTTCTTCCTGCCTTAGTAAAGATTCTGAACAAAATGCACTTTTTCTGTTAAATGACAACAGAAGTAGTCCTGAGTTGTAGTGGCCAAGCAATTCATCTGTTGCCACAAAGGTACAGGTTACTGTGTCATTAATCCCCCCCCAAAGTATGGATATAAACACATTTTGTCATTTTCCTTCCTTGAAAGAAGGCAAAATTCAGGAAAAAATTCTATTTGGTTAGATCCTATGAATTTAATTTGTATTAAATTTGTTTCGGGAAATGGTATAGGAGTTAAATGAGAAAGTAAGGAAAGCAACACCTTAAAAACAAACAAAACACAACTGACCAGATACCTAGAGTAGAAAATGCATAGGGATGCAGGCAGGTGGAGTGGGGATTTCTTCTTTAATGGGTATAGAGTTTCAGTTCTGCAAGACAAAGACAGTTCTGTGGCTTGATGGTAGAGATGGTTACCCAACAACACAAATGTACTCAATACCACTGAGCCCTACACTTAAAAACAGTGCAGATGGCAAATTTTGTGTTTTATGTTTTACCACAATTTTTAAAAATTATTCCTTAAAAAACTGACCAGAACATACACATCCAGCTGTGTGTGGTCCCCTTCAAATAGTCCATTTTAGGAGATTATGTACCTGGGGGCACCTGGGTGGCTCAGCCCTTAAGCGTCTGCCTTCGGCTCAGGTCATGATCCCAGGGTCCTGGGATCAAGCCCCGAATCAGGCTCTCTACTTGGTGGGAAGCCTGCTTCTCCCTCTCCCACTCCCCTTGCTTGTGTTCCCTCTCTCACTGTCTCTCTCCGTCAAATAAATAAATAAAATCTTTAAAAGAAAAAAAAGGTGATTATGGACCTGTGTGGTTCAACAGTGCTGACACAGCAAAACATCTCTGGATCTCCACCATGGAACTTAGTAGAGCAGGTGTGTTTGGGTTTTTTCATTATCTTTACCATTTTTGATCATGGTAAATGTCTCTTGAGGATCATTTTTAATTTAGGAAAAAAAAATTTCATTTTTAATTTAGAACAAAAATACCTGATGGCTCCATTTTTGAAATAATTATCAAGTTAAAATTTTTCATTTTAGTCCACGTGAGGTGTGACTCTAAAAGAACAACGTTAATTTGTGAGGGTGGGCTGTAAACTGCTTTGGAGGCGATGCTAGCAGAGGGGAACCAGAAGTTTCCGAGCAGCAGCTAACTCAGCAGGAAGGGTAAATATACAACTTTGAATGGTACGTTTTGATGATTTTCATACGCTCCAATTTGCTTACCTGCATGTGAAGAGTCTTTTAAGTTTTCAACTAAATGTGCCAAAAACATGGCGTCACTTCTCTGTTCCCATTGTTATTCCTGATACTAATTTTGAGAAAGTCACAGGTGCTCATCAGCAAACCAATCTGCTGCTGATGTCTATGAAAGCCAAAGGTTTTTACTGCCATTAAAAGGAATAATTTCCAAAAGTGTAGGGGTGGTTCTCTTTTTAGAGCATGAACTACAAAAGTTATTTTCAAAGGAACATGATTCACTTATCAAAGCTACACAGAGGAATGTCACTTGGTTTAATACTTGGATAGAATGGATGGTTCCATGGAAGATAAAACGTAAGGACCACTCTCTTTGTTTAAGTGGAATGGAGGAACTACTTCCCCCCAATTATTTCCTTTGATAACCCTGAACAAGTTTTCTCATCTTGAAGATTTTTATTTATTTGTTTGGGTGTGTGATAGATCTGGATCACCTTCTGTGGTTCCTTCCGGCTCTCGGATTCGAGGGAAGGCAGAGCAGGGTAGAGCAAGGAGCGTGTACTCTGCAGTCTGACCAGCCTAGGTGTGGATGTAAGTCTAACACTGACTAGCCATGCAAGCACCCACGACCCACATGGGGAAAGTGGGATCATAATACCCAACTCATAAGGGCCGTTCTGAGGACTAAACCAAAAGGCACTCAACAGATATAATTTCTCTCCCCCCTTTGCGTGTGAAACGTAACTGCTATCAGCCCAAGCTATAAAAACAGAAAACAGGGGCGCTTGGGTGGCTCAGTCCATTAAGCGTCTGACTCTTGATTTCAGCTCAGGTCATGATCTTGGGGTTGAGAGATAGAGCCCCATCTCGGTTCTGAGCTCAGCACAAGTCCGCTTGAAAATTCTCTCTCTGCCCCTCCCCCGACCACACACACGTGCGCTCTCTCGAAAATAAATAATCTTAAAAAAAAAAAAAAAAAAAGAACCAGAAACCACATTTTAAAATACTTTCCAAACAGAACGTTTCCCAGGATGCATTGCTGAGGCATACGGTGCTGACTCTTCTATTATGTATGTGAAAGCAAGGTTACTGCAAGGCCACAGTCAGCCAAGACCTTGTGACACAGGGTAACTGCCTAGCTCCTGGATGCTGTGGTCAGGAGAGGCAGAGCAAGGATCTCCCACAATTCATGTAAGCCACAAAGATGGAGATGGCTCAGATAAGCAGGTATCACTGTCTCTATAAACTATCTATACAAGTTGGAAACATTTTTGCCAGACATAGTGATAAGTGAAACTTTGCCTCTTTAACAATAAACAAATTATCCCCCACAAAAAAGTACAAACAAAAAATAATAGGGGCGCCTGGGTGGCTCAGTCGGTTAAGTGCATGCCTTCGCTCAGGTCATGATCCCAGGGTCTCAGGATCCTTGCTCAGCAGGGAGTCTGCTTCTCCCTCAGCCTCTGCCCCTCCCCCCACTTGTGCACTCTCTCCCTCTCTCAGATAAATAAAATCTTTAAAAAAAAATAAAGAATAAATAAATCCCACTACAATAATTAAAACTATAAAATATGGAAGAGCACTACAGAAGACAAACAGTCCAGAAAGTAAGATACAGTGCATTTGAGGTTTTCAACAACTTAATTATATCCCAGTTAGTGGAGACTTCTCATTCCCCACTTGATACATTTGCTTTCTTTTTTCTTTTTAAGTAATCTCTATACCCAACATGGAGCTCGAACTCACAGCCCTGAGATGAAGAGTTGCATGGTCCACCAACTGAGCCAGACAGGCGCCCCTAAATTTTCTTCTAATATACAGATTAGTTATTTTTGGTGTAAAAATACACAAATTAGTGCTCAGAAACACCTGGATCTGGCCTTAATACAGCAAATAGAATGACTTCAATGGTGTGTGTGTGTGTGTGTGTGTAGACATGGGGCGGGGACCAATCTTTGGAGATTAGCTGCTTAGATTAGGTGCTTAAACAACATTATTATAGGCTGTCATCAAATTACATTTGTTGGGCCAATCTTACTTCTCTAAGTGATTCATTCTGGGAAAGAAACAACACCCTAAAGATTGTCAGATATAATCCAAAGGAATTAAAGAATGATTTTTTTTTCCTTTGCTCAGGAACAAGAGGAATCTAGAAGGTCATGCTTTACCCAAACTTAAAAGGAGCAAAAGAAGAGACTTAAAAAAAGTGAAGAGTCATTAGATAAACTTGATAAAGAACCTACGTTAGCTACTTGTTTAGATTATGAGTCGACTTCCACTAGAGTCTAAAAAGGAGTTTCAAGAGCAGGCCCCCTTTGTCAGAGCGCTGGGAAATGAAAGAATGAGTCACTTTAATACTTGATGTCAAAACCTTGTGAGGGCCAGCTTTCGTGTTTCTAAATCGACAAACAGCATCGGATAATGCGGTTCAGGCAGTCTGCCAGAACGTGGCGGGGGGACTCTAGCCTCCTTCCTGTGACGTGGGTGAAGCCGGTGGCCAAGGCAGTAGGGCTCCCTTCGAGTGGTCTGTCATCCGGGGAGATTTGCCCAGCCTAGTGTAGTATGATCTTGACATCCCAAACAGAGACTGTTGAGACAGAGTTTGAACAGCCAGTCAGCCTCCTCTGCAATAAAGCCAGTGATGGGAAGTCTTCAGGACATCTGTCTGAGATGAATCAGGCAGAAGGTTCAACTCCCATGCAGAACCATCTCCTCCAGAATGTGTTTTCTAGGACTCATTTGGCTAACACATGACTTCCCATTCAATGCACACAGAAAGCAGAGACATGCACTTGGAGCTGTAGCCAGAAAGGTCCCCAGGTACTGTTCCTTCCATTCATGATAGCCACCAGCCTCTGTCCCCTAGGGGTGGGAAGGAGGCGTGATGGTCCCCCAGTACCCTGAAGCCGTTCAGTGAGCCTCAGGGCAGCTGTTCAAGCCGTGATTGCTTCTTTCCCCTAAGTATCAAGTTCTGACCTAAATTGTGGTCACTCTGGTCCAAATCTGGCAGATTTTCTTCCCACGCTGCTGCAGAAGAGAACCTCCTCCTTTGGAAAGCTGTCTAAAATCAGGACAACTACAGCCATCTCCTTGAGGACAGGGACCACAACTTTTCAGTGGACTCATAATTCAATTTCAGCACTTTCTGTCAATGGCTCTCTGTCTCTAAACATAGATGTCTATGTTTATCCACAGCCACCTCTATTTTTTTAAACAGTTTTATTGAGATGTATTTTATATACCAACTCAATTTTTTTTAAAGATTTATTTATTTTAGAGAGAGTGAGAGTGAGTGGGGGAGGCCGCAGTGGGGGAGGCAGAGGGAGAGGGAGAGAGAAACTCAAAAGCAGACTCTGTGCTGAGCACAGAGCCCAAGGCAGGGCTCAGTATTATGACCCTGAGATCACGACCTGAGCCAAAATCAAGAATCAGATGCTTAACCCACTGAGCCACTCAGGTGCCCCTGTCATAATCTATTTTAAAATGGCAGTGAGAGGCGCCTGGGTGGCTCAATCAGTTAAGCGTCTGCCTTCAGCTCAGGTCATGATCTCAGGGTCCTGGGATAGAGTCCTGCATTGGGCTCCCTGCTCTGCAGGGGGTCTGCTTCTCCCTCTCCCTCTGCCCCTTCCCTGGGTTCATGCTCTCTCTCTTTCTCAAAGGAATAAATAAAATCTTTAAAAAATAAAATTTAAATTTAAGAATAAAATAAACTGGCAGTGAAACTTCTCCAGTGGCCTCTGGACTATAAGCTCTAGGAGGGCAGGAATTACATCTGCCTGTTTGCTGCTCTATCCCCAGCACTCGGCCTCGCACCCGGCACATAGCTGGACTCCAATAAATATTTGTGATATGAACACTTTCATGCTCCCCCTAATGCCAACCTAGATACAAGAAATAATTACTTCAAGAGAAAGTGTCAATCCAGCTATTCCCCCTCCGGTAGGCAGAAAGCCCCCCCCCCCATTCCTGCTCCTTGGTGTGCACACCCTGTTTATCTGTAATTCCTTCCCCTTGAATGTGGGTGGGCCTGACCTAATCCAGCCAGTCTTTTTAAAAAAAGAGTCTGAAGGTCAGAGATAAACACATCAGAGACTTTCAAAGTGGCAGCAGATGCTCTCCTTCTGGAATTGAAGGGGCAAACTGCCATGTTGTGAACAGGGTCACATTGGAGGAAATGGCAAGTAGCCTTTAGGAGCTGGCCCCTAGCTGATAGCCGGCAAGAAAGAGGGGATCTTAGTCCTATAACCATGAGGAACTGAATTCTATCAATAACCACACAAGCTTTGAAGAGACTCCAAGCTCCAGAAGGAAGTGCAGCCCAGCTTAACACCTTGATTTCAACTTTGAGAGACCCTGAGCAGCCACGCCATCCAGCCATGCCATCCCCAGACTTCTGGCCTACAGAGACTCTGAAATAATAAAGGGGTATTGTTTTAAGCCACTAAATTTGTGATAATTAGTTACAGAGTAGTAGAAACCAAATACTCCTCCAGAAGTTAGGATGAAAGCAGAATGATTACATTAACTCCCAAGAAAGATTGGCCTCAAGCTTCTCAGGGGGTACTGCTGAGCAATTTTTAAATGAAGATGCTTGTAATATAAAAGAATCACTAGTTTGCAAAATTTCAGGTGGTATAAAAACTAAGTGAAAAAAAATTTTAAGGAAGGAAGACAACTGGCTCAGCTTTCCAGAAATGGTTCTGTTTTTCCCAGCTTCCTCCCATCCATCCATTCATTAAGCATCTACTATGTGCCAGACTTGAGGTTTAAGCATGAGAGCTGCCTTGTCCAATACAGCGGCCACCAGCCACCCGTGGCCCTTGAGCACTGCAAAGTGGCTAGTGGGCATTGAAATGTGCTGCAAATGGAAAATACACACTGAATGTCAAAGACTTAGTATGAAAGAAAAATAAGTTAAACTATGTTGTCACTATTTTCCTATGTGGGTTACACATTGAAAAGATGATGATGGGAATGAATGACATATAAGCAAACAAATAAGTACAGATTATGAGAAATGCTCTGAAGGAAATAAGTAAGTACAGAGATAAAGAATAGGAGAATACTACTTGAGACAGAGTGGTCAGGAAAGATGTCTCTAAGGCAGGTGACATTTCCACTTATAAACCCACAAGTTTGCTATAAACGTTCAAGTTTTAACACATGACGGCAGCAGAGGCTGGAAGCTTGAGAGGGCTGACTGAGGCCGCGGTTGGTTGCAGGGCCATCACACCGCACTATTCCCACTTGGGTTCCAGGGAAACAGCGCCCACTAGAGGTGTGCAGCCCCGAGATCCCGTCTGTGCAGATGAATTGTTTTTAAGTTGAAAGATGTACAGTATGAAAAGTCAAGCATTCAAGATAATTTTTTTTCAAACAATTTTACATTTTCCAGATACAATTTGTTTTCCAGTTTTACACTTGCACTTCATCTTCCCTGGAGCCTACCAAAAAAAAAAACAAAAAACTAGAAAACCACAAAATTCCCGACTGCCAGCACGAGGCAGGGAGGGCAGGCAATTGGCAATCTACAATCTGAAATTCTCCTTTTCCTCTCCCAGCGGGCTGAATTTACAAAAGATATATAAAACCTTCCTGACTTCTTGCTACAAATCAGCTGATGTCTATATCCGTCTTTTTCTCCAAACAGGGGCAGAAGTGTTAGCTAGTTTCCAAAAAAGTTTCCCAAGTTATCTGACCATAGAAACCTCCAGGCAACAGAAAGCAGGCCAAAGCCCACAGGGGGCAAACAGGGGCACCTGGGCCCTCACTCAGGCGGCTAAAGCAATGAACCTCGACGTACTTTTCCAGTAATCACTGCCCCTGAAAAACACGTTTACTGCCTGTCATTGTGCGCACACTTTTATATTAAAAAAAGAACTTTGTGAATCCCTCCCCCCACACGCACACTTTCTAATTGACACTCCGGGGCCGGTGGGGGGGTGCCAGCACACGGTGAATCTTCAAGAGAATGGGGTGTTGAAACTATATTAATTTTTTTTAAACTGCTTACAAAAAAAAACAGTATTCTCTGTTCACCCGAAACGAGAGCTTTTCTGAAATGAAGTATTACTCACTTAATCAGACACGAGGTTTTTAAGTCAGTTTTTAAGAGCCTCAGGGACTCACTCGCTCCTTTTGTAATGAAAAGCAAAAGTTAATTACCACCCACTTTTAACTAAGGTTTCCTTAACAATAACGTCCGTTTTTTTCAAGGCCCAGAATGTTTTCGTGTGGCAGACATTCACACCCAAATCACGGGGGAAATGCAGTGTCCTTCGCACACAAAGTCAATTTCACTGACCAGCCGGGGAGGACAGCATCTGCTGCTTGTTGTCTGTTCCATTAGTGGTGAAAGGTTTGCTCTTACCCATTAACCCGCCCACGTGCCCCTCCCGACAAGCAAGGGCGCCGTGCAAGATCCCTGGGCAGTAGGAGGAACGTGGTTTTCTGACTGCGGGACAGGCGACAGAAGCCACCAGGATCACCCAGAAATCAAAGTCATGACCCTGGCGCCTTGGTCCCTCCCAGCTAGGCTAAGAGTCAGGAGGAAAAAAAAAAAGTCAAAATAGTGCTTGTTCTTAAAATTTTCCAAAATCATGTTCCTGAGGAACCCTGGGGGAGGTATGTGAGATTAATCCAAGGAAGCTTTACTCTTCATATTAGGGAGTATCACTTTGTACAAAAAACAGTGTCAATGCCACTCAAACTTAAACTCTCTTTCCCGAAAGAACTTCTGCCCTAATACTTGCAGACGCATTTCATGAAAATTATTTAAAACAGAGAATAAGGAGCATTATCGGGCATTTTGGAATCTCCATTTAGGTCATTCCAGACTCGGCACCACCCCAATCCCAAATCTGTTCTCAGAAATGTGCGCAAGAAAATTCTCCCGGGACCCAGGATAAAGTGCACTGGCTCCTGGCCAGGGCAAAGAACAAAATAATATTCTGTATTAAAAACTTGTTTTTCTTTCCTTTGCTTTCTTTCTCTCGCTTCTTTTCTTGGAGGGGAGGGAAGTGTTTCTATTTTTCATTGTGCAACGAATCCCTGAGGACCACAAATAAATCCCTAAAAGTATGCCCATTAACGTTAATGCAGTCAGAACAGGAACTGTTAAAACGCCAAAGCAAGCAATGGAAACAAAAGGATTCCTGCCTTAATATGTGGATGTGCTCAGCTCCTGTGGATGTGCTCTAACATGTGGTGCTTAGCACCATGGTAAGGTGCTGATCTTACTGATAAGAACCTGTCGGGAAGGACTGATCTTCAGGTTGCTCCAAGGAGTCCCGAAGGTGGAGTTTGGGATGCTGGTAGCACCAAGTGGCAGCACCGAGAGGAGAGAGGCTTGGGGCACAAGGGCCTTGAACTCCACCATAATCTCCTTAGAGCCACACAACCAAAAGAAGCCACCCCAAATAAATACACAATCTAAGGAAAACCATTAGACTTGTTAACAAGAGCACCTTCAAACAAAGCTCCCTGGCCTTGCTTCTGGTCAGCTGACCAAACATCCCCTAAGTAGACGGAAGGGCAGAGTCTGTCTCCAAGCCACCTTCTACTAGAGGCTACCTAAGATGCTTAGTGTCCCTGCTTTGAAGAGTGGGCTTAGAAATAATATTTCCTTCCAACGAGGACTCTCCCACAGGAGGAAAAGTGGGAGAAGCCCTGGCCTACAGTATAAAACAGCTCTGCACCAGAAATCAGAAGACCCGGCTTCTGGCCCAAACCCTGCCCTCGGCCGCGAGATGGGCAACTAACCGGATCTTCCACAACCACAGTCTTCCCCACAAAATGAAGTGGCTCAACTACAGCAGATCTCCGCGAGCCCTTCCAAGACTAAAGTTAAAGAATCTACATCACCAAATGCTCCAAACGAAGACGGTGACAACTGTCTCTTTAGAGCCAACCATTGGCCCCCAGGAACCTTTATTGTTTAGAACTTTCCAATGAATGGGTATATATTGAGTTCAGAGATGACAGTGAACATAAATGAAGAAACTATTCTGATGAAGTTTATTAAAATTAATCCATGGGATGTTACCTCTTAAAATTCTTCATTCTGAAATAGTCTAAAAAACTAAACAAAACACCAACACTGTGATCTAGACTGATCTAGACCGTAGTTGAGCTTTATTTTCTTTAGGCCCCAACACTGCTCCTCTTTCCTGGAACTAGGGAACATTTTACGAGTTAAAATAAGGCTTAGAGAAAGAGTAGAATCTAGTACTCTATAACAATTGAAAAGGTCTTTGATTTTTCATTAAGTTGATAGTGTCAACTCTATTTTCAAGAACTGTCTTTTCCTTTTTCTGCATTAAATACCAGTGACAGGCAAAGAGCAGCATAAAGAAAAACACTGGGTTTTTACAATGACTCTGGTTGTGCCTTGGCTATTAACTAGTTGTGTGACCTGGTGCACATTACTTAACCTTTCTGACTCTCAGTTTACCCACCTGCAAAATGTGGATAATAGCACAGGAGTTCCCCTTACGCTCCCCTCTACCGGGAGTTAAACAGGATAAGGCCAGGGAAGAAGAACGGACACAGTGTTGGTTCTCTCACTGACCCTCCTCATTTTCAAAAATATGGGCACTCCTAATTAACTGCGGGGGTTAAACAGAAATAAATTCCTTAAGTACTGTGTAGGCAGAATCAGGCCCCAAGCAAATAAAGCCTTGAAGCAAAAGTTAGGTTTCGAAGAGTCTACCTAAGTTGATGGTAATTGTCTTCTTTGAAGACACTACTAAGTTCCTTCCCAGTTTTAATGTTAAGGACAGGGGACGCCTAGGTGGCTCAGTCGGTTAAGTGTCTGCCTTAGGCTCAGGTCAGGCTCCCATTTCAGCGGGAAGTCTGCTTTTCCCTCTCCCTCTGCTCATGTGTGTTCTCTCTCTCTCTCTCTCAAATTATTTTTAAAAATAATAATGTTAAGGACAGTAGGACACAGCACAAGGGGGGGATGGTGGACACTGGGGGGTTTACCACCAGTCAAACTCCAGGGATCCAACCTTGGTGCACTGGGCCTAGCTTCCTCACCCATCATCTGGCTTGGAAAATCTGAAATCCTATCAGTCTGAAAGCTCTATCAATCTAAACTGTCCCCCTGCTTCTCTAACCAAGTGGAAAACTCCAAAATGTAGCTTTTTAAGAAACTGAATCATGCTTTAGTCCAAATGAATTACACATTAATTAAATCATAATTATACATTCTATTACAAGTGGAGCCTGATTTCATTTGCCAATTAAGAAAGGGCCTCCGAGGGAAAAGAAAGAAAGAAAGAAAGAAAGAAAGAAAGAAAGAAAGAAAGAAAGGGCCTCCATCTGTACATTCAAAAGTGATCACTTCGCCCTGAAGTGGTGGGTATTTGAGTAGCATAAATAAATAAATAAATAAATAAATAAGTTGCTTAAGAGCTGTGCCTGAATGTTCAGGAAAGCCTATGAAGAAAACCAACCAGAATGAAGAGAACAAAAAGATTTTGTAGGTAGTAAGAAGATTCTAGAACTGGTTATTTATCACCTGCGCTGGAGGGGTATTTCATGCAGTACCAACATTACCCCTGGATTCCAAACTCCTAATCAATAAATAAGTCACTGGGGACAGAGAAAGAAGGACACACACCTCCAGGCTGAACTGCTCTAGCTCAGCTGCCCAGGGTGGGAAGAGTTCAACCTTTTCCAGAAATACTCTGGTTAACCAGGGTCACTCGTTTGCCTCCCCCACTCCCCATACAGCTATGTGCTGCTCGTCCACTTGATTTACATGGTCGGGATGCACCCCCAAAACTCTGCCTATCCGCATGGATTCCATCCTTCAGGACTACTCCAATGTTACCTCCTCAAACGCCCAACAGGCAGAAACGCTACGTTGATCACTCTGGCGGGAGCTGACCTTTCTCTTCGGTAGCCAGTGTTCCTGGGATGTATGTTTTGTCAACTCGGAGCTACTTTCATCTTGCCTTAGATTGTACTTGGGTCCTGCCTCAACACTTGATCCAAATGACAGATTAAGACAGCCCCTCGGGAGCACAGACACTTTATCGGTTAAACATCTTTTTCTTTCCGAAAGCACCTATCCCCTTCCATAAGGCAATGGCTCAATAATATATCCGATGGATTAAATACTTTATATTTAAGCATAAATTCAGTTTGGCTCGCCGGTTTCTTTGGCACACTAAACCACACCAGTGAGTTTCAAATTTCCCTGATTGGCTTCACGCTTCCTTGATGTCCCTGGACACGCGCTAAGCAATTGTGAAAGCACCAAAAAGGTAGGGAGGCGAGGGAGAAGAAAGGGAAGCCGGGGCCTGAATAATCCTCACTGAGTCATCATTTCCTGAATGATGGAGCTTGCTGCTTCGGGAGATCTGGAGAAGGGAACAGGAGCAGCCGGTAGAAGACGAACCCCTGCCCCTCGCCCCCCCGCCCGCCCTGCAGCGGCAGGACCCAGGGCCCGGGCGGGCCCGCACCCACGTGCTGGAGCGCCCTCCTGTGGCCGCGCCGCAGTCCCCGCCGCTCCCGGCTCGCCCGCAGACCACGTTCCCCGCCGCTAAAGAGACGCAGAAAGTTTCCGAGCCAGGCGGTTTGCGAAAGGTCGAAGCCAGGTCTGCGAGCCTCGATGAGCGGGCGTGGCGGGAGCGGAGCCCAGGCTGGCGGCGACCGCGAGAAGTCCGGGCCCGGGAGGACTCCCATAGGGCTCCGAGGTGCCCCCCAGCGGGGCTCGGGGCCTGGAGATCCTGAGGGCAAAGGCTTCTCTCGTCCCCAGACCTTACAGCAAAACGCGGGAGGGGAGCCAGGGCCCACGCCAGAACGGGGTGCCTCCTCCCCACCCCCAAGCGCGCTGGGGTGCTTAGGTTTGCCTTATTCATTTTATTAATTGGAGGGAGGGGCGCGCAATTCCCTTTGGTGCATCTGGATCCCCAACAATCAGGATTCTGCGTGCCCCCCAAGACTCCACCTAGAGTCTACCGCCCCACCCAACGCCGCCCTCCCCCGCTGGGGTGACAAGTGGAAACAGCAACTCCCCTTCCTCCTCCCCTCCAGCCTTCTGGCTTGGGAGGTAATGCTCCAGCAGGGTTTCCCTGCCGCCCGCAGTGGACCCGCCGACCGGGAGGCGGCAGCGGGATACGCGGCGCCCTGGGGCGGGGGGCGGGGGGCCGGGAGCGGGCGAGGCCGGGCCCGGTGCGGCGCGGCGCTTACCTCGTCCACGGTGAGCGGCATGCAGATCCGGTACTCCTTCAGCAGCATGGTCCTGCCGGTCGCGCGCCCCCGGGGCGGGAAGCGGGGGGCGCCCCCCAAACCAACAAAGCTGCCGCCCAGGCGCAGGGCAGGGCGCCCGGAGTCCTGCGCTCGGAGCCGGCCGGCGAAGCAGCCCCGGAGGTGCGCTCAGCTCCTGGCTTCCTCCTCTCCGCCCGAGAGCATGTCAAGGTTCGGGTCCGGGTGTTCGGGGCTCCCCCGCCTCCTTCCTCGCCGAGTCGGTCCTCCCGGAACGCGGTGTTGCAAAGTCAGGGAGGGATCAGGGAGGAAGGGAGGGAGACCCGCTGGAAACGGCTCAGATAGGCAGCCCCGGGCGGTAGGAGCGGCCGCCAGATCAGGACATGCCCGGTGGCGGGCAAGGGAGGAAAAGAGAGAGATTTCCGAAAATTAAAACGAATGCACAAA
>NW_024424897.1:13540834-13544878 GCF_017311325.1 Ursus maritimus | reverse complement strand
ATCTGTACATTCAAAAGTGATCACTTCGCCCTGAAGTGGTGGGTATTTGAGTAGCATAAATAAATAAATAAATAAATAAATAAATAAATAAGTTGCTTAAGAGCTGTGCCTGAATGTTCAGGAAAGCCTATGAAGAAAACCAACCAGAATGAAGAGAACAAAAAGATTTTGTAGGTAGTAAGAAGATTCTAGAACTGGTTATTTATCACCTGCGCTGGAGGGGTATTTCATGCAGTACCAACATTACCCCTGGATTCCAAACTCCTAATCAATAAATAAGTCACTGGGGACAGAGAAAGAAGGACACACACCTCCAGGCTGAACTGCTCTAGCTCAGCTGCCCAGGGTGGGAAGAGTTCAACCTTTTCCAGAAATACTCTGGTTAACCAGGGTCACTCGTTTGCCTCCCCCACTCCCCATACAGCTATGTGCTGCTCGTCCACTTGATTTACATGGTCGGGATGCACCCCCAAAACTCTGCCTATCCGCATGGATTCCATCCTTCAGGACTACTCCAATGTTACCTCCTCAAACGCCCAACAGGCAGAAACGCTACGTTGATCACTCTGGCGGGAGCTGACCTTTCTCTTCGGTAGCCAGTGTTCCTGGGATGTATGTTTTGTCAACTCGGAGCTACTTTCATCTTGCCTTAGATTGTACTTGGGTCCTGCCTCAACACTTGATCCAAATGACAGATTAAGACAGCCCCTCGGGAGCACAGACACTTTATCGGTTAAACATCTTTTTCTTTCCGAAAGCACCTATCCCCTTCCATAAGGCAATGGCTCAATAATATATCCGATGGATTAAATACTTTATATTTAAGCATAAATTCAGTTTGGCTCGCCGGTTTCTTTGGCACACTAAACCACACCAGTGAGTTTCAAATTTCCCTGATTGGCTTCACGCTTCCTTGATGTCCCTGGACACGCGCTAAGCAATTGTGAAAGCACCAAAAAGGTAGGGAGGCGAGGGAGAAGAAAGGGAAGCCGGGGCCTGAATAATCCTCACTGAGTCATCATTTCCTGAATGATGGAGCTTGCTGCTTCGGGAGATCTGGAGAAGGGAACAGGAGCAGCCGGTAGAAGACGAACCCCTGCCCCTCGCCCCCCCGCCCGCCCTGCAGCGGCAGGACCCAGGGCCCGGGCGGGCCCGCACCCACGTGCTGGAGCGCCCTCCTGTGGCCGCGCCGCAGTCCCCGCCGCTCCCGGCTCGCCCGCAGACCACGTTCCCCGCCGCTAAAGAGACGCAGAAAGTTTCCGAGCCAGGCGGTTTGCGAAAGGTCGAAGCCAGGTCTGCGAGCCTCGATGAGCGGGCGTGGCGGGAGCGGAGCCCAGGCTGGCGGCGACCGCGAGAAGTCCGGGCCCGGGAGGACTCCCATAGGGCTCCGAGGTGCCCCCCAGCGGGGCTCGGGGCCTGGAGATCCTGAGGGCAAAGGCTTCTCTCGTCCCCAGACCTTACAGCAAAACGCGGGAGGGGAGCCAGGGCCCACGCCAGAACGGGGTGCCTCCTCCCCACCCCCAAGCGCGCTGGGGTGCTTAGGTTTGCCTTATTCATTTTATTAATTGGAGGGAGGGGCGCGCAATTCCCTTTGGTGCATCTGGATCCCCAACAATCAGGATTCTGCGTGCCCCCCAAGACTCCACCTAGAGTCTACCGCCCCACCCAACGCCGCCCTCCCCCGCTGGGGTGACAAGTGGAAACAGCAACTCCCCTTCCTCCTCCCCTCCAGCCTTCTGGCTTGGGAGGTAATGCAGAAACTTGTCTGCAGTTTAATCGAACTAGGGAATTTCTATGACTGTCTTGATCTATACTTTTCCATCTGTTAAACCTCCTCTATCAAAGCCACATTTGCTAAAACTTCTTAGCTGTTTGGTCATTCCTGAGATCATTTGTGTGTGTGTGTGTGTATATATATATATATATTTGTATATATATACACATATATGTATATAACATATATACATATATCTCCAAGACAATGAAAGAAACCCTGCAGTGTCTGTTTTCTCTGTGCCCTCAGATACCTATTGGTATTCAAATTCAAAGGGAGAGTGAAAGTAGGGGCTCTATCATACATCAAAACCCACAGAGAGTACAGAAAGGAGAAATAGGAAGGAGGCATGGAGGGAAAAGGGAAGGCAATAAAACAGATTTCTGATACTATTCCCTGTGCGCTCAGCTCCTGGCTTCCTCCTCTCCGCCCGAGAGCATGTCAAGGTTCGGGTCCGGGTGTTCGGGGCTCCCCCGCCTCCTTCCTCGCCGAGTCGGTCCTCCCGGAACGCGGTGTTGCAAAGTCAGGGAGGGATCAGGGAGGAAGGGAGGGAGACCCGCTGGAAACGGCTCAGATAGGCAGCCCCGGGCGGTAGGAGCGGCCGCCAGATCAGGACATGCCCGGTGGCGGGCAAGGGAGGAAAAGAGAGAGATTTCCGAAAATTAAAACGAATGCACAAAAGTCACCCGCTCGATCCGCCTCCGAAAGCAGACATGAACCTGGCGACCCCCCTTCTCCGGCGGGTCTGCCAATGCTAATGTCACCAGGAACACATTGCAGCCGGAGCTGGAGATGCTGACTTTCCAGACAAAGGCTCGATCGGCTCCTCTCCCCGGGCGGTAAACAAGATTTCCTGCTCTTTTTAGGGCCGGTCCCCGAGGCGCTCCAGGGCTCGCAGCGGGAGAAAAAGGAAGCCGCCGCCGCCGCCGCTCGGCTCTGTCGGGCTGGGGCCCCGGGTTCCTCCAACCTGGGCTCGCCGCGGCGAGGGGCGGGCGAGAGGAAGCTGGCGCCTTCCGCGCACGTCCCCTCCCCCGAGTCCCTCGGCTCCCCGAGCGCCGTGCGTGCCCGCGAGTTTGCAGCCACCGCGCCGGGGCCGGAGAGTCCGCGCGGAGCTGCAGTGTGCCTCGGGCCGGGGAGGTGGGTGCGGGAGGAGCGAGCGCCAGCGAGGCTGACATCAGCAGCGGCCGCGGTGGGGAGGGTAGCCCCATCCGGCCAATGGGGAAATGGCAAAGAATGTGGAGGATTTAAACAAAACAGCATGTCTCTCCCCAGCTCCTGCCAGACGGCAGGGCTGCCCCGGAGCAGAGCCCGGCCGGCGCTGGGGAGGTTCGGCAAAGGGGGCTTCCCTGGCTCCTTTACCCTTCGAATCTGTCCTCAAGGTGTTCCCTGGGTGCTCTGCCCCGCCCCCCCACCCCGGTAGCTTCTGGTTTCCAGAGGCAGAAGTGTTTCTTGACCTTCGGAGAAGGTCTTTACAAATGCCCACCCGAGCGTTTTCACTTTGGTACGGCGTTGAAGAGGCGATGGGCTTTGGGAGCCTGAGACCCAACTCTTGCCTGGTTTCCTGCCTGGTTTCGGAGAGGGAATCCTGGATAACTGGGAAGTGCCACGGCGTGGAAGAGGGAACGTGGGGCAGACGTAGCCTTTTCACCTCTCCTGGCCTGCTCTGCTGTCCGACCGCAGGCTTCTCGGGGCGGCAAGAGTAGGTTTTCCTGTCAGCACTCCTAAGTTCAAAAAGTCACAGTGAAATGTCAATGAAAATGCCTGGAGTGTTGGTACTTCATCCATATTAAACAGATCCCTCATTTTAACCACAAGAGGCACATTCTTCAGTTACTCAGGAAGCTGCATGTAACTGCTGAAGTCTGTTTTTCATTTGTCTGGTATTTTTAAGCTTGTTTTTCTGAAAAGTTGCTGGATGAAAAATGCATCGTTTGCCTCTATGCAGAATAACCTGCAAGCATCATCTTTTCTCAGAAAAAAATATGTGTGCTCTACAGCCCTCCAGCTACTCAGAGAGCTCGGGTGGTGCTGCAGATGGTCTCGATATTATAGTATTTAAAATTATGATTAATAAATAAATAACCAGTGTAACTATGGTGGGCTGTGGCGAAAATCACCCAGATGGCTGGAGAGAATTTATAACTGTGTGAACATGATACAAAGCCTCATAGAAAAACAACACCCTATATCCAGTTTATATTTTAGGGAAAACTATTCTCTAGATAAATGCTTCCCGGAGTTGGCTCGGAAACATTCACAGCAACTAATTA
>NW_024424897.1:13472990-13540824 GCF_017311325.1 Ursus maritimus | reverse complement strand
GGTTTGCCTTATTCATTTTATTAATTGGAGGGAGGGGCGCGCAATTCCCTTTGGTGCATCTGGATCCCCAACAATCAGGATTCTGCGTGCCCCCCAAGACTCCACCTAGAGTCTACCGCCCCACCCAACGCCGCCCTCCCCCGCTGGGGTGACAAGTGGAAACAGCAACTCCCCTTCCTCCTCCCCTCCAGCCTTCTGGCTTGGGAGGTAATGCTCCAGCAGGGTTTCCCTGCCGCCCGCAGTGGACCCGCCGACCGGGAGGCGGCAGCGGGATACGCGGCGCCCTGGGGCGGGGGGCGGGGGGCCGGGAGCGGGCGAGGCCGGGCCCGGTGCGGCGCGGCGCTTACCTCGTCCACGGTGAGCGGCATGCAGATCCGGTACTCCTTCAGCAGCATGGTCCTGCCGGTCGCGCGCCCCCGGGGCGGGAAGCGGGGGGCGCCCCCCAAACCAACAAAGCTGCCGCCCAGGCGCAGGGCAGGGCGCCCGGAGTCCTGCGCTCGGAGCCGGCCGGCGAAGCAGCCCCGGAGGTGCGCTCAGCTCCTGGCTTCCTCCTCTCCGCCCGAGAGCATGTCAAGGTTCGGGTCCGGGTGTTCGGGGCTCCCCCGCCTCCTTCCTCGCCGAGTCGGTCCTCCCGGAACGCGGTGTTGCAAAGTCAGGGAGGGATCAGGGAGGAAGGGAGGGAGACCCGCTGGAAACGGCTCAGATAGGCAGCCCCGGGCGGTAGGAGCGGCCGCCAGATCAGGACATGCCCGGTGGCGGGCAAGGGAGGAAAAGAGAGAGATTTCCGAAAATTAAAACGAATGCACAAAAGTCACCCGCTCGATCCGCCTCCGAAAGCAGACATGAACCTGGCGACCCCCCTTCTCCGGCGGGTCTGCCAATGCTAATGTCACCAGGAACACATTGCAGCCGGAGCTGGAGATGCTGACTTTCCAGACAAAGGCTCGATCGGCTCCTCTCCCCGGGCGGTAAACAAGATTTCCTGCTCTTTTTAGGGCCGGTCCCCGAGGCGCTCCAGGGCTCGCAGCGGGAGAAAAAGGAAGCCGCCGCCGCCGCCGCTCGGCTCTGTCGGGCTGGGGCCCCGGGTTCCTCCAACCTGGGCTCGCCGCGGCGAGGGGCGGGCGAGAGGAAGCTGGCGCCTTCCGCGCACGTCCCCTCCCCCGAGTCCCTCGGCTCCCCGAGCGCCGTGCGTGCCCGCGAGTTTGCAGCCACCGCGCCGGGGCCGGAGAGTCCGCGCGGAGCTGCAGTGTGCCTCGGGCCGGGGAGGTGGGTGCGGGAGGAGCGAGCGCCAGCGAGGCTGACATCAGCAGCGGCCGCGGTGGGGAGGGTAGCCCCATCCGGCCAATGGGGAAATGGCAAAGAATGTGGAGGATTTAAACAAAACAGCATGTCTCTCCCCAGCTCCTGCCAGACGGCAGGGCTGCCCCGGAGCAGAGCCCGGCCGGCGCTGGGGAGGTTCGGCAAAGGGGGCTTCCCTGGCTCCTTTACCCTTCGAATCTGTCCTCAAGGTGTTCCCTGGGTGCTCTGCCCCGCCCCCCCACCCCGGTAGCTTCTGGTTTCCAGAGGCAGAAGTGTTTCTTGACCTTCGGAGAAGGTCTTTACAAATGCCCACCCGAGCGTTTTCACTTTGGTACGGCGTTGAAGAGGCGATGGGCTTTGGGAGCCTGAGACCCAACTCTTGCCTGGTTTCCTGCCTGGTTTCGGAGAGGGAATCCTGGATAACTGGGAAGTGCCACGGCGTGGAAGAGGGAACGTGGGGCAGACGTAGCCTTTTCACCTCTCCTGGCCTGCTCTGCTGTCCGACCGCAGGCTTCTCGGGGCGGCAAGAGTAGGTTTTCCTGTCAGCACTCCTAAGTTCAAAAAGTCACAGTGAAATGTCAATGAAAATGCCTGGAGTGTTGGTACTTCATCCATATTAAACAGATCCCTCATTTTAACCACAAGAGGCACATTCTTCAGTTACTCAGGAAGCTGCATGTAACTGCTGAAGTCTGTTTTTCATTTGTCTGGTATTTTTAAGCTTGTTTTTCTGAAAAGTTGCTGGATGAAAAATGCATCGTTTGCCTCTATGCAGAATAACCTGCAAGCATCATCTTTTCTCAGAAAAAAATATGTGTGCTCTACAGCCCTCCAGCTACTCAGAGAGCTCGGGTGGTGCTGCAGATGGTCTCGATATTATAGTATTTAAAATTATGATTAATAAATAAATAACCAGTGTAACTATGGTGGGCTGTGGCGAAAATCACCCAGATGGCTGGAGAGAATTTATAACTGTGTGAACATGATACAAAGCCTCATAGAAAAACAACACCCTATATCCAGTTTATATTTTAGGGAAAACTATTCTCTAGATAAATGCTTCCCGGAGTTGGCTCGGAAACATTCACAGCAACTAATTAAAGCTAAACCAAATTCCTCGAGGTGGAAAATCTAAATCTGACACTATAGTGGTGAATAATAACACATTGAAAGCCTGTGATACGGAAAGAAGCTCAAGCTGTTTTTCCTTTTTTTCCTACTTCTTACTTGAAAACAAGTGTAGTGGTTTCGCTTTCTGGCACCTAATCCTCTTCCCAAAGGCAGCTAGGCAATGCAATGGCTAAGCCACATACACACACGCGCAGGACGTCAGTGTGTGGGTATACTCCCAGCTCCCTTGACGTTTCCTGACATCGATTCTGTAACTGTGTTTACTGAAATTAATATTATGGCTGAGAAACTACCTCTCCTCATTTCCCAGACTGCAAATCACACTGTATGTGCTTCTCTCTTGACTCTGCTAAGCTGCCTGAACTTCCTTTTCATTCAGTCCATCCGCATGCCTGGTCACATTAATCTTGTTCAAGCACAGCTCTAATCCTGCCACCTTCCAAACCTTTCACTGATTCTCTGTGGCCTACTGAGCTAGTTAAAATTCCTTGGCAGGGAGATCAAGACTCTGAATCTACCTTCCCCCTGCTAGT
The DNA here is from genome assembly GCF_017311325.1 of Ursus maritimus. NCBI lineage: Eukaryota > Metazoa > Chordata > Mammalia > Carnivora > Ursidae > Ursus > Ursus maritimus. The sequence goes on along the minus strand of NW_024424897.1, from coordinate 13,537,861 downwards.
CAGTTACCTCCCCCCCACCACCACATCCAGGTGAGACAAATCCGTTGGGGGGAGAAGGTGCCCACTTTACCTTGACCCTTCTGCTCCTGCCATTGCCTGCACAGAGAATCCCTCCCCCATTCCATCCCCCATGACACCATTTTTCAGCAATCTGTTTTTGGAAAAGTGATTTCTGATGGCAGTGTGTTGGATGGGAGAGGACAGAAGGATAGCAGAAGCAGGAGGTTATGTTATTAGAATACTACAGGAGACAGATGGGGAGGGTCTGAATTAGACTGCACCCGAAGAAAAGAGGATGAATTTTAAAGATTCGATAAGGACTTGAGGACGGATTGGTTTTCACTATAACAGCGCTTGGGGGAGGGGAGGGCAAAGGGAGAGCTTATTCATTCATAACTCATTCACACAAAGGGAAGAGATCGCCATCTACTGGTCAGATGCATTTTTTGAAGTGTTTTAAGTGATCTCGTCAGCGAGAGTCTGGCAAGAATTCTATCTTTGTTTCTTTTCAACCAGTGGAATCCGCAATATCTACTTCCAAAGAGCTTTGAAGGGGCTACTATCATCATTAAGAAGAGTAGTAATAAGCCATTAACAACAGTACAATCTACAGTTACTGATTATCACATATTTAAAAATGGGCGTGGGGCACAAAGGGAAAAAAGAGGAAAAAGAGTAAAGTTACCAGTGCGGAATGATCACAAGAGCAGACGGGAAAGAGTATTAGCCTACACACGTCTGTGACAGCCTATATCCTCGGATAAGTGACAGTCTGTGACGGCAGGGGTTCTCAAAAGGCGAGATGGGGGAGGTGCACATCAAAATCAATCATCTAAGTAGCTTTTTCGATCCATTGTCTTCACCTGGATTCTGATGATGTACCCGTCTCCCCCACTGAAACCTCTTCTCCGTTTGTGTGAAAAAACTGTGACCCACTCTGTAAGTAGCATCTGAAAGAAGAGTGTACCAACAGTCTTTGTGACTATTCAAGTCATGTTTCATTCCTAGAATATCCCTGGTACCTCTAAAGTAAAATACTATGGTTATTTCCATCTTCCTCTTTCCTACTCACTGTATATAAGGTCTGTGGGTTTGTCAAAGCCCATTGAAAGTTCCATCTCTTACATACAGAGCTGTTCTAGACAACTCTTTACCTTTCTAGACAACCAGGAACACTTATCTGGACTATTCATTTTGGTTCTCGTTTGCATGTAAGTGTGGCCTTTATATAGAAAATGTCATATACAATGCTAAAGTATTCCACCTGTTTTCCAATTGCCCGGCATGATCTTAAGCTTCCAGAGAAGACAGACCATGTCCTCTCTGTATCATCTGGAAAATGTATCCTGGTATAAGGCGTGGTGTAGGAACCCAGTAAACATCTATTAAGTGTATGTATATAATTAGTTCAGGGTTCGCAGTCTCAGAGGTACTGAAACTTGGTGCCAGATAATTCCTTGTTGTGGTGGTCACTGTCGGATGTTTAACAGCATCCCTGGTCTCTACCCACTAAATATTAGTAGCACCCCCCCACACACACATACCCTGCCAAATGTGAGGGTGCATAGGGAGGGAGAATGTCCTACCGTAGAGAAGCACTGTATTAGTGTAACATTCATTAATCTTATCTAAATGTTTAGCTACTCCAAGAAGCTTTTGGAGACACTGACTTCCAACTTGTCAAAATTAGGTCTAAGGAGAGAAGGATAAAACTGTTACATCACAGTAATATAAAGATGTACCTTCTCATTCCCATGATCTGCCTTACATTACCAAAGTAGCCCTTGATGAAGGGCTTGACCTTAACCTCAATCACTTGATGAAGGTCATATCTGCCAATTTTTTCCATTGTAAAGTTACTATTTTTCCTTTTCCATACTCTGTTCTTTGGACGTGGGTCATTAAGTCCAGCCCACAATCCAGGGAGGGGAATTACGCCTGCCTCCTGAGGAGAGAGTATCTACATATATAATATGGAATTCTGTGAGACTTGTCTCTTCATTTATTTATTCAATTATTTATTTATATCAGTTGGACTCATGCATATTTATTGAATAACAATTCAATACTATGTTAGTTTTGTTGCTCAAATTGTTCCAGCTTTGGACACTGGAAGCTTTTGCAGGTTGGTTCCTGTGTCCACATCACATACCCCATTTTTAGGGGTTATTTTTGAAAACCAAATGTTATCCTTTGCAATTCGTTTTTATTAAATATTGTTTAATTCCAGCAAAGTCCATGTCTGGGTGTGTGTGTGTGTGTGCTTTAAACACCTGTGTCTGACCTTGTTAGGTACTAAGCAAATGATAAATTCATTCTTAATACAACTACAAACAGCAAGACCCAAGGCAATTCTTATGTGTAGACCCATTTATCAGGCCTCTATTAAATACAGAGAATGCCTTTGATGTATAATCGCTTGGAGCTGTGAGCTCATAAAATAAAAATTAATTGACAATGATGTGGTATAAATTGCTTCACACAGAAAAAAACCTGAAAGTTCTGTGGCCAAAGGTATAGTTTTGTCTTTTTTTTTATTTTAACAAATAAGCTAATAATAAATGTATCAATGTTTTATTGCATTTCTTGTTTTTATAGAAATTGGCAAAACATCAAATATTTTAAGATAAATTATGAGACTATATGTAACCTATACTCACTGGAAACAAGTTTTAGTGATGAAAGAGGACACTGTCCTTGATCCTGAGTGTCGTTTAAAAAGAAGCACCTGTACAATCATTGTAGCTACTTAATGCCAAAGCATTTTTGAACTAGCATCACCAAATGATCTCTACACAGATCTGAAAATAGTATTTCTTCTTTTTTTTTAACATTTTATTTACTTTTTAAGATTTTTTTAAAAATTTTATTTATTTAACAGAGACAGCCAGCGAGAGAGGGAACACAAGCAGGGGGAGTGGGAGAGGAAGAAGCAGGCTCCTAGTGGAGGAGCCTGATGTGGGGCTCGATCCCAGAACGCTGGGATCACGCCCTGAGCTGAAGGCAGACGCTTAACGACTGTGCCACCCAGGCGCCCCAAAACATTTTATTTTTTTTTAAGTAATCACTACCTTTGTTGTGGGGCTGGAACTAACAACCCTGAGATCAAGAGTCACACACTTTCCTGACTGAGCCAGCCAGGTTCGCCTGGAAATAGTATTTCTTAGCTATGTTGTACCATAGAGATAGCATGATATTTGACTTTTTATGGAATATTTTAAGTGTCACCAGAGAGAAAAAGAGGGAGTTATTGTTTGTATATGTATATTGTTTGTATATATTGTTTGTATATATTGTATATGTTTGCTATTAAGAGTATGTAGTCATAAGGGAAGAACCGATTTGTGTCTCTTGTTTTCTATGAAATCTTTAAGGTCAATTAAAAAAAAAAGAAAAAGCATGTAGTCATTTATATCAAAACCACAGTGTAACAATTGGTTAGGTGACTGTGATTAGGCTAAATAATGGCTCCCAGAGATATCAGGTCCTAAACCTAAACTGAAAATGTTACCTTATTAGGAAAAGGGTCTTTGGGGGGCACCTGGCTGGCTCGATCAGTATGGCATGGGATTCTTGATCTTGTCAGGGTTGTCAGTTTGAGCCTCATGTTGGGTGTAGAGATTACTTAAAAATAAAATTTTAAGGGGCGCCTGGGTGGCTCAGGCGTTAAGCGTCTGCCTTCGGCTCAGGGCATGATCCCGGCGTTCTGGGATTGAGCCCCGCATCAGGCTCCTCCACTGGGAGCCTGCTTCTTCCTCTCCTACTCCCCCTGCTTGTGTTCCCTCTCTCCCTGGCTGTCTCTCTCTCTGTTAAATAAATAAATAAAATCTTTTAAATAAGTAAATAAAATAAAATAAAATAAAATCTTAAAAAAAAAGGAAAAGAGAAAGAAAGAAAAAGGGTCTTTGGAGATGTGATTAAGTTAAAGACTTTGAGAAAAGAAGATTAATCTGGATTATCTGGGTGGGCCCTACATACAGTCATAAGTGTACGTAAGAGAAAAGCAAAGGGAGACTGATACACACACTGAAGAGGAGAAAGCCACGTGACCGTGAAGGCAGAGATTGGCCTAATGAGGCCACAAGCCAAGGAATGGCCACAAACACTGGAAGCTGGAAGAGACAAGGAAGGGATTGTTCCCTAGAGCCTCCAGAGGGAGCATGGCCCTGCGATACCTTGATTTCGGCCCAGTGATACTGATTTCAGACTTCTGAACTCCAGACTGTGAAAGAATCAGTTTCTGTTGTTTTGAGCCACTAAATACAGGATTATTTTTGACAGCAGCAAGAGAAAATGAACACTATGATTCTTTTTATTCACTTGATATAATGGTACTTGACATGAAATAATTCTAACACAGGTCCAAGAGATTTACTCAAAAGATAAAATGCAGTATAATTTTCTTGAAAATGATTTACAACAGACTTGAAAATACAAAGTTCTCCCACTGCCCTTATTTTAAGTTTTTATTCATTTAAGTAATCTCCACACTGAACATGGGGCTTGAACTCATGACCCCAAGATCAAGAGTTGAATGCTCCCTACACTGAGCCAGCCAGGCGCTCCTCCCACTGAAAAGAAGCAATTTACAAAAACAAATGTTTCACATACATTTCAGGAACATTTCTGTAATATAAACCTCTTGGCTTTAGATGCAATCAATATGTTAATGACTCCTAAATTCAAACGCTCTGGCCCTAAGGACTCCCCCTAATTTGACCCTTGTCTATGCATTTGCCTTTTCAACATTGTCACTGGATACCCATAGGGCCCTCAAACTTACCATATCCAAAACTGGGCTTCTGTCCTTTTCTGTCTGACTTGCTTGTCCCTAACCTGCTCCTTCTTGGTAAATGGCAACTCCATCTTTCCGGACACTCACGCCAAAAATCTTGCTGACATATTTGACCTCTCTCCCCGCATGGCCAACAGCAAATCTGATCTTGGCTCTATCTTCAGGTTGTATCCAGGATCTAGCCCTTTCTCACCACTTCTGCTGTCTCCTACCTTAGTCCAAGCCACCATCATTTCCCTCCCAAATTATTGCAATAACTTCCCAGCTGGTCTCCCAGCTTCTGCTCAACCTAGTCACCATACAGCAGCCAGAATGATTCTTTCACTGTATAAGTCGACTCGTGCCACTCCTTCACCTAAAACCCCCCCACTGGCTTCTCACCTTACTCAGATTAAAAACCAAGTCCTTACAATGGTCGAAACCTCATCTCCTGCAACTCCTGCCCTCACTCGTTCTGGTCTTCACGCAAGCCAGGGTGATCTGATTGCTCTCACCTCAGGGTTCTTGCTCTCACCTCTGCCTGGAATCTTCTTCGTCCAACTAGCTGCAAGACTCCTTTCCTGGGGCGCTCAGTCTGTGGAGCATACCACTCTTGGTCTCAGGGTTAGGAGTTCAAGCCCCACCTTAGGGGTAGAGATTACATAGGAGAAAAGAAAAAAGAAAAAGACTCTTATTTACTGCCGGTCTTGGCTCATGACTCTGGCCTTCCTTGACCACCTCCCATTCACTATCATCCCTGCTACATATTTACATTTTTATTATCTATATTCCCCATTAGAATGTTCACTTCACAAAGGTGGGAACTTTGGGTCTGATGTGTGCACGGCCAATAAGCCAAACATGCAGAGATGCCAAATATGAAAACAAACATAGTTGTTAATATAGAGACACATGAGTTTCAATAATCAGTATCATGATATACATTACCACAGTTTTTCCAATCAGTATTTCTTTCTGTTGCAGAAAATCGACCTCTGTGCTCCAGAGCAGTAACTCGGAGACAGAGTTTGGGTTTACAGAGGCAAGACAGTTTATTACTCTGCCAGGCAAAGGAGGCTGCAGCCGGCTAATGGCTCCAAAGACTGCAAGCCTGCCCGGGGTACAAGGCTGAGGGGGTTTATAGGAAAATACAGGATCTGGGCGGTTTGGATAGGAATCTGGTCTGTGCTGCCAGCTGGGAAGGTCACATCTTCAAGGTGGTCTCATGACCAGCACTGGCACTGGCCATGAGTCTCGTTACTAAGTATACATGGAGGTCAGCAGGATGTCAATATTGGTAAGGAGTTCCTGGAACAAAGGATTCTACAGAAAAACAAATGAAGGGGAACGGGAGGGGGAGCCTTCAAGAATGAGGAAGAGAAGTGTTCAGTTTAAAGTCAAGTCTAGCTGAGGCTCTAGAGTGTCCATCGTTTGTTTTTTTTTTTAATTGCATTGTTATAACCCCTATCTTTTTTTTTTTTTTTTTTAATCTCTCAGCCTAGCGTGGGGCTTGAACTCAGAACCGGAGATCAGCAGACTGGGGACTGAGCCAGCAAGATGCCCCAACTACTGTGTCCGTCTTACTTTCCATCTATCTTTACATTTCTGTTAGGGTTTCATTTCTACCTTTCAGATTCCTTATTCTTTGCTAATTCTCTCTTCTGAAACTAAATTCTTACTTACAATGTCAGACTCCCCCAGATAAAGGATTTATAAAGAGTCTATCTATATAACAGTACTTTACCTATTTTCTCAGACCATTTCTCAGACTTTTACTGAGTTCCTTCTTTACTTTTTGTTGTTGTTATTGTTGTTTCCTTTTCAAGCTTTTCCTTAGATTTCAATGTGCTTTCGTTTTCCGTTACCTCTAAGCCTAGTGAGGAAGGGCTTCAGTTTGGTGTATTGAGAGCCAATTAGAGTTTTCTCCACCTTTAACCTCTCTCTTAGACCCTCTCTCACTCTTATTTTTTGAGTCCTGGAAACCATAAATCCATTTATTCCATTACACCTTTGTTACTTTTTGTGTTTTCACACTCTTCATACAAAATGTAGACCTCCAAATACTTTGTCTCTAGTCAAACCACGCGCACACCGAATACAGAGCCAGAAAGCAGCTTAGCCTAGCCTGTCTCAACAGGTTTTGGCTCCTAGTGTACGTTCTAGAAATTTGTGTGGGTATCAGGTTGTCACGATCATTGGTGGGGGGAAGGGAGGTATCAGCATATAATTGGGATGCCAGACATCTACAATGTAACAAATTTGCACAGCAAAATATTGTCCCACATTCCACCTGATTTTTCAATGTCCTGCCAGACACCTACTTATGTGTCTGAGGCCTAGGCTATAACTCCATTTCACATATGCTAAGCTATTTTTTTGAAGGTTCAATATACACTAAAACTTTTTTTAAAGATTGATGTATGTGAGAGAGAGAGCAAGAACGTGAGCATACACATGTGAGGGCAGACTGGGAGGGGCAGAGGGAGAGAATATCAAGCAGACTCCCCACTGAGCATGGAGCCCAACCCGGGGCTGGATCTGACCACCCCGAGATCATGACCGGAGCAGAAATCAAAAGTTGGACGCTCAACAAACTGTGTCACTGAGACACCCCTGCACAAAAAATTTCTAAGAATTCTTCTATGTGAAAAACAATGGAAGACTGTACTTTCATATAGACAGAACTTTACCAAGAAGTTGTACACCATTTTGGAAAAATCATGCCACTCACAGTAAGCCCTTATGATGCCTGGGGAACCAATGAAAACATATCTATTGCAGATTTTGCTTTTACAGTTGTTATATATGTGTACATGCAAATGACTACTTCTTTTTTATCTCCTATGATAGACATATGTTAGCCTTTATATTTTGAAGTTTATTTATTTATTTACTTAAATATCTCTACACCCAAGGTGGGGCTGGAACTCACCACCCGGAAATCAAGAGTTGCATGCTCCTCAGACTGAGCCAGCCAGGCACTCCTAACCTTTATATTTTGAAATATATATTATTTTGCTATTTTGCAATGCCTCTCCTTTACATTACACCTAGGATATTTTGTTGTTTTTTTTAATTATGTGTGCAGATGGGTTATATTACCCATGATTTTGATTACAGAACAGTAAAACAAACAGTAAAAACAAACAACAACAACAAAACAAGTCTATTCAGCATATAGAAAGCGATGTTGGTGCTGATCAAATTCACTAACAGGTAGACCATTCCAAGATTTCCCATTTGCTTGGGAGGCTACTGCTGACTGACACTTTGACCACACACCACACACAAACTCATTCTCACTTTTCAAGCATCCTAAACTTTTTAATAGGGACCTAGATGGTGCGAATAATAATGAAAACTTGTACGGTCCTTAAATATTGAAATAACCTCGCATACATGAACTGCTCGATGCCCACAAGAGTCCAGATAGCCAATAAAATGTCTTTCTAAAGATTCCTATTATTCACATAAGGTATTATAGTAAAAATGAAAACAAATACTTGTTTTATCACCGAACCGCTATCATACCTTCTCTTTGAGCTTTAAGAGATGCCACAGATTAAACCCCCAAGATTCTCAACCAGGTGAAAACTTTAGAACTTTTTTCTTTAGGGTTTATTTCAGCCTGCTCATGCAGAGATGAGAACACTGAGATGCAACAAAAGTTAAGCGACTTGCCTACGGTTCTGAGAAATAATATTTCAAAGCAGGAATGTAAGAATATATGGGGCGGTCTAGTCTGCTAACACTAATTCTCCTCACCGCAAATTTTGGATGAAAAGCCTGTCACCGAGACAAAACCGGACGTGAGCTTCAGGGGCGAGGGTGAGCCCCTCCTAACCCCGCCCCCCCAGGGCTGTCCGCGGCAGTGCCTGACTGGCGGCCAGCGCAGGGGGCCTCGTGGGGTCCTTCGCGCGGGCTCCCCACGCACTGCCTGAGCGGGTGAGCAGGAGGCTTCCGGTGTGGGTGACGAGTGGTGGCCGAAGCAGGGGGACATCAAGGGACGTTCAGGCAGGGACCATGGCGGACGGCGGCTCGGAGCGGGCTGATGGGCGCATCGTCAAGATGGAGGTGGACTACAGCGCCACGGTGGATCAGCGACTGCCCGAGTGCGAGAAGCTGGCCAAGGTGAGGGGAGGCCGGCTGGCTGTTGGCGGGCGCCAAGGGCTGAGTCACGGCGCGGAGCTTGCTTAGGCCTCGGGGCCTGCCGGCTGGAGGGCGCGTTCCCCACTGCCTGCCCAGCCCGAGTTGGGCCTGCATGAGTAGGAGGTCCCAGGTCCGCTCCGCAGCGGGAGCATGCTAGTGCATACAGCTTCCCAAACCCTCCCCAGGACAGATGGCCACTTCCCGGAGGAGTTGGGGCCCCATAGTACTTTTTGCCTTTTCTTGGTACTGTTTAACGTTTACTTTAGCAGTTTCCCAGGGGTTAAGGCCGCTTTAGCGTTCAGGCTAGGTTAGAGAGTTGAGGTCTATTGCCCTTGCTGAATCAATTTATGTCGTTAAGTTGTTTACGGATCATGGGATGTTCCTGGCTTTTAGCCAGGCGAAGGGTTAGGAAAGTGGTAGGGCGAAGGTGATTAGCACAGGACCCCTGCCCTTACGGAGTTCGTATACATCACGAATTAGACGAATCAGGCATGGTGGTGAGTGTCACACAAGTATAAACGTGCCGTTGGAACACAGAGAAGGAAGCTGTTCGTTCTTACTGGTGGGATAAGGGAAGGTTTTCCAGAGAAGTTGACGTTTGTATTGGGCCTTAAGAAAAGTGGGATGGGGAGGAGCCGTTCCTGGAGCGGGAACTGCAGAAGTAAAGACAAATAGTCACAGAAGTTCAGGATAACCTCATTAGGGGAGGTCATGAACAGTGGCTTAGCTCAACCGCTTATCTCCCCTGGAACAGGAATTTAACTTGATCCTAACATTTATTAACCCCCCCCCATGTGCCAGGCAACTTCATGTATCATTTTATATATAAAGAAACCAAGGCTTGGGGAGTTTCTTGTGGAACATTACAGTTAGTAATAGAACTGGGGGTTTCAAAACTAGGTTTGTCTGACTAGGGTTTGGATGGTTGTTGCTAAGAATCCTTACACTCAGGAGCTCCTGGGTGTCACAGCGGTTAAGCGCCTGCCTTCAGCTCAGGGTGTGGTCTCGGCGTTATGGAATCGAGCCCCACATCAGGCTCCTCCGCTATGAGCCTGCTTCTTCCTCTCCCACTCCCCCTGCTGTGTTCCCTCCCTCTCTCGCTGGCTGTCTCTATCTCTGTTAAATAAATAAATAAAATCTTAAAAAAAAAAAAATCCTTACACTCAGTCCTCATTAAATTCCTTGACCAATCCAGCCACAAATATTTATTGCTATTCACCTGGGATGCATGTACTAATAGAGTTGTTTTTGTCCTTTAAAAAGCTTGCTGCATAAGTACATTTAAGTGTAATAAATTCAGGGACAGGAGGAGTGTCAAGTATTATTTCACAGTACTATTTCTTGGAAAGAAACCTTTTCAGTACTTCTCCTTTTTCTGATAAAGGATTTAATAGAGCTTTACAAAAGACAGGGATAGGGAAAGATGATGAAGTTGATACACCTGAATTTCTTAACTGCAGTACACTTGATGGAGGGGAGCCATAAATTCATCTCTGTACTTACTGGCAGCTAGTGTAAAGAAACATCTTGTATATAAGGGTTGGAAAACACCTATAGTGCCAGGCAGATAACAATCACTGGCATTTAGTGAATACTTTCTACAGTGCCAGACACCCTTCTGAGTGCTTACATGCGTTAGCTCATTCGGTCCTCACCTTAGCCCTAGGTGATAAGTATTGTTGTTCTTCTTATTTTACAGACATGAAAACAGTCTAAAAGAAGTTGAGTCACGTGTTCCAAGGTCATACAGCTAGTAAAGTGGTGGAGCCAGGATGCAGACCAAGCTGACTGATTCTGGAGCTTGTGCTCTTACCATGCTATCCTGCCTAGTGAGCCAAGTGAACTTCTGAGCACCTGTCCAGGGAAAGGGGGCAGCTTCACCTCCAGTTAATCTTTGCCTATTGGGGATGAAGGCCAAGCCTTGTCAACTCTTCTAATTTGAGGGAGAAACCAGGAAAATGGAGGTTTTTTTTATATGAATTGCCTCAATATTTAGAAATGACACAAATCTGTTTTAAAACACGTTTGAGCCAATACCACATAGATCGAACAAAACATATGTATGGGTCGAAGTCAGCCCCTGAACCACCACTTTGGAAGTCCTAGATTGCTAGTGTCCAAAGGAAGAAACCATTTGCTTTAAAAAAAATACAGCTATTCCTAAAACTGAGACCTGGGAGGAAAAAATCTTCCCTTTACCTTTTTCTTCTAATAGCCTACTGTCAGTAATCAGTGCTAGACATTGTGGGGAGTACAAAGATTATTATGAGATGAAGCTCTTGCCCTCAGATAGCTTATAGGTCAGTAAGAAAAAAAAAATTTCATTTACAGTTGTAGTAACCGTGTGTATGGCATTTATTTAGGAGATTGTGGTTAGTTCAAGATGGTTGAAAAGACTTGCAAACTCAGATGCCTTTTTAGGTGTCAAATTGGTAACAGGGAATGTTGGTGCCTGTTGAACTGGGTAAAATTAAAGCCATCTGGATTTGTTTTTCTTTTTTAAGCTAGTGAACCAGTGGAACAAAACAAGGCACAGGTGTGGGTTATTTTTTTGTGAAGGAGGCAGGTAGAGGACTGGGGGGTGGCAGGGTATAAGTGTTTTGTTTTTTAATGCAAACCCACAATTTTCAGCTTTTGGATTAGATGGTTGTCTTGCCATCTAGTTAAATTTTATTAAGGTTTGTTTCTTTGTTTTGCCTTTTATTTTATCTTTTAAAAGACTTTATTTATTTGACAGAGAGAGTGAGAGTGCGCACAAGCTGGGGGTGTAGCAGGCAGAGGGAGAGGGAAAAGCAGGCTCCCCGAGGAACAGGGAGCCTGATGCAGGGTTTGATCCCAGAACCCTGGAATCACGACCTGAGCTGAAGGCAGATGCTTAGCCAACTGAGCCACCCAGGTGCCCCTATAGAACACTTCAGCATACATTCTTCTGTTTTTTACTTTGAGCTCATTAGTAAAACTAAAGAAAGTTTTATTGTTTTTACCTTACTTGTGAGAAAACTAAGGTTCTTGCAGCTTAAGTGGTTTATCCAAAGTCTGCAGCAAAGCCAGATCAGGCTCAGGTCTCCTGGCAACAGGTAGTGTTCTTTTTGCTACATCCCACGACCTCTTTAAGAGACTTACTTTTGTATTTAATTTCCTTAAAACATTTCTTATTTTTAATATGAAAGACATTTGAAGATAAAAATTATGTTTATGGAAACTTAATAAGAATGTACCCAGCGAGGAAAGCACAGATAACAGAAACCTTCAAGAGGCAAACTGAAGTATAGACGTGGGTGGTAAAATTGCCAAATCTAGGCCATATGAATCTCCTACAGTGACCTAGTACAATTCTGTTTCTGTATCCCAACACTCACCTAACATTCAACAAATAACACCCAGTCACTAATATTTATTGCTGTGTACTTTCCTTTTTTAAAAAAAATATGTATTTATTTGAGAGCACAGTTGGTGGCACCGGGGTGGGGGTAGGGACAGAGGGAGAGAGAGAGAAGCAGGCTCCTCACTGAGCAGGGAGCCCAATGCAGGGCTCCATCCCAGGACCCTGGGATCACGAACTGAGCTGAAGGCGGACACTTAACTGACTGAGCCACCCAGGTGCCCCTGCTGTGTACTTTCTATATAACATTAGCTGTTGTGATGATGATAATATATTCCAGGCATATCTTCCTAGGTATTGCTTTAATCCTTAGAGCAACCCTGTGGGGCAGGAATTTTAGTATGCTCATTTCACTGAAGAGAAAATTAAGGGTCAGAGAGGGCAAGTGTCTTGCCCAAGGTAACACCGTGGTAGACCTGGCATTTAGACCCAAGCAGTCTGGCCGCAGAGCCTGTGTTTTTAACCATTACATTCTGACGCCTCTGTGATTGGTATTTGAGGTTGGTGAGATAATAGGAGTGATACTAGTTCTTGGTAATGGTTAGTGCTTCACCCGTGTATTAATTAATCTAAAGAGGGCCTTTTCTGAACTGCAACTATATAGTACTTAGCGGTTCTTACACAGAGGATCACCACCACCCTTCTTGATTGTGGTATATTTGTTACGTGGGTATTTGGGGATTATTTACATTCTTAAATTGAATATGTCCTTTGGTTCTCCTTCATGTCTTTTCATTTGGTTAGCTGTAGCCTCTTTCTCTCTCTTTTTTTTTTTCTTAAGATGCTTTTTTTTTTTGTCTAAGATTTTATTTATTTATTTGACAGACAGACAGCCAGCGAGAGAGGGAACACAAGCCAGGGGAGTGGGAGAGGAAGAAGCAGGCTCCCAGTGGAGCAGGGAGCCGGATGTGGGGCTCAATCCCAGGACCCTGGGATCAGGCCCTGAGCCAAAGGCAGAAGCTTAACAACTGAGCCACCCAGGCGCCCCTAGCTGTAGCCTCTTAAGGTTACTATCAAAAATAAAGAAGAGGTGAAATGTAAAACAATTTATTGACTGTTAGTAGTTTGGACAAAAAGACCCCTTTAAGAAAAAGGTCATGTGAAAGCATTGAATTGGCATTAAATTTCAACTATTGGCCTTTTTCTTACTTATTTAGGTTGTTTAACAAATCATTAAAAGAGTGGATCCTTTTAGGAGTTAACGGACACAAACATACAGAATTTACAGATACCCAACATGTATTAATGTTGAACAAACTCCTTAGTCATTTACCTCATTTACAAAGATTATTTTAATGAGAAAAATGAGTCACAAAAGTCACATGTTCTAACGAGTTAGCTTTGATAGCTCTGACCATCTTGTCCCTCTGAGTTGAAAAGCAGCATCAGAAGGTGGAATTTCAAGAACTGTGTGAATAGATAGGAAAGAAGGGAGGAAGATGGTTAGCCATAGCATTGAACATGGAAGAATGGGAGGAAAAAGTGGGATAATTAAAGAATTGAGAGTTGTATTTAATGAAGTTGATGGTAGCATCCCTCAAATAGCACTGAATTGCCAGCGATGTAACTCGTCACATCCTACTTAGTGTGACAGTGAGAATCAGGAATTCTGAGCCATGAAGGTCATCTGATAGTTCTGTCATTGTCAATGCATACTACGTACAAGTTGGTGCATGGGAAACAATCAAACATGTTCCAGCCCTGAAGGAACTTATAGACCACTTAGGCAAGACATGCATATTAATAACTGGTACAAGGTGTAAAGGGATGTACCATAACATGTACAGAAGCAACATGATGTGCTTTGCTAGGTACAGAACTCTGAGCTGCAGTGGTGGGCAGCATAGATGCAGTCCCCACTCTTACAGAATTTACATTCTAGTGAGATTCCAGTGTGAAAATGGAAAAGAGTTTGGAGTCATTACAAAGCAGAAAGTCAGTGGGCTTGTGAGTTAAACAAGGAAGTGCTGAATAACTACTGACTATGGGGAGTTGTTTAAGAATGCCTTCCTGAGAAGGTAACAGCTGATGTTTTGTTGATACAGCCCATGGCTCTAGAGTCGTATGTGATTCCTTCACATGTAGAGTGCAGTTCTTTAAAACCCATACTCTGGGGGTGCCTGGGTGGCTCACTCTGTTAAATGTCTGCCTTGGGCTCAGGTCATGGTCCCAGGGTCCTGGGATCGAGCCCCGCATTGGGCTCTCCACTCAGTGGCAAGTCTGTTTCTGCTCCCTCTCCCTCTGATCTCTCTCACTTTCTCTCTCAAATAAATAAAATCTTAAAACAACAACATACTTCTGAATTGAAATACTATAGACTATACTCTGTTGATTATAGTCACATGACTAATAGTAATTGCAAAAGTGATAGGTGACCATTAATGAACAGTATTTTATATCTTAATTATTTTTGCACTACGTTTGTTGCCAGATAGTAACCATTTCCCTAATGGAAATTACCTTGATGGAAGCAAAGATGTGATTTAAACTGGTTACGGTTTGGTGTCATGGAAGGAACACTGGACCAGAAAGCAAGAGCCCTGGGTTCTGGTTCTGCTGATAAGTTTTGTGGCTGAGCTGTTTGGTCCTTAGTCTTTTTATACTCTAAAATGAGGTGATTGATCGCATTAAATAATCTGCAGCAGTCTTTACAGTTCTAAGATTCTTTGATCTTTTATGATTTATTAGCCTTTACCTTTGAAGAATTTATGGATTTGTTCTTTTCCTCTGATGGACATTTAGTCAGCATTTATCATACATACGAATCTATATATAGAGTTTGCAGAACTGAGGCTCCTCCTCTGCATACGAAACATTGTTGCAATTCTAATCTTACATGTTTCAGATTTAACTATAATAATCATATAGATTTGAGTTAAAGTTCAAATAATACCTGTATAGTACATATTCTGTGCTCCATAGAAAATTCATAGTTTAAATGTTATTTTGGAAGATATGGAAAGAGTATTTTGAAAATTCCAAACATTATTTGTATCCTTAATTCAAAAACTGTTTGTTTCATCAGTAAAAGAGTAGTACTCATGTACTATCCATGAATGTCATTAAAATAAGTTTCAGGGCACTTGGCTGGCTCCGTTGGTGGTGCATGTGGCTCTTGATCTTGGGGTTGTGAGTTTGAGCCCCACATTGGGTGTAGAGATTACTTAAAAATATAATAGTAAATTTCATTTATAGTTAGAAAACCAATTTCAAAATAAAACCATCCTCATCACTTTTTTTTTTTTTTAAGATTTTATTTATTTATTTGACAGAGACAGCAAGAGAGGAAACACAAGCAAGGGGAGTGTGAGAGAGAGAAGCAGGCTTCCCTGCCGAGCAGGGAGCCTGATGTGGGGCTGCATCCCAGGACCCTGGGATCATGACCTGAGCTGAAGGCAGACGCTTAACAACTGAGCCACCCAGGCGCCCCCCTCCCCATCACTTCGAATTCATTCACTGTTACGAATATCAGTATCTTAAATACTTGCAATTTTTTTTTGCTGTGGGCTGGTTTTGTTTTTATCACAATGTGGTTTGTTTTGGTTTTGTTGTTTGTTTTTGTTTTTCTTTTTTAGAGTTTACTTACTTAGTTGAGAGAGACCAAGAGCAAGAAAATGATCCCAAGACCCCAAGATCATGACCTGAGCCAAAAGCAGACGCTTAACTGACTTAAGCCACCCAGGCACCCCACAATGTGTGGTTCTTAATAGGATAGCTTATTTTAGTCCTGATATATTACCACTTAAGTTTATATCATTTGAATTTTGTTATTCCCATTTCTTGACGTGCTCCCCAGGAAGAGTATTTTTTGTATATAAGAGATACAGGATATTGTCAGTTGACAAAAAGGGGTATTCCATTTGGATCAGTATCTGCTTAGAAGCATGACCTTTGGTATAGCATATATGGATATTCTCAGGTGGTCTTCATTTCCTTTAAGCACAATTATAATTTACTTTAAAAGTCATTGAAGAATTAAGGGCCCCTGGCTGGCTCATTTGGCAGAGCATGCAACTCTTGATCTCGGGGTCGTGAGTTCAAGCCCCACTCTGGGCATAGAGCTTACTTTAAAAAAAAAAAGTCATTGAAAAATTAAACCAGGGTTTCTTATCTTTTCACCACCAAATATCCTTTTTATTTTTCCTCAAAACAATGTTTTAAAGTATTTGTTATGGTGACTTCATAAAGAAATCATTCATTTTTCCCATTTTTATTCCTCAAAGACACGTATGTGTAAGTGCCACTTAGAGTCTCAGTTCGAAACAAGATAATCTGGTTACCACACTGACTTGATCAGTTAGAATCCAAAACAAAGACTTGACTTTTTTTCAGGTGTTAAATCATTGTTCTTTTTTTTTTTAAGATTTTTATTTATTTATTTGACAGAGAGAGAGACAGCCAGTGAGAGAGGGAACACAAGCAGGGGGAGTGGGATAGGAAGAAACAGGCTCCCAGGAGAAGAGCCCGATGCAGGGCTCGATCCCAGGACTCCGGGATCACGCCCTGAGCCGAAGGCAGACGCTTAACGACTGAGCCACCCAGGCGCCCCTAAATCATTGGTCTATATTCAGTTTCTCCTAGGCACTTTGAGTTGTTAAAAACAGCTGTGGGCCCCACTTTGGGAACCACTGGCTTAAAGAGTCCACAGGAAAAGCAAGCACTACCAAGAGGAGAAAACCAAAATAATAGTGGTAATGGGGGTGGCGCTTTTCCTCTGAAATGGATTTTTTTTTCTTTTCTGTGTCAGAAACATCTCATTTTAGACTAGTTTGTTTGGTTTTGTGTTGGTGGTAGTGTTTTCATGGTTCATTTTTATCTTTTGTTTTAGGAAGGAAGACTTCAAGAAGTCATTGAAACCCTTCTCTCTTTGGAGAAACAGACCCGCACTGTGAGTAGATTATAGTGAAAACCTCAATTATCATTAATTTCACTTAACAGTGCTCCATTAACTTCAGTATATTTTCATTCTCACAGGCTTCTGATATGGTGTCTACATCCCGCATCTTAGTTGCAGTAGTGAAGATGTGCTATGAGGCTAAGGAATGGGATTTACTTAATGAAAATATTATGCTTTTGTCAAAAAGACGGAGTCAGTTAAAACAAGTGAGTTCATGACTACATTTGCATTTAAATAAGGACTTTAGAAAACCGTTCTATGAATCTGTTTTAAATTTACTGTTAAATCAGCATTACATTCTAGACAGTTTTTAAAAATTCTGTCCATATTTTTATGTCAGCTGTTTTTATGTTTTCTTCTAGTTTTTATATATTTGCATATTTTTACAAAATTGTGCTGAGTGTTGGTGCAGCTTTGTTCTGTTTCCGTGTGGCTCCATGTCTTAATGTTTATTATTTTTTTATTTTTTAAAAAAGATTTATTTGAGAGAGAGTACGCACATGTGCGCGCACACACGGTGGAGCATGTGAGGGGTGGGAGAGGGAGAGAGAGAGAATCTCAAGCAGAATCCCCGCTGAGCGCAGAGCTTGGAGGATCTCAACCCTGAGATCACGACCTGAGCCAGAATCAGGAGCTGGACATACAACTGACTGAGCCACCTAGGCACCTCCTCATGTTTATTATTTTAAATGATTGTGTTATAATCCATCAAATTGATCATCCGTAACTTACTTAGTCATGTCTTTTATTAAATATTTAAGATTTAACTTATTTTGAGGCCATTTTTCAGACATTAGTTTGACTAATTTTGTTTAAAGATTATGTTCTCATTTGGTGTTTTGGGGAAGCTAGATTTTCTTTACTGTTTTCCCTGGTTTTTTGCTTGAGTTTTTGTTATTGTTTTTTAGTAAACTCTGTGCCCAACATGGGGCTTAAACCTATGACCCCAACGTCAAGAGTCACATGCTCTACTGACTGAGCCAGCCAGGCGCCCCATTCTGTTTGAGATTGAGATATTTAAATGATCCTCTGTACAAGTAGATTCCACTTGTCATTTATATCTCATCTTTCAAATGCTGTTCCCTGAGTAGTTTCCAGGTTTTTATTTTTTGCTTTCAAATGTATTAACATTGTAAAACAGGATAGTAGTAGTGGAACCAAAAACAGAAACATGGTGTTCTTGTTCAAATCTCTTGTTTTATTAATTAGGTTACTGCTAGAGTGAACCTAGTGTTAGAGTGGGTTAAATTATTTTTTTGCAGGGGCGCCTGGGTAGCGCAGTCGTTAAAGCGTCTGCCTTCGGCTCAGGGCGTGATCCCGGCGTACCGGGATCGAGTCCCACATCGGGCTCCTCCGCTGTGAGCCTGCTTCTTCCTCTCCCACTCCCCCTGCTTGTGTTCCCTCTCTCGCTGGCTGTCTCTCTGTCACATAAATAAATAAAATCTTTAAAAAAAAAAAAAAAAAATTATTTTTTTGCAAAAAACAAATTGGTTTTCTTCTTTTTTTAGATAAGTTTACATGCATATAATTTGTTGTCAAGAATTAACATAGAGGGGCTTCTGACTGGCTCATTTAGTTGGTAGAGCATGTGACTCTAGATGTCTGGGTTGTGAATTCGAGCCCCACATTGGGTGTAGAGATTACTTAAAAATAAGATCTAAAAAAAATTAATATAGATTTGAGGCAGTCTAGTATATATGAATGAAATTGACTTAAATATGCCTTTTACTGCTGAATTCTGTGGTTTGAGAGACCATCATAGAGTCGACTGAGAGACTGGCATAGATGAACCATTGTCTTCCTCTGATTTTCTAAGAGATTTGCTTTCTAAGGACAATTGGAAAGGGCTGCTTATTTGTCTTGAGGCAATCTGGGTTAAAGTAAACAAAAATATGTGTTTTATGTAGTACTAGTGCCATTCAAAGCACATACCCAAAAATACAGATTATTAATAGAGTCATAACATTTCAGAGCTAGTAGAAGGGACTGTTTAACTCTGTGGCTTTTCTGATTGAAAAACTGACATTTGTATGTAAGACTCTCAGAATGTGAAGAAATGTGCCAGGTAACTTCTAGTTCCTAGACGAGATAAATCACAAGTAATAGTAGTACATCTTTAGCAAGGTGATTTGTTTTTTTAAAAGTTACACACAGAGGGGCACCTCGGTGTCACAGTCGGTTGAGAGATTGACTTTGGATTTTGGCTCAGGTCATAATCTCGGGGTTGTGGGATGGAGCCCTGCGTCAGGCTCTGCACTCAGCACGGGGTCTGCTTGTCCCTCTCCCTCTGCTCCTCCCCCAGCTCACTCTCTGGCTCTCTCTCTCTTTTTTTCTAAAAAATAAATAAAATCTTAAAAGTTACAGACTCACACAGCAATATATAGTGAGTGACAAAGAAGAATAGTGAGTGGCGTTAGGAGACATGAAAGGGGGAAGAGGGGGTTTTGATTAGGTTTGTCGGGAGGCTTCCTGGAGAAAGAGGAGTTTGAGCCAGTCTCACAGCTGGCTAATGGCATGACCACAACTGTGGTGGGGCTTCTCTTTTTGCTGTGACATAGGTCTTCTTAGCTCTGGAAAGTGCTTAAGGACTCAAAATGTGCCTCTCCTTTCCCCGTAATTACTTTTTACCTAAAACTTTTCTTTTTGCTCTACCAGACTTAGAAAGTAATGATTTTCTTAAAATAACCTTTTCTAGATTGCTTAAAATTAATGGTTTCTAATTCACTGTCTGTCACTTGAGCCCAGGGGGTAAGCCTCACTCCAACTATGACTTACCTGATGACTTGTAATTTTTTCAGGGAACAGAAGGATGTTCACTTACCATTAGAATATTGATGTAATTGTTTTGTTTTGTTTTTCTTGTACCCCATCTGATTTCTGTTAATGTAGTTTTTGCACAGCTTTTAGAATTACTAAGTCGTATGCCCTTCTAGAAATCATGGTTATAATTAGTGTTAGAAGGATCATTTTTTGAGATGCAAGGTGTCCCAGAGCCTTGCACTTATTGAAAGAGTTATATTTTATAATAAAACCTTCGCTTTCTGGAACTCCTGTGTCTGAACAGCCAATTTTTCAGGTAATTAGAAGTTCGACCTGAGCTACATGAATATTGTTTTTCAAGAAAATCTTTGCAAGCTATACCATGGGATTTTTTTTTTCAGCTTGATGTATAATTGACAGAAGGTATTCTGTTCACTTTTCTGCCGTCTTAAACAAAATAGGCATTTTCTTGATTACAGAATCCTAATTATTATTCTCAATGATTATGATAATTGATAATGCTGTTTAGAATCTGTATTAGAGGGGCGCCTGGGTGGCTCAGTTGTTAAGCATCTGCCTTCGGCTCAGGGCGTGATCCTGGAGGCCTGGGATCGAGCCCCGCATTGGGCCCCCTGCTCCACTGGGAAGCCTGCTTCTCCCTCTCCCACTCCCCCTGCTTATGTTCCCTCTCTTGCTGGCTGTCTCTCTGTCAAATAAATAAGTAAAATCTTTAAAAAAAAAAAAAAAAAGAATCTGTATTAGTGGTTACAAAATACAGGCCATGGACCAAATCCCACCTGCCAGCTTCGTAAATAAAGTTTTTATACATAGCCATCCATTTGTTATACATCATCTGGCAGCTTTGTAGTTACAAAGGCAGAGTTGAATACTAGCCACAGAGACACCCTGTGGCCCACACAATTTAAAATATTTACTATGTAAATATTTACCAAAATTTACCAAAATGTTCAGAATGTTAGAGCTAGAGGTAATGTAGTCCAACCCATTTATATTATCTTTGAGGAACCTGGGCAAAGGACATGTGACCATCAATGTCATATTTCATTGGGGGGAGTATGGGTAGGACTATGGTTTCTCCTCCCTACCCAGGGGGTGGAATTACTTAACCTTCTGCCTCTGCCACTGACTCTTTTCTTTAGTCACAGTATCTGCTGACTATGGCTTCATTGTGTTCCCAGCCACCGTTGAACTCTGCTTTTCTCTTCTCTTTCTTCCCCCTTTCGTCTTTTACAACTACTATGCTTTTTTTTGGCTCCAGAAAAAGCCAGTTAGGAAGCCTTTTTTAGATTTTATTTATTTGAGAGAGACAGAGAGAGAATATAAGCAGAGAGATGAAGAAGCAGAAGCAGACTCCCTGCTGGTCAGGGGGTGCAATGCGGGACTCAGTCCCAGTACCCTGAGATCATGACCTGAGCTGAAGGCAGACGCTTAACCGATTGAGCCATCCAGGCACCCCATCTAGGAAGCCTTCTAATAGACATCCTTGAACACCCCTTTTGTGTAATAAGTTCATGGTTTGTAGTGGAGAGGTGTAAAGTCTTTCATCTGAGGTTTTCCTAACCTTTTTGAATTTATTACTAGGTGTTTAGTACTTCTTAGCTATCAGAGACATTTTTTTTTTTAAGATTTTGTTTATTTAAGAGAGAGAGGGAGACAGAGCATGAGCAGGGGGGAGGGGCAGAAGCAGGCTCCCCAATGAGCAGGGAGCCCTATTCCGGGCTCAATCCCAGGACCCTGGTATCATGACCTGAGCCGAAGGCAGCTGCTCAACTGACTGAGCCACCCAGGTGCCTCCTATCAGAGACATTTTGAATTTTTTTTTTAAGATTTTATTTATTTATTTGACAGCACAAGCAGGAGGAGAGGCAGAGGGAGAAGCAGGCTCCCTGGAGCCTGACGTAGGGCTCAATCCCAGGACCCTAGGATCACAACCTGAGCTGAAGGCAGTGGCTTAACCAACTGAGCCACTCAGGCACGCCATGAATTTTTTATTATTATTATTATTTTTTATTTTAAAGCAAGCTCTACACCAGCGTGGGGCTTGAACTCACAGCCCTGAGATCAAGAGTTTCATGCTCTACCAACTGAGCCAGCCAGGTACTCCTTATGTTTTTTAATAGGCATATCCGTATCTATAATTGTTTGGTAAGAGTAGATTTGAACATAGTTCTTCCATTGATGAAATACTTCCTTTTAAATTCTATGAGGAATGACTCTTACTTATGCATGGTTTTTACTATTTTAGGCTGTTGCAAAAATGGTTCAGCAATGCTGTACTTACGTTGAGGAAATCACAGACCTTCCAATCAAACTTCGATTAATTGATACTCTACGAATGGTTACAGAAGGAAAGGTAAGTTTTCCATTGGCATAACTCACAGTGGAAAGTCCTGTCTTTTCTGTATTCAGAGATTCTTATGTAGACATTATATTAATAGATACGTATATATTTTTTAAGATGACAAAATAGGTCGTCACCTTGATTCAACCATTATCTTTGTACATGTCCTTCTAGTATCTTCCCATATACAAATGAATGTATTTACTTATTTATATATATATTTTTTAAAGATTTTACTTTTACGTAATCTCTGCACCCACCGTGGGTCTCAAACTAATGACCTGGAGATCAAGAATCGCATGTTCTTCTGACTGAGCCAGCCAGGCACCCCTAAATGAATATATTTAAATAGTGGCAGTCTCAATATAGCCAAATTTTTCTAGGAATTAGTGATCTTACTCCAAATTTACATGTAGTAATAATGAATCAAAGATAAAGCTAATTCTTCACCCTAGCCTAGATCTGCTTGAGAAATCTATATTTGGGATAGCTAAGGTTTCACTCTACTATTTAAAATAATAGAGTACTGGGGTGCCTAACTGGCTCAGTTAGTAGAGCAAGTGACTCTTGATCTTGGAGTTTGAGTTCGAGCCCCATGTTGGATGTAGAGCTTACTTAAAAAAAAAAAAAGTAATAGCGTATTCACAGTGTAGGTTTAATTTTCAGGATTTCACTGTCTTGGCAGAATCCATTTGTATTTCTTTCGATCCCTTTTTCCCTCCTAATTTTTCGTTTCTCCAAAAACGACAAGTATGAAATGGTGACTGAGGTAAGTATATATTTTTTCTGGACTGATTTTTGTGATCTGAGAATAAAAACTTAGCTTATAATTAACTTATTAGGTCTTGACTGTCACTTTAGTAAAACTTTTTAAAAGATTTTATTTGTTTTTAAAGATTTATTTATTTTAGAGAGAGCGTTGGTGGGGGGAGGAAGAGAGAATCTCGAGCAGACTCACCACCGAGTGTGGAGCTCAACATGGGATTCAATCTCATGACCCTGAGATCATGACCTGAGCCGAAATCAAGAGTCAGACGCTCACCGCACCGAGCCACCCAGGTGCCCCAAGATTTTATTTTTTTAAGTAATCTCTATACCCAACATCGGGCTTGAATCAGCAACCCTGAGATCGAGAGTCTTACGCTGTTGTGACTGAGTCAGCCATGTTTATGGAGCACCCGTGTTGTGCTAGATCCAGAATGAATATGACACTGTTCTTTACCACCTCAAAGAGATCCATCATAAAAACAGTCACTGGGCTGTGTTTTGACTGTTGATTTTGGCTCAGGTCATAATCTCAGGGTCATGAGATCGAGCCCCGTGTTGGGCTCCCCGCTGAGCAGGGAGTCTGCTTGAGATTCTCTTCCTCCTTTTGTCCCTCCCCCCGCTTGTGCCCACGGTCTCTTTCTTTCTAAAATAAATCCTTAAAAAAAGAAAAGAAACACATGGAACATTTAGGAAAATGAAAATAGTTTGTTTTTCTTGGAGATTGAGGTTTTTGGGGGTGGAGTAGGGAAGGGGGTTGCTGCAGAACAAAGGCTAAAGGGATAAGGAAGCCTGAGCATGAAAATTAGTTCCCTAGACTCCATTAGGCTGTAGTTATATTTTTGATGTTTAATTTGCTGGAAATTATAAATCCACTAATATTACTTAATAACTGCAAAAAATGCTAGTAACTTTTACAAGGTCAAATAGTTTTACTTTATTGTTATTATTTTTTTAATAAGCTCTGTACCCAATGTGGGACTTGAACTCATGACCCCAAGGTCAAGAGTCACATGCTCTACCAATTGAGCCAGCCAGGCGCCCCTCAAATAATTCTTTTAAAGGCTCTGTTCTGTTTTCTGTACTATTCAATGTAGCTTATGGTTCTGTTACTCATTAAACACAATGATTTCATATTTAGGTTCTTGAAGCAAAGCTACAAAATATGCATAATGTTTCATAGAGACTTTTTCTTAAAAATTATGTGATTGTGGGGCGCCTCGGTGGCTCAGTTGGTTAAGTGTCCAGCTCTTGTTTTTGGCTCAGGTTGTGATCTCAGGGTGGTGAGATCAAGCCCTGAGTCAGGCTGCACATTCAGCGGGGAGTCTGCTCTAGATTCTCTCTCTCTCTCGCCCCCTTCTCCCTGGGCACGCATGCACGAGCATGTGTGCGTGTGCACATGCACTCTCTCAAATGAATAATTTTTTTAAAAAAAATTACGTGACTGTGAAATGTAAAATGTCACTCAGCTGTATTTGTGCTTGGAGGATAAAGTGCACAATCACTGCAGGATAAATACTGTTAGGCTTAGTTCGAGTAATAGTTCAAGTCTGTCTTTAAAATGTTAACACATTTCTATGGGAATTTTGATAATATAAATTTCTCATATTTGTAGATTTATGTTGAAATTGAGCGTGCTCGACTGACTAAAACATTAGCAACTATAAAAGAGCAAAACGGTGACGTGAAAGAGGCAGCCTCCATTTTACAAGAGTTACAGGTAAGGAGTTGTATTTAGAATGTGAAAATCTTTATATTTATTCAGCAGTATTTCTTGTGGCAATAGCTTACTTTGACACCTTATCACTTTTTCAAAACTACCCAGACTAAGAGTGAGCGCAGTGGAGAGGGAGGTTACTCAGGTACCTGAAAATTATGTAATTAGGGTCCTGACTAAATTTAACTGCTCAGAAAGTTTTGAAGGAAAGTTAGAATCAATGCATTAGTCTTGATTTTGTGCTATTTGAAAATTTTCATTCTCTTTAGAACTCAAATAAAACTAGTAATTCATGTACTATGCATGCCTGAGGGAGTTGCTGTTAATCATTAACCTCATTCTAAATGAATATTTGATTGATGGTCAATTTCTAGGCTAAATTGTTCTAACAAAGAAAAATTGCCTCATAATTTGCCATGTTTCAGGACACATTTTTAAGAGAGATCTTAAAATGAGACAGCAACGTACTAAGAAATCTGAGTAAAGCCATAGACTCATTCTCTCAAAATTTTCCTTGTAATTTTGGCCCATCAAGGTTCCCGCATTAAGTTAAATTTCTTATTTGGATTTTTCCGTCATGTGCTAGTTTAGCTTAAAGGAAGGGAAAAAATAACACAGAGGATCCTGTGTGCTATGCATTGTCTTTGTTGGTTTTTTTTTAAAACATGTCCTGTGTTCTCTACACATTTTATCTTCTTCAGTGTTCATATACAACACTATTTTTATCCCCATTTTTCTGCCAAGGAAACTGAAACTCAAAGTAATGTGCCTAAAGTCATTGCCAAGAAGTGGTGGAGTTCAAATTCCTACTAGTTCTGTTTGGCTTCAGACTCCTTTTCTTCTTTTTTATTAAAAGACTTTATTTTTTAGAGCAGTTTTAGGTTCACAACAAAGTTGAGTGGCAAGTGCAGAGTCCCCATATGCCCCCTGATGCCCTCCCCCTGCAACAGGCGCACACATGCACAATTTCCCCTCCTACCGGCATCTCCCACCGGAGTGGTACATTAGTTACAGTTGATGAACCTACGTCGACGTGTGATCACCCAAAGTCTGTATTTTGCATTAAAGTTCACGCTCGGTGTTGTATGTTCTGCAGGTTTGACAAACGTTTAATGACCTGCGGTCATCAGTGTAGTATCATGTAAAAAGTTTCACTGCCCTAAAAATTCTCTGTGGTCTGCGTATTCCTCTTCCTCCCCATCCCAACCCCAGCAACCACGGATATTTCTACTGTCTCCATAGCTTTGCCTTCAAACTCTGTTTTCAACCAGGAGGATCGTGTGCCTCATGATTCAACATCCTCTGAAATATTCTTACCAAAAAAAATTCACCTCAATTATATAAAGCTTCTGGTTTAACTACCAGTTTACAGGATATACTAGGGACAGAGGAGCCTATTAAATGATACCACAAGGATGCAATCAGCGTAATTTAGACTCTAGGAAACTGTAGGATGATTGGCTTGATTTTGTCAGTAAATGGCAAAGGAATAAATGGCAAGGAATAAAGAGCCATAAGAAACATATCTGAGGGGAGGGGGGGTGGGGGAATGGGATAGACCAGTGATGGGTAGTAAGGAGGGCACGTATTGCATGGTGCACTGGGTGTTATACGCAACTAATGAATCATCGAGCCTTACATCGGAAACCGGGGATGTACTGTATGGTGACTAACATAATATAATAAAAAAATCATTAAAAAAAAAAAAAGAAAGAAACATATCTGATGATTGCAAAGCATGAGCCTTATTTGGATTCTGACTTAATTAAAATAAATGAGATAGATATTGGGAACTGACTAGATATTTGGTGATACAAGGAATTTTTAGATAGAGACACATACTGAAATACAGATATGTTGTCTGAAATTTGCTTCAAAGTAATTAACACATGGAGAGTGGGTGAAGATACATAAATGAAACATTGATGGCTTATTGTATAAGTTTTTATTTTCCTTAACAAAAAATTACAAAGAAGACCATGAAATCAAAACCTTTTTTAGACCTAATAATAATAAGAATGAAATAGCCTTACTTCATTTCACTTTGCCATTCTACATTTTATAAATTCATTTGCAGTATGTGTATGCAAATATTAAATTGTTTTTCATAGTATTTGACATAATTGATTTTCTATATTGTATCTGTTGTATATTTACTGTAACTCTACATTCTACATCCGTTAGAAGTCATATCAGGCTCGTTACCTGAATTTTAAAAAGGCTAGCACCTCTTTTTTTCTATAATTTTTTGTTCTGTAAATAGAAAGCCTGTGAGTGGTATCTTTTTTGTGTTTAGAATTGTAATTTCTGGGGCGCCTGGTGGCTCAGTCAATTAAGCGTCTGCCTCCTGCTTGTGTCATGATCCCAGGGTCCTGGGGTCGCACCCCGCATCGGGGTCCCGGCTCAATGGGGAGTCTGCTTCTCCTTCTCCCTCTGCCTGTCTCTCCGGCTTTTGCTCTTTCTATTTCTCTCTCTCTCTCTCTCAAATAAATAAAATCTTTTTAAAAAATGAATGAACTATTGATATGCACAACAATTTAAATGAATCTTAGTATTCAAAGCATTATGCTGAGTGAACAAAGATAGTCTCAAGAGATTGCGTTCTGTGTTTGACATTCTTGAAAAGACATCTGTAGTGATGGAGAACAGATCATTCTGAGTGGGGGAAGTATGTTACTATAAATGGGGGAGTTTGGGGGTGATAGAACTGTTCTGTATCTTGATTGTGATTACACAAGTCTATACATATGTTAAAATTCACAGAACTGTTTATGCCAGAAGAAAAAATATCCATTTTCCTATATAATTTTTTTTAATTGTAATTTCCTGGAGAAAACTAGCTTTTTATATCATCATCAGCGCTCTCCAGTGTGCAAGGTTCTTATTATTTGACAAGTGTGAATATTTTCAAACATTTAATCTTGCAGTTTTTAGAAATTACCGAATAGAAACTTATTTGGGGTCTTACTTTGCTAGGTGGAAACCTATGGGTCAATGGAGAAGAAGGAGAGAGTGGAGTTTATTTTGGAGCAAATGAGGCTCTGCCTAGCTGTGAAGGATTACATTCGGACACAAATCATCAGCAAGAAAATTAACACCAAATTTTTCCAGGAAGAAAATACAGAGGTAAGCATGTCTCTTACTGCAAGTTTACTTTACAGGTGTTTGGAAAAAACCCATAGGCCCCAATTTATTTTATCAACTCTTTTTCAGAAATTAAAGTTGAAATATTATAACTTAATGATTCAGCTGGATCAACATGAGGGATCCTATTTGTCTATTTGTAAGCACTACAGAGCAATATACGATACTCCCTGTATACAGGCAGAAAGTGAAAAGTGGCAACAGGTGAGAATATATTCTTATGCTTGACATTGATACCTACTAGGAAGAATTTGCATTTTTTATTTTGAAATGATTATATGCAGTTGTGTGGTGCTGATTTCTATTCAGTGTGTTGATTATTCAGTTTATCTTTACTGATTGAAATGAATTGTGCCAATATTCTGAATTATTTATCACTTTCGAAGAATGTAGCCTTACTGTTTAAAATATGTATGGCGGGGGGCACCTGGGTAGCTCAGTCGGTTAAGCATCCTACCCTGGATTTTGGCTCAGGTCATGATTTCAGGGTCGTGAGATCAAGCCCCACATCAGGCTCTGCACTCAGCTTGGGATCTGCTTGAGATTCTTGCTCTCCCTGTTTCCCTCATTCTTGTGCTCGTGCATGTGCACGTGGGCATGCTCTAAATAAATGAATAAATAAATAGATAAAATCTTTTTTAAAAAAAGGGGGGGGATGCCTGGGTGGCTCAGTCGGTTAAGCATCTCTCTTTGGCTTAGGTCATGATTCGGGGGCCTGGGATCGAGCCCTGTGTCAGGCTTCTTGGTCAGTGAGGACCCTGCTCCTCCCTCTCCGTCTGCTGCTCCCCCTGCTTGTGCTCACTCTCTGTCAAATAAATTAATTTAAAAAAAATCTTTTTATATAGATATATTTTTTTTAAAGATTTTATGTATCTGAGAGAGAATATGAGCAGGGTGAGGGACCAAGGGAGAAGCAGACACCCTGCTGAGCAGGGAGCCCGATGCGGGGCTCGATCCCAGAACCCTGGGGTCATGACCTGAGCCGAAGGCAGATGTTTAACTGACTGAGCCACCCAGGCGCCCTCCAAAAATAAACTTTAAAAAAATAAAATTAAACATGTATAGCAGGAGCGCCTGGCTGGCTCAGTCGGTAGAGCATGCAACACTCGACCCTTGGGGTCATGAGTTTTTAAGCACCATGTGGGGTGTAGAGATTACTTTAAAATATGTATAGCAGGTCACTTGCTAGCAGAGGTTGTAGGTAAAAGACCTAGCATTACTTTGGAAAATTATTTCACAAAACTGTTTCAAATAGTTTATATGTATATTCCACGTTTGTGCTGCTAATGTGTTATAAGAACTTTTTCTTTACACATCTGACGCCAAAAAATGCCAGCCCAGGTAGTAATTCAAATTAGCAAAGATTTAGTGTAATTGTTTCAAGAAACTAAATATGACAGGAAGCCATTGTTAAGGGTAGCTTGGTAGGATGTTTATTCCCTAAGACTTTGAGAATAATATCAAACATGAATGTAGACAATTCTCCCATGATTTTGTAGTTCCTGCCTGAGTTTCTGCTTTGTTTCTAAGCTTGTTTATAATTCATCATGTTATACATTTTTAGGCTCTGAAAAGTGTTGTCCTGTATGTGATCTTGGCTCCTTTTGACAATGAACAGTCAGATTTGGTTCACCGAATAAGTGGTGACAAGAAGTTAGAAGAAATTCCTAAATACAAGTAAGTACTTTTATAGCTAGTGTAGTAATGTCAGCAGAAACACCATTTTGAAAGAAAATTGGTTAACCTAAGTGTACACCTGCTTCATTTGGTTGCTGACAGATTGTATTGGTGAATAAAATTAGAGTTTATAAAATAGTGAAATGTTTTTTCACACTGCATTAGAAATTAATGAGGCTGTAACACACTTCATTCTAAACCACTTACCAAGGGGTCCCTGGGTGGCTCAGTCAGTTAAGCATCCGACTCTTGGTCTCAGCTCAGGTCTTGATCTTGGGGTTGTGAGTTTGGGCCTCACGTTGGGCTCCACGCTGGGTGTGGAGCCTACTTCAAAAAATAAACAAATAAACCACTTATCAAATAGAAGTTGCATTTCAAGCTCACTTAGCAGCTTTTGGTTAATTAACCATTTGCTAAAGTTTAGTGTTAGTAGTTTGGGGCTTTGTGATTTTCAGAAGTACGTGCTATATAAAACAGACATACGCTACCTGAGGACAGTGGGCTTTTATCTGTTAAAAGCTGTTTTTCTTTTATGTGTCTCATTGGTAAGTTTGCATTAATTTTTCCCGAGACTGGCAAATATATTGCAGGAGGAAGCAGGATGTTAAGTAGGGGGAATGCTCCATTCAGATTTATTGTGGAAAAAATGGTAGTGAAGTAGGTAAAATAAATAATAATCAACTTATGTTTTGTTCTACAAATAAAAATGTTTACAGTCTTTGTCGGTATTTAAACATTTGCTGTTATAGTACATGAAACTTAATTTTTACAGATTTGGAATATTAAGTTTTATACAATTTACAGGGATCTTTTAAAGCTTTTTACCACAATGGAGCTGATGCGTTGGTCCACACTTGTCGAAGACTATGGAATGGAATTAAGAAAAGGGTCTCTTGAGAGTCCGGCAACTGATGTTTTTGGTTCTACAGAGGAAGGTGAAAGAAGGTGGAAAGACTTGAAGAACAGAGTTGTTGAACATGTAAGAATCTGGCATGGTAGAGATGCCAGTCTGAAAGTAAACTTTGGCAAATTTAAGCATAAACTTTTATTTTTCAAGTTTGATAGATGGTTTTTTTTTTCAAGGTTATGTCTTTAATTCTTTGCTTTTGGGTTTTTGTTTTTTGGGGTTTTTTTTTTGCTATGCCCAATGTAGTGATGTAAATTTGTTGTTGAATGTTTATTGTATATTTCCAAAACCACATCAGAATTTATCTCCTCCCTCTTGCTTTTCAGGAAAACAAACAAACAAAAAAAAAACCCCTGTATTTTAGCATGCTTATTTTGAGGGGACTTCTCAAGAATCCAAAATTTTAGGGACACCTAGCTGGCTGAGTCAGTAAATCATGTGACTCTTGATCTTGGGGTTGTAAGTTTGAGCCTCACATTGGATATAGAGATTACTTAAAAATAACATCTTAAAAAAAAATCCAAAATTTTATAGCCTATAAACCAGAAGGAATTTCTTAAGAATGCGGGGGATGGTTGTGGGTGAAAGGATTTCTTTCGGATACTCGCTTAGTAGTTTTGGGAATGGGTAACAAGTCTTAAACTTGATCTTTGATCTTCTTGGCGTCACTATAAGTTGAATTATCTCAGCATGCATTCGCATAACAAACATTTATTGTGAGCCTTCTATGTGCCAGATACTGCACAAAGTTGCCGGGACACGTGGGAAAGTAAGACATGGTCCCTGCCATCAGACAGCTTAAAAAGAAGTCCTAGGAAAGGTGCATTTATAAATAAAAGTATCCAAGATACTAGGCACAAATAGCTATCAAATGGAGTGGAGCATAAGTAGAGAGTGATTGGTTCTACCTGAAAGGGGTTGCCTGGCTGGCCCAGTTGGAGCATGTGACTCTTGATCTTGGGGTCGTGAGTCCAAGCCCTATGTTGGGTGTGGAGACTACTTAAAAATAAAATCTTAAAAAAGAAAGAAAGGTCAGGCTAGATCTGCAGGAATTGACACAGGAGGTAAGATTTGTAAGAAGAGTACCTGGTGAGCAGGCAAATGCGATACTCTGAGCGGCGACTTGGAGACGCACCAGCAGGGGACGTAAGCACCTGCAAGAACAGGGCTCAGTGAGGAAGAAAGTCGGAGATACGGAAAGGGTCTGGAACTTAACAAAGTTTATATATTGCAGTAGAGGAAACTTTGACCTGAGAGGACAGTGACCAGGCTTGTATCTTACAAAGACCCCTCTGGCAGTAAGTGTGGAGAATGGATTTTGGGGAGAGACAGGAATAGAACTAAGACTAGGTGAAGGCCCCTTGTGGGCTTCCGCCAAGTCTGTAGCTGAGGGATTGAAGAATGGATGGGGTGGAATTATTTTAAGAAAGAAAATCAATTGAATTTGGTCCCTGATTACACTTAAGGGATGAAGGAAAGGGGGGTCTAGAATGATTGTCCTTCTTCCTAAGAAGTTGGTGTTGCCAAGGACCCAATAGAGACGCGAGGAAGGACAGCTTCTTCAAAGATCAGTTCATTTGCTCTCCCCACTGTTCCCCATTTGTCCTGTGAATGCTGTTGTTTTGTTAATAACGTAGAGAAGAATAAAGGGAGGAACGTGGCTCAGTCAGTTAAGTGTCCCACTCTTGATTTTGGTTCGGGTCACGATTGCAGGGTCGTGGAATCCAGCCCCACTTTGGGCTCCAAGCTCAACAGGGAGTCTGACTGAAATTCTCTTTACCTCTCCTTCCACCCTACCCCTCTCCACACTCTCTTTCTCTAAATAAATTAATAAATTATTTTTTTAAAAGAATAATAGGGGTGCCTGGGTGGCTCAGTCGTTAAGCATCTGCCTTCAGCTCAGGGCGTGATCCTAGCATTCTGGGATCAAGCCCCACATCAGGCTCCTCCACTGGGAGCCTGCTGCTTCTTCTCCCACTCCCCCTGCTTGTGTTCCCTCTCTCACTGGCTGTCTCTCTCTGTCAAATAAATAAAATCTTTAAAAATAAAATAGGGGCGCCTGGGTGGCTCAGTCGTTAAGCCTCTGCCTTTGGCTCGGGGCGTGATCCCGGCGTTCTGGGATCGAGCCCCACATCAGGCTCCTACGCTGGGAGCCTGCTTCGCCCTCTCCCACTCTCCCTGCTTGTGTTCCCTCTCCCTCTCTCGCTGGCTGTCTCTGTGTCAAATAAATAAAATCTTTAAAAATAAAATAAAATAAAAAATAAAAAAGAATAATAAAGGGAACAGTTTCCAGTGAAAATTAGGAAATTTAATTTCAGGTTACCTTTAAGTAGTTATAATGATGATAATGTGTTTTAAGATACTCTGAATCATTTTTTTGAATCTGAGCCTTTTAAACATTTGTGTCATAATTACTAAAGTTTAACTTTAGATTCTTCCATTTAGCAAAAAACTTTTAGTACAGTTACAGGGTTTTGTTTTTCTTTTTAAGATTTTATTTATTTATTTATTAGAGTGAGCATGCACAAACGGGACAGGGGCAGGGGGGGAGGAGAAGCAGACTCGCCGCTGAGCAGGGAGCCTGAGGACCCTGAGATCATGACCTGAGCTAAAGGCCCATGCTTAACCCACTGAGCCACCCAGGCGTCCCAGTACAGTTACAGTTTTTAACTACTATTTTAGTTAAGATAAGCCTAGCTTTGACTATATATCTTTTTTTCCCTAAGATTCTGTTTATCTGAGAGAGAGAGAACGAGTTGGGGAGAGGAGCAGAGGGAGAAGCAGACTCCCCACTGAGCAAGGAACCCGATGTGGAGCTCGATCCCACACCCCTGGGATCAGGACCTGAGCTGAAGGCAGATGCTTAACTGAGCCACTCAGGCTCCCTTGACTATATATATTTGAAAAGAGTTGTGGAGAGTATTCACAACAACTTACAAATAACTGCAGACACCAAAATATCTAAATTTTGCTTCGTTACTGAAATTTAGAACCAGCTTCATTCCAGTGCTGGGCTATAGAGAAATGTTTGAATCTGACATTTTAACTAAACCTATTTGCATATGAAGAAAATAAAATAAAATAGACCTATTTGATTATGAAAACAAATGGGATTTTAGCCTTACTGATGACTGTTGTGTGTCCTTCATGCCTCTGTCTTCCCCAGAATATCAGAATAATGGCCAAGTATTACACAAGGATAACAATGAAGAGGATGGCTCAGCTTCTCGATCTGTCTGTCGATGTAAGTAGTTTGAGTTGTTTGTAGCCAGTCATTTTGAATATCA
Organism: Ursus maritimus; assembly: GCF_017311325.1. Classification (NCBI taxonomy): domain Eukaryota; kingdom Metazoa; phylum Chordata; class Mammalia; order Carnivora; family Ursidae; genus Ursus; species Ursus maritimus. The sequence continues at coordinate 13,504,040 of NW_024424897.1, read as the reverse complement.
ACTGACTTGTAAAAATTGAATGAGAAAATCAATTTTGTTTTATTATTTAATTTTAAGTTTAGTGTCTCCAGGCTATCTTGAATACCAAAAAATAGCTTAAATATCAAGTTTATAGTCACATTAATATTGTGTCCTAGTTAAAATTTTTCACTTCTATGTGGTAGTTTTACATCGATTCATCTGCAGTCCAGGGTTTATATTTCTATAATGAATGTGTCTGGGTTCCCAGAAATGAATGATAGAAAATGTGAGGGAGACTTGACTGTACTTCCCTTGCAGAGAGAGGTCCCAGGTCACGTTAGAGGAGCGCTGTGTTCAGGTATGGGTTCCTGTTGGTGACATGTACACCACCACAGAGGCAGGGGTCAAGTGGAGTGATCCAGAAGCTGTTTCGGTCACCAGAGTTTTTCAGTTTAGCTAAAAACGAAGGATCACGGATGTTAGAGGTGGAAGGTTTTGATCCTTGGTTGGCTCATTAGCTCCTCACATTTCTGGACAAGGGTACCAGAGTCCTTAGAAGTAAAGTATCTTGTCCTTGGCCACGTAGTCTCCAGTGGCAGAGCATGCATTGTAACCCAGCATTTCTGGAAACAAATTATCTGTCTAATGGTTAGGGGGAAACATTGTAGACCAAGAGTGGACCAGGTTGCTGTTGGCAGCAGGCTGGCCGGCTGGCTGCAGTACCGGCAGTGTTGAGTTTGCCGGGAGGCTGATGCAAACTCCACCCTGATTCTGGGTAGACTGGGAGTCTCTTCATTCCTGGACTCATAGTAAAATAAGTATGTCAACAGTTGCTAACTATGACTAGGGAATTTTAGCTGCATATTCTTAGGTAAAGAGTTTAGAAAATGCTTTCCTTAAATTTTATTTATTGTCTGTAATTATCCTGTCTTAATCCAATTTGTCTTTCTCTCTTGCAGGAGTCAGAAGCTTTTCTTTCGAATCTAGTAGTTAACAAGACCATCTTTGCTAAAGTAGACAGGTTGGCAGGAATTATCAACTTCCAGAGACCCAAGGATCCAAATAATTTATTAAATGACTGGTCTCAGAAACTGAACTCACTGATGTCTCTAGTTAACAAAACCACACACCTCATAGCCAAAGAGGAGATGATACATAATCTACAATAAGGGTCTCAACGCCCCTAATGCTTTTAGAGAAGAACTAAAATTGGAAGTCATTAAAAAAAAAAAAAAAAAAGACTGTTATGGTGTATATGTTGGGGTTTTTTTTTTTTCTTTCTATTCTCAGCTCCTTTGTCTAAAATTTAAGAGATAGTGAATATGTTTAAGGCCCCTTTCGACCTCTCAGTTCCCTGATTTTATCGTTAACTTTGCATTTGCAATTGGTGCAAAAAAAAAACCCACAAAACATTTCTATTGTCTACGTACTCAAAAAATTGTGTCATAACTTACCCAAATGTGTTTTTCTATCATTTGAAAACTTTTTAGCTATTATTTGTTTTCATTCAGCTAACAATTACCATAATTATAATAATAAAAGCAGTATATGCACATTGACTTTCTATGGTTACCTATGTTTCTGAACATTTTGTGGGATAGTGATTTAAGTATTTTTTAAATAAAAGAAATTCTGTTGTAGAGCTATCAGTTATTTGGTAGAATTTAGGAAACAGCATAGGACATATAAGAACATTTGGGATAGAGTTGTGATTTGTGAAGAATTTGTATTGCAGTATTGTGGAGGAGGCCTCTATCTAGACTGAGTGTATATAGCGTGCTCTGGTAGGCTGAAGACTTCACATAGACATCATTTTTCCCCCGTGAGTCAAGCTGGCTTCAATCACAGGAGCTTGACGATTTTCATTCCCATTCCCCAACTTGAGCAGTTGAACAAAATCAAGTGACATAATGTTGACGTAGTTTAACACACACAGTCATTTTTATAAGATTCCTTTGTGGCTTTCACTTAAAGGTCTAATTACATCATTAGTGTTCCACATTCATTATGTCCCTATAGGAACTTTAGTTCCATTATGTGAACACTGGGTACAACCTAAAATGCTTTAAAAAATAGCAACAACAACAAAGACTCAGCCACCCTCTTAGCAAATGGCATAGTATTGACTTTGTTTTTTTTTTTTTTTTTTTACAGAAAAGTAGTTTTACTGTCAAAAGAAACATCTGAAATCAATTAATAGCAAATTTTGGAAGTTTTTAAAAATTTGATTTATTTCAGGGAAAACTGAAGAATGAAACAGTGTTAGAAGCTTATTTAAAATGATGTTTAAACAAAGAAAGTATGAGGTCTACTTTTAAAAATTCAATTGAAAGGAGTGGGGGAAAAAGACATTCTGGAAATAGCATTTTTCATAATTTTCACTTAGTGGTCACTAAATTGTCCTACTCCATGATCCCAGGGCTGGGGACAATTGTGGGATCTCCGCTATTTATGCTGAGTCATTGTGAGTAATAACCTAGTATTAAATCTAATTCTCTTCTTTGGAAATTTAATGTATTGGTCACTTAATAACATAAACATCTGCTACCACTTATCTTTAAAAATCTAACCAAAAATATGGCAAGGAACATCAGAAGTTCACACGAGCAGTAGGAATATGGTTTAAATTTTCTTCGAAACGAAAAGGATAGACAATGAAATCACTTCATATTGTTAATTTGTAAATCAAGTTGGAGCTAATTTGAATCTAGCTCCTCATTAACTCACTAACTACCCTTGTACTTGCCAAACCTAGGCTATTTGGCCAAATGCTTGGTTGTTGTAAAGATCGCAAATGGTCCTCTTCTTTGGTCTTTATTTAACATGCTTGCCCTCAAACTCAGCTCTGTGTGTGTTCTGATTTAGTGCCATTTGTAACTGTCCCAAGAACTGAATCCCATTTGATTTAACTGCTCATCCAGTTCTTGTTTTTTTCCCCTCCAAGCAAACGTAAATTTCTTAGTGTTACAAATAAGAATCCATTAACACAGGGCAGTAAAATATTTGCAATGTTCAGAACCCAAAATCCTGGCTTCCATTTCAGACCTAGAGCTGGCTATTTGTGAAAAGGAAGAACCACTTGGTTTTAAATATGGAAAAGATAATACTTGACTCCTTTTCATTTTCATTAGGTTACTAACTAGCAGAGAGGTGATAAGCCACTGGTTTTTGTTTTTTAAATGAAACGTTTTTTACCCTTTTATATAATTTTTGTTTTTATTTTAGAGTTCAATAGCTATTTCTGTAATTATCCTCAATTTCCATGTGCTCACTGAATCACTGAAAAACTAAACTTTAAAATTCATACTGTTTCCTTCTATCTTCTACGTGTTATATGTGTGATATAAGTACATATTTTGTGTTGTTTGGCTCCTGGGTAGAGCTACAGTAAAAGCACTAATCTGTGGGTGTGTAAAAACCTGAAGAATAAACTCATACTTGTAAAGATCACTTCTTTTTTCAATTATCTTGCTGTTTAAAACAAAAAGCCATAGGTTTTTCATTCTTTCAAAATCAGGTTCTCTCCATAAACTTGTTTTTTAAGTGGTGGGAAAACATGGTGCACATATGTTTCAAAAGCCAACTGCTTGGCTTTTTTCCTCCTGGTTTCTTCTGATCTGGGTTTGGTGACAGTCCGTGCCCATGGTTCTCCAATGTAGCCCATGTCAGAATCACAGGCAGGACACGCTACAACAGGTGGTTGGGCCCCACCCCCAGAGTTTCTGATCCAGGAGGTCTGGGGTAGGGCCCAAGAACTTTCATTTCTAGCAAGTCCTCAGGGGTTGCGGATGCTGCCGAAAATAGTGGACACGAACATCAGGACGGTGAGGATTATACTCTCGTGTGATGCTTACTCTGCTGGTTGTTTCCAAGTCTAGTGATCTGGGGTCTGGTTATATCTTAATCACTGACATGTAGAGAAATGTTCTTGCTTTCTGAGTGGATGTAAAGCAATGTCCCTCAATATTTACCATGTTGAAAGAATTGAAGATTGGGGAAGTCTCATCATCTTGCTGTCTTTTTCTGTCTATGAGATTGGGAACCATGTTTATCTTGGTATCCATCATTTCTGTTACATAGTAGAGATTTAAACACTATTGAGTTAAATTGGTTTTTTTTTTAAAGATCTTTTTTCTTTGACACAGAGAGACAGCCAGCGAGAGAGGAACACAAGCAGGGGGAGTGGGAGAGGAAGAAGCAGGCTCCCAGCAGAGGAGCCTGATGTGGGACTCGATCCCAGAACGCCGGGATCACGCCCTGAGCCGAAGGCAGACACTTAACGACTGAGCCACCCAGGTGCCCCAAATTGTTTCTTAACCAATTTTTTAAAAATCCTTCCTTATAGCTTCCTGGGATTTTTTTGATCCTCACATCCAACTTTATATTATCCTGTAAGGGTACAGGTCAGTGGCATTAATTACATCCACAATGTACAACCATCACTAATACCTAGTTTCAAAACGTTTTTCAATCATTTAAAAAAAAATTTATTTTTGAGTAAGTTCTCTACCCAATGTGGGGCTCAAACAACCCCAAGATCAAGAGTCACACACTTGGAGCACCTGGGTGGTTCCGTTGGTTAAGCGTCTGCCTTCAACTCAAGTCATGATCCCAGGGTCCTGGGATCGAGCCCTGCATCAGGCTTCCTGCTCAGGAGCCTGCTTCTCTCTCACTCTTCCTCTGCCCCTTCCCACCACTCGTTCTCTCTCTCTCTCTCTCAGCTTAAAAAAAGTCATGCTTTACCAACTCCCCCAACCTGGCACCCCTATTTCCAAAACTTTCTCAACTAGAAGCTCTGTTAACCATTAGGCAGTAATTCCCCCTCCCCCTTTCCCTGGTCCCTCGGTAGCTCCTAGTCTACTTTGTTTCTATGAATTTGCCTACATGAGATACTTCATACAAGTTGAGTCATACAATATTTGTCCTGTGTCTGGCTTATTTCATTTAGCATAATGTTTTCAAGGTTCAAGCATACAACAACTTTCTTTCCTGGCTGAATACCATTCCATTGTATGGATATACCACATTCCATTTACTCATCTTCCGTGGTCACTGGGCTTCCACCTTCTGCCTCTTGTGACTAGTGTTGCTATGAATCTGGGTGTACAAGTGTCTGAAGTCCTGTTTTCAATTATTTTAGGTATATCTGCATATTGGCTTTTAAAAAATAAAGATTTAGAGGAAACTGTGCAGAGTACTTCTCACTCAGTTTGCACATTTCCTTTATTTTTTAGAAGTTTTTGTTTGCTTGTTTTTAGTAATCTCTATACCCAATGTGGAGCTCAAACTCACAACCCTGAGATCAAGAGTTGCGTGCTCTTCTGACTGAGCCAGGCCGGCACCCTAAAGATTTGCATTTATTTTTATTTTTATTACAGATTTTGTAAAAATTATTTTAGAGAGTGTGTGAGTGAGGGAAGGGGCAGAGGGAGAGAGAGAGTCCTCAAGCAGAGTCCCCGCTGAGCATGGAGCCCAACACAGGACTCGATCCTAGGACCCTGAGATCATGACCTGAGCTGAAATCAAGAGTCAGACCCTCAACTGACAGAGCCACCCAGGCGCCCCAAAAGATTTTTACTTTTAAGTAATCTCCACACCCAATGTGGGGCTTGAACTCATGACCTTGAGATCAAGAGTTGCGTGCTCCACTGACTGAGCCAGCAAGGCGCCCCCGCATATTAGCTTTTAAAACCAAAAGAATATTTACGTGCAAAGGAATGATGTGGAAGGCCAGGGAGGGACCGATTTCTGGCAAAGCTGTGGCTGTGTTAAATCTTACCCCCTTCGCCATAAAGACAAATTCTGCAAGAGTTCTTGTTCTCTTGCGCCTACTGTCAGGTGGAATAGGAGCTACTTGTGATCAAGTTATCAGACCAAGTCTCAGCCCTTTGGAGCGTGTGTCCCGCGCACGTATCTCAGGACAGCAATTAGCATTAAATAAGGCACTCCTATCTCCGTCATAGGTGCTCTTTTATCTGATACCCTTAAGGACTTTTCAGGTTTCAGTACCAAAAAGTCTCAACATTTGGTATCGCTGGGACAAGTAAAAAGAGAACTGTTCAGTATGAATCGCAAGCAGCTCAACAGAGGCGCCCGGCTACTTGAATAGAGCATCCTACTTTTTTTTTTTTTTTTTTAAGAATTTATTGATTTATTTGACAGAGAGCACAAGCAGGGGGGGCAGCAGAGGGAGAGGGAGAAGCAGACTCTCCACTGAGCAGGGAGCCCGATGTGGGGCTCGATCCCAGCGCCCCGGGATCATGACCTGAGCTGAAGGCAGACACTTGAACCAATGGAGCCACCCGGGCCCCCAAGCATCCTGCTCTCGATCTTGGCGTCATGAGTTCAAGCCCCACACGTTGGATATGGTGCCTACTTTAAAAAAAAAAAAAAAAAAAAAAAAAAAAGTTACATATTTATAATACATCCACAAAAAAATATTTGGGCCAAGTGTTCAGAAACGACTTACGCTGTAGAAATAGTGTTCTCAACAGGAGTAGCTTTATCTAAAGGAAGAAGGTAGGTGTCACACATTTTTTTTCCTTATTTTTTCCATATTGCCATATGTACAGCCTTATTATTCAATATGTAATGAGTACCGGCTCTGCAGTAAAAATCGTCTTCAAGAGTTTAATATTTCTAAATTTAGTTCCCTATTCAATTTCCGATCTTAATTTGAACTTTGGACATTTTCCCTGAACCGCGGAAGAATACTTTCCGGTTTCATAACACACGCCTTTTTTATGGTTCAGTGTCACTTCCAAGAGCAGAAAGTAAAACGGTTATGAAAGTAAAAAGCAAGATGATGTAAACTAATTTTACTTCATCAAGATTTTAGCATTCTATTCATTTAAAAGTTTTTAGGATTTGAGGAATTAGATAACTTTAAAAGAGCTAACCTTCGGCGCGCCTGGGTGGCACAGCTGTTAAGCATCTGCCTTCGGCTCAGGTAGTGATCCCAGCGTTCTGGGATTGAGCCCCACATCAGGCTCCTCCGCTATGAGCCTGCTTCCTCTCCCACTCCCCTGCTTGTGTTCCCTCTCTCGCTGGCTGTCTCTCTCTTTGTCAAATATATAAATAAAATCTTTAAAAATAATAAATAAATAAATAAATAAATAAATAAATAAATAAATAAATAAAAGAGCTAACCTTCAAGAAAGAGCAAAGATAATGCTGGAAAGAAATAAGACGTCACTTGAGATGAGTGTCATGTCTTCTGCTGAATGCACAGCAGAATGCCTCACTACAGAATACTCACCAGCTGGCTTCCTGATGCTTCCACATTGATTTCCATTGTGTCTGGAATGCAGGGCAGATATTTTATTCAAAATGTTCCCACTTTATGGAAACACTCTTTGAAACCACATTTCCTTCACCTTTTAGAATGCAAATCTTGAAAGAGAAGGATAATGTGCTTTTTTTCTGCTGTCAGTATTTAGGGATTACAGTAAGAGTTTGAAAATAAGTTCTTCTTCTAAGATTTAGATTATAACAGCAGATTCTGGGCCAGAGTGGATAAGCAGACACTTACCGGCTCCCTGGCTCGCCAAATCTGACTGCCAGAAGGTAAGTGTCTGGCGGGCAACTTTGACAATTAGCTGACAACTAAATTTCCCAACATCTGGGATTTGTGCCCTGCCTATCGTTACAACTTGTATGGACTTTGAAAAATGACCAGATAACTGACTTGACTAGCCTTGCGATATATAACGGAAGAAAGAATGTGTTAATGATCAAAGAGTTAGCGTGAAAGGTAGGAAGGTGGGAGCTACAGAAGCCCACACCGCTGATGTAAGGGGGACAGGGATCCCTAGCGGACAGAATCCAAGCGGTCCAGACTTACGGTCAAGGCCATACAGGAAATGCATCCCAAACCCTGTGATGCCCTTGCTGGAAACATTTCTCTCAGGAAATTGAGGCAGCGTGCAAAAATGGCCTAAAATAATTTAGGGAGCGGGGCACCTGGGTGGCTTAGTCAGTTAAGCATCCAACTCTTAATCTGGGCTCAGGTTATGATCTCAGGGTCAGCAGGTCAGGATCAAGCCCTGCATCAGGCTCCCTGCTCAGCAGGGAGTCTGCTTGAGGTTCCCTCTCCCTCTGCCCCTCCCTGACTCGTTTTTTTTCTCTCTCTCTCTCAAAAAAAAATTAATAAAAAATAGAAAATAAATCCTATAAGGAGCTCACCTTGATCTAACCGCATGCTCAATAAGCAAACTTCTGATGATGATTTAACTTATTAAGTTCATGATCACTTACCGAGGGTTATTTGGTAACTTACCAAGTATTATTTTCAAAAAGGCAAAATGGAATGTAAAATGGATCCGTCAGGTGGAAAATAGTTTAGTGGGTCCTCAGAAACTTAAACACAGAATTAAATTTGACCCAGCAATTCCACTCCAAGGTATATCTACCCAAGAGAACTGAAAACAGTATTCAAATACTTGCAAGGGCATGTTCATAGCAGCATTATTTGCAATAGTCCGAAGGTGGAAACTACCCAAATGACCTTCAGAGAGTGAATGGGTTAGTGTCTGTACCATAGGATATTATTCAGCCGTGCAAAATAGTGCTGATATGTGCTACAGTGAGGACGGGCCTTGAAACATGCCAGGTGAAAAGTCAGACACAGAAGATCACATATGGTATGATTCCATGTACATGAAATAATCCAGAACAGGTAAATCCAAGAGAAAGAAAGTAGGTGGTGATTGCCAGGGACTTGTGGGGAGTGGGGAGAAAGAAAATAACTATTCGATGGATAAGGAGTTCTTTTTTTTTTTTTTTTAAAGATTTTATTTATTTGACAGAGAGAGAGACAGCCAGCGAGAGAGGGAACACAAGCAGGGGGAGTGGGAGAGGAAGAAGCAGGCTCCTAGTGGAGGAGCCCAGTGTGGGACTCGATCCCGGAACGCCAGGATCACACCCTGAGCCGAAGGCAGACGCTTAACCGCTGTGCCACCCAGGCGCCCCTGGATAAAGAGTTCTATTTTGGAGTGATAAAAATGTTTTGGAACTAGATAAAAATGATGGTTGTACAACACTATGAATGTACTAAATTCCACTGAACCTTTCACTTTAAAATAGTTCATTCCAGGGGCTCCTGGCTGGCTCAGTCAGCAGAGCATACAGCTCCTGACCTTGGGTCACGAGTTCAAGCCCCACATTGAGTGTAGTGTTTACTAAAAAATTAAAAAAAAAAAAAGTTAATTCTGGGCCCCTGGGTAGCATAGTCGGTTACGCATCCTACTCTTGGTTTCAGCTCAGCTCGCGATCTCAGGGATCTCAGGGACACAAGAACAGGAAGGAGTCTGCTAAAGTTTCTCCCTCTCCTTCTGTCCCTCTTCTCTCGCTCTAAAATAAATAAAAAAATAATAATAATAAATAAATAAATAAATAAATATTTTTAAAAAGAATGTTCATTCTATGTTATGCAAATTTCACCTTAATTTTTTAATTTTTAATTTATTTTTAAAGTATGCTCCATACCCAGGAGAGAGGCCAACACAGGGCTGGAATTCGTGACCCTGAGATCAAGAGTCAGATGCTTAACTGACTGAGCCACCCAGCTGCCCCTCACCTTAATTTTTTTAAAAAGGTAAAATCATGACTCTTATGTAACTATGAAATACATACATCAAAGATTTTATTCAGCTTATAACTAATAAGGGAACTAGTAAAATTTTTAAACCAGTTCAAAGGGATATTTATTTAAGAATAAAATTGTGTCTCAGTCAGTTAAGCATCTGCCTTCAGCTCAGGTCAGGATCCCGGGCTGCTGAGATCAAGCTTCTGGCTCCCTGCTCAGCGGGGAGTCTGCCTCTCTCTCTCCCTCTGCCCCTCCCCACCGCTCATGTGTGCTTGCCCTCTCTGCTCTCTCTCTCAAATAAATAAATAAAATCTTAAAAAAAAAAAAATGGAAGAAAATTGTGGGGTGCCCGAGTGGCTCAGTTGGTTTTCGTGCAGGTCATGGTTTTCGTGCAGGTCATGATCTCAGGGTTGTGAGATCCAGCCCTTTGTCAAGCTCCAGAGAGATGATTCTCTCTCTCCCTCTCCCTCGTTCCCTCCCCAACCCACACATGCTCTCGCTCTCTCTAAAAGAATACAATAAAATTGCGAGTGACACAAAATTGGTTGACATCTAAGAGGGCCACGCGCTGTAATGTGTTAAGGCTGTCTTTTTGCCAGATGAGTATGACTTGCATCTTTAGTGCACAAAAGTCTATAAATTAATCTCTGCTTCTACAAAATTTTTAAACAGCTGAGACAATAAAAAGTCATGCTTAGCATCGCACTGAAACAAAACCCAGTGATCTCTTTTACTCATTTCCAAGGGGTTTTTCCTCTCCATTTCCAAGTTTTAAATACTTTTTCTGGGGTGCCTGTGTGGTGCAGTCGTTAAGCGTCTGCCTTCGGCTCAGGGCGTGATCCCGGTGCTCTGGGATCAAGCCCCACGTCAGGCTCCTCCACTAAGAGCCTGCTTCTTCCTCTCCCACTCCCCCTGCTTGTGTTCCCTCTCTCGCTGGCTGCCTCCCTCTGTCAAATACATAAATAAAATAAAAATAAATACTTTTTCTGACATCATATATGTGTGCAAGCCAGGAGAGAGGAAGGGCTGATTGTGTGTTTTCTAGGATGACCATTGAATTTCTTCTTAGTAAGGAGTAAATGGTCATTCTGGTTTTCTACACCTGTATGACCATGGATGGATAAAATCCCTCCATCTCTGAGAGATGGATCTGCTCTTTGAGCTGGAAACACTGAGCTTCTGTGCCTATTAGGCCAGAGGCCAGACTTGCCCTATAGAAAATTCACCAAGGTGACTAGTGTGATCCAGTCAAGTCTTTCTAGCTAGACAGTTTCTTGTCCTCTCCCCAAAGAGAGAGAGAGTTTTTTCTTTCCTTTTTTCAAAAATTGTGTTTATTTATTTGAGCGAGAGCACAAGTTGGGGGGAGGGACAAACAGAGAAGCAGACTCGCTGTTGAGCAAGAGTCACACTCGATCCCAGGACCGACCCTGAGATCATGACCTGAGCTGAAGGCAGATGCTTATTTGACTTAGCCACTCAAGCGCTCCCAGAGTCCTTTCCTTATCTGAAAATTTAACAACTTCACATTTAGCCTGGACTCTTTTCTTCTTTCTCCAGATCTTGAAATTTAATGTTTAATCATTTATGCACTTCTCTGTTTTTAGAGATACATCATATTGTTAAAATAAGTTTGCTAAAATTTCAACAATTGCTATTGAATGTCTGTTGATAGATTCAGGCAAATTATCCGCTCCTTGAAGTCATTCTTTTTTTTTTTTTTTTGTACTTCTTTTTTTTTTAAATAATATTTATTTTGTTATATTAGTCACCATACAGTACATCCCCAGTTCTTGATGCAATGTTCCATGATTCTTTACTTGCATATAACACCCAGTGCACCATGCAATATGTGCCCTCCTTAATACCCATCACCAGCCTGTCCCAATCCCCCACCCCCCTCCTTGAAGTCATTCTAAGTGTACTCAGTCGTCAGGAAGGATTTGCACGGGATACAAGTGAATGTAGAACACGCCTGTCTCTCTAAGGAAGTTCTGTTCCTTCCCATGAGATAATGATCATTCGTTTCCTTCCTGGGGTTTGAATTCCCATGCTATTTGTGAATGTTCATGACAGGTTTTCTGTTGAGGAAAACATTGACCAGTGTTACATTCAAGTGCTCTTTCTCTGAAAAGCATTTTCCCACCCCTGATGAGTCATGGTAGTTAGACTACAGCTTGGCAAAGTTGCATTATATGTGCCATCTTTCGAGACAGTAGGCTGAGATACGCTTTTCCTGCAGGTGGTAAACTGTCAAAACGGCTTCCTTGGAATCCTGGGGTTTGCAACAGCATCGTCCAGGTCGACTGCTCCAAGTGAACTTGGACCAGGACAACAGCGGAGAGATCCTTTCTTTCCTTTTCTCAGGGCCACCTGGAAGCAGAGCCACTGGTGGCTTTCAGAATTTAAGTCTTAACAGTATTTCCCATCACTTTGGGCAAGAGAACATTTGGAGCCCCACACAGGCAAACCAGACCAAGATGAGGTAACTGTGCATTGATCCACCCAGGAAAGAACTCGCACAGAGAACCGGGACCCCGGGACCCTCTCCGCCATTTACAAACATGGAGGTCATTGGTGGAGCTCTTTGTGTGGCGTTCCCGCGGCTGCCGGAGGACACTCAGAAACAAGCACGAGGTATTTCTCCCTCTTTCACCCCAGGAAGCCTTTGTGTTTCTAGGGCCCATCTCCCTTTCCTAAAGGGCTGTGTGGTGTGGGCAGGGAAGACAAGTGAAGGGCATATGCTCCCCGCTCTGTCCCTGGATTCATCTGCGGAATGAACACTCTATTCAGGGAGGCCAATGTGGGCCGAGGGGTGCTGGCAGGAGAAGAGGGGAAGAGAGATGATTACACCTTGCCTGGAGCCCAAGCCACTTTTGGTGTAAGAGGGAAAAAAAATTTACTTATTTAAGCCATTTAGAATCTTAGGGTTTTTTTGTTATTGTTGTTATTTAGGAAACCAAAATATCCTAACAGACCTACCTCTCTGCTCATCTTTCCAAAAATGTACACAAAAGAAACTATACTAGACACACTGCTCTCAATTTTCCTTTTTCTCATATTATATATCTTGGGGATGTTTCCAGATTTCCTGGTACAGGTCTACCTTCTTGTTTTCTAGTGGATGCCTAGATTTTTAATGCATTTAAAACCCTCATTTATTAACCAGTCCCCCATTGACTGAACGGTTGCTTTTGGGTTTAATTTTTAATTTTTTTCTTTTTCCCCCCCTAACTTTATTGAGGACTGATTGACCAATAAGCATTGGATTATATTTAAAGTGTACAACATGATGGAATGCTTGGTGGGCTCAGCCGGTGGAGCACGTGACTCCTGATCTTGGGGGTGTGAGTTCGAGCCCCATGTTGGGTGCAGAGATTTCTTTAAAAAATAAATAAATAGGGACACCAGGGTGGCTCAGACAGTTGCGCTCAGTCTGCTTTTCTGTCTGCTTGTGCTCTCTCTCTCTCTGACAAATAAATAAAATCGTTAAAAAGTAAATAAAATAAAATCTTTTTTTTTTTTAAGATTTTGTTTATTGGGGCGCCTGGGTGGCTCAGTCGTTAAGCGTCTGCCTTCGGCTCAGGGCGTGATCCTGGAGTTCTGGGATCGAGCCCCACATCAGGCTCCTTCGCTGGGAGCTTGCTTCTTCCTCTCCCACTCCCCCTGCTTGTGTTCCTCTCTCACTGGCTGTTTCTCTCTCTCTGTCAAATAAACAAATAAAATCTTTAAAAAAAGTTTAAAAAAAAGATTTTGTTTATTTATTTGACAGAGCGAGAGAGCACAAGCAGAGGGAACAGTAGAAGGAGAGGGAGAAGCAGGCTCCCTGCTGAGCAGGGAGCCCGATGTGGGCTCGATTCCAGGACCCTGAGATCATGACCCAAGCCATAAACCTCCCTGAAGACCTATCTTGGTTCAGTTCTCCTAAAGTCATACAGTCTTACTGACATTTCTGATTATTATTCAGGTGACATATCAGGTCTCTCATGCATCACTTCAGATCTTCTTAGTGTTTGCTGTCATGTCTCCAGCCACCCATGCAGCGATCACTCCTTGGTAGGCGCAAATGATTTCAAGCTGGTCCAACCATACCGTATCTTGCCTTGGGTCTGCCCCACTCTCCTTCTCTCCCTCTCTCTAGGGCTTCCCTACTGATGAGACCCCCAACTCTTGCTACCAAAAGAGAGTGGGGGTTAGCATCCCATGAGGTCAATCTTTGACTGATGGGAGAAGGGAGTTGGGGGGGGGTTCTTCTTTCCCGTTTCTCCCCCCTGGACTGTCTGAAGTGCAGGTTATATAACTTCTTAGAGGACAAGTCCCCCAGGATGGCGCAGTCAGCCACATGTGGCAGTGGCCGGTTTAATAATGCATCTCCCTCGTGGCAATGCCTCCTCCTCTTTCCCAGCCCGCGTCCCCTGGCCCGTCTCTGCTGCCCTCGCAAATCGCACTCCCTAGTCAATGAATAGCACCCCAGCTCCGGCTTCAGGCTGTGCTTTCCGGGGAATCCAGGCTAAGACAGTTGGCATTTTCCACATGATTATACTGACTTGAAATTAAGCCATCTGTAAATCTTTCTAGTGATCAGTGTTGAAATAGAATCCCGAGTTCTTGGGATTGTAGAATACGGTATATAACACATGCCAAGCTGCTCTTTACTCTTTTGAATACGAGAGGAGTGAGAGTATAAAGGAGTCCAAGAAACGGCAGAGACTCTGACATAAACATTTTCTATAGCTTTACTCACTGGGTCTACTTTCTCTCGTCAGCACACTGCAATTGGCTGTGGGCTCTCTTTTCTTCTGAAATGGCCCTTTTGAAGACACCAGTGCCCACCATCATGTCACAGCCAAAGGTCAGATATTGTGTTCTCACCATATGTGGTCTCTCAGCAGCGTTTGGCTCCGTTAACAACAGCCTTATTGACACATTTTCTTCTTTAGGCTTCCCCGATGGAGTTGCCACCACACCCTACCTTGATGGCTGTTCTTCTTCCAGTGCCCCCAGGCCCCTGGCCGTCGAACGGTGCCAGGATCTCTCCTCAACCTCCTCTTTTCCAACTGTGTTCTCTCCCCAGATAGTCTCATCCAATCCCATGGCTTTAGATATATCCCTAGGCTGATGACTTCCAAGTCAGTATTTTCTACCCTTGTCTTCCTCTTGAACCTCGGACTCCAGCTATCAACTTGCTTCTACTTGGATATCTAAAAGGCAACTTCAATTTAACATAGTCACAGCAGAACGCCTGACGTCCTCATCAACCGACTTCCCTCTGTTCTTCCACATTTCAGGAAATGACACCATATGGTAGCTCAGGTCAAAAACTCAGATCACAAAAAAAAAAAAAAAAAAAAAAATTAAAACAAGCAAACTCCAATCACATCCTTTCGCTCTCTGGCTTCATCCTATCCATCAGCAAGTCCTGAATCTCCACAATTTACCCCAAATCCAGTTCCTTGTCACCACATCACTGCTACCACCCTGACCCAAGTCACCATTGTATCGAGTCTGGACTACCTCCAAATGCAACCAGGGCGATTTTTGTAAAATTAAATCTGATTGTATCTCATNNCTGCTATAAATAAATAAATGAATAAACAAACAAACAAATAAAATCTTCCAACAGCATCCCTTGCAAGGATAAAATCCACCAGCCCCTACCTGATCTGTCCCTGGCCGACCTCTCTGATTTCTTATCCGGATCCTCTTCTCCCTCTTCTTTTCTGACATACTAACATGTTCAGCTTTTCTTGCGCCCGCATCTTCCCATGCAAATCTCTCTCTTCCCAAAACACTCTTCTCCAGATCTTGACACGGTTGGCTCTTCTTGGGCTCTTTCGTATTACCTGGGTCTCAGCTCAAGTGTCATTTCTCCAAGAGGACTTTCCTGACATCTGTGGTTAAGGTGGGCCTGGCCCTGAGATCCTCCCTGTCCCATTATCCAGCTTTATTTTACCATGTCACTTATCACTGCCTAAAATTATCTTGTCATTTATTTTCCTCCTTATTCCTTTGTGCAAGTACTGGCGGTCTCCATCTCCTACACTACTTGACCCAGGATGGTGGACCTTGTCCTGTTCCCTACTAGATCCCAGGAATTTAGACTAGAACCCAGCCTAGAACCCAATAGGAGCTCCAGTTTTAGAATAGAACCCAGCCTAGAACCCATTGGAACAAATATGAAATACATATTTGTTGAATGAATGAATGAATGGTGTGTGGTAGCATTCTGGTCGTTATTTCCCTTTAGCAGGCTGTTTAAAAGACTTAGAGTAAAAGAGGTCAGAAGAGTGGCTTCCAATCTTTGGAAATAACTGGCTTTTTTTTTTTTTTTTTTGCCCATTAAGAGATATATTTCCCTGGCTTTTCTTTCATTACCTTTACAACTATTTTTTTAACTTTTATTTATTTAAGCAAACTCTATATCCAACCTGAGGCTCAAACTTGTGACCCCAAGATCAAGAGTCACATGCTGTACCTACTGAGCCAGCCAGGTGCTCCTGCAATTATTTTTTTTTGCTCAAAGGGTCAAGGTCACCGAAGAGCTTACTGGACTGTGAGAAGCAAGAATCATCCTGTGCCTCCCCTCTCCGTATCTCATGGGCTTGGAGAGTATCAGAGCTTGGAGCAGGGACTTGAGACACAAAAGACCAAACGTGGGGTGAGTCCAGCATGCAGGAATGTTCCGAGAATCCTTGACCTCAGTGCATCTCTAGCTCAGCATAGGGGTTAATGTTCGGTCCTCTCGCTGGAACCTGGACACTGATCCGGACTTCAGACTTCCTTATTCAATAACTCTGTGGGTAAGTCAGGTACCCTCTCCGGACGTTAGTCTTCCTGTTCGTATGGCGATGATGATGATGACGATGATGATGGTATGATGATGCTTCCTAGGATTTGAATGAGGATTCAAAAAATTTAACTATCCCAGTAAAATATTTGACGCCGTTACCAGGCTGGATTCTGAGCTAGTTTGCTAAAAGGTGCCAGGCTTGAGGTGGCAAAGAGCAAAAGGCCTCATGGTGCTTTTAGAGAAATCTTGAACTTTGCCTCACATTTATTAAACAGGTTAAAAATTCCCACAGTCCTTCCTGCACCCCTCCCACCTCGCTTCTTTCTCTCCTTTACCCTCTCCTTCCTCTCTTCCTCAGAGATACAGGGGAAAAGAGGGAAATAAGTGCGCTTTCCAATATTTAATTTTTTTAAAGTTGTTTTTTTTGTTTTTTTTTTTTTGTTTTTTTTTTTTTTTTTTTTAAGAACTCTTAAAATTCCAACACACGACTTCCTGGAAAAGCCTGCATGGCCCTTAGAAGCCACTAGGGGGCAGCTCTGCTCTGGGGTCCCGGACGCTCGACCAGGACGGGGCTGTAAATACGCCGCAAGTAGGGTCTGAAACCCCTTCCGCTCCGTTCCTACTCCTGTTCTCCCCCAAGAAGTGCAGGGCGTGTGCTGGGCACACTCGCAGGTCTCTAAACAACAGCAGGAGACTGATGCTGTCTCCTTTTTGTGGCGGCCGGTGGCCCCGGTGATCAGTGTATGGAGTCGCCCAGGGCCTTGGTGTCCGTCCATGACCCACAGCCCCAAGAATGAATGGGGGCTGCAGGAGATGCAGGGGCTGAGCCCTTGGGGATTTTCCCTGGTGACATGGAGGGACAGGTGCCCTCTCCCTCTTACCCACCACCCACAAGGTGGGGTTTGCCCCCAAGGCGGGCAGGTTGTCCCCCCTCTCTCCCTCCAAGCAGGGGATCAGAGGTGGCCCAACTGATGTCGTGAACTTCCTTCCATTGGCCTTTTATCGGCCCTTCCACCTCCACAGACAAACCCTGACCGTCCAGTAAACCGAGGCGAGGGGAACACCACCACCCTGGGCTGTCCGCCTGTGAATGTGTGTGTGTCTTGTCCCAAGACAAAGTCCAGAGGCCACTGGGCCTGCCAAGGACTGTAGTCATTTGCTCAGACTGCAGTAACAAAATGCCGTGGACGCGGCAGGAGGCTGGAAGTCCAAGATCAAGGTGTGGACAGGTTGGTTTCCTCTGAGGCTTCTGTCCTTGGCTTGTAGAAGGCGGCCCTCTCACTGCCTGTCCACATGGTCCTGACATGGCATGAACCCTTAGAGACCCCTCCTCTTCTTTCAAGGACACC
The DNA here is from genome assembly GCF_017311325.1 of Ursus maritimus. Lineage (NCBI taxonomy): Eukaryota > Metazoa > Chordata > Mammalia > Carnivora > Ursidae > Ursus > Ursus maritimus. Next base: position 13,486,357 of record NW_024424897.1, on the reverse strand, counting down.
CCCTAACAGCCCCATTTGAACCGCCTCACCTCTTTCAAGACTCCTCTCCAAATCTGCTTCCATGCTGAGGGACTGGAGGTTAGGCCTTTGCGATAGGAACTCTGGGGACACAGTGTAGCCCCAGTGCACTGTGACTCATGGGGCTCGGTTCTCGTCAATGTCAAGGACGGCTAAAGAGGCCACCAGAGATTGTATATCCTCCCCACTGGGATGATAGAGGCAAGGAGGGGAGATGGGGGTAGGGAACTCCGTGAGGATCCTGGTGGGAAGACCAGGTCTCACCCTCCTGGGATGAAGCCCCTTTGTGTGGTGCGGGAAGGACATAGAGAGTGGGAACCATATTCGGAGTCCAGTTCAGTCCAAGGGAACTCATTGGAAAAGGGACATTTGTACTGCCCAGGAAGCTAATTAAAGGGTGTTGACTTGACAGGAGGGCGGGGAACCAGGACCCCCTTTAACATTGAAACCCTCCCCCTCCTCCTGCTTTCCTTCATTCCTTCCGGGGGAGCTACACTTCAAGAGATCGTAGCAGTTGGGCAGCCCCAGCACGATGGTCTAAAGATGCCACCTCTTCCCACCTGCTGTGATGTGTGTGTGTGTGTGTGTATGAGTGTATGAGTGTGTGTATTACACCTGGAGGCAGTAACAGCTGCAGGGGTGGGGGAACTTTCTAGCTCTCCTCACCTCCTCACCGCACACTTCTCTCAGGCTGGGGCCAGTCTCCAGCACTCACCCAGCTTCACATGCGCCCGTGTCTCCTCCCGGGATTCTCAACGATTAGACCATCTCCCAAAGCAACTGGAACATTCTCAGGGCTGTATTCTCAGGCTCCATCCATTCTGAGAAAGCAACTTGCATGATTCTGCTATTCTGGGGTGGCCGTGATCCAGCTTCACTACAGTGTGGATGTGAAGAAACTCCATTCTTGGGGAAATGAGGGCCTCCGCAAAACCCAAGGACAGTCAGGAAAAAAAAAAAAAGGCCAAGAAATAAAGAAATAGATTTCTGCAGAATCCAGAGATTACTGTACCATCCCCAGTTCTCTCCTGTTCCTTGGGATGAGCTAAGTTTTTCCTTCCAAGGAATAAGCCAAGTATTTCCAAAGGACAAACTGTCTATGTCATTTTCCACAGCTGCGGCTGGTGTTAGCAACGTGGTCCCAACATGGCTAAGGAGGCAGGAGGGATGGTTTAGATGGAAGCCGAAGAAGCACGGGCCTGAAAACAACCAGCTCCCGCCCGGAACTTAGGTCATATGCTCAGAAGTGTCAGAACATGGCTATCTGAGGACGATGCAAAGGGAAGCCCTTTGTGGAAAGTGTTCCTGGAACGTCAGGTGAGGGGTGTGGGGCAGGGAGCAGAGGCCAGGAGTGAATTCTGCTCTGGGAGTTGGGACTGCCTTCCACGGGGAAAAGTCATATCTGCTACGGATTTTCCTTGGTCAGCAGGCCCACGATCAGGGAAACTGGAGTGACTTTGAGAAACACTATAAAGCCAAAAAGCCAGGGGGTGTATTCCACCTCTAGCCTTCCAGACGCTTCCCCTCTCCCCCACCCCCAGCAGCAAGCTCACTACAACTGCCAAATCTTTCCAAGAGCATTCCCCACCCATTTTTCCGTAGCCCACACCTTCCCCCCATGCCCAGGGGCTACTGGGTTGGTGGAGTTCAAACTGTGTTTATCACCATTTAAATAACATGCTCGAGTTGCAGAAAAATTTAAAACCACAGAAAAATGTAAATAAGAGATAAACAATTACCTGTTCTCTCCAACCACCCAGAGAACATCACTGATAATGATTGTAATGTATTTCCTCCTGGTTGTTTCTCCCCCTTTCTTTTTTTTTTTTAACTAAAAAAAAATATATATATATATTTTTCCCCAACGTGGGGCTTGAACTGACGACACCAAGGTCAAGGGTCTCAGGTTCCTCCGACCTGAGCCAGCCAGGCGCCCCTGGTCTTGTTTCTCAATGCACGCTTTAAGCATTTTTTAAACAAAGATGCAATGTCTATTTAGATTATGTTCACACATGTGTTATATGTATGTAATCTTTTTATCTTGATTTTTCCATTTAACGTTATATCTAAGCATTTTTCCATGGGTGGCGTCCTTTTGCAAGAATTCCTGAGACGTCAGGGCAAGCTACCAGGCCGAGGCTGCAGGGAAGGGCTGTCTCCCTCTTTCGCTGCCTGAGAAAGCACAGGGTGTCTGCCGTCAGGGCCGAGCGGACGCCCAGGACCTTCCCCCAGCCTGGTGCTCCCTTCCAGGGTCAGGCCGAGCTGTTTGCCCGCTCATGCCAAGCTTCCTCCCACGGGGCCTTCTGAAGCTTTCCACAGCTTCACCATCAACGACACTTTTGTCTGCTCCACTCGGGGGAGAGGGCTGGATAGTCTGTTTTTTGTGTCCCTGATGGATCCAGACCAAGTTCGATGGACCCATGGACTTGCTCAGTTTCCCTGGATGGCCCGGCTCCAAGCACAGCTCCGAAGCCAAGGAAACCAAAATCCGAAGCCAAAATGGACAGGCTGTTTCCTGATACTCTGTGTGTGTGTGTGTGTGTGTGTGTGTGTGTGTGTGTGTGTGTAGAGAAGCCGGACCTGTGATTTTATTTCTGTGATACTATGAAACAACTCGGTGCCTAGTACTGTACTGCTTTCCCGGCTGTGGTCATGCAAGTGGGAGGTCTAGCCCGCCCCCCCCCAGCTGACTCAGTGGGAAAGAAGACTAAGTGGCCATGAATGAAAATTTTTTGCAAGTAAATTAAACCAACAGCTGGACCAGAATTTGTAGACGAAAATAATCAGGTTTTTTTTTTTTAAGATTTATTTATTTAAGGGGGTGGGGACAGAGAGAGAGAAAGAGAGAGAGAGAGAGAAGCAGACTCCCCACTAAGTGCAGAGCCCGGCCCAGGACTCGATCCCATAACCCTGAGCTCACGACCTGAGCCGGAACCAAGACTTAGATGCTCCCCACACTGAGCCACCCAGGCGCCCCGAAAATAATCGATGTTTAGTAAATGCACTGCTTCCTCAGGTGTGAGCTATGTTGTAGGTGACTTGTTCCTCATAACAGCTAAAATACCAAGGTTTACGGGGCGCCTGGGTGGCTCAGTCGTTAAGCGTCTGCCTTCGGCCCAGGGCATGATCCCAGCATCCTGGGATCGAGCCCCACATCAGGCTCCTCCGCTATGAGCCTGCTTCTTCCTCTCCCTCTCCCCCTGCTTGTGTTCCCTCTCTCGCTGGCTGTCTCTATCTCTGTCGAATAAATAAATAAAATCTTTAAAGAAAAAAAAAATACCTCTTGAAAAAAAAAACCAAGGTTTACAAATAACTGATTATTCTTATAAAATATACTTACCATAAAGTTCACCATTTTTACCATTTTTAAGTGTACAGTTCTGTGGAATTAAGTGCATACAACACTTGATCTCAGGGTTGTGAGTTTGAGCCCCACATTGAGTATTGAGATTACTAAAATGGGGTTCATGTGTGTGTGGGGGGGTATTAGCAATAAATGCTTTGTAAAGAAACAATTACCAGGTGGTCCAAGATAATTTTGCTAAGGAGATGAATTTTTTTTTTTAAGATTTTATTTATTATTTATTTAACAGAGAGAGAGACAGTGAGAGAGGGAACACAAGCAGGGGGAGTGGGAGTGGAAGAAGCAGACTCCCCGCTGAGCAAGGAGCCCGATGCGGGGTTCGATTCCACAGCCCTGGGATCAGGAACTGAGAGGAAGGTAGACTTTTAACCAATTGAGCCACCCAGGCGCCCCTAAATATATATATATATATATATAGATTTAGATTTAGATTTAGATTTAGATTTAGATTTAGATTTATTTTTATTTTAGAGAGAAAGAGCGGGGAGGGGGTGGTGGGCAGAGAGAATCTTAAGCAGACTCTGGCTGAGCGCAGAGCCCAACGTGGGGCTGAATCCCACGACCCTGAGACCATGACCTGAGCCGAAACCAAGTGTCGGATGCCTAACCACCTAGGAGCCCTGAAAATATAATTTTTTTCATAAAACTGTATTGTTTATATTAACATGAAATGGGTTTATTATTGTTGTTTGACAATAAGCTAATACATAAATATTTAAACTTTTCCTGTTTCAGTTTCTAGTATGGTAAATCCCAAAGCACAGCACACATAAATGAAGCTCTTTGGGGTCCTCAACAATTTTTAAGAGCTTGAAGCGGTCCTGAGACCAGAAGTTTGAGAACCCCTAGCTTAACCAATTAGGATATTGGTATCTCACGTCCCTGGAGGTCCAAAGGCAGACTGGTGGGATCTGGGGTAGATGCAGTGGTTCAGCCGTGACGTTGAGGACCCAGGGTGCTTTCCAACTTTCCAACTTTCCAACTTTCCATTTGGCCACACTCAGCTTGTTCACAGCATCCCTTCCTGGTGGTCAAGAGACAGATGGTTGAGCAGTTGCAGGCATCGCAGACATGCACACATGAAGCCAAGAAAGGCATTTCCTCCCATGAGTCTCTGCATTAGGGGAACTCTTCCCCAAAAGCTTTCCTACAGGTCCTGCTGGCTGGAATCAGGCCACAAGCCCACCCTCCAGCCCTAAGGAGGGTGAGAAGCAAGTCTTGGCATTTTTAGCTTCTATGGAAGAGGCGGTCCTGCAGCAGAAAAGGCTGGGGGTGTGTGTGTGCTGTGGGGCTGGAGCACTGGAACGGTTCGGCCTGTTGGAGAAGGAGCGAGCAAGCCCGCATGGGAGCATGGGACTGCTGTTGGCTGCATGCATGCAGGGCCGTGGCAAGAAGGTCGGGATCCACAGCTTTAGCTCAGAATCGTTGTTCTGTCTGGGTCTTTGGTTGACCTGGGACATAGGTACTTTCTGACAAAGTTGCGTCAACAGCAAGAATGAGGCCCGACTGTTTTGCTGGGTGAAAACGTGATATGAATTTGGACTCCATTATGTAGGTCTCCTTAACACCCAAGGCATAAATTCAGCAAATTAAACAATGAACTTGTTAAAAAGGAAAGAGCAGGCCCCCAAATGGAATCACCCGTGCTAAACTCCACATCAGCAAACCAAGACTCAATACTTAATCTAGCCGCACTTCCAGCCCCCAAGGAATGTTACCTTTACAGCCAACATGGAATGCGTCAGCACCAGTGACGTAATCCACCTGATAGCCCCTCCCATTCCCCTTGGGAAGGCAGCCTTGCCTGAAACAATGCATTCTTTGCAAATAATTTCCTTTTTCTGACCCCTTTCCAACTTTAAAAACCTTTCCCTTTCTTTCCTTTTTTTTTTTTTAAGGTTTTATTTATTTATTTGAGATAGAGACTGAGAGCATGAGCACTGAGGAGGGAGCCCCATGCAGGGCTCGATCCCAGGACCCCAGGATTGTGGTCCAAGCCGAAGGCAGACGCTCAATGGACTGAGCCACCCAGGCACCCCTGGAGTCTAACAAGTTGAGACTCTGCGAACTGCTGTTGGGCGCACAGCCTCCTCTCGACCTGTGCCCAGAACACCTTTTGGCTGCGGCTGGTATAGAAGGTGCACGTGTTTGTTTGTCTTGTTTTGCGTAGATAAAAGCTATTGCTCATGCAGATCTCAGAGGCTAAAAAGCTGCAAAAATTGGTGGTCATGGGTCAAGCACTTAATATCTATTAGAGGGCTTCCCTATCACTCAGAGACTCCCAGGGAGAGTGAGTTGCTCACAGGATGGGTTAGATTGTCACCAGGTCACCCGCCAAGCTCAAGAACATTTTCATGCAGTGCGCTACACTGCCCCAACCCCCAGCCCGGCAACACATCCCCTTTAGGTGTTATTTTGCCTCCAAGAGACACCAAGGCTTAGCTGAAAAAAAAAAAGAAAAAAAAAAAAAAGAAGAAATAGAAATGGGATTCTTAAAATCCATGGAGTTAAACATGCCACCTTCCGGCACACCTTCTTATTTTATGTCCAAGACCTTCGGTCCCGGAAGCTGTAAATATCTACAAAGATGACAAAATCTTACTACGCTTGTTTTGTGTCCTGAGAATTTGCCTTGGTCACCTTTAGGTTGGGGGCCCCAACAGGTGGCCTGACAAACATGGGGGTCGCGCCCTGCTTGTGACTAGATAGAGCGGGACAGAAAATGTGAGCTAAATTTCTTCTGCGGCTCGAGTCCTACCAAACTGATGCCACACCTCACGGGAATCACTGCCCAGAATTACAGCGGCCGTAACGAGGAATGTTCCAATCAGATAAGATCGCTTAGGAAGCGCATTTAAAAGCAAGGGGGCACCTGGGTGAGTCAGTCGATTCAGCGTCTGCCTTTGGCTCAGGTTGTGATCCCAGAGTCGTGGGATCGAGTCCCACATTGGGCTCCTTGCTCAGTGGGGAGTCTGCTTCTCCCTTCCCCTCTGCCCCTCCCCCGGCTTGTGCTCTCTCACTCACTCTCTCAAATAAATAAATAAAATCTTTAAAAAATTAAATAAAGTAAGAGAGATTTGTTGGAAAAGACTAATGAAAAATTAAAGGCATAGAGGGACCTAAAAACCAAGAAGAAATAAGATTGATGTCACTTTCCCTGCTCCCTTCTCTCCCTTGATCTGAGTACTCATTCCAGTAATCCTGTCTGAATTGCCTTTAAATGCCTGTAAACAGAAGTTTGCCATGTTAATGACCTTCCCTCGAAGAAGGTTCCCCCTTATGGGCTGCTCCTGGAGTTGCTGGAACTCTGAAGGATTTTCTGCTAAGCTTCTGTTACTATCTTCAACAGCCAAGGGAAAACTAAAATTAAAAATAATGAAAAACCTTGCCAAACTCTGGTAAATACCAGAGCTACAGACGGGATCCTGGAAAGCTGGCAGAAGCTGGCTAAGGGTGAGGATTCTCTCCAGAGTTGCCCTTCCAGATCTTTCTATGTAGTGGCTGGGAGAAAGGAGGAAATAAGTAGCTTCTGCACCTTCTTTGGGGATGCCTCTGGAGTCCAAGGAGTATTTGATACCGCCAGAAATATTTACCGCTTTCCCAACTAAAAACCTCAGTGTAGTCCTGTGGTCAGGAATTGGCCGAATTGCAGGAGCCTGATAGAATTCTTTTTAGGCCCTCTCTCTTAAGTTAAAATAAAATTATGAACCCAGAGGGAAGGAAAAGTCTTCTGAAGCCATTGTAAAAGGATTTATGGGTGAATCAACTTATGATGTCATTTCACTTGCAACCCAGCTCTAGGAGCAATGGAGAACTGTCCTAATTTACATTTCTTTGCAAAACTAAAAATGCAGGTCTAGAGGCAGTTCAAAGGTCACATATTCCTTTTCCATCAATCCCCAAACTTGCGCTATTTATGTTACTGCAAGTCTTTTTTTTAAGATTTTATGTATTTACCTGAGAGAAAGAGCAGGGGCAGGGGCAGGGGCAGAGGGAGGAGAAGCAGACTCGCCACTGAGCAGGGAGCTGGATGAGGGGCTCGATCCCATCCCAGGAATCTGGGATGAGGACCTGAGCCCAAGTCAGACACTTCACCGACTGAGACACCCAGGGGCCCCTATCTTACTACAAGTCTTATAACTTGCCTTCTTCCCTGTGCCTCTGAGATGTAAATATTACAGTGAAAATTTTAGGGAGGTAATTCTCAGAAAAAAAAAAAAAAAAAAAGGCAGGGATTGTGGTAGGTCATTTAGAACTTGGCCTAATGGGAAATCTTAAGTGTACTGAAGCTATAAAATTTCTGTTTGCATCCGTCTGCATGTTTATGTGGGTTTATATATATATATTTGTGTGTGTGTGTGTGTGTATAAGTGGTATTTGCTCCCTCTGGATGGTATTACTAACATTAATTTGTAAAAGAGGTATATTTAATTGGCTTAAACAAACAAGCACATATAAATTGAGTATTCACAAAACTTCTCAAAAATGTAATAAAAACTGACCCAAATGCTTTTCAGATTCACATGATCTGGAAAAATATCTGATATTAAAGCTAATTTAATTTGGGAGGCTTAATTAACTATAGCATTTCTTTAGAGTTATCAACATTGAATATCATGCATGTATATACTATATAATATCTCTAATATTATATAGCAATATATAATAATGTAATGCAACTTTTATCCTACCTGGGTTTATTAATCAAATAAGTTTATGCTATCTCTGATGCCAAATTTGTCAGCAAGAAAAACGAATTGGTTTGATACAATTTTCAAAAAATAATCTAGGGGCGCCAGGGTGGCTCAGTCGTTAAGCATCTGCCTTCGGCTCAGGTCATGATCCTGGGGTCCTTGGATCAAGCCCCGCATTGGGCTCCCTGTTCAGCAGGAAGCCTGCTTCTCCCTCTGCCCCTCCCCCTGCTTGTGTTCCCTCTCTCGCTGTCTGTCAAATAAATAAATAAAATCTTAAAAAAAAAAACTAAATATGATTGTTAAGAACAAGTAAATCAAATAGTAGGATAAAAAATTTTCGTTTTTACTTATTTATTTATTTGAGAGAGAGAGAGAGAGAGAGAGAGAGAAAGCACGAGTAAGGAGCAGGGAGGGGCAGAGGGAGAAGGAGAAGTAGACTCCCCACTGAGCAGAGGGCCCATCCTGAGGACTTGGGCTCAATTCCCAGGACCCTGAGATGATGACCTGAACTGAAGGCAGATGTTTAACTGACTGATCCACCCAGGTGCCCCTTTTTATTTTTTAACTTAACTTAATTTTAAAATTATATATATATATATATATATATTTATGGATTAAAAAGTTTTTAGGTGAACTTTTAAGATAGTTTCCCCAAATCTTTTTGGTAACCTGAAACCTTAAAGTTTTGTCAGACTAAATTAAATGATGAGTCAAGTTAAATTCACTAAATACCCAGATCATGTTCAAAAAGATAAACTACTGAAACATTAATTACTAGGTTTTTCTATGTTTCACTTCCTTCTACGGAGAAACTAAAGATATTTAGGTCTATTAGTAAACGTGTTTTATGGCACGCTGGGAAATTTTCTATGAAAAATAGTACGTGTCTAGAAATTATAAAAAGTATTTGTGTGCCAATCCATAGAATGCTAACGGAAAGGACAGTTCTTAATTGCTTACTTCTTACTTTTCACTAGAAATTAAGGCTTCTAAGGGTTAAAAATTATAAAGTATGTAATTAAAACTACTAAAAATAGTACAAGAGAGGAATTTTGTGTATGGTCAGGACTGGCTAAGATTAGAATGAATTTAATTAAGTAAATGAGTTAATTTTTTTTTTTTAATTGAGGTATCATTGACGTGAGAGTAAATGAACTTGTGGGCTGCCTGGCTGACTCCATCAGTGGAGCATGTGACTTTTTTTTTTAATGTATTTATTTAATTGAGCGAGAGCACAAGTGAGAGGGGCAGAGGGAGCGGGAGATAGAATCTCAAGGCGATTGTGCTGAGCGCAGAGCCCCACACAGGGCTTGATCCCACGACTCTGAGATCACAACCCGAGCCATAATCAAGTGTCAGACGGCAGCCGACTGAGCCATCCAGGGGCCCCTCAAATTCAGAAACTTTTAAATATTTTTCTGGAATATTCTTTTCATAGGAATATAGTTAGTTATTTACATAAATTCAAAAAAGAATCTTTTCCTCGTAACAAGACAGAAATGGAAATATTGGGGGGCGCCTGGGTGGCACAGCGGTTAAGCGTCTGCCTTCGGCTCAGGGCGTGATCCCGGCGTTATGGGATCGAGCCCCACATCAGGCTCCTCCGCTATGAGCCTGCTTCTTCCTCTCCCACTCCCCCTGCTTGTGTTCCCTCTCTCGCTGGCTGTCTCTATCTCTGTCAAATAAATAAATAAAATCTTTAAAAAAAAAAAAAAAGAAATGGAAATATTGGGGCGCCTGGGTGGCTCAGTCATTAAGCATCTGCCTTTGGCTGAGGTCATGATCCCAGGGTCCTGGGATAGAGCCCCACATCCCCACATTGGGCTCCCTGCTAGGCGGGAAGCCTGCTTCTCCCTCTCCCTCTCCCCTGCTGGTGTTGCCTCTCTCGTTGTGTCTCTCTCTGTCAAATAAGTAAATAAAATCTTAAAAATAAATAAATAAATAAATAAATAAATAAATAAATATTGGTTATATCACCAAAGCTTTGACTAGAAGCTATTTGAGAGACACGTGCATAGACTCAGATATGACCAGACAGTTTTAAGGAACTAAGTTTGACTTTACAGGACCAATAAAGCCCTTTGGAAAAATTGGCCCAGTATATTGCTTACAAGTTTCCAGCAAAGCAATCTGCCCCCCCACCCCGAGCAAAGCAATGTTAAAAAGAGCTTATATTATCAATCACTACTCTTTTTGTCCTTATGTAAATAAAGAGGCCACGTCTAATGCAAACAAAGTAGTTTTACTGTGAGTACCTTTGGTATTTATTTATTTTAAAATTCATTTTTAAAACCATTTATTTATTTGAGAGAGAGAGAGCGTGCAAGTGTACGCTCAAGTGGGGGCAGGGAGAGAATCCTTAAGCCGACTCCCTGCTGAGCCTGTGAGCCTGATGCCGGGCCCCATCCCAGGACCCTGAGATCGCGCCGTGAGCCGAAATCAAGAGTTTAATGCTCAGCAGACTGAGGCACGCAGGCGCCCCTACCGTGACTATCTTTACTAAAAAATTGGGAGTAGTTGTAGAAAGAAAAATGACGTTTGTGCTTTTGGAGATCCTCATCCTAATTCTCTTGGTGGTTCTGTTGCTTACCTGTGAATTGCACTGGATCCTGAATTCTTTCAGTTTCCTCAAATATCTGGCTGTGACTCATCAAACTATCATTTCCAAGCGTCTCCCACCCTCTGATCTGGAGTCTCTAAGAACAAAGACTGCCTTTGAATCTCCTTGGAAAGGAGGATACCAGGTCCTCCCCGCAACCCAGATGGCTGCCAAAGTTCAGAGACCTGAAGCTTGACGATCTTTCTCACAGCTGAAGAAGGCTCTGCCTGGTATGTGGTCCTGGACAAACACTGGAGATCTCCAAATCCAAATCCGAATCCGAATCCGAATCCGAATCCAACTGACCCGGAGGAGAAGTAGCCGACATCGAGGTCGATGGCTTCTCCCCAAGACTTCATACGTAAACTAAACATGAAACCCTTTCTTCTCTTGCTTTCCTTTACCCTGGCACTGGCCTGGGAAGACAACACCATCATCTGGCTCTCCCAGGCCCTTGCTAAGGGGGGGGGTAACCTCTGGAATTTAAAACGAAAAAAAATTTTTTTTTTTTTAGAATAGCTTTTTATTTCAAGCCAGAGGAAAAATGACCCCCGGCTTGAATAGACAAATATAAAATCCCTGCCAATGCATCCATTAATAAGGCCACCTAAGTGAAAGCGATTTGTGCCCCACACGGTTTATCTGTGTGCTCTTTGCCATTCTCCCCGGGCCTCCGAGTGCCGCGGCAGCCGGGCCACAGCTGGGCAATTTCTCTCAGGTTACCCAGCTGCGCTCAGCTCTCCACAGATGAACTGCAACATCTCATTGGTGGGTGCCCCTGGCTTTACATTGGTGAGTGAGAGAAGGAATTACCAGAAGGCCTTCGTGGCTCAAGGTTCGTTCCCTTTGACGGGGCCGTATTCTCTGATTGGCAATAAATGAGACTATGATCAGAAGCCTCTCCTTCACTCGTGAAGATATTGCAAAATCGGTTGCTAAGATGATAGCGGCCCAGCAAAAACCCGGAGACTGACTCATTATCCACCCTGGGCTAGACCTGGAGCGTCTCTTAGCTGAGCAAGGAGGTGTCTCTGCTTTGGCCAACACAACCTGCGGCACCTGAATGAACACTTCTGGGGAAACTGAAACTCAGTTCCGTAAGATCCCGGAGCAAACCGCTTGGCTTAAAAGGTGACTTCGTGGGGTGGCTGGCTGGCTTAGTTGGAAGGCCTGTGACTCTTTTTTTTTTTTTTTTAAAGATTTTATTTATTTATTCGACAGAGATAGAGACAGCCAGCGAGAGAGGGAACACAGGCAGGGGGAGTGGGGGAGGAAGAAGCAGGCTCCCAGTGGAGGAGCCTGATGTGGGGCTCGATCCCCTAACGCCGGGATCACGCCCTGAGCCGAAGGCAGACGCTTAACCGCTGTGCCACCCAGGCGCCCCGGAAGGCCTGTGACTCTTGATCTTGGGGTTTCGAGTTTGAGCCCCATGTTGCGGATAGAGATGACTTAAAAATAAAATCTTTTTTTTTTTAAGGTGACTTCTTCAGCGGGGTCTCTCTTTGACTTATTTAATTTTTTTTAAAGATTTTAAGAGATTACTCACATGAATAAATAAACGTCAGTACAATTGATTGTCATAAGCTGAAGAAATCACCAAATGGAAAGATTTCATGGCCTTTAAAATATTGGGTTTTTAGATAAAATTTCATATGATTTCTCTATTTAAAAAGATTTTTTAAAATGTAATCCCTACACCTTACGTGGGGCTTGGACTCACAACCCCCAAATCAAGAGTTGCACGCTCTGTCGACTGAGCCCGCCAGGCGCCCCGCATGGGATTTAGTTAGAATGGCCTGGTAGCCCTGGACATTTGCTCAATTTTACCGACCTGTCAAAAGGGCAGTCATGGGCTTTCATGACAGGGGTTCTGATTTCGGTTTGAAAGTGATGACCTGGGAGGGGCGTCTGGCTGACTCAGTCAGAAGACCACGCGACTCAAGGTCCTGAGTTCAAGCCCTACGTTGGGTGTGGAGCTTACTTAAAAAATTTAAAGGAAGAAAGTGGGGAATGGGAAACGAGAGGGTGTTTACGGTGTGTCTGTGTCCCCAAAGCAACACAGCAACATTTGTACAGTGAATTTGGATATCTGGCTTAACCTAGGTAATCACACTCTCTAGCCTGGAAATACAGATTTGTTGTTGTTTTATTGGTGTTGTTTTTGTCATTGGAGTTCTATTTATTAGAGATTTACTATTTAGGTCAGACATTTGCTGACTCAATTTTTAAAGAATTTGCAAACAGCGCTTCCCCGGGCTCTCCCAGCCTGGTGGGGAGGGTGCAGAGGCATGAATAACAATTGTAATTGTAATGAGGCTGGGCGAACTGAACTTTTATCTTGCCCACATCCCCAAGGCGCCAGACCTGTGGTCGGAGGGAGAAACTTCCTAGCAATTTGGGCCTGCCGACAATCATTGTTGGCCGAGGTAGGATGCTTTGTCATGCAACTGTGGGCTAGCAAATGTGCAAGCTCACGAAGCTTGGGGTTTAAGGGATTAGTTTACTGGAAACAGTCAAAGCTGGGTTAATAGAAGGGATACAAGTTTCTTATGTCGTCCAGACAGGAGAAGGTTTGGGGAGACAATTAATCCTCATCAAGGCAAGAGATGTTTGCTTTTGAATACAGGAGGAGAAACGGGCCGCAGCTCCGAGTGTAATCTGCCCGCATCTTTGAAAAAAGAGCCCGCTCTTC
>NW_024424897.1:13462193-13472980 GCF_017311325.1 Ursus maritimus | reverse complement strand
CGGTCTCCCTGGGAAAGCCGGGAAGTACTGAGTTCCCGGAGCCCTCCCGCGGCTCGGCAGAAGCAGCAGGAACTGGGTCGAGGAGGAGAGGCCATCAACATCTTTTGACACCAGAGGCCTGTGAAATTTGCAAGACACAGAAAGAGAAGGAGCCGAGGGAGGCTTGAGCCTTCCTTCGAGGAAGGGTGACGGATGGGGGAAGAGGGTGGAGGAGGGGGCGGGGAGGGGAGGAGGTTTAAGGACAAGGGCTGCCTGAAGAGAGAGAAGGGAAAGATTTGCAAGAAAATAATTTTCTACTCCATCACAGAGTACTTAAGATGCTGTTTCTGAATTATCAAAAGAAAAAAAAAAAGAAAGAGACTGAATTATATTTGGGGTTCTAACAGACTTCGTGTATTTCACAGGTAGCAAGTGGCCAGGTGTTCGTGATCAGGGGTTGGAGGTGTAAGGAAGACGTGATCATCTGCATCCATCTTGGGTGTAATCTTGTGTTGTCTAGCAAGCCTCGGAAATACTTGGTTCAACACAAACCCCGGAAATGCCCTAAGAGAAATGGTGAGGAGAACTTTGCAGGGTGAGTAGCCGATTTAGGCTTCTCCAGTAAGGGCTGCTCTCGGGTATAGACACCAGGCACTAGTTGTTCTTAATTTCTTTCGCAAAGGTGAAAAAAAGGTGGTGGAGGTGGGAGAGCCCATCCTCACCTCTGAGAGCAGTAGCAACTAGGGGACAGATGATCGGGGTCGGTGGCTCAGGTCTCTGCAAAGGCAGAGGTGAGGCCCTCATCCGTCTCTCCCTGACAAATTGGGCCTTGGATTCTGGCACAGGCCAGGAGCTTGGGAGTCAGCACTGGGCTTGGGGGAGGGTGTCTTTGGTCAGCAGTTAGGGGGGCGATGGAACAAGAGTGAAACTGGGTCCTGAGCAGGGCCGGGTCAGACCTGTTCTCTGGCTCGTGGTGCAAAGGGGAACGGGGGTTGCGTCTTGGGAAGGAGCAAAGTAGGAGGCAAGTCTGGACTGAAAACATCACGCCCTAAGCCAGGATTTGAAGGGGTGGGTTGGCAGTCCTGAGTGGTAAGATGAGCCTGGGAGAATGAGCTTGGGAAAATGTCAGAAGAAGATGTACAGAGGCAAGAAATTTTATGGAGAGGAAGGGACAAAAGGGGTAAGAATCAGGATGAGAACTGGGGACACTAGGACCTGCTGTGGCCCTCGGAAAACCAGAATGGCTGCCTGAAAGAATGAAGGAATCTTGTGAGATACTTCCCAGGGAGAAGGGGGAGGGCAAAGTCTATTTGCATTCATGGACCCCATACCCCGCCAAGGCTCTGTCCTCTTCCATTCCTAATGGTGACTCGAGCTGTTCTTTGTGGAGCTGGTAATCGGGCAGGTCTCCCTGGTTGTGTGCTCACCCTTGGGGGGATGCTCTTTGCTGTTAATGATCCATGAAGAGGGGGTTGCTGATGCCTGGAGGGGATCTTGGACAAAGGAGCTACCCTTTGCCTGCTCTGGGTAACTTTGCTGGCCCCTCTCTAAACCAAATACATATTCAATGCTAATTAATGTAGGAGCACCTCTTTTGTGAAGGGTTTAGGAACATACCCAAGTCCCCCTGAATGGGAGAGGGTGGGTAGTTGGGAACCATATCCTTCTCTGGCTTAGTCATTTTCAACTGGATCAGACCCAGAGCCTTCCTTTTAAGCAAATCTTTTGTAATGCCCTCTGTTCTCCTGAAATGAAATTCATACATAAAATAACATACCTACATACAGAACTCCCAGAACAAAGCCCCACGATAAGAAGCCCCAATATAAAGGAGAAATAAATGGTAAGTAATTTATAATGAAATAATATCAGTGGGAGCTCCTGGCTGGCTCAGTCAGTAGAGCATGCAACTCTTGATCTCGGGGTTGTAAGTTTGAGCCCCATGTTGGGTGTTGAGGTCACTTACAAATTATATAACTAAAATATCTTAATAGGTAAATGCTTGGGCTTGACTACATTAGAAGACAGAAGGAAGTAAGCAGATGCTTGTATCTCTGTATGGAATCACCACGGATGAGACACCGTGAAGGTCCGTTGGTATAGAGGAATGGTGTTACCGACTTATACATCACAAGGAAAGTGGCCATTGAAGACACCCTTTCTGAAAGAGTAAATAACCCTTGGAGAGCCCTGTTGCTCTAGCTGACTTTATGGGTCCCTCTGCCCACTCATATGTTGAAGACCTAATGGCCAAGGTGATAGTATTAGGAGGTGGGGCCTTTGAGAAGTAATGAGGTCATTATGGTTGGAGACTTCATGAATGGAATTGGTGCCCTCCTTTAAGAGAGCCCACGGAACTAGCTTGCCCCTTCCATCCCGCGAAGATACGAGGAGAAGTTGGCAGTCTGCAACCTGAGAGGCAGCCTTCACCAGAACCCAGCCATACAGGCCTCTCGATCTTGGACTACGAGTCTTCAGAACTGTAAGAAAGAAATTTCTGTTGTCTATAAACCACCCAGTTTATGGTAATTT
Source organism: Ursus maritimus (assembly GCF_017311325.1). Taxonomy (NCBI): domain Eukaryota; kingdom Metazoa; phylum Chordata; class Mammalia; order Carnivora; family Ursidae; genus Ursus; species Ursus maritimus. The sequence goes on along the minus strand of NW_024424897.1, from coordinate 13,470,469 downwards.
TTAAAAGTAAACTCTACACCACACCCCCCAAAATAAAAATAAATAAAGTAAACTCCACACTCAACATGGGCCTCAAACTCACGGCCTGGAGATCAAGAGTCATGTGCTCTACCGACTGAGCCAGCCAGGCGTCCCTATGGTATCTTGTTATAGCAGCCCAAATGGATTCAGACACACGTACAAAACCAAGCACAGTTGTCCCTGAATTTATATGACAGCTGGATTCCCCAAACTTTTATGTTTAATGAAAATATGGTAAGATACTCTGAGATTATAATGTAAAACAGTCAGGTTCTAGGCTGAGATAGAACTTATATAATTAATACCCACATGATCATCTCTGCCTCTGTGAATATCCAGTGGGATATTTGAAAATCCTACGTTACCATGTGTATAGCAGGATGTCCACCATCCCTGGTTTCTAATTATTAAATGATTTTCCAACCATTCCCCCAATGATTATGAAAGTAGAAAACATCCCTACAGATTTCAAAAGTCTCATGGGGAGCAGTACTACCCTCTTAGAGAATCTCTTCTCTACCTACAAAGCTCCCCAACATGGGGTGAGGCCAGTTGCCTGGGTCTTTGGGACCCTCTGGAAAGTGACGCATTGATACTTCCTTCCCGGTGAGAGTTGATTTTATGTGTCAGCTGTGCTGGGCCACAGGGTGCCTAGACATGCGGTCAAACATGACTGTGGGCATGTCTGTGAGAATGTCTCTGGGGGAGGTTCACACTTCAACTGGTAGATTGAGTAAAGCAGATTGCCCTCCCTAATGTGGGTGGGCCTCATCCAATCTGTTGAAGACCTGAGTAGAACAAAAAGGCTGAGTATGGAAGAACTGCCTGACTGCATGAGCTGGAATACTGATCCTTTCCTGCCCTCAGACTCAAGCTTGCACCGTCAGCTCTCCGGCATCTCAGGCCTTCCAACTTGGACTGGCGCTGTAGCCTTGGCTCTTTGGATGTCCAGCGTGCTGATTACAGATCGAGATTTCTCAGCCTCGGAAATAGTGTGAGTCAATTTCTTTCTTTCTTTCTTTCTTTCTTTCTTTCTTTCTTTCTTTCTTTCTTTTTTTTTTTTTAAGATTTTATTTATTTATTTGATAGAGTGAGAGAGCACAAGCAGGGGAGCAGTAGGAGAGGGAGAAGCCGGCTCCCCGTCAAGCATGGAGCCCCATATGGGGCTGGATCCTAGGACCCTGGGATCATGACCTGAGTCGAAGGCAGACACTTAACCATCTGAGCCACCTGGGTGCCCCCTGCGTGAGTCAATTTCTTATGATAAATCTTGTTATAAGTGTGTATATATATGTGTGTGTCTGTATTGTGTATGTTACATATAATATACACATACACGCACACACGTATGTATATAATCTACTGGTTTTGTCTCTCTGCAGAACCATGACAATACGCTCCCTAACACCTGCCCATCTCTCTCACTGCTTGCATTCCTTTCGACCCTCTCCATATATTATCTCTTCCCCTTTAACTTTCTTCTCTATCATTCTTCCATATAGAAATAATCAAGTTTCAGTCCTTTTAATTCTCTCTTCTGCCGTCCCTCTGAGTCTTCCATGGTGTAGAAGAAAGGAAAAAACCCGTATGAGAATAAAGAAATTTACATTTTATTTATTTTTTTTTTTAAAAAGATTTTATTTATTTATTTGACAGAGAGACAGCCAGTGACAGAGGGAACACAAGCAGGGGGAGTGGGAGAGGAAGAAGCAGGCTCCCAGCGGAGGAGCCTGATGTGGGGCTCTATCCCAGAACACCGGGATCACGCCCTGAGCCGAAGGCAGACGCTTAACGACTAAGCCACCCAGGCGCCCCAAGAAATTTACATTTTAATTCTAGCTCTTTCTTTTATTAGCTGTGTTGCCCTGGACGTGTGTCTGTGAATTAGGGCTGGTCACATTGATTGCCATGGTGCTTAATCTGAGTGGAGACTCCACAGCCCCAGGACCTGTGTCCACCCTGGAAATACTCTTTATTAAGTTTTTAAGAGAGTAAACTTGGGGTACCTGAGTGCCTCAATCATTTAAGCATCTGCCTTCGGCTCGGGTCATGGTCCCCTGGGTTGGTCCTGGGATCGAGCTCCCTGTCGGGCTCTGTGCTCAGCGGGGAGTCTACTTCTCCCTTTCCCTCTGCCCCTGCTGCTGTGCTCTCTCGCTCACTCTCTCTCTCAAATAAATAAAATACTAAAAAAACAAATAAGTAAACTCTGCACCCAATATGGGGCTTGAACTCATGCTCTATCGAATGAGCATGCCAGGTGCCCTCACCCTGGAAACAGTCTAAGCCAGTTGTCTTCTCAGCTTCCTGAGAGCAGGGTTTGTCTTATACTCTGGCAGTAGCTTCTATCTCCAAGTGTACGTGGTGCCACGTGAGGCACGTAGCGGGCATTCCATTCACCACGCATGTGCCTTGAGTCAGGAGCTATCACCAGCACTAATGTTCAGACCAGCTGTGGCAGGAACCCACCTTTCTGGGATGCAGAAACGAGCGTCTCTGCAGTTTCTAAAAGGCTGGTCAGCAGGAAAATCACCCAATTTTCCTCTAAATCCAACTACAAGGTCACCCAGACTCTCAATCACGATGTTATCCTTGGTTTCTGTCTCGAGTGTCTCATTCTTTTTTTTTTTAAAGATTTTATTTATTTATTCGACAGAGATAGAGACAGCCAGCGAGAGAGGGAACACAAGCAGGGGGAGTGGGAGAGGAAGAAGCAGGCTCATAGCGGAGGAGCCTGATGTGGGGCTCGATCCCATAACGCCGGGATCACGCCCTGAGCCGAAGGCAGACGCTCAACCGCTGTGCCACCCAGGCGCCCCTCGAGTGTCTCATTCTTACTACACTGTTGTCTACACTCAATGTCTCTGTTCTATCCTGCCTTCCTGGATGCTGACCGTTGGCTCCTGATAGATCTCTTTGTTTCCCTCCTGGTTTTGGCTGTGGCCCATCTATGCTCTTTGGCCTCCAGTTCCAGCTCAAATTCCTGACCTTGGTGTACCCAGCTGGTTTCCTCCCGTTTGTATCCTAGGTCGTGACAAGTTGCGTCACCAGGAAGAGTCCCCGGGGCCCCCACTGCACACTGTACACTTATACAAAGTACAGGCAGGGCCTGTGAGTACATAGAGGGGCTCATTTAAATAAGTGCCCAAATCCCAGTTGCTCTGAGTTGTCACTTTTTCAACCTGTTCTAGTAGCCTCTCCTACTTTTGCAAAATCAGTTCAGAAAATACCAGGGTGCTTAGACATTTCACAAACCAGCGGTGGTTTCTGGTGGCCGTGGTGGCTACCTGAGCTTGGACCTAATGGTTCCAAGTCCTGACAGTTATACACAGTACTGCTCTGTGGGTAATTCTTAGATTCCATCGCTATGACCACCACCTGGGTGTTGATGGAACTGGAAACCAATATGTACAATGCCAAGAAAAATGGAATACCACTGGTACTCTAAAAAAGCCAGAAATCTTTGTTGCCACCTTGGGAAGCAGAAGGCCACTACTCTTCTTGCAAGACGCAGGCTGACTGTCTGAGAGGTCTGCAGGTCAGGTTCAAGTGTCAGCAGTGGCATCATACCTGGAAACAACCACTTTGCCCTAGTGTTCAGATCCTGCCATTAGATTTAACTTTTAGGACCATTGTAAAATTCAGGTGCCAAGACAAGTCTTTGGGGGAAAGAATAGTCTTTTCAACAAATGTTGCCAGGACAACTGAATATCTACATTTAAAAGAATTAAGTTGGACTCCTATCTTACACTATACACAAACAATAACTCAAACTGGATTGTAAGCCTAAATGTGAGAAGTAAAATGATAAAACTCTTAGTATAAAACATAGGAATAAATCTTCATGGTCCTGGGTGAGGCGATGATTTCTTAGCGATGACACCAAAAATACAAACAATAAAAGGAAGAATTCAGGGGCACTTGGCGGGCTCAGTCGGTGGAGCCAGTGACTGTTGATCTTGGGGTTGTGAATTTGAGCCCCACATTGGATGTAGAGAGTCCTCAAAAATAAAATATTTTTTCAAAATGGGCAAAGGATTTGAATAAATCTTCCTCAGAGAAGATACACAAATGATCAAAAGCATATGAAAAGATGTCTGACATCATTAGTCATTAGGGAAATGCAGATTAAAACCACAATGAGCTACCACTGTATACCCTCGAGGCTGGCTGGAATAAAAAAGAGAACAAGTGTGGGTAAGGGTGTCGAGAAAGTGGTACCCTCATTCCCTGTGCAGGCATGTACAATGGCGCAACTGCCGTGGAGAACAGTTTGGCAGTTTCCCTAAATGTTCTCACGTGACCCAGCAATTCCATTCCTAGACAAATAAAAATATATCGGCACACAAAGACTTGCACAAAATGTTCACGGCAGCATTGCTCACAATAGCCAAAGAGTGGAAACGACCCAATTGCCCAGCAACCGGTGAATGGGCAAAGGAAATGTGTTCTCTCCATACTCTGTCATACTAATCGGTAATAAAAATAAAGAAACGCTGACACTTGCTACAACATGGATAAACCCCGAAAACATTAGGCTAAGCTGAAAGAACCCAGTCACAAAGACCATATATTTTTATTATATGATTCCATTTATGGAAATGTCTAGAAAAGGCGAATCTATAGAGACAGAAAGTAGTTATGAGGTTGCCAGGGATTAGGGGAAGGATGGGGAGGGACCTGAAGTGGGCACAAGGTTTCTTTCTGAAGTGATGAAATGTTCTAAAATTAGACAGTGCTGCTGGTTGCACAACTCTGTACATGTACGAAGGACCATCGAATTGTACACTTTAAATGGGTGAATTTTATGGTAATGCAAAGTATATCTCAATAAAATTTCTTCTTTTTTCTAAGAAGTAAGTTTGATCCATTCAGGGACATTTGTCTCTAAGTAAATAAAACTTGCAGCTTACAAAAATTCATTAGGTTCTCCAGGTGCCATCCCTGTCCTACGAGCTGTGTAAGAGCCTACAAAAAGATTTGAGACCGAAAACAAACGTATTGGCTTGAAACTGTAAAAACTTACTGAAAATTAATCAAATATTGGCAAACTATGCCAACTAACCAATGAAAACTGACTCACGTAATGCCAATGTAAAATCATATCAATTGATGTAATTATGGGATGTGGGTGTATTTCATGTTTGGTACAATGGCAAGTAAGATCTCCCCACGTAGGTGCTGGGGCCATGAAGGTCTTGGGATGGGGAGACTGACACCCAGCCAATTCTTTCTTTCATTTTTATATTTATATTTACATTTGTACTTATTTATTTATTTACTTATTTATTTTATATTCAATTCATTCTTTCCTTAAAGTGAGATCTCACTTAAGGCTTCTGTAGTTCTTTTCTATAGTCTTGCCCCTGTCTAGGCACCCACGTTCCCCAGACATACCAATGATAGACAGCCTTTGAATTTTTGCCCCCCCCCCAAATCTCCTTATCCTACATAGAAATCAGTGTGTGCAAAATAGTTTTACAACAGAACCAGGTGGGTCCTTTCACTCTACTCAACTGAGGCCCCCAGCTCCTGCTGTACAGGGCACTGGGTTCTAAGTCACCCTGGAACGGCCCTTCCTGTGTTGCAGAGCTGGTATCTGTTCATACTTGTGTCCCCGATTAAAAATGCTGTGCTCCCCAAGGACTTGGATCTGTTTCACTTACATTTGAATCCCAGGACTCAACACAGTGCCAGACACATGCTCCGAGTGCGTAAAGAGATTTCTTAACGGGCAAATTATTTACTTATTTTTCAAAAGATTTTCTTTAGGGGCACCTGGGTGGCACAGCGGTTAAGCATCTGCCTTCGGCTCAGGGTGTGATCCTGGCATTATGGGATCGAGCCCCACATCGGGCTCCTCCGCTAGGAGCCTGCTTCTTCCTCTCCCACTCCCCCTGCTTGTGTTCCCTCTCTCGCTGGCTGTCTCTATCTCTGTCGAATAAATAAAATCTTAAAAAAAAAAAAAGATTTTCTTTATAAGTAATTTCTACACCCAATGTGGTGCTCAAACTTACAACCCTGAGATCAAGAATCACATGCTGTACCTACTGAGCGGGTCAGGCGCCCCTGGGTAAATTCTCCTCCTCCTCCTCCTCTTCTTCTTATCATTATTACTATTATTAATTTTTTTAGAGAGAATGAGTGGGGGGTAGGGCAGAGGAAGAGGGAGAGAATCTTAAGCAGACCCCATGCTGATCTTGGAGCCCGACCTGGGGCTTGATTTCACAACCCTGAGATCATGACCTGAGCTGAAATCTAGAGTTGGAGGCTTAACGGACTGAGCCACCCAGGCGCCCCCTGGGTTAATTATTTTAATTTACAGTGTTCGTGGAGACAGTCACCACCTGCCTGGATTTTTGCTTTCATGTTCTAAATTTCAGTTCTTATACATAAATCAAGTGGGTTCAAAAGCAAATAAATAAAATAAAAAATTTTTGGATCCTCCTTGAAAAGAAAAACTTAAAAAATTACTACCAGGCAACCATCAGAGCAATGACTGATGCATACGAGAATCGTCAATGGATGCTAAACTTAGTGGGGAAAGGCTGGAGGATTAGCAGGATAGTTACACAGTCTCAAAGTATCTCTGCACGAGATTATTTTTTCAAAGAGAATATAATAACTTTGCAGTGGAGAAATTTGGCAGACACAACACCAACCAATGGTCAATCTTCACATCACCAGTAACAGGACAAATTGCTACCATAGGCCTCCTGACAATGATGCACAGAGCGTTAGTTCTGGAGGATTCCGGCCCAAAACTCACAAACGGAACCTAATGGTAAGAAAAGCGTTGGAGGTATTCAATCTGAGGGGGACATTTTACAAAGTAACCGACTCTTCGAAAATGTCAAGGCTATGAAAGGCAGGGTAAGACAATTTTTTCCAGACTGAAGAGGAATAAAAAGACACACAACAGACTGCCACCTGGGATTTGGGATTATCTTTTGTCATATAAGACTTTATCTGGGCAACTAGTAAGAGCCGAGAAAAGTCTATTGGTTCGGTAATAGTGTTGCACGAGAGTTAATTTTTTGATTTTGATAATCCTTCTGTGGTTATGTTGTCACATAAGTCCATTTTTAGGAAATACACACTTAAAGTATTATTTTTTTTTCCTAAAGATTTCACTTATTTGTCAGAGAGAGAAACCACAATCAAGGGGAATGGCAGACAGAGGGAGAAGCAGGATCCCCGCCAAACAAGGAGCCTGATACGGGCCTCGATCCCATGACATGAGCCAAAGGCAGATGCTTAACTGACCGAGCCACCCAGGCATCCCAACACACTTAATGTATTTACTGGTAAAGGGACAGTGTGTCTGTAACTTACTCTCAAATATTTCGAGAAAAAAATTGATACCCAGAGAATGAGAAAGCGAATGCACTAAAACGTTAACTTCCTTTTTTTCTTTTTTTAACATTAACATTTGAGGAACGTGGGTATAGGTCGTATGGTAATTCCTTGTACTGTTTGTTTGCGTATTTATTTATTTATAAAGGCTCCACGCCCAACGTGGGCTTACACTCATGACCCCCGGAACGCAGGGGAATGCAGTTAGTTAAGCCTCTGCCTTTGGCTCAGGTCATGATCCCAGGTCAGGTCGGGCTCCCTGCTCAGTGGGGAGCCTGCTTCTTCCTCTCCCACTCCCACTCCCCCTGCTTGTGCGCGCGCGCTCTCTCTCTCTGTCAAATAAATAATAAATAAATAAATAAATAAATAAATAAATAAATAAATAAATAAAATCTTTAAAAAACTAAATAAATAAACTCATGACCTTGAACTCAAGAGACTCTTGCTCTCCTGACAGAGCCAGTCCAGGTGTCCTTCCTTGTACTATTCTTGCAATTTGTTGCTATGCCTGCAACTATGCACCCCCCCCCCGGGAAAAGTTACAGAATGTTAAAATATCTTCTGCCTCTGGACACAGAGGCCATGCTATCATCGCATATCATTCGTGGCACTGAGGGATAAACCTGTGAAAATTGGTGAAAAGGATGTTGAGTCATTACAATTTCTTACCTTCATCTCTGTTCTCTCTGCAAGGCCCATCCGTTTGCGTGGGTCTAAGTCAATTTGATTTGTACGCGATATGACTTCGTACATATTCCACATGTTGGGACGCTCACTGGGCTCCACGTGCTTTCAAAAATAATGGTGGCTTACATGCGATGGAAGTTTAGCTTCTCCCTGAGTTCTAGAACTCGGCCGTCAGTCCAGGGCTGGTACGGAGGCCCCGCTAGTCAACGGAGACC
>NW_024424897.1:13455961-13462175 GCF_017311325.1 Ursus maritimus | reverse complement strand
GCTCAGTCTTACCACCCTGATTCTTGGCGAGCTGCCTCGTGATCCAAGCTACTCAGGCTCTGGACAAGACACTCCTATTCTAGTCAGTAGGCAGGAAGGAGCAAAGAAGGGTGCCCCATGCCACCCCTTGAGGATGTTTTCTGGACATTCCACACCTCTTTGTTCAGGGCAACTTCTAGCTGCAAGAGAGGCTGCGAATCGCAGTCTGGGCAGGCATGTTCCACTCAAATTCAAGGAGGAGGAGAATGGATCTCGGGGTGCCTGAGAACCTGCATTCCAAAGCAAGAAGAAAGTAATCACTAAGGAAAATCTAACAATTCTGACTCAAGGGGTCGTCTAGGGCACCGCCTGGCGGCATAAAGGGTATTAGATCTGGGGGTGGGCGGATGGGGACACGTAAGGGAAGACAGGAGATGCTTGGAAAGAGGAGCAGAAAATGGGAACAACCCTAAGGATGCTCTGCAAGTGGGATGAAGGACAGCTAAGACCTCTGGTTAGGAGCTGTGGTGTAAGGGAGTAAGACTCCGGCCGCACGGGGAGGAAGGGGGAGAAGGAAAACAGGAAAAGGGAAGGGGCAAGCGGCAAGCAAGAAAGGATGACAGGGGCCAAGCAAGGGAGAGAGGTCAGGAGTAACAGGGGAGAAAGTTCAGCTGCTCTAGTCGGCCTGAGGCTGGCTCCTTGGTCTCTGGGGCTGTGGCCTCTGACCTGTCTGTACAGAGAGTTCCAGCAAGAACAGCTTTACTTGGTGCAGTGAACCACTATCTACTTCCAATGGTCATTTGTGGTGCTGGAGACTCCGGACTTCACATCAAGCCTTTATAGAACTAAATCAGGTGAGTGGACTTGGTACAAGGGTCAGGAAAAAAAAGATTAGACCGCACTGAAAAGAAATCCAACTGTGTGCAAGCAGGAATTTTAATAATGACTGAGAAATCAGCCCATGGCCCGGCTGCTGTCTTCTGGGACCCCAGGGCTGGCTGTTATGGGAGGGCCCATGGTTGTGGCTCCTTGGAGGTCAGCTGAGTACCCTGAAAGCTGGTCATAGGGCTTTTGGATCCATAAGTTTTGTTTTGTTTTTTTAAGGCCCCTTTAAAACAAAACAAAACAAAAAACGGTCTTACATCCAATATACATGTGCTTCCTTTCTTGTGAGAAGAATCACAAGGGATATTTACAGCCAAACCTGTGAAGCAAAAAGAGGTGTTTAGGTAAAATTAGGTTCTTGAAGTTTCCGAGGGATTGGGCAAGTGCGTTCACAAGGCACTTCATTTATAGTAAATGTTTATGTCATAGCATCCTAGAGCTGAAAGGGGCCCTTTTCTTTGGGTATAAATATTTCTACAAAAGGCTGCAGGAAAAAAAAAAAGGCTGCAGAGATTGGAGATTGCTTTGTTTATAGAAATTTGCTCTGCCCCACTCATGAGAATTTCACGATCGTAGACACTTGCCTGTGCCAGTAATTTCAAAATCTAAAACTGGTGAATTTTTGCAAGGTTTGCAAAATATTTTGCAAGGCTGGAAGCGAAGTCCTTTGAAGAGTTTAGGTTGTGGTCAAGGGCCCGAGGACATCACTCTCCGGAGTCCCCCAAATGGTTCTTTAGAAAGGCAGAGGGAAACCAAGATACTAACCAAAGCAGTGACAGCACAGTGGGAAAGTTCTGGTGTCTCTGAGTCTAGACCCAAGCATTGTGATCAAATAAACTGCTTGGCCTATTAAAAACACACTGAAGGCAACACATATTTGTTTCGCAACATATGAGAGGGCAGGTTGCCAAGTACTTGGTTATGAATGTGGAATCCATAAAAAAAAAATCTCTGCACTTTGTCACTCTCTTCACACTGGATTAACCCTGTAGCATCAGAAATGGCAGAAGAAATTTACTTAGGACATCGGAACGCGGAGCTTGCTTTCTTTGCAGCGACTTTATGTAAAAATGGGAAGTCAGCTTCCAGGGAGCCTTTTGTAGATAACTGGCCTTAGATAAAAAGTGTGAGCAAACTTGAACCTTTCTCCTGAAGAGTTACCTGCTGGAGAGAAAGATTACAATTAACTAGAACAGAAAAAGCCTAAGGGTTGTTTTTTCCCTTAAAGTGAAGTTTGAGTTATAATTAAAACACACTGTGTTTTTTTTTTTTAAAGACCTTAGGGGCCTATTTCTTTTTTTTCCAGTTGGTTCTCAGCCAAAACCTTCATGACTACTTTCTTTATTCTTTTTTGTTGTTGTTGTTGTTGGAGGAATTAGAAGAGTGGGATCCTTAATCATTGACCTAAAGATCAATTAGTCCAACACCCCAATTAAAAAAACTTTTTTAATTTATGTAAACACCACACCACATGTGGGGCTCGAACTCACAGCCCCGAGATCAAGAGTCACATGCTCCACTGACTGAGCCAGCCAGGCACCCCTCCAACACCCCAATTTGATGGGCAGAAAGGCCCAGGGAAATGAGTAATCAGCCCAAGGTCTCACAGCCTCTCAAGATCTAAGCCATCCCTCCCTGAGTCTACACTTTTCCCAGAACCTCCTAACACTTCTAGAGACCAGGCTTGCCAGGTAGGATTCATATCACAACTCTTTCTTTCTTTCTTTCTTTCTTTCTTTCTTTCTTTCTTTCTTTCTTTCTTTCTCCTTCCTTCCTTCCTTCCTTCCTTTAAAGATTTTATTTATTTGAGACAGAGAGACAGAAAGTCCGTGAACATGAGTTGGGGGCAGAGGGAGGGGGAGAAGCAGGCTCCCCACTGAGCAGAGAGTCTGACATGGGGCTCGATCCCAGGACCCTAAGATCATGACCTGAGCCAAAGGCAGCTGCTTAACCCACCGAGCCCCCCAGGCGCCCCTGAACTGTCCATTTCTTGCTGGCTGAAGGACAGGCTCCAACTGAACAACCAACCACTGGAATATGGGACTTGGGCTTGTGACCCTCAATCCCGGTTGTAATAGGATCGAGGATGAGAATGTCCTCAGACCTCACCCTATTCGGGTGCCCTTTTCCTATCGAAGAAATCTTGGTTCCATCACAAGTGCCAAAAATAGGCCAGCAGGGTTTTTCTGGTTTGTTTCGTTTGTTTGCTCATTTGATATTAATTATTAACTGGAACAGGAGAGATGAAAGGCAGGAAGAAAATAACTGGGTATTTTCAAATTCCTTACTTTGAGCCCCTTGGGGGCTCTGTCACTTAAGTGTCTGCCTTCGGCTCACGTCATGATGCCAGTGTCCTGGGATGGAGTTTACATGGGGCTCCCTGCTCAGTGGGGAGGTGCTTCTCCCTCTGCCCCTCTCCCCACCATCGTGCGCGCTCTCTCCTAAAAATAAATTAAAAATCTTAAAAAAAAGAAAAGAAAAGAAAATTAAACCTTTGAAAGTAGTAAGAGGTGACCTTGTTACAAACTTACTCTAATTGAGCTCTGGTTTGCGATGCCCATTACCCTCACAACCATCAGTGGGAAAGGCTTCTTCATCATTCCCATTTTACAGATGGGGAAACTACAGCCGAGAAAGGCAGAGGGCTTGACCAGGATCATCTGATCATAGGAAATAGCGCTGCTGGAGCCTTGGTGTTTCTCTCTTCCCGGATGAGGGGACTCCAGGCATAATACAGTTTGTTCTTCTCCGACCTATCCTCAGAGGTATGGATTCTGCCTTCAAGTTGTCTTCTTCCTCTTCGACAGCTCTGTGGCCTTTATTTCCTTCCTGCTTGGCTGATCCAGGACCCCAGGAAGCCAGGCTTCCTGTCACGATCAGTTCGAGGACGGCCTGCAGAAATGCACACTCAGCAGAGCGGCGCTCGCCACGGGAGAGGCTGCGAAAGGTCAGAGAACTCGGGGCAGACGCAGACCCACGGAGGAGCCCGTGCACGTTCACACAAACACGCCGAACGTCCCTGCCGGGCGGAGGGAAGGAAAGGTGGTGGATGCAAGACTGAAAAGCAAAAACAACATGGGTGAGCCTGGAGGACATGACCGTAAGTGAAAGGAGCCAGACACAGAAAGATGGATACTGCGTGACCTCCTTTAAATATGGACTCTAAAAAAAGTCAAACTTCTAGAACCAGAGTGGAATGGTCGTTGCCAGGGACTGCAGCCAGGGTGGGGGGAAGCGGGGAGATATTTGTCAAAGGACCTAAACTTTCCTCAGTTTCCTAAGATGACTAGGTCTGGGGGTCTGCTGTATGGTGTGGCTAGAGTTACTAAGACTCGGGTGTAGACTTGAAATTTGCTAACAGAGTGGATCTTAAGTGTCCTCACCACCACCATCCCTCCAAAAAAAGGTAACTAAGTAAGGTGGTGGGTGTATTAATTAACTTAATTATGATATTCCTTTCATAACGTATACATATTTTAAATCGTCGCAGTGGACACTTTAAAAAAATCACCTTGTACAACGTTAAAAGAAAAAGCAACTTGATTGGTAGGTTTAGGGATGCCAATAACTTTATTTTTATTTACTTATTTATTATTTTTTAAGATTTTATTTACTTATTTATTTATTTTTTAAAAACTTCTATATTTTTTTGAAAGATTTTATTTATTTATCAGAGAGTGAGCGAGGGAGAGAGAGCACAAGCAGGGGGAGCAGCAGTCAAGGAACCTGATGCAGGACTTGATCCCAGGACCCTGGGATCATGACCTGAGCTGAAGGCAGACGCTTAAGTGACAGAGCCACCCAGGCGTCCCTAAGATTTTATTTTTAAGTAATCTCTACACCCAACGTGGGGCTCAAACTTGTGACCCTGAGATCAAGCGTTGCATGCTCTTCTGAGTGAGCCAGCAGGGTTGCCAGAAACGTTAGAAGTCTATTTATTTCCTTTTAGAAAGAATGTTCTGCCTTTATTCCAAAGGAAAAATACAGTCTTTTGCTTGTTTGTTAAGTATGTCCCCTGAGTTTTACATTTTTTTAAATTTTAAAATTGTGATAAAATTCACATAAGATTAACCATTTTTAAATATTTATTTATTTATCTATTTATTTGTTTATAAGATGTATTTATTTATTTTAGAGAGAGAGAGAGCACACAAACAGGGGGACAGGCAGAGGGAGGGAGAGAATCTCCAGCAGACCCCGGGCTGAGAGCAGATCCTGACATGAGGTTTAATCCCAGACCCAGAGATCATGACCCAAGCCAAAACCAAGAGTTGGCCATTTAACCCAGTGAGCCCCCCAGGTGCCCCAAACATTTCGTTAAAAGATTTTATTTTTTTTAACTTTAAAAAAAAAGATTTTATTTATTTATTTTTAATTTTTTTACAGATTTAGTTATTTGCGAGAGAGACAGATAGCGAGAGAGAGAGCGAGCGCACAAGCAGGATGAGAGGCAGAGGGAGAGGGAGAAGACGACTCCCTGTGGAGAGGGAGCCCGATGCTATGTGGGGCTCGATCCCAGGACCCTGGGATCATGACCTGAGCCGAAGGCAGACGCTTCACCGACTGAGCCACCCAGGTGCCCCTAAGGATTTTATTTTTAAATGATCTCTACACCCACTATGGGGCTTGAATTTACAACGCCAAGATCAAGAGTTGCACGTTCCACTTACTGAGCCACCTTACAGGTTTTATTCAACTTTTGGTAATTGTAAATAAGGCTGCTATGAACGCTCTTGCATATGTCTTTTGATACACAAGTTCACTTATTTCTGTTGGGCGTATTCCTGAAGCGAGATTGCCGGGTTATAGGGCATGGGCAAATTCAGTAGATACTGCCCGTTTTTCAGAGTGGTCATACCAATTTAAACTCCCACCCGACTCTGTTTGAGATTCTGTCCCACGTTCTCACTGCTATCTGCACTGTCAGTCTTTCAGATTTTAGTCGTACTGCTGGGTGTGTGGTGATGTCTCATTATGATTTTCATTTGCATGTCCCTGGCTAGAGTGAGGTTGAACGCCTTTTTTTTTTTTTTTTAAGATTTTATTTCTTTGAGATAGAGAATGAGCAAGGTGAGGAGCAGAGGGAGAGGGGAAAGCAGACTCTGGGCTGAGTGTGGAGGTGCTCCAACCAGCTTTTTTTTAAAGTTTATTTATTTTTAGTAATTTCTACACCCTATGTGGGATTTGAACTCACGACCCCAATATTAAGAGTCTCATGCTCTTCCAACCTGGAAGCCATTGGTTGAACACTTTTAAACATGTTTATTGGTCACTTGGATATCCTTTCTGGTGACCTGCCTGTTGAAGTCTTTTATTTACTTTTCTTTTGGGTTTGTGGTTTTTTTTTTTT
>NW_024424897.1:13443654-13455951 GCF_017311325.1 Ursus maritimus | reverse complement strand
TTTTTTTTTTTTAATTGATCTATGGTTGTTTATATATTCTGGATATGAGCCCTTTTTTATATGTGTTGCAAGTATCTCTTTCCACTTGTGCCTTGCCTCTGTGCTTTTTTAATGATATCTTTATTTTTTTATTTTTTATTTTTTTAAAAGATTTTATTCATTTATTTGACAGAGGGAGAGAGACAGCCAGTGAGAGAGGGAACACAAGCAGGGGGAGTGGGAGAGGAAGAAGCAGGCTCCCAGCGGAGGAGGGGGCCGGATGTGGGGCTTGATCCCAGGACCCTGGGATCACGCCCTGAGCCAAAGGCAGACGCTCAATGACTGAGCCACCCAGGCACCCCTTTAATGATATCTTTAAATGTACATAAATTTTAAGGGCACCTGGGTGGCTTAGTCGTTAAGCGTCTGCCTTCGGCTCAGGTCATGATCCCAGCCCCACATCAAGTCCCCTGCTTCCTGGGGAGCCTGCTTTTCCCTCTCACTCTACCCTGCACCCCCCACTCATGCTCTCTCACAAATAAATAAATAAAATCTTAAATATATATATTAAAATGTACATAAATTCTTAATTTTAATGTAGTTAAATTTAGTGTTTTCCTTTTGGTTAGTGTTTTTCTGTGTCCTGTTTAAGAAGTCCTTTTTACCCTTGAGTTGTAAGAGAGTTTTGGGGATTATCTTTTTTTTTTTTTTAAGATTTTATTTATTTATTTGACAGAGAGAGACACACCGAGAGAGGGAACACAAGCATGGGGGGTGGGAGAGGGAGAAGCAGGCTCCCCGCTGAGCAGGGAGCCTGATGTGGGGCTTGATCCCAGGACCTTGGGCTTAACGGCTGAGCCACCCGGGCGCCCCTTGGGATTATCTTCTGGTTCTGAATTATCTCATATGGTAGCCACTTGTGGCTATTGAAATGAGACTTACTTGAAATGAAATAAAATGAAAAAAAAAATCAGTCTCTTGGTTCTCTAACAACCTGCCCTGTTGAACTTCTTGGTGGAGCTGGTGCCCTTCTAACCAGCACGTTGCTTGTGGCCTGGTAAATCGTGGGTCTTGTGAGCCTTTCTGGGAAACACAACAAACCTCTGGTGAGTCTTGCTGTTCAGTGTTCCTGCCGCCCGAAATCTTTTGATTCACTTCACCTTTTAACATGGCAATTCTGGATCCTTAACGGAACATTACATCCTCTCTCAAGTCAACAGACTCCTCTTTATCCAATTTTATATTCTGGCTCCTTTGACCAAGCACTCTCGGAATGCAGTCCCTGGCTGCTGCCAGTGTCACTGGTGAGGTCTTGCCCCCCTTTTGTGGGTATGGCCCCTTCGCATGTCTCTGGCCAGCATAGGCTGTGTTCAGCTGGTTACAGTCAAAGCGGCCGAGCGGCGGCGATTCTCAGGGGGCGGTGCTGTTCGCAGGGTGGGGTTCCAGCAAGTAGGAGCGCTAGCTCTTCCCGGGAGGTGTGGGGATGACGGGCCACTTCGGCAGGATCAGAACGTTCACACGAGTCTAGAGAGTCAAAATCTTCAGAGCCATCGTCTGTTGGTCTCTATCCCCTCTCGAGTCCTGACATAACAGACTTGGCCTTCGTTGGGTGTTTAACGATCTCTGGCTTGGTCCTTAGCTTTCTCTGCCTCGCCCCGGCAGTGAGAGTTTCTTACGTGCAGCCGAGGGGGCTGGTTTTCACACCTGGCTTTGCACTGCCTGTTACCCTCCACCGTTCATTGTTTTCTTGTAGAACATTCACGATGCTTATCAGTCAGCATCCAAATCTGTGTTCTCTGTAGCAGCTATCTCCTCCAAAGTCCCAAGGGCCCGATTGACACCTGCTAGGGCTTTCGCTTCACCTGGACACACTTCTCCTCACGTACCAATAGGAAGGCCGTGAGCAACAGAACCAGCATCTTGTGCCAAGGGCTGTCTTGAGACCCACCGACTTCACACCAGTGATGGGGACCTCCTCACTAGCCTGTTCCAAATCCGTCTTGTCGCCTGCTCTCGCAAACTACTGGCGTCAGCTGTCATGGGTTAGATTCTCCGGAGGCAGAGCCAGAGACAGAGTGTGGGGTGCGAGATGTTCATAGGTATCGATACTTGTGGAAGGAAGGGGAGGCAGCAAGACCAGGCAGAGGAAGCAGGCAGAAGAGTGATGCCAGCCCAACAAAGCTTCAGTCGCTAATGTGGCAGCATTGCCTTCAGTGCCAAGGGCTTTGGCGTGTCCCACATGAGGTCGTAATGGCGCTTTTATGTGCCTGTCTCCTTCGGTCACTGGATGTGTGCTGCTCTGGGGCCCGGGTGCCCTCAGGCAAGCGGCCGTGCAGCTGAGGCAGGTCCTGAAGGAGCTGGAAGCTGGAGGCTGTGTGTGGACCACATCTGAGCAGAAAGTTCCTTCCTGAGGGCATCTAGGTGACATTTCCATGGCTGCCACACATCATGTACTCCAATTTATTAAGACTTTCCTTTATTTCTTTCAACAATGGTTGGTTTTTCACAGAGGTCTGGCATATGTTTCATCAGATCTATTCCTATGTATGCAGTATAATTTGACACTGTGGTATCTTTTTATTTTATTTTTAAAAATTTTATTTATTGATTTATTTGAGAGAGAGAGCACGCATGTGCAAGAGGGAGCATGTGGGGGGCGGGTAGGGACAGAGGGAGTGGGAGAAGCAGGCTCCCCACTGAGTAGGGAGCCCGATGCAGGGCTCAATCCCAGGACCCCAGGATCATGACCTGAGCTGAAGGCAGACACTTCACGGACTGAGCCCCCCAGGTGCCTCCTGTGATATCTTTTTAAGCTTTATATGGTTCACCGGATTATTGCTTTAAATAGTATATGCTATTATGTAGAAATACATTTTAATATTGATATTAGCAACCTTCCTAAACTCACTTATTATTTCTGATTATGTATTTGTGGGTTTTCTGCATACATAATCAGGTCATCTTGTGAAAAAAGATAGTTCTTCCTTTTCAGAGTTACACCATTTACTTTTTTCTTGTACTACTTACTGCACTGGCTTGGTCCTTCATGATGATGCTGGACAGGAGTGCTCAAAGCAGGGACGCCTGGCTGGCTCAGTCAGTGCAGCGTGTCACTCTTGATCTCGGGGTTGTGAGTTCAAGTGCCACGTTTCGTGTAGAGCATACTTAAAAAAAATTGGGGGCTCCTGGGTGGCTCAGTCAGTTAAGCGACTGTCTTTGGCTCAGGTCATGATCCCAGGGTCCTGGGATGGAGCCCCGTGTCTGGCTCCCTGCTCAGTGGGGAGCCTGCTTCTCCCTCTGCCTGCTGCTCCCCCTGCTCGTGCTCTCTCTCTCCCCCCTCCTCTCTGTCAAATAAATAAATAAAATCTAAAAAAAAATCTATTTTTACATCTATTAAGGTGATCATAAAATTCTTCCCTTTTAGTCCAGTAATATGGTGAATTACACTGGACGATTTTGGACATGGTAAGCCAACTAACATTCCTACAATACACCCACGTTGACTAGCCGGTATTATCTTTATATATTGCTGGATTCGCTTTGCTGATTGTTCGGGAGTTTTGCATCAAAGTTTATGCGTGAGATTAGCCTATTTTCCTTTTTTTTTTTTTTTTTTTGGTCTTTTTTGGTCTTTTTTAGTTTTTGGTATCAAGGTTTTGTTGGCCTCAGAATGAGTTAAGGATTATTTTCTTTTCTTTTCCTATTCTCTGAAGGAGTTTGTCTAAGATTGGTGCCATTTCTTTCTTTCCTTTTTTTTTTTTTAAGATTTTTTTTTTTTTAATTTAAAAGTCATCTCTGTACCCAATGTGGGGCTCAAACTCACAACCCTGAGATCAAGTGTCACATCCTCTACGGACTGACTGAGCCAGCCAGGCGCCCCTGAAGATTTTAAATTATAGGCTTAATTTTAAACAGTAGATATAGGACTATTCAGCTTTTATGTGTCTTACTGTGCCAGTTTGGTAAACTGTGTTTTTAAGTAATTTGTCCATTTTAATCAAATTTTTAGACTTATTGGCATAAAGCTGCTCAGTATTGTCTCATTATCTTTTTAATGATTAAAAAATCTGTGGAAAAGTTCCTTTTTAAATTTCTTGGCATTATTTGTGCTTTTTAAAATTAGTCTCACCAGGGGTTTATTACTTTTATTAGTCTTCCCAAAGAATTAACTTTTGACTATGTTTCCATTTATTTGCACTTTCATTGTGTCTAATTAGCTGTTTTTTCTAATTTCTCACAAAAAATCCTGCTTATTCTTGTCTTACTATTACATGCATTAAAAAAATATAACTTTCCACGTTAGCATAGCTTTCACTACATCTTTAGGATGTAGTATTTTAAAAACCTTTCAGTTTAAGATACTTTCTAATTCCCACTGTGATTTTTTAAAAATCTACAAGTTACTCAGGAGCATACAGTTTTCAAACATGTAGGGTTTTTTTTTTTTTTTACTTACCTTTTTTCTTCTCATTTTCTAGCTTAATTGCATCATTGTCTGAGAATGTACTCTGTATAATTTAGAGCATTTGAAATTTGTTGAGACTTGCTATATTGCCTGGCATTTTCATAAACATTCCATGTTCACTTAAAAAGGATTTGCGATCTGCAGTTGCGAGTACAGTATTCTATATATATCTGTTAGGTGAAGTTTGCTTACCCAGTTGTCCAAATCTATTTCTTACTACTTCTGATCTCTGTGTTCTAACAGTTGCTTATACACCGATCTTCTGCTAGAATTGTAGCTTTGTCTCTATTTTCTTGCAATTCTGTCCATGCTTTTGCTTTATATATTTTGAGGATACGTGTATTGGGCTCACAGAAATTTACAATTGGTATATATTTTCTTGGTGAATTAACCATATCACCATTATGAGTTGTCCCTCAGAAAGATTTCTAGTAATGCTTTTTTAAAAATTTTTTTATTTTTAAAGATTTTACTTATTTATTTGACAGAGAGAGGCAGCGAGAGAGGGAACACAAGCAGGGGGAGTGGGAGAGGGAGAAGCAGGCTTCCCGCTAAGCAGGGAGCCTGATGCGGGGCTGGATCCCAGAACGCTGGGATCGTGACCTGAGCCGAAGGCAGACACTTAACGACTGAGCCACCAAGGAGTCCCTCTAGTAATGCTTTCTTTCCATAAAGCCTACTTTCCTTTGGTTAGTTTTTGCATGGTTTGTCTTTTTAAATTTGTTTTTATTTTATTTATTTATTTAAAAAGATTCTATTTATTTATTTGAGAGAGAAAGAGAGAACAAGCTGGTGGAGGGGAGAGGCAGAAGCAGACTCCCCGCTGAGCAGGGAGCCCGATGTGGGGCTTGATTCCAGGACCCTGGGATCATGACCTGAGCCGAAGGCAGCAGCTTAACAGACTGAGCCACCCAGGTGCCCCTTAAATTTGTTTTTATTTAGAAAGAAATCATCATGCAGACTCTCGGCTGAGTGCAGAGCCTGACACACAGGACTCAAACCCAGGACCTTGAGATCATGACTTGAGCTGAAGTCAAGTCAGCTGCTGAATCAAATGAGCCTCCCAGGGCACCCTGGATTTACTATTTATTTTTTTACTCCAAATCACCTCTCACTTTTCTCTCTCCATATTTATTTGTAAAGATTTATTTATTTTAGAGAAAGGAGGGAGGGGCAGAGGGAGAGGGAGTCTTAAGCAGACTCTTTGGTGCGTGTGGAGCCCAGCTTGCGGCTTGATCTCCCAACCCTGAGACCATGACCTGAGCTGAAATCTAGAATTGGATGCTTAATAGACTGAGCCACCCAGGGACCCCTCCCACATCTCTATTTTAAGTGACAGACATCCTAGTTGAGCACTCACTGGTCAAATCAAAAGACAGTAAACTATTTTTTTTAAATGAAGTTTTTAATTTTAATTTCAGTATAATTAACATGCAATGTTATATTAGTTCCGGGTGTACGATATAGTGATTCAACAATCCTATACGTCATTCAGTGCTCATCACGTTAAATGTGCTCTTAATCCGCATCACCTTATTTCCCACATCCCCCCCACTCTGGTAACCGTCAGCATGTTCTCTATAGTTCCATCTCTTCTTTATACATTTATCTATTGGCGGACACTTGGGCTGCTTCATCATTTGACTGTGGTAAATGACGCTGCAATAAACATGTCCCTTTGAATTAGTGTTCTTGTAATTTTTGAGTAAATACCCAGTAGTGCAATTTTTTTGAGGAACTTCAATACTGTTTTCCACAGTGGCTGCACCAGTTTGCATTCCCACCAACAGTGCACGAGGGTTCCTTTTTCTCCATATCCTCCCCAGCACTTGTTGTTTCTGGTGTCTTATTTTTTTTTTAATTTTATTTTAGTCATTCACAGGTGTGAGGTAGTATCTTACTGCGGTCTGATCGGCATTTTCCTGATGATGAGTGATGTTGAGCACCTTCTCATGTCTCTTGGCCACCTCTGTGTCTTCTTTGGAGAAACATCTGTTCCTATCTTCTGCCCATTTGTCTTTTAAGATTTATTTATTAGAGAGAGAGAGAGTGGGAGGAGGGGTAGAAGGAGAGGGAGAGGGGAAGAACCTCAAGCAGACTTTCTGCAAAGCTTGGAGCCCAATGTGGGAACTTGATCCCACAATCCTGAGACCATGACCTGAGCCCAAATCAAGAGTCAGGTGCTTAACCGACCAAGCCACCCAGGGGCCCCACTTCTGCCCGTTTTTAAATTGAATGTTTTAAATTGAATGTTGTGTTTTTTTGGTATTGAGTTGTATCAGTTCTTTATAAGTTTTAGATACTATCCCTATACTGGATATGTCATTTGCAAATATTTTCGCCTCTTCAGTAGGTTGTCTTTTAGCTTTGTTGATTGTTTCCTTTGCTGTGCAGAAGATTTTAATTTTGATATCGTCCCAATAGTTTATTTTTGCTTTTATTTCCCTTGCATCAGGAGACATATCAGAAAAATGTTGCTATGGCTGATGTCAGAGAGATTCCTGCTTGTGCTCTTTTCTAGGACTTTCAAAGTTTCAGAATAGGTAGGAAATTCTTGCTAGATTAGGTGGGAAGAGAAAGAAGGAAATTCATGAAAGAGAAAGGAGAGGGGGAGGATGAAGGAAGACTTGGGTGGTATAGAGATGGAGGAGGTGGAAAAGTAGGAGGAAGAAAAGGAGAAGGAAAAAGTGAAAACAGGGAACAACATGAAAGGGAACTCTTTGTGGTTTTACCAAAGCCTTATAGCCATTCTCCCGCGACCCACCGTTTCTGCTTCTTTAGCAAAACAAGCTAAAATGTCTTTCCTATTGTCCTTTCTTTTTCTTTTAAAGATTTTATTTATTTATTCGACAGAGATAGAGACAGCCAGCGAGAGAGGGAACACAAGCAGGGGGAGTGGGAGAGGAAGAAGCAGGCTCATAGCGGAGGAGCCTGACGTGGGGCTCGATCCCAGAACACCGGGATCACGCCCTGAGCCGAAGGCAGATGCTTAACTGCTGTGCCACCCAGGCGCCCCCCCTATTGTCCTTTCTTTGTCAACCATTCACTAATTTTCATGATTGGTTGTGGAAAAGGGAATTCATTCACCCAACAAGTAGTTATTAAGTACTTACTGTATGCTAAGTCTTGTTGTGGGCACTAAGGATAAACATACAAATGAACAAAACATAGGTAAATCCTTGCCTTCATTGAACTTGCACACGAGCGGGCTATAGGAACTGCGGTGTAGACATTAAGATGCTAGATGTTACAGCAAATAGAGAACTTGTCAGTGGATTACTGTCATAAAGCTCTATTGTCTGTTCAGCTTAGTGTTGGATGCATTTTTTTTTTTTTTTTTAGGGAGTGCGAGAGTGTGAGTAAGCAAGGAAGGGGTAGGGGCAGAGGGAGAGGGATAGGGAGAATCTTTTTATTTTATTTATTTTTATAAGATTTTATTTATTTGAGAGAGAGAAATAGAGACAGTGAGCGAGTGGGGGAAGGGGCAGAGGGAGAAGCAGACACCCTGCTCATATCCCTGAACCCTGGAATCATGACCTGAGCTGAAGGCAGATGCTTAACCAACTGAGCCACCCAGGTGCCCCCTTTTTATATTATTTTAAAAAATATTTTATTTATTTGACAGAGAGAGCGCACACACAAGAAGACAGAGCGGCAGGCAAAGGAGGAGGGAGAAGTAGACTCCCCGCTGAGCATGGAGCCCAACACGGGGCTGGATCCCAGGACCCTGAGATCATGACCTGAGTTGAAACCAAGCGTCGGACGCTTACCCGACTGAGGCACCCAGGTGCCCCATGATGCATGTGCGTTTGATCAGGCAGATTTCCACAGTCATACTTTTGCTCTGATTCCATCTGTAAGAAGTCGTCGCAGGGCTGCAGCCAGCTTCAAGGACACGGCTGGGGAATGTGGTTCTCAGCAGCAGACAGATGTCTTTGGTGATCAGCAAGCTGAGTCCTCACATGGAGAGAGATAGACAAGAAACTGAATAACTAAGCAAATTACCTATCATGTTAGAAGGTGATAAATGCCGTGGAAGAAAAGCAGGGAAAGAAATACAGAGTCTGTGTTTGAGGAATATTGAAATTTGCAGTAGGACGGTAAGAAGCAGACTCCCTGGAGGGAGCAAGGCCTTGAAGCAGGTGAGGGAATAGGCCATGTGCATGTATTACTGAAGGAGGGAACACTCAAAAAGGAGGCCATCAAGGCTAAGGCGGAACAGGGTGGGAGAGGTGGGGGGATTAGGTCAAGGAGAGGAAGCCGACTGTGTGGGACTGGGACTTCTCTTCTGAATGAGAGGAGTGGAAATCAGAGGGTCACGTGCACAAGAGAGAAGATCTGATTTGCATTTTATCCAGACCAGGTGTGGCAGCTACCCTGAGAAGGCACTGGAAGGCGGGAAGGGGGAGAAGACGACAGTGGTGTGGACCAGAGTGGCCGTGATGGTAGTGATGAGAAACGGTAGGATTCAGGATACATTTTAAAGGCAAAGCAGGATTTGCAGAAGGATTGAAGGTGGAGTTTGAGAGAAAGACAGGAGGGACTGTGGTCTGAGTAACTTCAAGGGTAGAGTTGCCAAGAATGGAGCCGGGGAAGACTGTGGAGGAGCAAATTTGTAGCTGAAGAAGACAGATCGAAGGACAGAGTCTTGGGGTTGAAAAGAAGGGTTGGCCAGGAGGGATGGCGGGGGGAAGGGGTCAGGGAGTGGTTGGGGACTTACATGAGGCAGTGTATTTATGGAGCGCCATTATTATTGGCGAAGGAGCCCGTCCCCCCCTCCCCAATTCCATTCCCAATGGCCCATCTCTAGCTGTGTATGGTCACAGTGGCCTTAAGAGATGGAAGGCACGGCCCTCGGCCCCTCATTCCATGCTCCGGCACTTTCACCACCACCACCCTGCTCTGATAAATGTCTGCTCATTCAAGGGCACCTGGCTGGCTCAGTTAGTAGAGCATGTGACTCGGTCTTGGGGTCGTAAGTTCGAGCCCCATTCTGGGGGCAGAGATTACTTAAAAAAAAAAAAAAGAAAAAGAAAATCTTAAAGAAAAAATGTGTGGTCCTGCCTTCAACAGATATTTTGCCGAGTGTCTCTGTCTGTGCCAGGCCCTAGTCTTGGCACTGAGGGGACAAGCCAG
The DNA here is from genome assembly GCF_017311325.1 of Ursus maritimus. Classification (NCBI taxonomy): domain Eukaryota; kingdom Metazoa; phylum Chordata; class Mammalia; order Carnivora; family Ursidae; genus Ursus; species Ursus maritimus. The sequence continues at coordinate 13,446,371 of NW_024424897.1, read as the reverse complement.
ATAGGCCTGTGTCCTTGTGTAGCTTACGCAGTAATGGGGTGGGGCCCATAATAGACAGACATGATCATTTCTAATGCAAGGTAAGAGAATAGTGAGTAACCTCTTTTGGTTAAGAGGATCGGGTACGTTCTCTTGGAGGAGGTGACATTTGAGCTGAGAGCCGCAAAGGTGATGCTCATCAGAGGTGGGGCAACCAGGTTCTCACTGTAGGGAAGTTCGGGGTGCTGTAGGGCAAGACAAGGCCAGCGTGCTGGGTCATGGCGAGGGAGAAAGCAGCTCGTCCTGCCTCACACAAGAGCTTGTAGGCCGTAGTGAGGAATTTGGATTTTCCTCCAGTTGTGAACGGGCCACCACTGATGGGGTTAAGCAGAGGACTCAGGCATGAACATTTCAAGCATGTCACAGGGTTGGTCAGATGGAGAATGGACTGCAGGGGGCAGAGTGGAAGCAGGGAGAAGAGTGAGGAGGCCATTTAGCTCAGGCAACAGGTGGTGTCTCGGACAAGGTTGAACCAGGATGCACACTGGAGCAGATGAATGCGCTGGCAGTCACAGATAAAGTGTGCCACTTCTCCGAAACAAGGCCTATGCAAGGCAATGAAAGGTACCTACTAAGGAAGCCTTTGGGAGGCATAGTTCTTGGCTGCTCCCTCCTGCCCCCATTAACTCAGACCACACACCTAAAGTGCCATGAAAACACAAAGCAACCAGTAAATAAGTACATAGGAGTGTCTAACCATGTGCACAAGGGGAACTAGAAAAGGAACAATTAGGGTACTCTGTGAAAAGAAGACTTTGGTGCCTTCTTTAGATGGGAGGGGCAGCCCACTTTTCAGAGGACAGCAGCAGAAGGTCCTCTGAGTCCCCTCCCTCTGGTCCACACGTCCCGCGTGGCTGCCTGTGCTGGAACAGCTAAGAACCTGGCTCCAGGCTTCAGTTTCCCAAGCTCGGAGAAGCGGGTGACTCAGGGGAGGTCCCTCCCCAGCACGCCCCTTTCTGTGCCGGCTGGGAGTGACTCATTACCTTGTTCCCTCCCTCATGGCTGACCCCGGGCCAATCCCTTAATGAGTCTACACCTCACTCTACTCATCTGGCCGGGACAATTGCCTGGTGGAGGGTTTTTTTTTGCCTTTTTTTTTTTTTTGCTCCCTGGGGGCAGGGCTCGTGTCTGCAACTATCCAGGTTCCAGGAGAGAAAGGCGGTGAGAGAGAAGTTGTCGTAGGGTCTGGGGCGGGGAGCAAAGCCCAAGGATAGACCCCAGGCCCTAGGCACCCGAAGAGTGGGGCTTAATACCCGGGCATTCTTTTAATTTCAGAACCTTTCAACATTTAGTACCGAACACAATTTCGCAAGCATTGATGTCCTAGAGGATTTTTCCTTGGACACCTCTTTGTAAAAAAAAGCAACCAGAGCAGGCTCCCAAAGTCTGCAAAGCAGAGTACCAGAGTCCCTGGGAAGGGAGAGAGCTGGGGCAGACCAAGCGGCTTCGGGGGGCATGGGACCACCGCGCGAGGGTGCGGGAGAGTACTCTGCTTGCTCCGCTCAGCCGAAAAGCCCGCGGCGGGTACCGGGGAGAGCTCCGCGCCTTGCAAACAGCCCGCAGGCGGGGGCAGAGGCCCGGGAGGCGTGCGTGGGCTGCGGAGTTGCCCGCCCCGCGTGGTCTCTGGGCCCCCTACTTAACAGCGCACCCCGTCGCAGATGGGCGACTCCGGGTGTCCCCCCCCCCCAAATCCCAGGCGGGAGTGGCGCGGGTAAATCCTCCCCTTGCCCAGCCTGTAGGGCTCGCCTCCCCGCTGGGATCCGGCAGGTGGACCCAGGTGGGTGCACCTTCCTCCCAGCCCCGGACCCTCTCCTCTTGCTGACTCTGTCTCAGAGCCCTGGCGCGCCTCCTGTCCGTGTCGGATCCCGCAGCCTGAGCCCCCCGAGTTACCTGCCCCGGGAAGTCACAGTCCGCATTCTGCCTGGAATGCGAAAGGGTGGACTCGGCAGTGCCCAATGCCACATTCCTAGGGGAGGGGTCCCCACCTAGAGGGTCGCGGATCACGTTACCGGTCGAGGGGAGGAGACAGCAGGAGGGAGATCAAATGGATAAAAGTTGCATTTAGCTTGTTACTTCTCCCCCAACCCCCAAACGCGCGTTGACGCCGGTTGACTCGGGGACAGTGTCCGCCCAGGTCCTGGAGCCCGACGGCCCCGGAACGCTTTGCCAGGATAGAGGCACCTTTCCGCCCGCGGATGCGGGAGTGAGAGTGCCGACGGGTCTGCGGTGCTGCCGGGCTCCCGGGCCCTGCAGGCGACCCCCGGCTGCCCCGGGGCAGGGAGCCGGCCGCAGAAGCCCGCCGCCGGGCACCGAGGGTGTAGAGCAGTAACAGACGCATAAATGCGCATAAATAAATCAATGAGCAGCTCTCTGCTGCCAGCAGCAGGGAAACCTCGGGCTGATTAAATGCAGACGTGGGGTGTCTGCCAGGGCAGGAGGGCGGCGGGGCAAAGGGAACAGTCGCGGAGGCGAGGGGTGGGGGGAAAGGGCACCCAGGGGCAGGAGCCAAGAGGAAAACCCAAAGCCACCTTTTTAAAATGGGGGTGAATTTTAAATGCAAACAGCCCGGAGGAGGGGAGGGGGCCGGCCCGCAGGCGCCCGGGCCGGCCCGCCAGCCGGGGCAACTTTCCGGGCGGGAGGTGCGGCCGGAGGGGCGGCGCCGGCGGCGGGAGGCGGGA
>NW_024424897.1:13288632-13443644 GCF_017311325.1 Ursus maritimus | reverse complement strand
AAATCCCAGGCGGGAGTGGCGCGGGTAAATCCTCCCCTTGCCCAGCCTGTAGGGCTCGCCTCCCCGCTGGGATCCGGCAGGTGGACCCAGGTGGGTGCACCTTCCTCCCAGCCCCGGACCCTCTCCTCTTGCTGACTCTGTCTCAGAGCCCTGGCGCGCCTCCTGTCCGTGTCGGATCCCGCAGCCTGAGCCCCCCGAGTTACCTGCCCCGGGAAGTCACAGTCCGCATTCTGCCTGGAATGCGAAAGGGTGGACTCGGCAGTGCCCAATGCCACATTCCTAGGGGAGGGGTCCCCACCTAGAGGGTCGCGGATCACGTTACCGGTCGAGGGGAGGAGACAGCAGGAGGGAGATCAAATGGATAAAAGTTGCATTTAGCTTGTTACTTCTCCCCCAACCCCCAAACGCGCGTTGACGCCGGTTGACTCGGGGACAGTGTCCGCCCAGGTCCTGGAGCCCGACGGCCCCGGAACGCTTTGCCAGGATAGAGGCACCTTTCCGCCCGCGGATGCGGGAGTGAGAGTGCCGACGGGTCTGCGGTGCTGCCGGGCTCCCGGGCCCTGCAGGCGACCCCCGGCTGCCCCGGGGCAGGGAGCCGGCCGCAGAAGCCCGCCGCCGGGCACCGAGGGTGTAGAGCAGTAACAGACGCATAAATGCGCATAAATAAATCAATGAGCAGCTCTCTGCTGCCAGCAGCAGGGAAACCTCGGGCTGATTAAATGCAGACGTGGGGTGTCTGCCAGGGCAGGAGGGCGGCGGGGCAAAGGGAACAGTCGCGGAGGCGAGGGGTGGGGGGAAAGGGCACCCAGGGGCAGGAGCCAAGAGGAAAACCCAAAGCCACCTTTTTAAAATGGGGGTGAATTTTAAATGCAAACAGCCCGGAGGAGGGGAGGGGGCCGGCCCGCAGGCGCCCGGGCCGGCCCGCCAGCCGGGGCAACTTTCCGGGCGGGAGGTGCGGCCGGAGGGGCGGCGCCGGCGGCGGGAGGCGGGAGTCGGGGGCCGAGGGGGGGAGTCACTTTAAAGGCTCTTTCTTACCCATAATGCTTTGTGGGGACGTTGACAAGTGGATCCAAGATGGCGTAGAAAGTAATGACAGGTAAGTCCTGACTTCCCCGTTCTCTGCTGCTGGGACCGCTCTGCGAGCTGCCGGAGCCCTCTGGGGAGGAGACCTGACTCCCCTCCGGTCCCCGGGGCCCCGGGAGGGGCGGCCCTCGGACGGGCTGGGGACCCAGGCGGCCCGCGGCGGGGCCTGGGAAGCGGGGCTCTTCGAGGCGAGGCCCGGACGCTGGGGCTGTTTACAGCTTCTTCCCCTCCTCGGTCCCCTTCCCCTCCGCTGGGGGCCGCGGCGCCCGGGGCCCAGGCGGTGGAGGGGGCTTTGCAGACCCGGGCCGCGAGCCTGCGGGAGGTTTTTGCAGCCGCGGGCACTCGCGGGGGGGGGGGGTCGAGCCGCCTAGCACGCTCCCCTCCTCCGGGTCGCGGCTGGGGGTGGGGAGGGTGCGGGCCTCCCACGCCCCGCTTGATCGCCCCCTCAGGGCTCGGACTTGCGGCTGTGGGGCGGGGGCCGAGGGTGGGCGTGGGCAAAAGTGGGTCAGGGGTGCGCCCCCTCCCTCCCCCGCCGGGGGCTGTTGCCTGAGCTTCACTTTTTTCCCCCCTCTCTCCGCCCCCTCCTCGGAAATTCTCATTGGCCCACAAGCACATCAACAAAAATAAAAACAGACTAGCTTTTCCTGGGAGATTCTTTTAAGACTCCCCTTCTCCAGGGCTAAGGGACTGCAGTTTTATTTAGGGAACTTTGGTTCTTCTACCCCCAGATTATTTGGGCTTTCTGCACCCTCTCCTTCGCTGAGGATCCTTCAGACAGGGCTGGAAGCCAGGGTCTTAGGGTGGTTCTTGGATTGAGATCCTCAGGTTTTGTTTGAAACTCAAAATTGTTATTTCTTCTCCCTCACAACTTCGACTTTTCAGGCAAATCGTTAATATAATATGTATAACTCTAGAGACAGTGGATGCCGGGTGTGGGTGGGGGTGTGGGGTTGTGGGGGGAGGAGTTGTCCTGGCTAGTTTGTTCTTAATTTTGCCCTCTCTTAAACTTATATTAATGAGGTTTCTTGTCCTTCATTTCTTTTTTTCTTCTTTTTTTGAAAGTAAGATCAATCAGTGCTGAAAGAGATGGGGTTTGTGTGTGTGTGTGTGTGTGTGTGTGTGTGTGTGTGTTTTACGTTTTGGATCTTAAAAGCGTTTTATAGTCTACTCTTCCATCACACAGAAAGGAAATGTTTTTATTTGAAAGCAAAACAATCATTTACAGAACTGCATACTGTACCATTTTGGTAACTTTTTCCATTTGAAATTTAGAAGCCCTCTCACTTGGGGCTGATGAAGTATTTGCTACTGATCACGTCTGTTATTGGTGTACAGACACATTTTACTTTTCTGTTTGCCTCAGGAATTGGATGAAGTAATTGATCACTAAAGAACTACAGTGCTGGTGAGATGTGTAAGGTGAGATTGCAGTTAAGAATGATTTACCATTTTCCCTTCTTTATTTTAATCAATGCATAAGGATGAGGCTGAAACTAAGTAATTTGATGGGACCATCTTTATTTTCCAAATAGCTCAGTCAGTCAAATGGGTGTGTAGGCAGGGCTAGCTTTAGAAAGGAAAAAATGTGTCAAATGTACCAAACTTGTAAGTTGTTGCAACCACAGTGGAGTTTATACAGAGCCAAATGTTATTTGCAGTTATCCTTGATCAGTATCTTCACCAGGGGTAATTATATGTAAATTTCCTTGTGTAACTTTAATTGGATGTCTTAATTTCATATGTGTATTGATGTCTGTCACATACTCTACATTGAGTGTTAGTGATTGTTTATGTGGATTTTGTGTGTCCAAGTTACTGGGACTCTTGTCAGGAACACCCTTAACATTGGAAAGATTGATTTTAGGCATCAGTCACTCCTTTTATTTTCTGAAAAATGGAATAGTATTTGTCTCTCCCATAGTTATTTTGTAATAAAAACGATAGTGTTGAGTTTTATTTAGTTTTTTAGGGGATAAGACTGGTTTGTCATTATTTTCTGGTCACGTGGTGTATGAATTGGAAGTGCTGCTTTAACTTCTAATGCTTTGGATTTAAAGGACATTATTGATAAAATGTTAGTGAACAGTTAGTATTCTATAATGGGGAGGAGGAGAGAAGTTTGCTAATTTTATGTTTTTCACAAGCAATTTTCTCATTAAAAATATCTTATTATGGTTTATTGAGAAAATGTAAAGTTATTAGGGCCCATTGTAGATTTGTGTGTGTGTGTGTGTGTGTTTTCCCCAACACATATGGGTAGCCTTTGGATTTTGAAATCCTCTCACAAACTTTTCCTATCTATAAGAACATCTGATCAAGAAAAATAAGCTGTGCTTTATTTTTTTCCAGATTGAGGCATTCTATTGACATTTTGCCTTACAAAAAAACAAAAAACAAAACAAAACTTGGGAGAGGAAGGCGGACGTAAATCAAGATCCTTTTGTAAGTGCATATGCCGCATTTGCTTGTGTTTGAAACTCAGTGCTTGTGTGTATGATATATTGTTTTATTTTTATTCTTGGCAGAGCAAATGTGGATTTTAAAATTTATTTATTTTCAGCTTACAGATGGAGGCATATTCATGCCTTAGACCTTCCAATCAGAATCTTTTCTTTTTATTTATCTATTTAAATTGACAGATTACTTTGTGGAAAGGAACCAGTGCACTGCTTCTTAGCCGATGGTGATATTCATTTGTAGTCTGAAAATGAAATACTTACGGGGCATCTGACTGGCTCAGTTGGAAGAGCATGAGATTCTTGATCTCTGGATTGTGAGTTTGAGCTCCATCTTGGGTGTAGAGAATACTAAAAAAATAAAAAATAAAAATAAAATAAAAACTTAAAAAAATTGAATATTCAGAAATTGGTAATCTCTTGTGGCTAGTGTTGTTTGGCCTGAATTGTGTCAGAACATTTTCCACAATATTCACACTTTTAGACCATGTGAACATTAGTATTCACTTCAAAACAAAGTTAGTGGTTGGTTATCAAACAGGTTGTTACACAGAGTATTATAAAATAGGAAATACCACAGTATTAAAGGTTGGTGCTAAGTTGAAGACGGTGTCTTGTAGCTGAATAAAGACATAGCTTTTTTAGTCTATCCTTTTGGCTGGGAAGCTAGGACACTATTTTTAGGTAAGGCTGTCGTTTTGGGGAGTCATTAAGTACCTCTCCATCAGGTGGTAAACTTTGACTTTTGCCTCTGTTAGGAAGATTTTTCATTTTCTAATATCAAAAATATTCAGTCCACATTATAAAGTCTGTATACATTTATGGACTGTCCAGTGTTTTTACTGGGGAGGGGAGTGATGCCAAAACAACAGGAGAGATCATTCCTACTTCAGAGGGCCTTGTGTAGTTTAAAAATACACAGCATATTCATGAGAGGCTAAGAATATTGCAGAGGGACCTACAAATAAGTAGACCGGATCTTATACATGCATTTTTATTCCCTGTTAAAGAGGTAGGCTTGGCATTAATATTAAATAAAAGTTAGTTTATAATTGTCAGGCTATATTTAAGATCCAAATACTGGCTCAGCACAAGAAATACCGTCCTTTGCCTATTGTTTCAAATGCATAGAGGATTTTGGGTCAAGTTTATCAACTTGTTGATAAACAAGATAGGGCGAGGAGCTACTTAAAAATTATAAGCAAATTGTCTGGTTGTTTGTTTTCATAAACTTAGATTAAGTGTACATTCAAATATAATTTGATTTCTAAGTAATATTTTGAACTGTTTTCTGGGAAAGAACTATGTTATGTGTGGAGAATGTGGCCACACCAGCTTACAGTTCCTTTAAATTGGTGGGTGTAGTCAGGATTTATGTAGCATTGGCTAGAAGCAACATAAAACACAGTGGTTTGTCACTTCAGGAGTGGCCGAGATAATACTTTTGAGTAATACTGAATTTAATAGAGTTAATATTCCTTTTTAAAAAATAATACTGTAGATGTAACATGAAGACTTTTAATTTATATATATTAAATATATAAGTATGTATAATATACTTTTTAAAAGCTATCAATTGTCTAAAACAAATTGAAAGTTTTTCAGCATACTGCCAGATAGTCATACCAACTTGTTTACTTGTATAAATTGTACTGGGTCATTTTCTCTAAGAGCAGGAAGTTGTCTGGTAAAACCAGAGTTTGTATATTCGTCTTGCTTTTGAACCAAAAACCCCCAGATTCATCATTAGATTTTCAAAGAATGCATGGCATATTTTTTGACTGAACCATTCTGAAGTGTGAATGTTTGTGATTTTTGTTATTTCTGTGCCATATTTTAGGTGTTCTCAGCACATCTGAATTTGCCTTTTTGCTTTCTTCTGTGGAAATTCTCCTTGCAGTGAAAATATTCCTGTAAGGCGAGCTTCCTGTCACTAGGCAATATGTATATTTAATATAGTTCTAAACAGTTGTTTTTTTATTTTTAAAGATTTTATTTCCTTATTTGAGAGGGAGCTAGAGAGATCACAGAGGGAGAGAGGGGAAGCAGACTCCCCGCTGAGTAGGGAGCCCAATGCAGGGCTTGATCCCAGGACCCTGAGATCCTGACCTGAGCCCGAAGGCAGACACTCAACCTACTGAGCCCCCCAGGCGCCCCTTAAACAGTTGTTTTTATGCAAAAACTGATGCATGCTATGGTAAACAAAATTGAACAGTACTTAAGTATATAAAGTTAAAAAGATTTATTTTTATTTTTTTTTAAGATTTAATTAATTTATTTGAGAGAGAGAGAGAGCCAGCGAGCACAAGCAGGGGGAGTGGCAGGCAGAGGGAGAGCGAGAAGCAGACTCCCCATTAAGCAGAGATGCAGATGCGGGACTCGATCCCAGGACCCTGGGATCATGACCTGAGCCAAAGGCAGATGCTTAACTGGCTGAGCCACCCAGGTGCCCACTAAAAAAGATTTAAAAAAAATAATAATAATAATAAGACTTTGTTCCCCTTTCTCCATCTTTAGTTGTGTTCCTGTCAGCTGACCATTGAAAACAGTTGGTGTCATTTGGCTTTTGGAAGACCTCGCTGTTGCTGGGGTACACTAGGACTAGTGAAAGCAGAGGGAGAAGTCAGGGAAGGCATGAGCACTGAACCCAGTTTGGATGTTACACAGGGACTATTCTCCTATTTCCTGTGATGTCAAGTAATATTGATAATCTTAACTCCCATTAGTTTAAGGGAACTGTAATGAATTGTTAGTGAAACAGTTAATTCTTTTGTCAGGTTGGTACAGTTTTGATTTGTTGATCTTTTAAGGAAATAAATATTTGTGAATTGAATTCTTATAACCTTAGGGCTGGGGGTAATGATGGTAATTACCATCTATAGAATTTTATGATAAACCGCACAGTATGTTTACTATAGGCTTTTTACAACTCATTATCTCTCCTTTAATTCTCATAACAACCCTAAGATAGTTGTTATTTCCGTTTTGCAGAGGAGGAAATTTAGGCCAAATGTGAACTAGCTAACAAATGTCATAAGACTGGTAAGTTGTGGTGCTGGTGTTCTGTCTTGGAGAGCCTGTGCTCTTTCCATTGTAATGTGCTCTGCTACTTCTATCTAGTGTGTTTTATTTTCCAGATGAGGAAATTTAGGCCTGCAGAAGTCAAGTGACTTGCCCAAGGTCACACAGCTAAGTAATAGCAACAATAAACCAAAGTTTTATCTCTGGTCTCTTATCTCAGGACTTTTGGTCCTGCCTGGTATGCTACATTTTACTGAAATACTATGGACCAAAAGAACATATGCTGTGAATACTGGATACAAATGCTTCAGAACTGATACATCAGCAATGGGGTTTTCTACTATGTATTTAAAAGCTTCCTTTTCTCTCTTTCAGAAATTATAAAGAGCTCTGATGGGCTATTTGGGTGATCCCCAGTGCAGTGAACTGCAGGTGAGTAAGGTTTAGGAGAGCTTTGCTTAGAAAACAAGAGCTTGGTAATGCCTGAGAAGGCGACAGGAGAGGCTTAATCTAGAGGGCCAGTCCATCCAGGAAGAGTAAAGTGGGACCGGGTGGAGTGATGTTGGGCAGTAGTAAGACCGTGGAATCCTGAAGATGCAGGTCCAGGCTGAACTGGCTCCTTCTGTAACAGGATGACGATGAACATCCTCTGAAGAGACTGCTTGCCGCTTTGTCGGAGTTTGTTTGAAGAGAAGTGAGGGTAGGTTAATCTTCCACTCATGTTCTGAATGAGTAACCGCACAGGGGCTCATCCTATCTGCATATGATTGGAGCTTGAGAGGCCCTTCAGTTTTTGTGTCAACATTCTGGAGTGGTAATCGCCCTGTGCTCTGATGAACTTGGTTAAGTATTGAATAGTTTGTTTATCCTGGTATCTGCTGTGTATGGATTGTCATGAATGATCGTATATATCCGCATTTCTGAGAGTCTAGATACTGAGAACACAGCAATAGAAACAAAAGGTTAAACTTTTTTCCTAGTGGTTATGTTTATTTATTAGTCCTTCAATTTATCTTTTGCTGAAATGCCCTTCTAAGAAAGGCAATTTAGTCTTTATTATTTCTGATTCACAATAACTGATTTTTTTGGTTCCATTATTGTATCCTGGTCTTTCATTATTAAACTTAGACAATGGTGATACTACAGAAAGAACAATTAGAAGACTGCTTTAATATTATCCTTGTGGGGCATCAGTGCTGAAAATTATGTTTTGATATATTTTCAATACTAGTCTTTTGTTAGACCTCAGCAGCTCAAGAAAGCTTAATCTGTTAATAAAATGACTTGCCATCCTGCCTTACGGACTCTGGCTGGGTGAGATTTGTAAGACATGGCCAGCTACTTTTTACCCATCTGCTTTAGGCTGGAGTTTTTAGTTTTCAGTTCTTTGTACCTGGCCCTTGGTTCTTTGATTTGTCCACGATTCCATACCGCTTTTTAGCTGTGGTACAGTCCACTACTGAGTCAGCCAGTTGGCTTTGAGAATCCCAGAAACTTGAATGTGACAGTACTACATACTCCAGGGCTTATAATTGAATTTGGGCTTGGCTATTTACTCATTGCTAAAGTAACACACAGTTGTAGACATTCTTTGTTTTATTTTTTTTTTTATTTTTTATTTTTTATTTATTTTTTTTTTTTAAAGATTTTATTTACTTATTTGACAGAGACAGCCAGCGAGAGAGGGAACACAAGCAGGGGGAGTGGGAGAGGAAGAAGCAGGCTCACAGCGGAGGAGCCCGATGTGGGACTCGATCCCACAACGCCGGGATCACGCCCCGAGCCGAAGGCAGACGCTTAACCGCTGTGCCACCCAGGCGCCCCGACATTCTTTGTTTTAGACTTTATGTTTGTTCTGCATGATTGGGGAGTTCAAAACAGTTGAGGTGGCTTGTTGGCCTTGGAAAGCGGGGGTCCGGGGGTGTCATATAGGGGTCATTGTGATAAGGAATGCATGAGAGTTCTCAGTTAAGGCAAAAATGAGCAGTGGAAGGGAGGGGTGGACCTCTTTTTGAGGCTCTTGAGGCTCTGTCAAGCTTGTATCCTGGAACCCCTTTGTTTCCTCAGTATGGTGGAACTTTTCTTTTTTAAGTTCAGAAGAATTGATAATAAATAAATTGTTAAATATTTAGATTGTCACCCCAAAATAGTTGGTTTTGTTTTGGTGTTCCATTAAAAAAATGTATTTTTATAGGTAAACATGTGTGTATATATATATATATATGTGCATATACACATGTATATATTTTTTACTCATGGTTAATTATGGTGTATGCAGTTTGAACGTTTTCTACTTATTAGGTCATGGAACATTTCCATGTTATAGGTGTCACAATTTTAGTTTATATGCTTTTTTAAAAAGATTTATTTATTTGAGAGAGAGAGCGTGTGCACGCATGTGAGTGAGGGGAGGGGCAGAGGAAGAGGGAGAGAAGCAGACTCCCACTGATCCGTGGAGCCTGACGTGGGGCTCCATCTCACAACCCGGGGTCATGACTTGAGCCAAAATAAGAGTCCAACAGTCAAACAACTGAGTCACCCAGGCGCTCCTGTATGCTTACATTTTGAAAGGCTGCGAAATATTTCATCAAGTCATGCTCCTGTAATTCACGTAAATCTTTCAATGTTAGGTATTTATGCTGCTCCCTGGTTTTCACTTAATACTTTACATTATTGTAGATACTATTGGTATTATGTTTTTGACTGATTGTATTTTTAGGGTATATTTCTGGGTGTATTGTGTAAACTGGAATGAGTGTTTTTGTATGTATTGCCATACAGCTGTTTAGGAATGTTGTACCAGTTGGTACTTCTAACAGTTAAATGGATATACCTGTTTTACCATAGCTGGACAGAAATACATATTTTCCTTACAAGTTTCTGCTTATTTAGTAGTATAAAGTGGCATTTGCACTTCTTTGTTCTATAATGTTGAATTTTACTCTTTGAGTCTCTTCACGGTGAATTGTTTGTGCATATCCTCTGCTATTTTATGCAATACAGTATTGATGTGAGCTTTGGACGGTAAGGCAAGTGTAGCCAGCTAATAAGCTGGTGATTATTAAAAAGATAACCAGAACATATTCAGCGGAAATGTTCAAAGAGGCCTAGGTGCTGAGTGATCTTGGAGATAGTGGTTGAAGGGGAACAGGTGGATTATTGTCAGATTTAGTTCCGCAGATGTTTATTGGGCATCACTGTGTCCAGTGTGCCGCTTTGCTTTCTTTGAGCGCCTCCGAGTTATCGCCGTGTCTGCCTGGTTGAAGGAGCAGGTAGTTGAGAATGCTTGAGACTTGACCAGTGGGGAGTCTGGCTGCTGAAGTCCCTTTGTGACCGCTTGGAGGACTGTGGGGATCACTGTAACATCTTTAACTCATTCATGGCATGCCACTATACCGTTGGCAGTCTTTGGGAGGCTCTGTTCTGAGGAATACAAAGATGAATAAGGCATATTTCCTACTGACAAGGAACGAATTATCTGGTAGGAAGATTAGGGGCACCAGAAAATGAAAGGAGTAATAGGAGTTTCTTAGGTGCTGTAAAAGAGGTTCAGCCGAGGTGCTTAGTGGTTAAGTGGAGGGTGTGATACTGCCCCCTTGGGGATATCAGGGAACACTTCAACTGAAGAAGTGGTATTTAAATGGCACTACCATGAAGATGAGAAGCAATGGAAAGAAGAGGGCATTCTAGAGGGAAGAATAGCTTGGGCAGAGGTGGGGGAGTGGTGTCACAAATGAGGTGGACATCAGGAAACCGCATGTCCAAACCACTTGGACCCTGGGAGACATAAAGGAGCATAGTGGAAGGTGAGGCTGCTGAGAGGTCAGGACTGGGTGTTGAAGGGTCTTAAATGCCAGACTGAGGATGGATTGGTAGTGAGGAGAAACAGAGAGAGGGGCTTTTCTTTCTTTCCTTTTTTTTTTTTTTTTAAAGATTTTATTTATTTGAGAGAATGAGTGGGCGGAGGGTCAGAGGGAGAAGCAGACTCCCCGCTGAGCAGGGAGCAAGATGCGGCTGGATTCTGGGACTCCAGGATCATGACCTGAGGCAAAGGCAGATGCTTAAGCGACTGAGCCACCCGGGCGCGCGAGAGAGGGACTTTAGTTGCATTCATGGTAGTAGTCCCAAGTGAGGGATGATGAGGAGGGCCTGAATTGAATCGATGGCCTTGGCAATGAAGAGGAGGCGGGCAGTGCATTCAGGAGATATTTTGGAGGTTGAGCAGAGAGACGTGGTGACTGATTAGGTCGGAGGGGAAGGGAACAGTTAGTTCTGTGTCTCAAGTCAGAGGTGATGTTGCGGTTTTCAGGCTTGAGTGGCTGGCAGAATAGGCATCAAGAATAGGGAAGTCAGGAGGAAGAACAGGCCTTAGGGGTTTGGAATAGAGGAAAGATGAATTTGGTTTTGTTTGTTGAGTTCAGGGAGTGAGTAGAAAGGTGAAATCAGAATTTTAATCTTCGAAGAAACAGAGGTGGAAGTTTGGGGCCTAGAGGTGATAGAGGAACCAGTGAGGTCTCATACTTAGTAAAGCCGAGCACAGATGAAGCTTCCTGATTCCCAGTCCAGTGTTCTCTTCCCTGCCTCTCACTGCAAAGTGCTGAAGGTTCTCATCTGGGATGTTTTCCTCACACCCAGGTGGTGTGCTCAGTAGAAGGCTGAAAGTGGCAGAGTTTATGTTGGGGAATGAGGACTTTATTTTTAATTAAAAATTTTTATTTATTTATCTATTTCTTTATTTATCTATTTATTTAAAGATTTTATTTGTTTATTTGACAGAGAGAGAGAGACAGCCAGCGAGAGAGGGAACACAAGCAGGGGAATGGGAGAAGAAGAAGCAGGCTCCTAGCGGAGAAGTGTGATGTGGGGCTCGATCCCAGAACGCTGGGATCACGCCCTGAGCCGAAGGCAGACGCTTAACGACTGTGCCACCCAGGCACCCCTAAAAAAATTTTTTAAGATTTTATTTATTTATTTGACAGAGATAGAGACAGCCAGCGAGAGAGGGAACACAAGCAGGGGGAGTGGGAGAGGAAGAAGCAGGCTCATAGCGGATGAGCCTGATGTGGGGCTCGATCCCACAATGCCGGGATCACTCCCTGAGCTGAAGGCAGACGCTTAACGACTGTGCCACCCAGGCACCCCTAAAAATTTTTTTTAAAAAAGCTTTTACTTATTTATGTGAGAGACAGAGCGAGCGTGCGAGCGTGCGGGGGCGGGGAGGAGCAGAGGGAGAGGGAGCAGCAGACTCTTGGCCGAGCATGGAGCCGGACACTGGGCTTGATCCCGGGACTCGGGAATCCTGACCTGAGCCAAAGGCAGATGCAACTGACTGAGCCACCCAGGCGCCGCTGAGTTAAAATTTTTTATTATGGAAACTTTCAAACATACGGGAAGTGGACAAAGAGTATCATCAGTCCCTCTGTACCCATTGTCCAACTCGAACAGTTGTTTGTGTTGTGTCATCTGTTTCTTCCCTCCCCATCAGATGCTTTAAAGCAAATGTGAAGATGAAGTGTGTTGGTGACCTTAAACTTGGGGCATTTGCAGGTAGGGAGGATTTGAACAGTTTAATGGGGTATGTTTTGAGCTATCTGGGTATATGGTCTAGAGGGAAGAGAAGTAGATTTAACTGCCAGAATCCTGTTCTGCCTCAGACTTTGTGTTTTGGGCAAATCACTTAAGTCTTTTGAGTCTTAGTTTGTGAGATGGAGATAAATGATATCGCCTTTGCAGAATCATTTGAGACAAGACAGGTAAAAACCTTCTGTGAACTCTAAACTTTGAGGCTAAACTGTGATGTAGATTTTAGAGTGCTGTTCAACTTTGGGATTCTGTGTTGCTGTCTTGAAGTTTATCTTATTCAACAACTTTGTATTCTTCAGCACATACTTATGTCAGGAACCTGGGGCTTCAGCAGTGAACAAAACAGACAAAATCGCAGCTCCCATGGAGCTCATATTTTAGATTTGGAGGATAATAGTGAGCTAATGCTTCTATAACAGTGGGCCAGGTACTGTTCTAAGTACTTTTATAATTTAACCTGTTTAATTCTCGCAAGAGTGCCGTGAGGTTGATACTGTTATTATCCCTATTTTACAGATTTGGAGATCGAGGCAAATTTTTATGTAGATTGTCTCAGGTTGCAATGCCAGGATTGAAATTCAGGCAGATCTGGTTTCAAGCCTGTATACTCTTAACCACTATCCCATAGAACATTTAAAACTCATTCATGGCTTATTGGTGTTTGATACAAATAAAAAGGTAGGCCCAGGGGCGCCTGGGTGACTCAGTCGGTTAAGTGTCTAACTCTTGATTTCAGCTCAGGTCATGATCTCAGGGTTGTGGGATCGAGCCCTGTATCGGGGCTCCACACTCAGTGTGGAATACGCTTGGGATTCTCTCTCTCCCTCTACCCCTCCCCTGCACGTGCGTGTGCATGTGCTCTCCCTCTCTCTCAAATAAATAAATCTTAAAAAGAAAAAAAGGTGGGCCCATGCTGAAATTATTTGTAAACAAATAAGTGTTTTCTTCTTGTAAAAAAACAAACCAATAAAAAAAAAGTCATTAGTTTTCTGGAGATGGCAACATAGTAGTAGTCTTTCATAGGAAAATATTTTTCCTCCTAACTTTTCTTAGGCTTTATCAATTTTCTCGGTTTGTTTGGATGCAAATGACTTGCCTCAATGGAAGGAGGTCATTTTTCTCCTGACCCTTGGGCAGAATCTCTTCTTGAGTGAATCCCCTTCTTAAAATTCTCTCTTACCTTTTCCTCCATGTCCCCTCCCTTATCCCAGGGGAATTCCCTTCTCTGATCTCTCCTACTTTCTGTTCTTCTCTGTTCTTCCTTCCCCGTTCTCACCACTGTGCTGTCCTTACCAGGCTCATCAGCTGCCCCTGTCCTGAGAGAGTCTCTGCTTTCTGCCCTTGCCTTTTCTTCCTTAGCCTGCCTCTCGCCAACTACTCTGGACTTGGCCTTGTGCATTGGCTTTTCTAAATTTATTTAGTGGGACTAATTTTCCACCTTTGGCACTGGCTCTGGCTTTGGCTTTGCGAGCTCTCAGTTCTTCTTCAGCTGTAGGGCATACTGGGAAATAAGCAATAAGGAGTTCTTAAGTTTGCATCTGGATTAGGACATGGGCCTCACTGCTTATAAGGAGAGTATCAAGGCTTGTGTATTTGTTTTTTTTAGAAATTTTGGTTAAATAGACATAACATAAAAGTATCATTTTATCCACACAGTTCAGTGGCAGTAGGTACTTTCACATTTTTGTGGGACTGTCCCCGCCATCTGTCTCCAAAACTCTTTCATTGCCCCAAACTGAAACTGTACCCATTAAACAATAACTCTCCATTTACCCCTCCCTCAAGCCCCTGGCAACCAGCATTCTTCTTTCTGTCTCTATGAATTTGGCTATTCTAGGTCCCTCATATAAGTACAATCATACATTGTCCTTTTGTGCCTGGTTCTTTTCACTTAGCATAATGTCTTCAGGTTTCACCTATATTATAGCATATGTCAGCATTTCCTTCCTTTTTAAGGCTAAATAATATGCCATTGTATGTAACACCACATTTTTAATCCATTCATCTGTTTGTTTTTTTAAAGATTTTATTTATTTATTTATTTATTTATTTATTTAGAGAGAGTGCGTGCGCACATGAGCAGGGGAGAGGGAGAAGCAGGCTCCCTGCCGAGCAAGAAGCCCATCATGGGGCTCCATCCCTGGACCCTGATCACCACCTTAAGGCAGACCCTTAACCCACTGAACCACCCAGGCGCCCCTCCATTCATCTGTTAATAGACACTGGGGTTACTTCCACCTTTTGGCTGATGTGAATAATGCTGCTACAAACATGGGTATACAAGTATGTGTTTTGAGTCCCTGCTTTTAGTTCTTTTGGATATTAACCCAGAAGTGGAATTGCTGGATCCTGTG
Source organism: Ursus maritimus (assembly GCF_017311325.1). Taxonomy (NCBI): domain Eukaryota; kingdom Metazoa; phylum Chordata; class Mammalia; order Carnivora; family Ursidae; genus Ursus; species Ursus maritimus. The sequence goes on along the minus strand of NW_024424897.1, from coordinate 13,429,147 downwards.
GTAATTCTATGTTTAATTTTTTGAGGAATCACCATACTGTTTTCCATAGTAGTGGCACCATTTTATGTCCCACTAGCAGTGTATTTCTCTACATCCTCACCAACACTTGTTGTTTTCTGGGCTTTTTTTTTTTTTTTTTTTTGAGAGAGAGAGAGAGCAAGAGTGCACATGTGAGTGAGAGTGGTAGCGGTGGGGAGGGGTAGAGGGAGAGGGAGAACCTCAAGCAGGCTCCAAGCCCAGCACCCAACGTGGTCGATCTCAGGACCCCGAGATCATTTCCTGAGCTGAAACGAAGAGTCGGTTGTTTAACCAACCGAGGCACCCAGGCGCCCCTGGATTAGTTTGGGTTTCAAGTCACTTTTTTAAGTTAAAATCATTGGTTATTTATTTATTTATTAAAAGATTTTATTTATTTATTCGACAGAGAGAGAGACAGCCAGTGAGAGAGGGAACACAAGCAGGGAGAGTAGGAGAGGAAGAAGCAGGCTCCCAGTAGATCAGGGAGCCCGATGTGGGGCTCGATCCCAGGACCCTGGGATCATGCCCTGAGCCCAAGGCAGACGCTTAACGACTGAGCCACCCAGGCGCCCCCAGAAAACCATTAGTTTAATTTATATTATGAAAATATTTATGCCTATAGGAAAGTTGAAAGACTAGTATCAACACTCAGTTGTTAACATTTGCCATAATTTGCTTTCTCTCTTTGTCTAAATAGAGTTTTTTTTTTTTTTTCAGAGCCAGTTGAAAGTTAGTGGCAGACATATTAGATGGTACTTCATTCATATGGGTTTGAATTGTGAGGGTCCATTCATACATGGAGTTTTTACAGTACAGTAAATGTGTTTTCTGTTCCTTGTGATTCCTTCTTCTTTTTTAAAGATTTATTTATTTAAGTAATCTCTACACCCAATGTGGAGGTCGAGATCAAGAGTTGCATGCTTTACTGACTGAGCCAGCCGGGTGTCCCTCTTGTGATTCTTTTAATAACATTCTCTTTTCTATAGTTTCCTGAATTCTAAGAATACTTTATATAAGATACATACAAAGTATGTGTTAATTGACTGTTAGTGGTAAGGCTTCTGGTCAACAGTAGGTTATAGTTAAGTGTATGGGGAGTCAGTTATACACAGATTTTTCACTTCATGGGGTTCAGCACTGGAAGGGTCAACTGTATCTCCTACGTATTCGGACAGTTTTCTTCATAAACATAATACCAGTATCATACTTAAGAATTCAGTAATACTAATGGTTATACTATCAAATATCAAGTCTCAGTAAGTTTCCCCATTGTCCCCAAAATGTATTTTATTTCTTTAGGTTATTATATCTCTTTAGTTTTTTTTAGTTTTTATTTATTTATTTGAGAGAGTGTGTGAGATTTGGGGGAGAGGCAGAGAGCGAGAGAGAGAGACACAGGGAATGAGAATCCCAAGCAGAGCTCAGAGCCTGTTCTAGGGCTCGATCCAGGACCCTGAGATCATGACCTGAGCTGAAACCAAGAGTGAGACACGTAACTGACCAAGCCACCCAGGCGCCCCTGCTTAGTTTTTTAAAAATCTAGAATAGTTACCCCTCCCCTTTTTGTTTTTCATGACAGTGAAACATTGTACAGTGTTGGTGATTATAGTGGTGAGCATAGCTGCCTTCCATGACCGTGAAGCATGTTGTCTGTGGAAAAATGCAGATGAATAAAAAAAATCCATAATCCACCACTCAGAGATATCCACTTTAATTTTTTAAATAAACTTAATTTTGGAATAATTTTAGATTTACAGAAGAGTTGTAAATGTAAATATAGGCCAGAGTTCTCATGTACTCTTCACCCAGTTTTCGTCATTGGTTTTTTTATTGTTGTTGTTTTTTTAATTTATACTTGAGCAGAGATTGATTTATGCAGCTTATCTAAAAGCAGGGTAAATATTCTAATTCACAGTCACCATACCTGTCCCCCCTCTTTTGCAAGTCAAAATTTTCTCAAGAAGTAGTTCCCCATTGTTAATACCTTACATTTCTATGGTACATTTGTCAAATCTAAGAATCCTTCATTGGAACATTAGTGTTAACTAATATCCAAATTTTATTTGTATTTTCCTAGTTTTTCCACTAAAGCCCTTTCTCTGTTCAAAGATCCATTCAGGATCCATGTTGAATGTAGTTTTCATGTTTCCTGGACTATGACCGTTTTTCAGAGTTTAATTGCTTTTGTGACAATTTTGAAGAGTCCTGGTCAGGTATTTCTCTTTCGTTCCTTTTTTCTCTCCTCTCTTCCTTCCTTCAGACGGCATGCTGAGCGTAGCGCCCTTTGCGGGGCTCCGTCTCATGACCCTGAGATCAGTACCTGAGCCAAACCCAAGAGTTGGACACTTAACTGAGTTAGCCCCCCAGGCACCCCTGATCGGTTATTTCATAGAGTTTTCCTTCGTTTGGGTTTGTCTGATGTTTTCCTCATGATTAGACTGGAGGTATGGGTTTTAGGGAAGGAGATATTCACTTTTAATATTTTGTTTCATATCTTGGCTTTTTATGTAACATACTCAATACATATATGTTTTACAAAATAGGATTATATACCGTATTATTTTATAATCTTTTTTTTACTTACCAAAACTCGTTTCTACTTATATATGGGAGTAGGAAACTCTGTACTGAGTTTCAAACACTGATTTGAAAATACAGTTTTAGAACATAGACTGTTGGTAAATTAAAGACAGCTTTTAGGAAGGATGGTGGTGGTGGTGGCGGTGGCGGCGGCGGTGGCGGCGGCGGCGGTGGTGGCGGTGGTGGTGGTGATGGTGGTGGTGGTGGTGGTGGTACCATTTTGTTTTCATTATGCAGTTGGCTTTTTTAAATTGATTTATGTTTTATTTAAAAAGCTCAACTGTTTGAGATTATGATGTGTTTACAAGTCTCCACAGATAATCTAAAAGGGAAAATAAAGAAATAAAAAGAATAGAAAATGTTTTTTAGTAATAAAATTTTCTTGGCAAACAGCAACCTTTTCTAGAAAGTCTGTTAGTGTAATTTGATTGCTTCATAAATATGGGTTTTTAAATATAAATATTTTAATTGATAAGTAGGCATGTTAGGTGAAGAAGACTGTCTCCAGAATTGCTGGCAGTTCTAAAATATGGGTCAGGAAAAGTCAAACTAATAGATGGAAAAAAACCCCTCAATTTTAGCTGTTGATACAACTTTTAAAATTTAGTTTTTCTTGTTTTTATCATTTTAGTTACTAAGACAGATGGTAGAAGGTTCATTAGGATATTTCTTTTATGTATTTAAAACATTTTATTTTGCTTTATTGAATTCCATTCATTCTGGAAATTAGGAGAATTTACCTCTTTATGAAAGCGATTATTCAAAATGGAATATGATTGATGATCTTAGTTTCTAGTTTTCTTCTCAATAGGCTTAGTCTCTCTTCTAATGCTTCTTGCGTGCTCAGAGCTTTTATAAGAGTTTTAGAGAAAAATGCGAGTCTGGGTGAATATTAAATACAGTACAATGAATAAAACTTTCTTTAGTTTGTAGCATATTTTGCCTATGTGTCCCATAGAACCATGACAGATTCCAGTTTTGGATAAAAGCAGATAAATTTAAAGATAACACAACATTCCTCTTTATGACTTGGAATTCTAATGAGAACTGAATTTGGTACAGGACAGTTCTTGGAATGCTTGGCATTCAGGTTATTTTAGGCTATCTCTTTGGGAAATTGAATTAAAGTATTTATTGAATGGCTTTAGTGAACTGAATGGTTGTCTTGGGGATATAAATGATATAAAATATGACCCCTTTTTATAAGATGGTTGTGTGGGCAGATAAAGCATCTTATATATTTAATTCAAAATAATAGATGATTAAGAGGCCAAATCACTCTATAGGAAGTAGTGCTGGTTTGAGGGGGAGAACATTTTAGGAAAGTGAAGTCTGGGAGCATTCATTTAAAGCTGAGTAGGAGTTAGGTTCAGAGAGAGGAGGGAAAGGACATTCGGGCAGTGGGAAGGGCATTGTCAGAGACTCAGAAGCCTGACTGTCCTTTGGGAGTGGTGGGAAAGTTAGGCTGTAGCCAGGCTGTGGGTGGCCTGGGCATCTAGTAGTGAGCCTGGACATTATTTTATAGGCATTTCAGAACCACCGTGCCACCTCTGGAGTAATGGTTCTTAACTTTTGTTTCCCCGAGGAAGCATGACACACTTCTACTGGTTCACTGTCTCCCCACAGCAGTGCTGCTTAGTCTGGAGAAGGGGGCATGCTCTGATATGCTTTCCTTAATCCACTGGGCTAGGTCATAGGGGTTATTTTAATAATGTATCAATCTGGATTTTCTTCTTTTGTCGCAATACATTTACTTTCCAGTAGAGTCTTGTTTTCAGAATAGTAGAGTTTCCACAGGGAAAATAACAATGCGTGGGGCAGATTAAAGGCAAATTATTGACTTAGTAAAAAAAGTGACTCTCTAATTTTTTTCCTAGCAATTCTTCCTTTGTTTAAATTTTTGTTTTGTTAGTCATGTAAAGAAACTTATGTACTTTATTGTATGCATCTTTTAAGTTTTCCTATGGTTTTACTGTTTATATAGCGTAATAATTAAGGACAAAGTGGAATCTAATCGAGACCCGGTTATGGCTGTTAGTGATTCCTGTCAGAGTGGATAGTTGTAATGTTCAGCACAACTCATCAGTCTTCTCAAACCTGGACAAATGCAGTCCGATTCATTCCACCCAGGTTAAGTATGAGGAAGATAATTTTATTGTTTCTGATGGAAACAAATGTATAAGAGATACAGAAATCATCTTCAATTTAGATTGGAGAAATTTTATTTACTACTTTTGGCTCCTGCTGTTTGTTCACAGTTTATTTTTGTTCTTTGTTCTTTGTCTGTAATCAAATAAGGTTTAGCTCTTTTGAAATAAAGGAGGAACATAACTACATTAACAAGAAAAGTTAATTTAGGGAAGATAACCAATTTTTTTTTTTAACGATAAAATACATTTCATGACTTGATTTCATGGTGGTCTGGTGGTTATTCTTATACTGTTACAGAAAGAAGTCCATGGTGGGAAAAGAATGATGCTTTTAAAAATCACCTTCCCTTTTATCATCTGTTACTGCAAATGTCTTAGTCCAGGCCTGTCTACCCACCACCTTTGTGGTGCACTATTGATTTCATTTTTCTTCCAATATTTACTTTTCGTTCTGGACAAATTACCTAGCGATGATGGAATTCTTCAGAAGTATCCTATATTTTGTGTCAAGTGAACTCAGTGATTGCTCTGTTTGGAGACATTCTTTCTGAACCTCCATTCTTGCCTCTAAAACGTCCACACATGGAAAGGGAAATGCATAGGTTTTCCATTTATTAACAACACTTATCCTTCCATATCTCTTTTCGATTTTTAAAAAACATGTTAATTGTGACATTGCGATTCATATTTTAAAAGTAATTTAAAAATGTTACTTTTAAATTTTCATGCTGTAAAAGTGGCTTTTTTCTTTTGGTAAGAAATTTTTTTTCAACTTAATACGTGTATAGTATGTACAGCCATCACCACAGTCGGGATACCCTATCATCATCCCAAAAAACTCCCTCATGTTCTCCATGTATAGTTGCCCACCCCATCCCATAACCCCTGCAACCACTGGCCTTTTTCCATTCCTATAGTTTTGGCCTTTTGAGAATATGATGCAGATGGAATCATACGATATTAAGCTTTTGAGACTGGGCTCTTTTACTCTGTCTTTCAGATTCATCTAAGGTATTACATATATTGCAAATTTATTCTTTTTTTTATTGCTGAGTAGTTTTCCTTCATCACTCATTAAAGGACATTTGGATTGTTTCCAGTTTTTAGCAGTTATGAATAGAGCTTCTGTAAACATCCGTGTACAGATTTTTGCGTGAACATACGTTTTCAGTTCTCCAGGGTAGCTGTCTGTGGGGAGAGGGGATTGCTGGGTCATATATTGAGTATATGTTTAGCTTTTTCTGGAGTGGCTATACCGTGTTATATTCCCACTAGCAATGTATGAGAGTTCTGGTTATTCCATATCACTGATATTATCAATATTTGTAATGTAGCCATTCTAATATGTATGTTGTAGTGTCTGATCGTGGCTTTAATTTGCATTTCTCTGATGACTAAAGCCATTGAACATCTTTTCATGTGCTAATTTGCTATCATCATATCTTCTGTGGAGTGTGTGTGGAAATCTTTTATCCAGCTTTTAATTTTTAAAAAAAATTTGGTTATTTTCTTACTGAGTTTGGGAGTTCTGTGTCCAGATACAAATCCTTTTTTAGATATGTGATTTGCAAATAATTTTCTCTTAGTCTTTGGCTTTCTCTTCCTTCCTTTAATGCTGTCTTTCAGAGAGCAAAAATGTTTAATTTTGATTAGATCTAATTTATCATTTTTTTCCTTTTTTTGGATTGTACTAAGATGAATAGATTTTAAAACAAGTTTCTTTCCTATAAAAGTAGTGAAAACTAACTTAGTGATAGGAATGTTCTCATAAAGTTGACTTTTGTGGAAGGTGCAAATATTATCATTTTATGGAAAGGTGGTGGTAACTAAAATACTCCTTAGTCTTAGGGACACCTAGGACTTTTGCTTAACCAAAAGAGATGATTGGCTTAGGTTTGGGAGGATTTTCCCACTTTCTTTAATGGTAATCTCTAGCATGGCTAACATACAGAAACTTTTATAATGTAGAACTGTAGGAAATCAGTCATTAAGACTGTTTTAGAGTTAAAATTCACGTTTGATGCTTTTGGAAGTGCCTGGGTTTGAGTTCCTTCTTTTGGAACAGCATTGGAACCTCCATTGTGGATTCAGAGTCAGTGTCATGGCTAAAAGCATGAACTGGGTCATACTGTCTGGATTTGAATCCTGCCTCTGTTGTTTACAGTATAACTGTGGGTAAGTAACTTTTCTGTGCTTCAGTTTCCTTCTCTGTAAATGGGAATGGAAAAAATAATAATATCCACCTTATAAGGTCATTATGGGGATTAAATTAGATTACATAGAGTATTTTCAACAACATCCGGCACACAGTAAGCATTCAGTAAATGGTTCTTATTATTGCTGAAGTAGCTTTATGGTGAAGTCATTTAAACAACTGTTTTAGAATTATATTTTCAACAGGCAGAATAACCAAATACTGCACTTTTTCCCCTCTTGATACTTATTGTTATTAGTGATCAATAACTGTGGTCAGTGTTATTAGCAATCGTGTGTAGATACTGTTTTATAAGGCAATCATCAGCTCCTTTGGTTTTTCACTTCTTCCGAGGTGCTAATTAGATATACATATATGTCAATTAGTTCCAGCTGCCTGAAACATCAACTTGAACTGTCTTAAACTAGAAAGAAATTTCTTGGCTCACCTAACTACAAAGTCCAGGCATAGCTAGCTGGAGTCAGGGCTCAAGTAGTGACATCAGGACTCAGTTTCTCCCCATGAATCAACTCTGCCTTTTGATGTATAGACTTCAGTTGTAGGCAGTGTATGTTAGAAAAATGGCCTCAGCACATTCAACCCTTGGAGCCTCTCAGATTTTAGATTTAGTAGGAAAGAACACCTGTCTCTTTCCCAGAAGCCTCAGCAAAAGTCTTATGTCTCATTGGTTCTTATCGGGTCACATGTCTCAACCTGAGCCAGTCTTTGTGTTCTGGGCTGTGAGGCTTGGATTGGTTGGTTGTGGTCACATGGCAGCCTTGGCTTCCCTGGTACAGTCAGCTCTTCAGGAACCACATGGCCTGAGAGTAGGGGCAAGGTGAATTCTCAAAGGCAAAGTATGGGCTTTTATTACCAGGAAGAGGAATAGATACTGGGTGGCCAAACAACTAATGATATTAGTCTCTTTTATAGGTCAGCAGCAGATTGTAGGAGTTCATGGATTTGGATTGGAATCTTGGTTTCTGATTCCCGCTTTCTTGCCTGTGAAGTTACACACTCCCAAGCCCATGTTGCCCACAGGGGTCAGAGTTTGTAGAAAGTTACAGTGTTTTATATTCTTTTTATGCAAGTTGAATGTTTTTAACAGGAAGAGAAAAGAATCAAGGCTGATAGAGGGTAGATCTCACAATAGGCGGATATGGTGCTTCTTCCTTTTTTTTTATGATTTTATTTATTTATTTGACAGAGAGAGAGGCAGAGAGAGAGGGAACACAAGCAGGGAGAGTGGGAGGGAAGGCAGAGGCTTAACGACTGAGCCACCCAGGTGCCCCATGGTGCTTCTTCCTATACTGATGTGATTCATGTGACTCAGCTCCTTTCCCTGGACCTCCCTCTCCCCATGGATCAGGCTGTTCTGCCCAGGCATGGGGATTGTATGCTATTGATATGGCTGTATCTGTATCCTAGACAAGAGTGTCTGTCAGCCCCACAGTGAGGTGTATGTGGGTGGTGACCTCTTCTAGGAGAAGTAGTTCTAGATCTCTTACTACGTATGTTCTGTAGTCCATTTTAGCATGGCCTGTGGCATTATCTCACTTTGGCAGTTTTTATTTTACGTTTGAGAAGGCACTTTAACTTCTTCAGGGGTATGTGTAGCAAGGTCATGATGTTTTCTGAAAAACCAGAGAAAACAGTTGAATAAGACCTGCTGTGTACTGAGATCCACACTACAGCAAAGTACCCCTAGTGAGGTTCAGGTAGGACTTAGATAGAAACTAATTATCAGGACCTGATTAACGAAGGTAATTGTGGTAGAAGCTTTCACATCCTCTTCTGAGGTAGGCGCTTGAACCTAATGAATCAGATGTTAACTCTCTAAGTCATTTACCCACAAAGCTCCTGATGTTAATAGTTCTGCCTCTAATCTCTACTTATATGTTAATGTTATTGAGATTTCCCTGGAGAATATGTTTGGTGGCTAATGTTGACAGGAGTGTTTGTGATTCCCTTTGTAGCCACTTTTAGGGGTTATCTCGTCTAGATCAGTGACATACAAATGTACTTATTTCTCCAATGGCTGTTCTTCCATAATCATTATTATTATTATTGAGATGGATAAAATAGATGAAAATAATTCCTCTGTTAACTAAGTAAAGTAGTTATGTAGAGTGCTGTTTTGTTTTCTGTAAGTACAGTATTGTATGTTGAGATCAGTGCAGTGATTCTACTTTATATAAATTGAAAATTTGGAATTTTAGGGAAATAACAATAGCTAACACTCAACTGAGCACTTACTGTGTGCCAGGCATTCATATAAGTGTTCTCCACATACTGTTTTACCTTAATCCTGCATTAACCATAGGAGGTAGGCATTAGTTGTCTTGCCATTTTAGAGGTAAGTTGAGATACAGGAGGTTAAGTCACTTGCCCCAGGCCATGCAGCTGGCCAGTGTCTGAGTGACAGGGCTGATGGTGAGTGAAGGGGTTGGTGGTGGTGGGGGGGGTGGGCTGGTGAGTTTTGAATGCAAGTCCTCTGGCTCTGAGCCTATGCTGTGGATCACTGTGCTGCATTCTGTCCCTAAGAAAGATTTTAGCTTGTGCGGTCTTAGTTTTTCTTTTCTTTTTACTTCTGTTTGTAATATTTTCTAGATGTGGGCTGAGAGTTTTATAGGAAAGATTTGCTCATTCTGGGGTGTTTGGTATCGGTGGATTTATCTATCTATTGTTGCTGTTATCTGGCAAGCAAACTCTATAGGCTTGTTTGTATCAGTAGTTCTCAGTCAGGAATGATTTTACCCCCCAGGGTACATTTGCTCATGTCTGGAGACCCTTTTAGTTGTCACAGGTTGGGAGATACTACTGGTATCTGGTGGGTAGAGGCCAGAGATGCTGTTACACATCTTACAAAGCACAGGACAGCCTCCCAAAACAAAGAACTATTGGGCCCATAATGTCCATAGCATCAGCTGAGGTCTGTATAATAAGTTAGTGATTATCTTGTAATGCCATTCTTATGTTTAAGGGGCAAAGTCACTGTAGTAATAGAGAAACCATTAGTTTTGATTTTTGTTTGGTAATTGATTTCATCCAAATTGATGCATGTTTGTATAAGGGACATGAATAGCAACCATACTTTACATATTTAAGCTCCCCTAAGTCAAACTGGGTCTTGTGGCCCATTGAGGGAGAGCTGAGGAAGTTGAAAGGGGGACCATGTAGAGACTGAGGACACTGTACTCTATGTATTTGTTGGATTATTTATTTATTTAAAGATTTATTTATTTATTTTAGAGAGAGGGTGGGAGAGGGAGAGAGGGGATCCTCAAGCAGATTCCCTGCTGAGCATAGAGCCGGACATGGGGCTTGATCTCATGATGATAAGATTACAACCTGAGCTGAAATCAAGAGTCAGACACTCAATCCACCGAGCCACCCAGCTGCCCCTATTTTTTGGATTATCTTGTGAATAACACAGATTTCTTTTTGTTTTTGTGGTTCTTGTTAAAAGTTAATTTGCTAAATGTAAATATTTGAAATATCCTGTAATTTTAAAACCATGTTTTGGGGGTGCCTGGGTGGCTCGGTCATTAGGTGTCTGCCTTTGGCTCAGGTCATGATCCCAGAGTCCTGGGATTGGACCCCGTGTCGGGCTCCCTGCTCAGCGGGAAGCCTGCTTCTCCCTTCTTCTCCCCCTGCTTGTGTTCCCTCTCTCGCTGTCTCTGTCTGTTAAATAAATGAACAAAATCTTAAAAAAACACACAAAAATGTGTTTTGGTATTTTTTTAATTAAAAATTTCAAACTGAGAAAAGTAGAGAATATTGTATTCCATGTGCATACCAGCCATTTTAATAAATGCTAACAAAGGCTGAAGTCCTTTTTGAATCTTTCTTGGTCCATTCCTTAGAAATTTCTACATTTTTTGACGTACAAGTCTCTTGAAGTTGAAGGTTACCGGACCTCTGCTGATGTCTGTCGTGCCTCACTCACTGCCGCTGTGTTCTGGGTGCCCATCCACAGGTGTCTCCCCTCTGAAGAACATCTGGGAGAGCATGGGGCCAGGTTGTCATCAAAGCTGGAGAGGCCAGGTGGGAGTGTACATGTGTAAGGAGGGAGCAGGCAAGAAAAACAGTCTCCATGCTTGATGGAGCTGGAGACACAGGTCAGCAAGAGTGATCCTCTGAAGCAGTATTGTGATTGTAAGGTCAAAGGATTTTAGGTCTTCTGTGCCTAGGTTTTGTGCTCTTGCTATGTGAGTGATGCAGCTAGGGCGAGGTTGTGCTTGGATTCTCAGTATCTCTTCCTTGGACTATCGTAGTGGTCTCTTATTAATGGCAGGGCCTGCCTCTCACCAGTTCTCACAGGACTTCTATACGAGAGTAGTCCTTCCTTATTTAATTATTTTTATTTCCATTTTTAAAGATTTATTTATTGGGGGGCAGAGAAAGAGGGAGAGAGAGTCTTAAGCAGTCTCTGCACTGAGCGTGGAGCCTGATTTGGGGCTTGATCTCAAGACCCTGAGATCACAACTTGAGTCGAAACCCAGAGTTGGACGCCTAACCCACTGTGCCACCCAGGTGCCCCAGATTCCTCCCTTATTTAAAAATCTATCATGCCCCATCGCCTGTGGAATAAAGCTCTCACTTCTTGTGGCACGTGAGGTCATTGTCTTTCCTCCTGTTTCCCTGACACAGCTGGAGTTTAAGGCACATAGTTTCTCCTCTTGTCATTTCGCTTGAAATCTTCTCTCTGAAAAGCCCACATATGCTCTCCCTATCATTTCTGCGTGGTGAACTTCTGTTCACCTTTTGAAGCCAGCTCATGCCTTTCGGCAGATGGAATAAGTCTTTCTTATAATTGTTCATTTGTGCTTTGCTTCTTTTGCTAGAATCCGAGTTTCTTGAAAGCAGCAATGCCGTGTTCCATCTTTGACTTCAGTGCTGCCAGCACAGGGCTTGGCCTCGGGAAATCTTTGTTGAATTGAATTAATAAGCAGTTCAGACTTGGATTTTAGCCACTTTTTTATGTTGGTGGGAAAAATCCTGCATGGTATAGATTTCGATTCTCTGCAATCACAGTCACAGAATTACAAGACTGAAATTGAATTTGAATCTTTCTTGGTCCATTGGAGGGGTTTGGATATGAAACATTTCTGTACCTTCTGGTTTAAAAAAAAAGAAGCCTTCATGGTTTGGTGTTCTCTGCAATATTCAAAGTCATGTCTCGTTTATACATTTGCCTCATTTATACATGCGATGTGTTGTTTGTATGATACTGACTTACGGTTGACATTTTGCTCGGATTTCAGTAAAGACTTCATAAAGTCTAAAAGAGAAGTATAGATTTTGTAGCATCAGTCGCCACCGCTCAGCTGCGGCTTGATCAGAAGGCTGCTTGAGAGCAGCTCATCAGATAGATAATTAAACCTGCTGAGGTAGGAAGGAGGCTACAATTTAGTAAGATTTTAAAACCACCTCTGACTTGTTCTTTCTTCCTGTCTCTAGGATTTTTGTCCCTGAGTCATGGAAGACAGAAGAGCTGAGAAGTCATGTGAACAAGCGTGTGAATCTCTTAAGAGGCAGGACTATGAAATGACCCTCAAGCACTGCACAGAGGCCCTCCTTTCCCTTGGCCAGTACTCGATGGCCGACTTCGCAGGGCCATGTCCACTGGAGATAGAAAGCATCAAAATTGAGAGTCTTCTTTACAGAATTGCCTCATTTTTGCAACTGGTGAGTAAACACGGTTGGTAAGCCAGTGCCGAACCATGCAAAAGGGACTTTTTCATTGAGTGGGGACAGTTGTTGGTCTAATTCTGGGCTGAGGAGATGAGTGATTGCTGAATATGTTTAATTGCAGCAACAATTTTTAAGCCTTGAAAATCGTACTGACGTAGAACATTTTGGGTTATTCACTCCTTCAGCAAATACTTATTGAGTGTATGCTGTGTGCTGGCCACTTGTTTAGGTACTTGGTATGCATTGGTGAAAAAGAAAAGGATCGTCATGGTGTTTTTTCTATTAGGGGGACAGACAATAAGCAATAGATATTATACATAGGTAGACACTTTAGATTGTTAGAAGGTAAGCAGTCTGCATGAAAAAAAAAGACAGGGCAAGGGAGATTGGGGATACCAGGGTTAGGGATGCGGTTGCAGTTTTAAATTGAGTGGTCAAGGTCGGCTTCACTGATCAGGTGATAAGAAGGAGGTAAGGGAGTGAGCCATGTCAAAATCTGGAGGAAGAGCATTACAGGCAGAGGAAACAGTCAGTGCAAAGATCCTGAGGCAGAAGCTTGCCTGGTATGTTTGAGAAGTAGCTAGGAGGCCAGTGTGCTGGAGAAAGTATGTGACAGAGAGAGGTTAACAGAGCTAGATCCTGCGGGGCCCTCCAGGTCCCTATAAGGACCTGTTTTTCTTCTGCTTAAGGTGGGGGAAGCTCTTGTGGTTTTGTTTTGATTTGTTTGTAGATTTTATTTGTCGGGGAGAGAGGAATACAAGCAGGGAGAGTGGCAGGCAGAAGGAGAAGCAGGCTGCTCGCTGAGCAAGGAGCCTGATGCGGGACTCGATCCCAGGGCCCTGGGATCAGGACCTGAGTCGAAGGCAGATGCTTAACTGACTGAGCCACCCAGGCATCCGTCTTTTGGGGTTTTGAGCAGAGGAGTGGTATGATCTGATTTGGCAGGAATTCCTTGGCTTTTGTGTTGAGAATAGGCTATAGAGAGGTAAGTGTAGAGGCAGGCGAACTAGTTTGAAGGCTGTTGGAATAATCCAGGCCAGAGATGATAGTGGCTCAGACAAAATGGTGGCGGTGGGGAGAGTGAGAAGTGCTTTGGTTTTGGTTCTAAGTTGAAGATAGAACCAGTAAGATTTCTTAATACGTGAATGCAGGGAGTGAGAGAGAGGGGGCAGTCACAGATTCCTTACTTCAGTGTTGTTTTGTCTGAGCAATTGGAAAGTGGAGTTTCTTTCAGCTGAGATGACAAGGCTGTCGACAGGGAGCAAGTTTTGTGGGGGAAGATGGGAGGAGTTCAGTTTTGGACATACCGAGTCTGAGACGTCGTTTAGAGACCCAGCTGGAGATGGTGAGTAAGCAGTCAGATATGCAGGTGTGGAGTTTGGGAGAGAGGTCTAGGTCAAAGATGCTGACTCAAGAGTTGGTGGCCTGTAGGTGATATATATGTAAAGCCTTGAGCCTGCGTCAGATCACCAAGGGAATGAGTGTACATAGAGAAGAGGAGAGGACTGAGGACTTAGTTTATGGCACTACCGTGTTAGGAGACTGGGAGAAGAGGAGGGAGCAGCAGGGCAGCCTGAAGAGTAACCCTTGATGGAATGGAAAGCTAAGGGAGGGTGGTGTACAGTAGCCAGGTGAGGAAGGTGGATCCAAGTGAGGGAGTGTCGAGCAGTGTCAGTTGCCGTGGACCGAGTAGCGAGAGTAGAGAGTCGACCGGGATGTGTCAGTGTGTCTGACTGGGAACATGGAATGTAGTGTGTGTCTAACTGGATACAGGACAGCTCACCGGAGACCTCCGTGAGAGCAGCTTCCATGGAGTGATGGGTGGACGTCTGACTAAAGAGAGTTTAAGACAGAGTCGGGGAAGGAATTGAAATACGTGAATAAGACAGTTCTTGAGTTTTGTCCCAAAGAAGCACAAAAAAGTGGGAGTGGTAGCTGATGGCAGAAGTGAAGTCAAGAGAATGATTTTTTTTAAAAGATGGGTTGAAGTAGCAGCGTGTTTGTTTATAGGACTGAACCAATAGAAAACAAAAAAGTCAGTGATACAGGAGAAATAGAGGCAGCTTGCTAGAGTGATGTTCTTGAGTCGGCCATAGAGCAGGACTGCGCAAGTGGGATGATAGGCTTTAGAAGAGGGACCTGGATGGCTCGTCTGGTGACAGGTGGAAGGCAGAAAGTGTGCTGGGAAGCAGGTAGACTTGGTGTGACAGTCCACAGAAATTCTCTTCTCATGGTTTTGGTTTTCTCAGTGAAGTCATTAACTGAGGGTAATCAAGAAGGAGAAGGTTCTGGTAATTTGGAGCTGGAGAAAGTGAGAAGTCGGAGTGAGTAAATGGACAGGGAAGTACATTATAATGTTTATTTGTAGAGTACTGTGTCATCCTCAGAGAGCACATAAGTTGGTTTTGTTCTGTGACTATTACATTTGAAACATTAATAATTAAACTTTGAAACAAAGCTGAGCTTTTTTTGGATAAACTCTGTGTTAAGCAGCCCTTGAACTACTTAATTTTATCTTGTATCTTTTATTTTACAGAAAAACTATGGGCAAGCTGATGAAGATTGTAGGCATGGTATGTTTAAAAATGGGACTGTTTTCTGCTTTGAAAATGTTGAGTTATTTAAATTGAGTAGTGTTTAAGATTTGATTTTTTTTGTACGCTAATTTCAAGAGAGATTATAATATTTTAAACACTCCACCTTCCTGTGGTGACCTGTAACTGTTGTGGATGACAATTTTGCCGTGCCCTGATGGGGGTACACTCACTGTTCAGTCGCAAGTGGGAACACTGGTAGTGTCCTTTTCAAGTGTGTGTATTTTCAGTCAGTCAGAGCCAAATTTTAAGAACTGTAACACACATTGACTGAATGTTAAGCTTGGATAAATTGAAATGCTTGCCTGTCCCTCCTAAAATGTTTTTTTTCCCCCTTCAGTAGAAGATTACCCTTAGCAGAGGCTGACTAGGGTGCTTCTTGGTGCTTTTTCCTGTTTTCTTTGGGCAAGAAATTAATTAAAAAGATTCTTGCTCTTTGGTACTCACAGAATAGGAATCCTTTTCTTCGTCACGGGAATGAATTGAGGAGTGAATGGGAGAAGGGGTTCAGTGTGCATTCTCACACACCCTTCGTGGGAGTTTTTGCACAGCTCAGTGGTTTGAGTAATGTAATGTTTCATTTATTCGGAATTTGGGGGAGGGGTGCTGAGGTGTTAAACAGAAGTTAAGCTTTTTATTGCGTTTTTGTATCAGAACTGTATCAGAACTTTTTTTTGCAAGATTTTATTTATTTATTTGAGAGAGAGCGAGAGCGCACGTGCATGTGCCCGCGCACGAGCAGGGAGAGGGGCAGGGGAAAAGCAGACTTCCCCCTGAGCAGGGAGCCCGACTCAGAGCTCCATCCCAGGACCTTGGGATCATGACCTGAGCCGAAGGCAGATGCTTGACTGACTGAGCCACCCAGGTGCCCCAGAACTTTTAATAAGTATTAACTGTTTTTGTTGTAAATCTTATAAAACTATCTTACTCCTGTGGCATATTGGACATAATTTAACCATTCATTGAAGAATGTGAACGTCCTTTAATAAAATCTTTACTCCCTGTGGGCATTTAAAGTTACGACCAAGCCAAATAAGAAGAAGTCAAATGATATAGAGGAATATGAAGAAGGGAATCATTGCCCCTTTTTACCCCATCTGAAGAAATCATTGTTACTAGTTTGCTGTATCTTTAGTACCTTTCTCTGTAGCGACAAACAAATGTTTATAATAATGCAGGTAGAGGTTTTCCTTTAAAAATTAAAAAGGATTTCTGTGATCAATACAAAGCATATTTCTTACATACCAACAGATCATGGGTATCTTTCTAAGTTCCACCTGTTCCAATTACTGCTTAATATTCCAGGCTATAAATATTTCATATTTACTCAAAAATTCTCCCATTGGTGGGCATTCAGGTGGTTCTAGTTTTCTAGTTTGTTCATTATAATCCATTCTGTAATAAAAATATATTCTTTCTTACTGTTGTTTGTTTTTGTAGGATAGTCTTAAAAGTTGGATGAATGGGTGGAGGAGTTTTTTTTTTTTTTTTTTTTTTAAAGACGTATTTAGGGGTGCTCAGGTGGCTTAGTTAAGTGTCTGCCTTTGGCTCAGGTCATGATCCCAGGGTCCTGGGATTGAGCCCTGCATTGGGCTCTCTGTTCAGTGGGGAGCCTGCTTCTCCCTCTTCCTCTGCCTGCTGCTCCCCCTGCTTATGCTCTCTTTCTCTCTGTCAAGTAGATAAATCAAAAACCTTTGGGAAAAAAAGACATTTGTTTTTAGAGAGAGGGAGAGAGGGAGAGCAGGGTGGGTAGGGGCTGGGGCAGAGGAAGACGGAGAGAGAGAGGGAATCTCAAGCAGACTCCCTCTTGAGCACGGAGCTGTTCCTGAGGTCATGACCTGAGCCGAAATCAAGAGCCGGACACTTAACCGAATTTGCCACCCAGGTGCTCCTGGGTGAAGGAGTTTTAAAAGTTGGATATCTGGGTTAAAATGTTGTTTATAGTCTTTTTTTTTTTTTTCCAAAGATTTTATTTACTTATTTGACAGAGCGTGTGTGCACAAGGAGGGGGAGAGGCAGGCAGAGGGAGAGGGAGAATCAGGCTCCCTGTGGAGCAGGGAGCACAGTGCGGGGCTTGATCTCAGGACCCTGGGATCATGACCTGAGCCCAAGGCAGACACTTAACCGACTGAGCCGCCCAGGCATCCCTATACACTTACAGCTTTTTTTTTTTAAGGTTTTATTTATTTATGTGACAGCAAGAGAGAGAAAACGTGCGTGTGCGCACAAGCAGGGGGAGCAACAGAGGGAGAGGGAGAAGCAGGCTCCCTACTGAGCAAGGAGCCCAACGTGGGGCTCGATCCCAAGACCCTGGGATCATGATCTGAGCCAAAGGCAGATGCTTAACTGACTGAGCCACCCAGACGCCCCAATACATGCTTGTAGTTTTAACAGACATTGTTAGGTTTGTTTCTGATGCAGATACCCAGCAGCAATACATGAGATGCCTGTGCCCCATAATCTCAGTAACACTGGAACCTGTCATTCTTGACATTTTGCCAATCTCATGTGTGAGAAACGGACCCTCTTTCTTTAATTTTCACTCCCTCGAGTAGTAGTGAGGTTGGTACAGTTTTCTCATTTTGGAAACATACAACGTCCCAGAAGGTTAAATGACTTATGAAAAATCACAGAAGAGTAAATGCTGTTAGCGAAGGAGCATATGGAAAATGCTGCATTTTTCTGTTGTTTTACTTAGCATTTTAAAGTTAGATTCTATTTTACAACTACTGAATTTCTAAAATAAATGTTTAACCAGGAAGCTTTTGGGGGTGGCGGATATGTTTATTACCTGTATCATGATGATAGTAACATGGTTGTATACATATGTGCAAACTTACCAAATTTATACACTAATTATATGTAGTGTTTTGTATACCAATTATACCTCTGTAATGTTGGGGGGAAAAAGTTTAACCAACGTCTAGGATAACGTTGTAATGAAATAAGCATACTCTTGTGTTGGTGGAGTGTGAAGGAGAATGCAGCTTGGTAATATGTTTATACCCTTTGACCTACTAATCTCATTTCTGGGATGCTGTCCCAAGTAAATAATCCAGAAGAAGGAAGAAATTGTATGTGGAATGGTGTTCATTGCAGTGCTGTGTGTAAAAGTGAAAAATCGGTTAGTTTCCAGTAAGGGAGGACTTCTTTAAATTCTGTGCATTCCTTGTTACCATTTATGTGATATAGAAGAACATGGAAAATGCTTACTTAACTGCAAAAGCAGTGTGTATGGTTGTTTATTTGAAATAGATATTTGGGGATATTGGCCAAGTTTATATGTATGTATTGCTAGTTGTAGAGTTCTGCTATTAGGTGAATTTTTTTTTTCTTTTCAACTTTTGGTAATCTCATTTAAGAGAAAATACCATGGTTAGGCAGTGAGTTAGTAATAAAAAGCAAGTCAAGAATCTCAGTCTGTTAAATATTATACTGCTTTGTAATGCTGGAGAGCTGTGGAATAGCTCCTGTCCTACTGGCCCCAACCTTATGTTTGCCTTTTCTATACCGTATTGTTTTGACGTCTGTTCCCTTGCTGTCAGGCTGTCAGTTTGCATTCCTTGCAACTCTCAACATGCCTCATTGTAACTACCTTTTCCCATTTTCTATTTGCTGCTTCTGACTTTCTGATCTCACTTTCTCAGGCAGGGTTGGGAAATCAGGCAAACTTTGTTACAGAATTAGGAACATTAAAAGTTGTTTTTTATTATGAAGAAGTTAAAATATTTTCCTGTAGGAAAATAGATGTTTTAATAAACATTCATATTCTCAAAACTTAGATTGTAAGATTTTACCGTATTCATTTTTTTCTGATATATTTGAAAATAAGGATAGACATCATGGTATTTACCCCTTGATACGTTAGTACGCATCTCCAAAAATAAGGCCATAATTGCTTGATCACAATTTTATTATTAACCAAAATAATTTTTTTTTAAAGATTTTATTTATTTATTTGACAGAGATAGAGACAGCCAGCGAGAGAGGGAACACAAGCAGGGGGAATGGGAGAGGAAGAAGCAGGCTCATAGCGGAGGAGCCTGTTGTGGGGCTCGATCCCATAACGCTGGGATCACGCCCTGAGCCGAAGGCAGACGCTTAACCGCTGTGCCACCCAGGCGCCCCATTAACCAAAATAATTGACAGTGATTCCCTAATGTTACCTAAAACCCAGACTGTAATCAGATTTACTTGGTTGTCCCCAAAATGTTTTTTATGGCTGATTTTTTTCAAGCTAGGAACTAATTAGAAAAAACTTAAAGTCAGAATTTTACTTCAAAAAGAGTAAATAGACTCTGAGTAAGGACTTGAGGGCATCTTAAAAATTAACCACATAGGCTTTAAGTTCATGGACCTTCGTTCTGAGTTTGGTGTTGTGCTGTGGATAGTGAGAGTGGCCGCACTCCTGAGCACTGGATAAATGAGGTGGGTAGGTCTGTTTTCATTGTCTGAACATAAGTTGTATTTGGCATAGCAGGAAAATGTTCATGAAATAATTATTTTTTTTCTGCCTTTGAAATATTGATTATACAGGAAACTTACAGTTTTTATATCAACAAAATAGAATAACACTGTATTTTAACGAACTGGAATTAAAATTAAGACTTAAACAAAATAGAATGAGATAAATGGCAAGAGTGAAATCAAAAGAAAATATTATCAACTAAAGGAGTATTGTGCTACATGTAATATGTACATCAAACTCAGTCATCATAAACATCAGTGAATATTTTTCATAAGGCTGCCAGATTTTTAGACCCTATCTGAGAATGTCATTATTATTATTATTATTATTTTTAAGTACTCTCTATACCCAATGTGAGGCTTAAACTGACAACCCTGAGATCAAGATTTGCATGCTGTACCGACTGAGCTAGCCAGGTGCCAGGTCATTAATTTTTTTTTAATTGATGTATAGTTGACACACAGTGTTACGTTAGTTTCAGGTATATATAGCATAGTGATTCAACAAGTCTGTACCTTATGCTCTGCTCACCACAAGTGTAGCCACCATCTGTCACCATACAACGCTATTATAGTTCCATTGACTGTATTCCCTATACTGTACCTTTCATCCCTGTGACTTATTCATTCCATAACTAGAAAGCTGTAGTGTAGCTCCTATAACCCTTCACCTGTTTTGGCCGACCCCCTCCTCCTCCTCCCCCCGACCTTCTGGCTACCATCAGTTTGTGCTCTGTATTTATGGGTCTGTTTCTGCTTTTGTTCGTTTTGTTTTGTTTTGTTTTTTTAGATTCCACATACAAGTGAAATCATATGGTATTTGTCTTTCTCTGATTTATTTCACTTAGCATAATATCGTCTAGGTCCATCCATGTTGTCGCAAATGGCAAGATCTCATTCTTTTTCATGGCTGAGTAATATTCCAGAGTGTGTGCATGTGTGCGCACGTGTGTGTGCGCGCTGCATCTTTTTTTTTGGGGGGGGGGCAAAGATTTTATTTATTTATTTTAGAGTGAGAGAGTGCATGTGAGCGAGAGGGGGGCCGAGGCGGAGAAAGAGGGAAAGAATCCCAATGTGGGGCTTGATCTCACGACCCTGAAATCAGGACCTGAGCTGAAATCAAGAGTCAGACACTTAACTGACTGAGCCATCTTGGAGCCCTTGTACTGCATCGTTGTCATCCTCGTCTTCTTTTTTTTTTTTTTTTTTTAAAGATTTCATTTATATATTTGAGAGAGAGAGCAAGTGAAGGGGAGAGAGGCAGAGGGAGAGAGAGAGAAGCAGGCCCCCCACTGAGCAGGGAGTCCAACATGGGGCTCAATCCCAGGACCCTGAGATCATGACCCGAGCCAAAGCCAGACGCCCAACCAGCTGAGCACCCAGGCGCCCTGTACTGCATCTTCTTAATCTTTTTTTTTTTTTTTTTAAGATTTTATTTATTTGATAGAAGGAGCACAAGCAGGGGGAATGGCAGGCGGAGGGAGAGGGAGAAGCAGACTCCTCACTGCCCAGGGAGCCCGATGCAGGGCTCATTCTTAGGACCCTGAGATCATGACCTGAGCTGAGGGCAGATTCTTAACCCACTGAGCCACCCAGCCACCCCTACATCTACTTAATCTATTCATCCATCAGTGGACATGCTTAGGTTGCTTGCATATCTTGGCTATTGTACATAATGCTGCAGTAAACACAGGAGTGCATATATTTTCTCAAATTAGTGTTTTCGTTTTCTTTGGGTAAATAGCCAGTAAGTGGAATTACTGGATTGTATGGTATTTCTTAGTTTTTCGAGTAACCTCCGCACTGGTTCTCACAGTGGCTGCACTAATTTGCATTTCTACCAACAGTGCACAAGGGTTCCTTTTTCTCCACATCCTCACCAACACTTACTGTTTTTTGTCTTTTTGATTGCAGCCATTCTGACAGGTATGAGGTGATATTTCACAGCAGTTTTGATTTGCATTTCCCTGATGATTAGTGATGTTGAACTTCTTTTCTTGTGTCCGCTCCCCATCTTTATGTCTTCTTTGGAAAAATGTCTGTTCAGGTCCTCTGCCCATTTTTTAATCAGATTGTTTATTTTTTTGGTGTTGAGTTGTGTAAGTTCTTTTTATATTTTGGCTATCAATCCCTGTTTGGATATATTATTTGCAAATATCTTCTCCCATTGTAGTTTGCCTTTTTGTTTTGTTGATGGTTTCCCTTACTGTGCAAAAGGTTTTTGTTTTGGTGTTGTCCTAGTTTATTTTTGCTTTTGTTTCTCTTGCTTGAGGAGACATGTCTAGAAAAATGTTGCTAAGACCGATGTCAAAGAGATTACTGCCTGTGTTTTCTTCCAAGAGTTTTATGGTTTCAGTTCTTATATTTAGATATTTATTCTGTTTTGAGTTTATTTTTGTTCATGGTGTAAGAAGTGGTCCAGTTCCATTCTTTCACATGTAGCTGTCTAGTTTTCCCAACACCATTTATTGAAGAGACTGTGTTTTCCCCCATTGTATATTCTTTTTTTTTTTTTAAGATTTTATTTATTTATTTGACAGAGAGACAGCGAGAGAGGGAACACAAGCAGGGGGAGTGGGAGATGGAGAAGCAGGCTTCCTGCTGAGCAGGGAGCCCGATGCAGGGCTCCATCCCAGGACCCTGGGATCATGACCTGAGCTGAAGGCAGACGCTTAACGACTGAGCCACCTAGGCGCCTCCCCACCCCCATTGTATATTCTTGCATCTTTTGTTGTAGATTGAAAATTTTGGAAAAGTATCTTGATTAGGCTTAGCTTTTCTTTCTTTCCTTTTTTTTTTTTTTTTTTTTTTTTTAAGATTTTTAAGTTTAGAGAGAGGTAGAAAGTGGGGGGGGTAGGGGCAGGGGGAGAGAATCCGCAAGTAGACTCCTTGCTGAGCACAGAGCCTGATTCAGGGTTTGATCTCAGGACCCTGAGATCATGATCTGAGCCAAAACCAAGAGTTATATACCCAACCGACCGAGCCACTCAGTCCGTTCCAGCTTAGCTTTTCAATGAAAGATTTTAGAGATACCTAAGGAGTTGATGAAAGAAATAACCTAATATAGTGATACGATGGAAAAAATAGTTATACTCAACATTTACTGTATTTAAGGCTTATTTTAAACCACCTTGCTCCTTTCCATTTTAATTGTTGATTATCTCCTTTTGATAACCAGAGGCTATCATCCCCTAAGAGAGGCTATTTTGTTGAAATAGTTGAATGAATATGCCTTTATTATTAGTTTCTAGTCTAAAACATTTCAAGTAAGACATACTACAAAAACTGAAGAATGAGAGGGGACAGAGACGTGAATATAGCAACAGAGGTAAGGGGTTAGGTCTCCTCCTTAATAACTCCCAGTAGACGGGAAGGAGAAGTTCAGTTTGGGAATAGTTGTGTGCTCACAGTAAAATCTCACAGATAGTTGGTGGGAAGAGAATTTTTCTGCAAGGCGTTGTAACATTTTTACAATGCTCAAGATTAGATTATATTTTTAATGTCCTCTCTTTTGGCAAGTTCATTATTATAGCTAAGGCAAGTTTAATAATGCATAAGGCAGTACTTTATTTTCTTTCAAGCTTTTTCAAGGTATTACAGATAATAAGGGACCAGGTTGGCAATGTCGCAGTTTAATTTTGTTATAGGATGCAATAGCAGGAGAGCTTTTTATCTATAATTGTTGACGATTTTTTTGCGATAGTTCTTCACATGGGATCCTGTAAGACAAACTGAATTGCATTTTGGGGCAACAGTTGGCAAAAAGTACATCAGTACTGATTCTTGCCTAAAGGGAGAGAGAGAGAAAAAGTACGCATCACCTTGACAAATATTGAGGCCTTCAAACATCAATGTAATGCAAGAACTTTTGAAAATAAAATTTGGCAGATACCTTGTACAAAACCAAAGATCTGTGAAAGGTGTTTGTAAACTATCATGTGATTTAATACTCTTTAAACACGACATCATGACCTGAGGTTGAAATATTCTTAGATTTTTTTTTGTTTCCCTGAAATATTCTTTAATGCTCAACAACTAGTTTCTTAATATTCCAATTACTGCAGAGGAATTAGGATATTTCCTTAGCAGTTCTCAGTACTGCTGTATAATTTTTAGAAGAGGAAGGTAACATCTAGGGAACTCTTATGAGGAGACTGTGCTAGATATTTTACATAATTAACACAATTAATCGCTACCACAACCTTATTAGGTAGCTTCCGTCACCTCCATTTTACAGGGAGCAAGCAGGCTTAGTGAATGTACGTAGTCCAGCCCTTAGTAGGACCATCATTTCTTCTTCAAAGCATTTTATTATTCGATCCTTACAACAAATTTATATATATTTCTATTTTACAGATGACCACACTGAGGGCCAGAGAGATAAAGTGATTTGCCAAAGGTCATATTTGAATAGTTTTAGGAATAGTAAGAGCTGAGGGAGAGGTGGGCTTACTGGGGAATTTTATAAGATGTTCAAGACATTCCTAATGATACTCTATTGGAGTTAGTCACTTACTGGAATTATCTGGGGACAGTTGAGTAGCTCTGTAATGTGGATGGAGTGAGACAACAGGTTGGCACAAACGAAAAGTAATTGAATAAAACCTTCTTAAATACAGAGAGACTATAACTTTCAATTTAGTAATCTGCTTCAATAAAAGATATATACATAAAGATATTTATTGCATTGTTAGTTTCAATAGTTAAAAATTGGGATTGTTCTGGAGCCAGAGAGTAAATAAATTGATGGGACACCATGTGGGCAATAATATGATAAACATAAACATTCTGAGAACCATGGAAGATCCTGAATGTGCCGAGGGAAAATAAAGCAGAATACAAACTATTATATTTATATCAGTTACAATCATGTAAAAATTATGTAAATATTGATAAAAATTGGAAGATAACATGAATAAGTGAAGACAGTCTGTTTAGTTGAGTGCTGAACTTATGGGGAATTTTTATGTAGAATTTTATTAGTGTTCTTGTAATGTTATTTGTGTAATGGAAAAATTGAACAACATAGTGAAAGGATATGTGCCGTACAACCAAAATAAATACATTATGAACAGACCCAGTGGACTTCAAATGTGTAGTATATTATACTGATACTTAAACATTTCCTTGGAAATAATTAGAAAAAAAAATGCAATTTCCAAAATATTTTCTTTCAGCAAATTATTTTCTTGCAAAGGAAGCTAAAGTGCTTACAAACTAAAAATAGAATCTTGGACTTAGCAGTGAAGAGAAAGATACAGATTGTTTTACTAGTTGAGCCATTAGCAATTGCTGTGAGAAATCATCTCGGGTGACATGGCATAAAAATGAGTATATTCTGTATTGTTAGAAATATGTGCTCCTGTGATTGTATTAAATCTGTAAACACTTGCGAACAATTAGGTTAGCCTTTTCTTTGGCCATGTGACAATTAGGTTCTTAGTTAATCTTGCTGGTTTTGATACAAGCTAATTCTTAGCTGCTTGGGAATACCACATGTTGAGATTTGCAGTTTCTATTCTTTCTTACGCATTTTAATGGCACTGAGTCTCTTGTGTCACTGTTAGAAATGTGGAAACTTTATTCAGAGACTATCTTTGCGGTTTAATAGCCCTCATTTACCCAGGAATCAGGCTGAATGGTATTTTTCACTGGAGAGAGAGCTTTAAGGTGAACTCTTCTTCCTGTGACTTTGGTGTGATCCTTCCTGGTTTTAGGCTGTAGTGGGTTAGATACATGGATTGCCCCATGTTTTTTCTTGTCTTCATGCATCTCTTCGACAGGACTGAAATATCACTGCTTTCACTAGTACTTGAAGTTAATTCTTTTGGCGTATAAGAATTCATCTTTGGGAGTGTGTGCTAATGCTATAATCAAGAAAAAATGTGCATCGAATGTTACATGGTTAATGCTGGCTCTTCTTTCCGGACAGTGCTGGGAGAGGGCCTGGCCAAGGGAGATGGTGCCTTTCAGGCAGTGCTTTGCTGCATGCAACTGAAAGGAAAGCTTCAACTGGTATCCAGCATTCTTGCCAAGTCGCTGACGGGAGAGTCTCTGGTACGTTGATGAGCTCTGATTCTGAATGTGTGAAAATGGATTCATTCATTTGACTCCTTAAGCATATTGTGGGGGGGGGGGAGTAATTAAGTTTGCATTTTTCCTCTTATTTCCTTCTGTTAGAAATCAAAGTTCATGAGTATCTTTAGATACACATTTCTCTTCAACAAACTGATGTTTAATCACTGGGTTCTTATGGTTTGTGAAAGTATATATGAGTAGCAGGTCCTTTTTAAAACTTTGAGAGTTTAGGATAACTAAATGATTAATTTCTTTAAAGATGTCATTTAATAGAACCTGGGAATATTTTTGGGTTTTAATTAATCAGTTAATTTTTTTTTGTGAGTAAAGCGGTAGAAGTTTGTTAAGTGAAGATACAGAAAAAGCTTTCAAGAGTGAGAGAGGTCCCGACATGGTTGCCCTATTTAATTAATTTTTTTAAGCAAGCTCTAGGCCCGGTGTGGGGCTTGAACTCACAACCCTGAAGTCAAGAGTTGTGTGCTCTACCAACTGAGCCAGGTGCCAGCCAGGTGCATTCCTTTTTGGGGGGGTTTGTTTGTTTGTTTATTTATTTATTTATTATTTATCAATCATTTATTTATTTATTAGAGAGAGCAAGCGAGTGCGAGAGAGAGCAAATTGGGATCATGACCTGAGCCGAAGGCAGATACTTAACTGACTGAGCCACCCAGGCGTTTGGGTTTTAAAATGCTCCTGTGGACGTACGATTGTATATAGGGTTTTTAAGTCCTGTCATTTATTTTATAAAATGTTTAAAGTTATCTAAACTAAGTAATAATTACTTTTGTTTCTGAAGTTGTTATGTGTGTGAATTAATATTCCACTCTGACCACTCTGATGGAATGACCTAATTCTATTCAGACTTTGGGATAATTTTGTATGTAGCATTTAATTTGCTAGAGGGTTTTTTTTGTTTTTGTTTTTGTTTGTTTTCTTTTTGGTTGAGATAATTGAGGGACTACATTTTGGAACTTTAGAGTTGGCAGTCTATAGAAATGGGAAGAAAAAGATGTTAAAACTTTTTTTTCACCAGTTGGTTACTGTTAAATTTGTGGATATTTGTGAGGAATCAGTGGAAAACAGGAAAAGCCAGAAAGTATTTGTATACTTTGCTCTACAGCTTGAATTCCCTGCACCTCACTTAGTCTTCTGAATCGATGTAAACTGTGAAAATCTGGAACAAAGTTGTGTTTTCACTGCAAATAATATATTTGGTTAGGAGAAAAAAAGAAATTAGGAAAGTACTTGGTATACTGCTAAGTAGAATGTAATGACCCACCTTAGAGAGTAATTTAGTTATTTTCTGAGGGATTACTATACAGGGAATTATTTAATTGGTTTAACATTGTGTCTTTTTTTAAGATTTATTTATTTTAGAGAGAGTGAGAGAAAGCAGGGGGAGGGGCAGAGGGAGAGGAAAGAGAGATTCTCAAGCAGACTCCCCACTGAGTGCAGAGGTGCTTCCTGTAGGGCTCCGTCTCCCGACCCTGAGATCGTGACCCAGCCGAAACCAAGAGTCAGATGCTTACCTGACTGCCACCCAGACGCCCTGGTTTAATGTTGGTTTTTGATTTCACCAAATTTACAAGTGAATATAAAGCTAAACTGTGTTACTAATATAGCAAAATTGGATATCTAATATTTAGTTCTAAATAGATGATAAAGAATCTGTCTCGTCTTTATTATAAAGATAATTCTATCCTTAAGGAAGTTTTCAGTATAAGTTAAGCATATGACACAGTTTTACCTGTTGGGTTTTGAATTTAAAACTAGGAGGAAGCATTTGCTTTTAAATCTCAAGTGAAATTTGAATTTCAGAAGAGCGAATGAATATTTTTCCTCTTTTCCTTCAACTGCCTTATTACCGAGCTACTTTACAGTGCAGTGATCATTTTATGTGAATCTGAATCATGGGTAACTGATTGAGTTCACCGTTTTGTAAATATAAGCCCATTTGTTTTGGGGGGGGAAGCTCAAAAAAAGTGTAGGTTTATTTTTCTCCTTGCATATCCTGTCTTGCTTTTCAGTGACACCCGTTATGAATATTTTATTGAATTGATTTTAAACTCTTATAACAAGGTGAATAAAGCGTTTTAGGCCACACTGTATATTTTGTCCTGTTAACTTTTTTAGCTTTTCTTACAGATGGGCAGCTTTATTATCACCATTAATAGGAGTGGGATGGAAGATGAAGATAGCATTGTCTTTTTACAGATAAGCCTTAGAAACAGTGGAGGAATTGAGTTATGTCCTCCTGGCAAAGAACTAATATACTAACTGCGTTTTGCCTTTTTCATCCACCCTTTTCAGAATGGGATGGTAACAAAAGATTTGACAAGACTAAAAACACTTCTCACAGAAACAGAGGTAAGACTATTTCAGTGGATCTCTTTGGAAAGAGTTTAACTCAATCTGGCTATAGTAAGTGTTCTGTATTAAAGTTGGAAAATCTTCGGGCATCAGCCAAGAAAGCAAGGCTGTTCAGGTGGGGTAGTGGAGCTTCCTGGCCTTCTTTTCTAACCCATCTTGGTCCCATTCCAGGAATCTTGCTTCTTCTCACGTCTCCCCTGCACCCCAGGTCTTCTGTTCTGTTCCTGATTCTTATTAGCAGTCTCTGGCCAACAGGTGGAAAGCTGATTGGGAGATTTTAGTGTTTAACTACATCTGGCTGTTAGAAAATACTGTCATTTGGGGCGCCTGGGTGGCGCAGTCGTTAAGCGTCTGCCTTCGGCTCAGGGCGTGATCCCAGAGTTCTGGGATCAAGCCCCACATCAGGCTCCTCCGCTATGAGCCTGCTTCTTCCTCTCCCACTCCCCCTGCTTGTGTTCCCTCTCTCACTGGCTGTCTCTCTCTGTCAAATAAATAAATAAAATCTTTAAAAAAAAAAGAAAAAAGAAAATACTGTCATTAAAAATGAGATACCCCTCAAGCCTTCTTTTTAAAGCAACTGAAAGAGGTCTGTGATTCAAGTACTGTTTTTAAGGAATGGAGTTTAGGAGATGGAAATAATGTGTATCAGCGTAACTGGTTACTAGAAACACGCTCTGGCGCAGCACTTGAAGGGCACATGGAAGGCCAGGGGACAGCAGTGGCATGGAACAGGCCCGTAGCTTTGTAAGTTTCAAATTTCTGTTCCTCATACAGGCATATAAATGTATTTTTATTTAGATGTCTCATTTTAAAAACAGCCATTTTTGTCAGCTTTTACAAACGGAAGCCATGTAAAGTGATTGTTGTGTTTATTTCTTTTCTTTTTTCTTTTTTTTTTTGAAAGAGAGTGCAATGGCAGTCGGATGAGGGGCAGAGAGGGAGAGAGAGAGAATCTTTTTTTTTTTTTTTAAGATTTATTTATTTATTTGAGGGGGCTGGTACATGGATATGTATGAGGGAGGGGAAGGGCAGAGGGAGAGAATCTTCAAGTAGCCTTCCCTCTGAGTGCAGAGCTCGACACGGGGCTTGATCTCACAACTCTGAGATCATGACCTGAGCCAAAACCAAGAGTCGGATGTTTAACCCGCTGAGCCACCCAGGCGCCTCTGATTAGCTTATTTATTAAGAAAATTGGCACCTACTATGTGCTACTATGGCACCTACAAGATACCCACAGTCTGGGAGGTTAAAGTCTTGGGGAAGAGGCAGATAGCAAACAAACAAATTAGTTAGACAACTATAGGTATAATTCACATTGAGGAAAGTGGTATGAGGGGAAAAGGTAAGCTTTCTGTGATGGAAGAAATAACTGGATTGGGTGGTCAGAGGCTGAGATAGCTAAGCAGAGAACTAGGGTTAAGAAGGTGCCAGTTCCCAGGTGAGTGAGATGGAGGGTGCTCCACATGGGTGGAGAGAAAGAGCAGAGGCCCAGGCGTAAACTGTGACCTCCCGTGGATTACTTTCCCGTTCTAAATCTAGTAACATGTCACACATACTGGCAAACATGAAGCAAAGAGGATAGTCATTGTGAATTGCGTGAGCTGGATAAAGATACTATTTGTTTTGCTGCAATTATATAGGCTTTACAAAAAATGTTTTCTTTGTCTTACTGTGAATTAACCGAATATCAGTAAGTTCTAGTTAACTTCAGAGCCATTTCCTTTCTTGTATATATGTAGTCTTTTTAATTTCTAAGGATTAAAGGAAGACAATTATAAATGTTTTAGACTTTTAATATGGAATGTAAAATAAGATGACCTTTCATTTTATTAAAATTTTTGGCTTGCTTCTTTTTTATTGCCTTAATTTAATTATCAGCTTTACATCTGATAATCACACACAGATGTATATATTATGTATTTATATATACGAATTTTTTTTTTTTTAAAGATTTTATTCATTTATTTGACAGAGATAGAGACAGCCAGCGAGAGAGGGAACACAAGCAGGGGGAGTGGGAGAGGAAGAAGCAGGCTCATAGCGGAGGAGCCTGATGTGGGGCTCGATCCCATAACGCCGGGATCACGCCCTGAGCCGAAGGCAGACGCTTAACCGCTGTGCCACCCAGGCACCCCACGAATTTTTATTTTTAATATTTATAATGCTGTCACACGTAAGGCTACAAGTATCACTTGACTCCTATCTTGTGACTGTACTTTTAGGAGAAGTGACTTAAGTTTCGTTCATAATTAACTTTTCTCTGTAACCAAAGTAGTATTTTTTTTAGCTAGTGAACTGATATTATTAAAAAAAAATCCGTCTAGAAAAAGCTAATAAACAATGATACCCTTATTTATTATTGCACATGACGTATTAAGAAATAGAAACAATTTGTTTTAAAGATTAACAGAGCTGGTCTTTAAGTGGTAGTGGATAAGATAAAGACATGGAACTCAAGGCTGATTAATAGAAACAAAACTAGAATATAAAGATTTAAAATATCATATTAATAGATTTGATTGTAAATTTATAGACATTTTAGCAGTATGAAATTTGGCTGCTTTTCCTGAAGGTGTCAGTACAAAGTAAAGATGGATCATAAACTAATTGATATTGCCCTTCTGTCTTAGGGTCTGACCATATAAAAAGGTACTTAAAAAAAAAAACACCCAAAACACAATACCTTAGAACTTAAAAGCAGTGGTGGCCAAATCCTAAGCCCAGGCTGAGCTTCTCATTTTTACGAGGCCTTCTGGTGCGGATGTGCTGTTCTCCGGACCCTGCCGGCCTGAGAGCTGCAGCGTCAGCACGGGCGTGCCCGCTCGTTTGTACATCGTTGCAGATGCTTACTCGTGAAACACATGATGTATTTTTCCCTTCTAACAATTAGAAATGCTTTCAGCTTTATTATAGGACTGAAACATTATATTCCCATTTTTTCTTGCGTATCTGTAAATTTATTTTGGTGAACTTCTTAAAGATTTTTTTTTTTAAAGTTTATTTAAGTAATCTCTACACCTAACGTGGGGCTCAAACTCATGACGAGATCCAGAGCCGCATGTTCCATCGACTGAGCCAGGTGCCCCTATTTTGGTAAATTTTTTAGAGGAGGTACTTTAAATTCACACATGAAGTGAGCTTTTAGCTATTACGTTTATAAATTTTGAAGATGAAATATATTTTTTTAAAGATTTATTTATTAGCGTGTGGAGGAGGGGGGCAGGAGCAGAGGAGAGGGAGAGAAAAACTTAAGCAGACTCTGTGCTGAGCGTGGAGTCTGATGTGGGGCTCAGTCTCATGACCCTGAGATCATGACCTGAGCCGAAACCAAGAGTTGAACGCTTAACTGACTGCGCCACCCAGGTGCCCCTGAGATCATACTAGTGTGGGACTATGGCACTTAGATCGTGCTTGTAGAATTTAAAGAGATTTTTTAAATCTATCTTTTTTGTCAGCGTAGAATCCTTGTAATGTAAACAGTTAACTCTTGATTTAGCATATATATTCTTATATTCAGTCCTCATTTTACAGAAAGAATGGGTTGTCTTTAAAAATTTTTAGTAAATAGTTTGAGAATCAGAAGGCATCTTCCTATAGAAACAGTATTATAGTGATTTAGTTCCAACTGAACCTGAAAAGTCCAATTTAATTAATGACATATAAATTATAGTGATATTATTGTTTTAGTTATATCCAGTTAGCATTTAGACATTCTTTCTGCAGTGCAAGACATTCCAGATTTCATGCTGGGATACCATTTTCTCTGATTCAGTTCAACATTTACTGAGTTCCTGTGCTGTTCAAGGTTCTCTGGATTTTGGCAAGCTGAGATATCTGTGAAAAACAATCTGGTGGGCTGGTCAGAGATGCGTAAAGCTAATGTACGCATGGGGCAGGCTGCCTGTGGTCAGTAAGTGCTGTAGTGGAAGTACAAGCAGAGAGAGGAGAGATTAACAGTCTGTGGGGAGACCAGGAAGGCGGGAGATTGAAGGATGGGGGTGCTAGGTAAAGACCCAGAGGTGACTTGGTACACAGTAACATTACTGGTCATTTGGTTCAGGGGCAGATGAGGCCTTGCCCAGGGTAGTGGCAGTGGGAGTAAAGAGTATGAGACAGATATGAGGGACATTTTAGACCTTTTTGGGCAAGATTTGGAGAATACTCAGAGCGGGACAGAAGAGGGAGGGTTCAAGATGGCTTTCAGAATTTTGGTCTTGCTCTCTTTGGGAGCATGAACCCATTAACTTGAGATAAGGAGCAACTGAAGGAGGATGAGATTTGGGACAAAGATGATGAATTTAATTTTGGACATATTTGTTTGAAGTGCTTGGTTGATTATCTGTCCATCCACCCATCCCATCCTGGATGCATTTACTGGGCACCCATTATGTGCCTGTTCCTCTGTGAGCTGTGGGAATGTAGAAAAGCAGTCAGGCTGTTGGCAGTGGATCCGTACATGGCTGACAGTGATCTGGCACGTAAAATGCTATCAGTAGTTAAGAAAAAAAAGAAAAAGTGCTATGGCTGGCGCTCAGTTGAAATGGGTTGTGTAGAGTTTAGAATAAAATTAGAGCCAAAAGAGCAGATTTATGTGCACCAAGGGAGTTGAGTCAAGAAAACCAGGAAGTCAGAGTGAGTGGGTCCTCAGCTCCATCATGGGAGAAGGGCTCATCCCAGAGTGAGGGGGACCTGGCAGGATGTGCTCCAGGCCCCACAGTGGTGGCATTGCACTCAATGCAGTAGAAAAGGCAGTTCTCTAGCTGGTCATTTTCTAGGTGTTAGGAAGAGGAGAGTGAAATGAATAAATGGATGGAGGCGCTACTCCATGGACTTTTTCGTTTGCTACCAGGTAATTTTTATATAGGGAATCTCTATCAGTTTCCTTAATGAGGGCCACATAGTTACCTCTTTTCTTTATTTGAACCAAGTTTAACATAGAGCAGAGATGGATGCAAAAAATACTGTTTGCAGTATTAATGTTTATTAAAATGTCTAAGTATTCAAACTCAACGCTTTAAAAAAATGTTGAAAATGTCCGAGTATAATTCAGCATCAACTGGTTATTTCTTATTATAAAAACATTTTCATTTAAAAAATTTCAGACAGCAACTAGTAACGTCCTCTCTGGATATCACGTGGAAGACTTGGAAGGGGGTAAGTACCAAATTCTTTGTTACTTCTGGTAGCTGTAACTGTAGGCATCGCTTTGTTATTGATTATTGGGAGGACATATACTGAGTTACAGTACATGTAAGTGGAGGTATAGGAGAAAATACACAAATTTAATTTTAAGAAGTAGGTGTGGACAAAAGCATTTTTTTTCACTGGCCTCTTTTTGTAGGATAATGGAGTCATGGAGGTAGGAAGTATCATTTTCTTGCCTCCATGTAGCTCTGAGTGTAAACCTCATTGTTAGCAATGTCAGGTTGCCACATTCTACATTGTAGAGGGGAGTCTTTCTCTTTATCTGTCCCAGGCTAGTCCGGTTACTCCTTTTTGGAAGTCCTGATCTGTAAGCTAAGTTGTTCCTGCCTCAATTAAAATCCATGACCTCCTCTTGTCAGAGGAAAGGGAAGAGGGACCAATATTGATTGAGTGCTTGCTGGATACTGTGTACCGTGGTAGCGGCTTTCACAAACACATGTGTTGTCTTCTCCGTCTTTTTGATAGATGATGAAGCTGATGCTTACTAAGGTTCAGTAGCTTTTCCAGTTACACAGCTGGAAAGGGATGAGACACGGCTTTAACCTCAACCTGGCTGAATATCTTTTTTTTGCAGGGGAGGGAGGTGGTAGCACATGATTTGTGAGGAGATAGAGAATGGCTGTGAGGTTCTTGCAAACGTGGTGCTGCTCAGCCTCTGTTGTTCTAGCCTTTTCTTTCTTAAGCCTTGTTTTCCTTGGTTTATTTGGAACCTTTTACCTAAATGAATCAAAGCTCATTGTATTCAGAAATGAACAAATGTTACTTTTTAGCTCCCACCTCAGAATGCAACTTTTTGAACTTTATTTCAATTGTAAAAAAGGATTACTTGATACAGTGACATGTGCCAGACAATCCTAAGGAACATGGTTGATAATGTGGAACTTTTCACTCAATATACAGTATTGAATTTGTTCTATAAAATTTCCTTCCAGGATATGATAATTTTCGCATTCCTGAAATAATTCCTAATAGAGATACATCTTATACTTAAGAAATGACAAGCATGCCAACATTCCCCCTTTAGTTGTTAGGGAAGAGACTGCATTGGAAATACGTCCACCAGTTGCTAGGATAGAGTCAGGGTCATTGACCTGACTTAGCTGCTGGGTAACTACTTCAGTGATGTCGAAGTTTCCTGTGTTTAATTGAATTTAACTCCTTTGGTAGATTCCTTTTTTGATAGAGGCAAGTATGTCATGTCCTTTTTACATCATCTAGGATGATGTGTGTGGAGGGTTTATAGTATTTCTTACACATTAAAATATCAGAATTATTAGCAAGCCTCAAATGATAAGACTATATCCTGATTACTCTCTAGGATCTTGTAATGGTTGGCATTTCCGCCCACCACCTAGGGGAATCACAAGCAGCGAGGAATATACTTTGTGTAAAAGGTAAAGTGAATTTTTTTTTTAAACCACTGACATGTCTTTATTCAACGGATAGATAATTTTCCTTCACTTTCGAAAAGTAGTAATTCCAATTTAAAGAAGATAATATATGAAGGAAGACGTATAATGATGGAGTAAAATGGTTTATTTTCGACTTGAAACAGAAGCCATAATTCATGGTCATTATCATTAAATAATAAAAGTCAAGGCCATATCAGTGAGCCTTCTTTTAATTACAAACAACAGTGATCTAAATTGGGA
Source organism: Ursus maritimus (assembly GCF_017311325.1). Taxonomy (NCBI): domain Eukaryota; kingdom Metazoa; phylum Chordata; class Mammalia; order Carnivora; family Ursidae; genus Ursus; species Ursus maritimus. The sequence goes on along the minus strand of NW_024424897.1, from coordinate 13,394,142 downwards.
TTGCCAAGACTTTGTGTAGAAGTCTTTTATAATACCAGTTGGATTATTATGACTGAATTTAATTCTGGTCTCTTATTTATGTGAAATGTACCTCTGACTTATGGTGATTTAATTGAGATTATATAAACTGATGTAGAGCATAAAATAGATGAAGAAATGTTAAACTATTTTAATAACTTTTCTAAAAAAAGAAAATCTGTTACCTTCATGTTATCTTTATATATAATTTATGAGCAATTTCTATTTGAAGGGCTAACCTTTCAAAATTAAGTCGTTATTAAGCTGGAAAGAATTATTAAAGTCACATTTTGAAAGGTGAACTCCAGTTCTTTTTATAAGAACTAGTGACTAGAGGGATTTTAGGTATAAAGTCTCATTACTATAGATTGTTTTTGGTAATGAAAGAAATTGGATATGGAGTTTTGGTGATTGAATGGTCAAGATCAGATGTGATTTTATAGTAGAAATAAAGAAACTAAGTAGTAAGATTCGAAAATCCTGGTGGCATCATGTTGGAGTAGAGACAGAACACAGTCCTATGCGGAGGAGATGTGAGAAGATTTACAGGCCAGAGAAGATACCAAACCTTTAGTATTTAAAGAAATAATTTAAAGCAATAGAAAGACAAAGAAATATTTGGCTCATTAAGACATACTTAAGAGAAACAAATGCATGATTTTTTAAATGTGTCTTACAAAGCATAAGAGAACTTAATAAGTAGTATAATTTAAGTTCGAGCACTTTGTATCATTAAGAAAAGCTTTAAATACAGTCATCTTTTCAAATAGGGTGAGCCACGTGGTAATTCACGTTGTGCTGTGGTTCGTTTTATATTTCTCACTGTCCATGTTTTTTCAGTTGAGAAATTATCCATATTATAACACCTCTCATCTCTATTTTGCTACTTATAAATTTTCATTTTTTCTCTCAGAAGATCTTCTATTAATTTTTTGATGTTTCAGTTGTTTAAAAACTGGCTAGACCCATAATTTTGTAGGATGTTTAAAACTTAAAAAAATTAATAGTTTTGCATTTTTATCTGTTTTGACCACTAATTTGTTAAGTTGAATTTTCTGAGTCATAAACACTGAGAAACCATTAACTCTGTCCTTTAAAATGAACATTTAGGAATTTACCATTGAAGATTTTAATCTGACTATTGAATTAATTGTGATTCTAATATAAAACTTTATTCTTAATTTATTTGAAACTTGAAGCAAATGAATATAGTCCAGTATTTTCAGTGAAATATAGGTAATAGTAATATAGAGAAGAGTTGAAGACATTACATTGGAAGGTGAAAAGTAGAAGCCTTAAGGTGATAATTTAATGATATAGTAACATTTTTCTTCAGAATGAAATTCCTAGTGTGTGGAGAATTGTCTTTAGGTCGTACCATTTTGAGAAGTAGGGCACACCTGTGTTTGATGCACCGATCCACTTGATGTCAGTGTTGCTTTAGGAAAATTCTGCTCTAAGAAGAATTGTCTAAATAGAGTTGTTACATCCTGAAGGAGGCTACCTTTTCAATGTCGGTTTTGTGGGTGAGGGGTGGTTATGATTGATTATGCTTTGCTTTATCATTCCCTTATTCCAAAAAAGAAGTCACTGAGTACGAAAAGTTGCTGTAGTGATTAACTGTTACAAATGTTCTGGAAACCTCTTCCTCCTCTTCTGTGCAAGTCAGTGTGATAAATATGGCCTTTCAGGAGGTGAAGTTTTGTTTTTGTTATTGAAGAGTCGGAGGGCAAATGCTGGAAGTTTATCTTTTAAATGGTCCAACAAAGTATATGATAAAACAGTCTTTCCTATTCTACTTAGATTTTTAGAGCAAGGAATCTGTAGGTATGGTGCGCAGTGTACTTCAGCACATTCCCAGGAAGAACTAGCAGAATGGCAGAAAAGATATGCTTCACGCTTGATAAAATTGAAACAGCAAAATGAGAATAAACAGCTCTCAGGCAGTTACATGGAAACCTTGATAGAAAAGTGGATGAATTCATTATCTCCTGAGAAAGTGGTGAGGAAAATAAACTGCATTTTTTTTTGTTTGTTTGTTTTAAACGATGACCTTGTTTGAGTCTTGACTTTATTTTGTGCTATTTTGGTTTATTTCCTTATCCTCTATATGAAGAACTTGATTCTTGATAAAGTGTTTTTGTAGCAAAAGTAGACCCTTTTGCTAAAATAAAGAGCAGAACTAAGACATTTGTTTGAAGATTTGCAGGTATTACATTAATCTTCATTCAGAGAGTGTTTACTGCCATTTTGTTGTTGTTAATTTTCTTATGTCTTGTCTAAGCTTTATTATATTTTGTTCTTATAAAATTAATGTATAAAAAGTATCTTGCTTTGTAAACAGTTCCATCAGCATCTTTACCGTTGATATTTATTTACCATGCCAGAAGTTTTTGTTTGTGCTTTTGGGAGTAAAAATACAATGTTAATTGCTCTCTATTTTCAGCTTAGTGAATGTATAGAAGGAGTAAAAGTAGAGCATAATCCTGATCTGTCGGTTACTGTCAACACCAAAAAATCTCACCAGACATGGACCTTTGCTCTTACTTGTAAGGTATGAATTTTGTGCTAATTAAAGAATGTAATTTTTTTTTCGATTTTCTTAAGGCTTCTTTTGACCTTTAAATCTCTGTGTTAGAGCACTGCAAATGTTTTAATCTAAGTACCTCTAAAGTAGGTTCTATATTGTGCTACAGTGTATTTCTGTATTTTGTTCATTAAAGGTATAATATTTTTAGATTTTGAGATAGAAAGTCTTTGTAGATATTTAGATGTTTGTTAATTTATTAATTTGATAAAGAGGTCTTTGATATATTGTCTTCCGAAGTTGGAACATAGGATGGGGTTCATGGCTTATAATTAACTATTTAAAAATTGAATTGTTTAATCTGGCAGTTCTAAGATACTTAAACAAGTAACAGCTTTATTTTTATATTTGATTTGTTGAAATCACAGATTCTGTAATAATGGGTTTTTAATATGAGACATTTTCTGCAGTGCTTCCCATCTTGAATATAATATTCAAAGTTTAAGAATGAAGCAGAGTCAAACTTTTCTGTGAATACGTGCAGTGGAAAAGTTTTGTGTACTTTTTGGTGGCATTTCTTCCACTGTACCATCTGCATCTTGGGATGAAAAATCTGGGAACATTTAGCTTCGGCCTTGAACCCAGTCCAGTGCCTTCAGAGGTAACTGCCCTCCTATGAAGACTTCCTACTCGAAGCTAGATAAAACTTTTTTTAGGCCAAAGGTATGGAAATTTGGAGGTCAGTGATCTAACAGGGTGATAGAGCTTTTGCCACAAAGAAAGATGAGCATATCCTAGAAAAAGAAGGGAGGCTAGAAATGTAGTATAAATATATCATTTTTTAAAATTTCAGCTTTGCTGAGTTACAAATGACATCATAAATATATAATTTTAACAGCTGATTTTTTTTTAACCATTCTCATTTTTTCTTAAATGGCTTATGAGCACAATTTGTGTTTTTAACATAGTCTCTTAGAAGCATGGGAAAGTAAAAGTCCCTTATGGGAATATTTTCATTGAAGAGCCCAATTACAATTGGATTTTTCACCCCCTTGTACTCAATGAATTATTTTAACTTCCTTGTAGCCTGCAAGAATGCTGTATCGTGTAGCATTGCTTTATGATGCTCATCGTCCTCATTTTAGTATCATTGCAATATCTGCCGGAGATAGTACTACCCAGGTATCACAAGAAGTCCCAGAAAACTGTCAAGAATGGATAGGAGGAAAGATGGCCCAAAATGGATTAGATCATTACGTGTATAAAGTCGGGATAGCATTTAACACAGAAATATTTGGAACTTTTCGCCAAACCATAGTTTTCGACTTTGGATTGGAACCAGTACTCATGCAAAGAGTAATGATTGATGCAGCTTCTACAGAAGGTAATATTTAGACTTTTTTCCCCTGATACGATGTATTAAAAGGCACTATAATGGAAGCATTAAAAGATATGTATTGGCCCCTAAATATTCCATGGATAGAGAGGGAATAATAAGGAAAAAAATCCCAAAGCCATCGACTCATTTACTGTGTAATGGGATTAGAATGGTTCACATTATGCCCTGTTCTCTTTATATCGTCATCAGGCAGACTTGCTTTGAGCCTCCTCAAACTTGTCTGAGTAGATGATCAGGTCTGTTTTGGTCTACTAGCTTTGTTTTTAAAGGAAGGTGATTTTAGCACAGTAAAACCTTTCAGTATTAATTTGGGTAGACTGTTATTTCAGTGGTAATCGTGAGTACACCTCCAATGTCTATTTCCATGTCTGACTGAGTCTCCAGTTAATTTTGCTGACATTAGTACGTTCTCTTTGAATGAAAAGCCCTGAATATAAGATTTCGTAAGTTGGTTTTGTACATTCACTAGTGAAGGAGACCATGGTGCCTTTACTAGGATGTGCTCTGTGTTCCTGGGAAGAGGTCCCTGCTTTTACCGTGTAAGCACCTGCAGAAGATGATAATTACTTTGTTCCTTGTTACATTACTGCCTGTTCCTCAGTTTTATGCCAATATCCAGCAGGACAAGGGAAGGGCACATTTCCCTGTTCTTTGGCTCTTGGTTGGATTATAGGTGCTTTATTCTTTTTAAAGAACACTAAATATTTATTTAACAAACACTCATGTGAACTTGCTATTGGATTGATTATAACCATGTTGTGGAGGATTTTTCACTAGGTACCACTGTGTCCCATTTATGAGAACCTAGAAGTTTTATTCATGAGCAAATGTGAGGATTTTATTTTTTGGACACAATGAACAGGCGGAACTGGTTCTGTCCCCTTTACCTCAGCTGCTGGTAAAGTTAAAGCAACATTTGGGCCCAGATTGAACAATTAGGCCTTACCTTCTAGTATGTGTGCTACTATTACCCACACTTATTGAAACCTCACTTAAACCTTATTTCTTACTTTGATACCTTATCCCTGTTTTTATTCTGTTGTATTCTGTTTTTTCATATTCTCAGTACTCTTTGGAATCAGAATATGTTAATTCCTATAGCCAAATAGATATAGTTGACAAAATAAGAATATTTAATTTATATTTGTTAGTATAGGAGTTCTTTGGCAATTTTTTTCTGCAAAGAGCCAGATAGTCTTTTAGATGTTGCCTGGCAGATGGTATCTGTTGCAGTTATTCTGCTCTGCACTGTAATGATAAAGCACCTATAGAAAATATGTAAGCAAATGGGCGTGACAGTGTTCCAATAAAACTTTATTTTCAAAACGACGGTGGGCTGGAGTTACCTTGCATGCTGTGGTTTGCCTCCCCCTGTATTAATAAGTCACTTTTAGAGACTAAACTTGAGAACTACTAGGAAGCACCGTTTTTATTTTTATTTATTTATTTATTTGTTTATTTATTTTTTTTAAGATTTTATTTATTTACTTGACAGGAAGCACCGTTTTTAAATCACGGAGAGAGACCAACACGTATTCCCGCTTTTCCCGTGTAATTCTCATAGGATGTTCTTGGCTTACATGTGGGTTATATGATAAAAGTTCGCTTTTAGATTGGTGATTTGAAACTCATGATTCATTTTCTCATAGAAGTTTGTGTTGTTAACAATCTGTATCTTGTTAATGAAAACCTATTTAGTTAATAATAGAAAATGTTACATGTCTGCATTAAAAATTAAGAGAAAATGATACTGCTAAGACAGATGAGGGGAGGATGTGATAATGAGGATTTCAGGGCACCCCCATGGGCTTCAGAGATTAAGGGTATTTTGCCTTAGGTATGTGGTACTTTTCTAGTTGGAGAAAAAGAGCATTGAACAGACTCCAGAGTCAAATAGAATTGGATTTGAATCTTGATTTTCTCGTTACCTGTGGGACGCTGGGCAGGGTACTTGACATTCCTGAACTTCATGTGGAAATTTCTGTAAAGTGGGGCTACAGCTATCTATCTTAGAGGATCATTGTGAGACCGAAGATAAGCTTTGTGTGGTATCTGGCACACGTTAGGCATTCAGTAAATGGTAGCTGTTGGTTTTATCATGAGCCATGATTAGGATAATTCCTGGCTTCAGATAGAATGAAGAAAGTAGGAAGAGAGGAGAATTTTTTAGAAAAGGGAGGCCTGGGACTAGGGTGCATGCAGAGGAGAGGGGCTGAGAAGCCTAAGGACCCAAGCCATTAAAACCATGGCACCTGTGGATCTTGGGAAGAGAAGGCAAGAGAAGTTGGTGGAAGAGAAGTTGTCCAAGATGACCCACGTTTTGAGTGTGGTGACTGGAAAATAGAGTTACATTTCTTAGGTTTCTAATATATCAGCTTGAAAATATGATGAATTTGGGGCGCCTGGGTGGCTCAGTCGGTTAAGCATCTGCCTTCTGCATGGGTCATGATCCTGGGGACCTGGGATTGAGTCCTGCATCGGGCTCTCTGCTCAGCTGGGAGTGTGCTTCTGTCCCTCTCTCTGCCCCTCTCCCTACCTCCCTGCTTGTGCTCTCTGCTCTCTCTCGTGCGCTCTCTCAAATAAATAAAATATTAAAAAAAAAGAAAATATAATGAATTTTATATTTCATTCAATTTGGTGGAAGGTATTAATATAGTCAAGGATATCCTCCCATTTGGAACTGATACGATGCCTTACACCCTTTTTGTGATACTTTATATCCTTTTTTACTGACCACTTTGCAGTTTGTTATCTTTGCTTATTTTTCTTCAAACAAGGTTTTACTTCTAAGTAGTTACGTCGTAGAAAATAATTGAAAAAAAATTAAGCATTTTCTTTTTTTTTTAATAGATTTTATTTATTTATTTGACAGAGAGAGACAGCCAGTGAGAGAGGGAACACAGGCAGGGGGAGTGGGAGAGGAAGAAGCAGGCTCCTAGTGGAGGAGCCTGATGTGGGGCTCGATCCCAGAACGCCGGGATCACGCCCTGAGCCGAAGGCAGACGCTTAACGACTGCGCCACCCAGGCGCCCCCAAATTAAGCATTTTCTTTTCTTTTCTTTTCTTTTCTTTTTTTTTTTTTTTAAAGATTTTATTTATTTATTTGACAGAGATAGAGACAGCCAGCGAGAGAGGGAACACAAGCAGGGGGAGTGGGAGAGGAAGAAGCAGGCTCATAGCGGAGGAGCCTGATGTGGGGCTCGATCCCATAACGCCGGGATCACGCCCTGAGCCAAAGACAGACGCTTAACCGCTGTGCCACCCAGGCGCCCCAAGCGTTTTCTTGAATGAATTTGAAAACAAAACAGTTTCACGTAGTGAAATTTGTTTTTCAAGGCCAGGAAAAATAAGTATTACAATAGAGCAATATATAGAGTGTATAAAATGTATTTTTTGATAAGATATTTTGAATAATTATAAACAGAAAAACTTAAATTTAGGTTAGGCAAGCTAGGTTACATTTGGCTGACTGTTTTTGGCCATTACTGACATTAGCTGACCTGTTGTGGTAATTTGTAGTTTTTTGGTATTTTCCCTACTCTTTTTTTTTTTTTTAACATTTATTTATTTTAGCTAGAGAGAGTGCAATCTAGAGCACAAGCATGAGTGGGGGAGGGGTGGAGGGAGAGGGAATCTCAAGCTGACTCCCTGCAAAGGTGGAGCCCAGTGGGGGCTCCATCTCACAACCCTGAGATCAGGATCTGAGCCAAAACCCAAGAGTTGGATGCTTAACCGACTGAGCCACCCAGGCGCCCCATTTTTTAAAATATTATTTTCATGGTAATCTATTTCTTTACTTTTAAGTAGGTTCCACACCCACTGTGGGTGGGGCTTGAACTCACAATCCTGAGATTAATATCACACGCTCTAGTGACTGAGCCAGCCAGGCACCCCTATTTTCATGCTATCTAAAGCATTCAAACCTTTCTATTTGCAGGCCATGAGTGAATTTTTTTTCTTCTAGTTGTAAATGGCAATTCTGCGGACTGTTCAGGCAATAGATATAACTTTAACTTGGCTTTTTTCAGTGCTTTTCCCTTGTTGGTGAGATTTAGGTTCAGCAAGAGACACTGTATGCACTGAAAAAATTGTTTTGGATTAAAGATGTGCCTCTCAAAAATGTGTGGCAAAATACCATTTACAAAAGAAGAAAGTGGGTTGTCCCCTTGCTTAGAAAACAAACTGCATTATACAACTTTATCCCACAACTTTGAGTAATGGAACATTTTTGCTTGGCAAACTGATTTGGAATTATGCTTTGAATATCTGGAAGTGACGTGTTGAAAATTAATTATGATATTTAAATTTGAAAACTTGATAGTACACATTTCTTACTTTGAATCTAGCAGTGTATGTTAACATTTACATTAAAATGTAGTATGACTTAAAAATTATCTCCAAATAGGGCGCCTGGGTGGCACAGCGGTTAAGCGTCTGCCTTCGGCTCAGGGCGTGATCCCGGCGTTCTGGGTTCGAGCCCCACATCAAGCTTCTCTGCTATGAGCCTGCTTCTTCCTCTCCCACTCCCCTGCTTGTGTTGCCTCTCTCACTGTCTGTCTCTATCTCTGTTAAATAAATAAAATCTTTAAAAAAAAAATTATCTCCAAATGCCAAAGTTGTTGGTAAATTAAGGGCCGGTTATATATAAATGTATCTATACCAATATCGATATAGATACTGATAGTATGAAAAGTCATAGAAAAATGATTTAAAAAATATTTGTCAATAGAAGATAAATATTGTTGAGTAGAAGCATGTAAAAAGTAATGAGGTACTCTGATGCTGTTATTTTGCTGTTTTAACTTTTTGTTGGTTTCTTTAAGAGATGAAAAATGGGGACAGACAATATGGGTAAGCTAAGAGATGCTAATCTTGTTTCTGTGTAGCAATTTTTGGGAAAGGAATGATATTGAAATGGAGAGCTGAAATGATGGTTTGGGAGTGCTTTCAGATTTGTAATTTTATTGTTACTTTGGGCAGTCTAGACTTGTAAAGGCAGAACCATAATGTTTCCTAAGGAAGAGTGTTTGCCTTTGATTTTGGAGTTGAGACTCTCATTCTCTTTAAGTCCTAGATGAGAAGAGCTGTTTTGAATATATTCTGTATTTAGCATGCATTTATTTATTGCATGGTTCTTCTACGTCCACCCTTATGCTAGACGCATAGAACACTCGAATTTTTTTTTCTCCTTACTTTTTCTTATCTACTCTCTAGGTTCTGTTAAGGATAATTTTCAAGTCTGCTATATTATATTCTTCAGGATAAAACAAACCAACCCTTTGGCTGCTTCGTTAGAATAGTAACTATGTGGCTGAACAAGGAGGGCATTGCTGTTCTCAGTCAGCAGGCCCAGGGAAGTTGGGAAGCATATCTTGTGTCCACTGGTCATTCCAACCCTGAATTCTCTTTGTGGCAATAGCAGCTCTTCCTTTATGTTATCTTCAAAAAATTAGGTATATGCTAATTAACTTTTTCTTGTGAATTTCTCTTAAAATATATTTATAGCTTCTGCCTACCACATCTCAGGGTAATAGATCCTACAGGTTTATCATTCCTGTCAGATTTGCTTTGCGATTTAGTATTGTAGGAGTTGGTTACTAAGTCAGTGTTAAGTTCTCCCTATATGGTTTTTTTGAGTGTTGATCCTTAACCTGTTCACTTTTCATCTGGGCAGAGTGATTTTCATTTTAGCCTAATCTAGGTTGAAGAAAAGTGCTTGCCAAGGATGAACTGGCTCAGCTGCCCCGAGTAGCACGTATGTGTGGTTTAGACGTTAGCAGCTGCTACCACGTGCTGGAGGTGCGACTGAAATGAGGCCTGTAGTAGTCATGTTCCCCATGGGGAACCTCCTCTCCCTCCTCTATTTGAAAAGGGACTCGTAAGGGGCGCCTGGGTGGTTTAGTCAGTTGAGCATCCAGCTCTTGATTTCGGCTCAGGTCAGGATCTCAGGATTGTGTGATTGAGCCCCGCGTTGGGCTCTGCACTCAGCTGGGAAGTCTGCTTGAGTTTCTTGTTCTCCCTCAGCTCCTTCCCCTATTCTCTCTCTCTTTTCTTTTCCCTTTCTCTCTCTCTCTCTAAAATAAATAAATCTGCAAGAAAAAAACTTTTGAACAGGGCCTCTTAAGACCTAACAACCTTTGAGGACTGTAAGTTACGTGTTTGAATAGGCTTAGTAAGCCGCTGCTTATAAATGAGAGGATTGGAGGCAGAAGCTTATCTCAAGTTCACATGAAGTAGGGAAAAAGAAGTAGCTTTGGCAAAATATGTCCTTAGTAGTCACTGGCCACAATTCCTTTTTGATGTCCGAGTTAATGACTGAGATAGTAATTTGCAGACTTTTTTGATGTTGGCACATAGGGATGTTTTTCAAGATTCTTTTTACTGTTCCCTGAACTCTCCCCTCTCCTGTAGTATGTTTATAGTCATTTAAAAAATAAACAGAATAAAATTTAACATTGTTTGGAAATTGTTTTGAAGTCGTCGTGCTGCCTGCTGAAGACACTAATTTTAATAATTTCATAAAATAGGGGTTGGAATCATGGCACTGTCTAGATAAGATGAGAAAAACAAAAACTGTTTCTCATGCCACTTTTCCTGGAAAGCCTGAATACTTGTAGTCCAGAGTAGAATGACTGTCTGTATAAATTGCTTTGCATATTAAATAGGTAATACAAAAATCTTATTAAAAGGAAAGCTCTATTGTTTTAGGTTTCTTGTTAATCCTAGTTACTTGAATATCAGTTAGAAATAATTAATGACTTTTTAAAGAATGTGAACATAATATTGATCTAGGCATAGTCTGATTCAATTTCTTATTTAAAATAAAATTATGAAATATAATTGCCCTAACTCCAAATAATAGACATCCCTTTATTACATACGACAGTGACTCTTTGATAGTATGTAGAGTTTAGTTTTTATTTTTACAGAGCTGGTTATTTGGTTTGTCACTGTACTGTTACTGTTTCTCTTGATTTCTGAATTAAGGAAAATTTTTATGTACATCTTTATTATTTTGATAATGAGTATCATTTGATTTTTAGTGGTGGTATACTCTCTTCTAGGAATATTGGCATTTGTGTTATTTAAATATTTTTTGTAGTTACGATTTAAGGAATGAAAGGGCAGGGCCCAATTTTAGGATGATTTAGGAAGAAAATGTGATTAGTTTACTTTATGAGACGTCTTTTGAAGCTATTGTAAAAACAGACCATCCTTGCTTCATCCAGAGTATTCTAAGAATGCAGGCCATCCTTATGGCTTGATGATTATAGTTGTATTTATTTTACCATTTGGGAAATAATAAAACTGTTATGTAGAAATACCTTTTCAAGGAGCAAAGGCAAGAAATTAGGTCCTTTACATTTGAATCTTTAGTAAGGTATTAGGGTAAACTGTTTTCTAGTATTGAGAAATATCTTTTGGATGACTATACTTATATGTTTGTAATTTATATATAACATTTAAATGTAGGAAAATCTCTCACTAAGCAGTACATGGCAATTAGGCATTATTCTCTCATTGCAAATATAGTACAGGGTAACTTATTTTTGTGTTTTGAAGACTAGCTGATCTCTATTTAAACTTCTTAGACTTCTTCCCAAATTGTAACCTGAGTTGTGAAGCCATCTTTTCAATTACGTTACATTAAAACTGGATCTCAGTCAAGCAAGATCCCCCCCCCCTTTTGGTTAAGCTTCATATTTATAGGTATATGTATGCTCCGCCCAAAAGGAAAGTAATACGCACTGTGGAAACAGCCCACCCAGTGCTCAGAATTTATGTTACGATATATTTCACCTTGTGCTGGTCCTATGCTACATTTTTTTCCCAGAGATGTCAGAACTTGAACAGTCATTCATTTTGACATTGTGCCCTACTTACAGTATAATTTAGCTGAGGCTAAACTGGATTTTTCTGGAATGGCATTTTAATGGTACATCTTATCACATTTTAATGAAGAATTAGCAGTGTTTTTACATGAGTATTTTCTAAAAGATTTTGGTTAGTTGTAAGTTGACTTTCAGAGAGTTTCACTGTGCTTTACTACACAAGAAAAAACATAGTTTTCTGATTTTCTGTTTCTATAATGGGCAGATATTGGTAGTAGTAGGAGAAAAGTGATTATCACCTGATAGATTTTACCTATGAGGAACTTATCCTGCAGTTCAGATTTCTTTTGACTGAGAGTTAAATTCTAAATGTTAATCTGTATTTTCAATATGTTAATAACTACTTCTGTTCTATCCTGATGTTTAAAAAAAAGGTGTTTTTTGCATGGGTTCCTATTTATGTTATTTTGTTAAGCCAGACAAAAGATTTCTGATATGGGGAAGAGTCTCTGTCAAATGGGTTTTTGTACTGTTTTGTTTTTAAGAATTATTAGCTCTAGCATATGAAATGCTTCTACCAAAATGTGTAATGTATTATTTGAGAATTTTAATGTTGTATTCCTTTATAAATGTGTTTTTTGTTTCCATTTAGATCTTGAATACCTGATGCATGCAAAACAACAGCTAGTAACCACAGCTAAGCGTTGGGATTCTTCTTCTAAGACTATTATAGATTTTGAACCTAATGAAACTACTGATTTGGAGAAGAGCCTTCTTATCAGATACCAAATTCCTCTCTCTGCTGACCAGCTGTTTACCCAGTCCGTTTTAGACAAATCATTGACCAAGACCAACTATCAGTCACGGCTGCATGACCTTCTTTATATTGAGGAGATAGCCCAGTATAAAGAAGTCAGCAAGTAAGTTACTTTAGAAACACTTTGTTTTAAAAAAACTCCCCTTTCAATGGTATTTTTTATTTTTAAAATGGAGGTGTGCCTAAGTGAAGATAGGTAATATAGGTTGTTACTGAATAGCTGTTGTTCAGTGCTGTGTTCTGTTCATGTCGGCCTCCTGGGTGCATGGTATATAATTCATTTCCATAAGACTGCCACGTGCTAGGTGTGTAAACATGTGGTCCCTGCTGTATAGGAGGTTTCTGTTAATGGTAGTTAGAGTGAGTGCTCAGTAAATATTTGTTGAATAAATGCAGACAAACTGAAAGAGACCACATATTTTGGAATATAATTTTAAGAATGAAATGACTTGGGATGCCTGGGTGGCTTAGTTGGTTAAGTGTCTGACTCTTGATTTTGGCTCTGATTATGATCTCAGGGTTGTGAGATCAAGCCCTCATTGGGCTCTGTACTTGGTGTGGAGTCTGCTTGAGATCCTTTCCCTCTGCCCCTCCCCGCCTCTTGTGCGCACGCATGCTCTTTCTCTCTCTCTCTCTCAAATAAATAAGAAAAGATTAAAAAGAAGAAACGAAAGTTTGAGTGAAGGAAGATATTAATGAAATCATTGTTATATTTGGTAGTAGCATTCTACTTTTTAGATAAAATCCAGAAGCCTTAAATACTGAACCATAATTATGAGACATAAATACATTTTTATAAGTAGTTTTCCCTTTAAACATAGCCTAACCAACCTATATTTTTCCTAAGGTGCCTTATTGGTACCTTATCATTAATATTATTAATAGATACTGAACAGTCATTAAGGGATATATTCAGAAAAAGAAAAGTAAAAATTTAAACATACCTTGTGTTACTCTATTTATGGATTAAATATGATGTAGCTTTTGGAACATATCTAATTTCAAATTAAGTGCTTGTAAAATTTACAAAATTAGCTAGAATATATTTTTCATTACTCTTAAGACTTCAAATTATGGCTGTTGATGGTCTCTTACAAGACTTTTATTAACCGTGTCCATATACAGTTCTAATGAAATAGTCACTTATTAAATAACAAGGACAAGGCAACCCTCTCGGGTCCCCTCCCTCCTTGGGATCTTTGTACTATCTATCACTTTGGTATCGCTCAGTAAACTTTGAAAAAAAAAATAACAAGGACAGTGGCTTGTATCATGTATATTCACGATATTAATATGCATATATGTTATTTACATGATCATAGGTTCCTTTTTCTTAGTAAAGAAAACATTGATAAATCATAAATATTAAGATGAAATAGTTTAAAAGCCTACCAGAATCTTAAGAGACTATTTTGGAGTACCATAATAGAAATTCAGAAAAAATTATATATTAACTTACATTTGTTTAAATATAACAAATAAATATTGTTTGTTCAGGTTTAAAAATCATTCCATATACATTGCCTCAGAACTTATAACTAAAGATCAATAAGCTTATGGATTATTAAAATAAAAATAATTTTTAAAAAATGGAAATTTGGGGTGTTTGGATGGCTTAAGCATTGGGTTAAGCATTGGGACTCTTGATTTTGGCTCAGGTCATGATCTCAGGGTGGTGAGATTGAGCCCCGTGTCGTGGAGTCTCCTAGAGATTCTCACTCTTTCTTTCTCTCTCTTAAAAAAAGAGAAATTTTAATAGATAAAAGAATGAACCCTACAAAATTGCGGAGGTCAGATTCTGATCAAGAAACTAAGTGGGTGAAAGTTCACTCCAAGAGCACCTTGCAAGGGCTTTTTAAAGCCCATATAAGGGGCACCTAGGTGGCTCAGTCCGGTTGAGCCTTGACTCTTGGTTTCGTCTTGGGTGGTGGTCTCAGGGTTGTTGGGTTGAGCCCTGCGTCAAGTTCTGTGCTGAGTGCGGAGACTGCTTGAGTCCTCCCTCTCCCTCTGCCCCTCACCCTGCTCGCTCACTCGCTCTCAAATAAATAAAATCTTAAAAAAAAAAAAGAGCCCATATAAGAGGGGCTTGAAAATACCTGCAACATGAAATGAACACTGGTGGCAGACTAAGTTGGTATATTTCTGAAGGTAGGTTGTTTGGCAGTTTGTATTAAAGGTCTTTAGAAGGTTTGGACCTTTTGGTGTAGTAATTCTACATACGAGGAATCATCCTGAAGAAAGAACCAGAGGTGAAGTTAAAGATGCCTGTAAACAAATGTCTTTCAAAGAGTAGTGAAGAACGACTTAAGTAAATTATGATGTAGCCATATAATCCCGTGTTATATAATCACAGTTGTGCCCCCTTATCTGGGGTTTCACTTTCTGTGGTTTCAATTACCTGAGATCAACTGTGGTCCAGAAGCAAATGATCCTTCTTGAGATCTGTCATCAGAAGGGCAGTGATAACTTAATGCTACGTCACTGAACTAATGTCATTTACCTCACTCATCTCATCACCCAAGCATCTTACTATCTTATATCATCACAAGAAAAAGTGTGAGTACAGTACAGGAAGTAAGATGTTTTGAGAGAAACACCCCACCTTCACATAGTGTTTTTTACAGCATATTGTTATAATTTTTATTTTATTATTTTTGTTAATCTCTTACTGCGCCTAATGTGTAAAATGTTATCACAGGTGTGTATGGTTAAGAAAAAATATAATATATATAGGGTTTGGCATTATCCACAGTGCAGTCGCTGGGGGTCTTGGATTATATCCCATGCAGATAAGGGGGGACTACTATATTGAAATTATGTTCTTGAAGAATTTTCAAAACAGTAAAGATGATGATGATATAATGTAAAGGGGAAAATATCCAGTGCAGTTCTAATTTTGTATGTGTGTATGTATACCCACATACATGAATATATTTGTGTATAAAAATGTTGGAAATGGTTAAAGCATTACGTGTTCTGGTTGGTGAAATTATGAGTAATTTTTTAAATTTTTTTAAAGATTTTATGTATTTGTCAGAGAGAGAGTGAGAGAGCACGCACAAGCGCACAAGCAGGGGGGAAGGGCAGAGGGAGAGGGAGAAGTAGACTCCCTGCGGAGCACGGAGCCTGATGCAGCACTTGATTCCAGGACCCTGGGATCATGACCTGAGCCGAAAGCAGATGCTTAACTGACTGAGCCACCCAGGCGTTCCTGATTTTTTATGTTCTAATGTGGTTTTCTCTATTTTTGAAATGTTGTACAATGACCACATATTATTCTTTTAATAAGAAAAAGCAAACAAAGAAATAGAAAGGAAGTTAGGACATTATCAGTTGCAGCACTTGATGATCCAGGTGTAAAATTGCCCTTAGAGATTAAAAGAAAGATTGTAGTAAGATTGTATAGTAGGAACATCTGAGCTTTCTCTTTTTTTAATCTTTAAAATTAGATCTTTAGAATAGTTATTGACTCAAATAGGGATGTTCACAAATTGAATATAAGTCTGTAGGATCACTTGTTATGTGTTATTTATGCTAAGTACACAGGAGTTTGAAGGATCTTAAAGACAGAAATGAGAATTTATTGCTACATGTCTGATGTGACAAGTAGATAGTTATTGTGTCAGCAAATTCTGAAAATTTTCAGTGATTCTCTCACCCAAAGGTAACCCCCTGGATGTGCAGGCTGGTAAATTACACTTCAATTTGACAGGCTTGTAAAATTTTGGGAAGTACAGCATAGAGTTTGTGCACATACCAAGAAGCAAATCCTCTTAGTTATTAGATGGAGTTGTCAGAGGGTGTCTGTAAGCTGATGGACAAGGGACAAATAACAGACAAACTGAAGGATTTTGAAAAATTTTTGACAAAGTTTTATATACTACTTAAAAAAATTGTATTTTCTGTTTTTTCTTTCTTTCCCTTTTAAACTTAATATTTGTATGTATTTTATTGTTGCCTTGAATTTAATTCACACTTGATTGTTAATTCTTTAAACACAAATAAGATGAAAGATATATTTAAAAAATGGAGTTGAGGGGCTCTGTATGCATCTATTAAACTCTGCTGTAGTGTAGGTATCAGCAAACTTTTTCTGTAAAGGTCCAGCAAGTAAATATTAAAGGCTCTGTGGACTTGATACAGGCTTTGTTGCATAGCTTCTTTGTTTTGTCTTCTTGTTTTATTTTTTGTTTTTGTAGAAACCACTCTTAGTTAAGAGCTATACAAAACCGGCTGAAGGTTGGATTTGATCCTTGGGCCATGCTCTAGTGTGTCTGATTGAATCATTTTACTTGTCTGTTCAGTCAGTACCAGTCATCAAAGCAAACCCAAGTCACCATTAGAATGGTGAAGAACGTTTGGGTAAACAGAGTCGTCCCTCTAATGACCTGGATGTGTATTGACAGTAATAATGTATTCTGTGTGCACTGGAATGTGCCTTTTTGAGATGTAGTCAGACTTACCCATGATTAATAGAATATTTCCTAAGATCAAGAGATGTATTGGTCATTTGTGAACTTTGACAATTTAGGGGGAAAAAAAAGATTGTATTGATTTGACAGAGAGAGCATGAGCTGGGTGGGGGTAGAGGGGCAGAGGCAGAGAGAGAGGGAGAAACAGGCTCCCTTGCTGAGCAGAGAGCTGAACTCAGGGCTTGATCCCAGGACCCTGGGATGGTGACCTGAGCCGAAGGCAGACGTTTAAGTGACTGAGCCACCCAGGCGCCCTAGCACTTTGACAATTTAAGCAGAATATTGCTAATCATGGAAGTAATATCAAGGTTCTTACATCTTAATTGTAAGGTTTGGATTCTATTTTTACATGGTCACCTTAGCATTCCTTCCTTGAAAATGGGATTGAATGAAGCCTCTCAAGATTAGACAAGATATATTTTGGCGTGAGTTTGGATATAGTAATCAAGTTTATCTTTTTATTTCTTTACTTTAAAGAAAGGGATGATTTTTGAAAGCGGTCCACAAATTAAGATTTCTTTTTATGTTAAGTTTTAGTATGAGGTGTGTGGGGGTGTTAAAGATAATACTGCATTTCATTTAAGTTTTAGAAAATGCTTCTGAGTTCTTTTAAGACTTTTAAAAAAGTATTTCTCTTGTCTTCAGCTGCATGTTGATATGCATTCAATTATGACTCTACCTTGAAGCGAAATCTATTTGATTCCTCGATGCACATTTTCAAAAGAAATTGACTTTGGCTGAAGCTATTGTGTCCATTAAACTGTGTAGTGGCATGCCTAATCAGGTTGTTGGGCTTCTCAGTGCTGACAGCTGGCACGACGGGCCTGGTGTGTGGATGCACATTTCATCACTGCGATGGGCGAGGCGAGGCCTCTGTTACTCTGCCTCAGTAAACCCACGTATTGGCTCATCACCTTGGTTGGTTTTTGTTATCATTCATTTAGCCAGAAATTGTATGAAGTGAAATTCTCTATACAGCTTTAAAATTCCTTTAAAGTTACACTCAAGAGATATAGCTATTGCTAAGATTGATAGAGCCATATTTCTTCCAGCTAAGTATGATATTAAATTGGTCAAAATTTGCTTGGCTGCTATTCTGCTATTTCCCAAAAGGTTAGGAATTATGTAAGCTTTAAGGCGGATTTCGAAATGTGGCAAGCAATAATAGAAAGATGGTTTTTCTTTTTATTAAGAAATAGCTTTGCTAATTGTAGGATATATTTTGTATTCTAGGTGTTTCTGAGTTCTTAAATCTTAAAAGTACCTATGTTGTTTTGTATACTTGAAATCTTACTAATGTAATTTAGTTTTAGGCTGTTAATCTTTTTTTTTTTTTTTTAATATTTATTTGACAGAGAGAGAGAGACAGCCAGTGAGAGAGGGAACACAAGCAGGGGGAGTGGGAGAGGAAGAAGCAGGCTCCCAGCGTAGGAGCCTGACGTGGGGCTCCATCCCAGAATGTCGGGATCACGCCCTGAGCTGAAGACAGATGCTCAACGACTGAGCCACCCAGGAGCCCCTAGGCTGTTAATCTTTTAGAAAATTAAATATTACGAGTTGTAACTTCTACCAGAAAGTCTGTTATGTCTGTATCTTGAACATATGACATATCTTCTGGGGGAAGTTATATTTCTTAGTACTTTTATTTTCTAGTGTCTCTACCTCAAGAGTTTTGTTGTGAGGCATAACTAAATGTCGTAAGAGGATTCTCTTATTGTTTTAAGACTGAGGTGAATTTTTCATGCTTGCTAAATTGTGATCAGGTGTTTTGGGATGGCAGGTTCTAAAGTAGATGTAATAGTAAAATTTTAATATATTGCCTTAGTTGAGAAAATATTACACAATTTCTAGAATTTGTTGGGGAATAGTATAAAGTAGTTGAAATGGAAATATGTTGCCTGGAAACAATCAGATTATTACAAAAATGTAAAATTAATTCAATGGACAAAATTTATTGAGTATTCAAAGTGTTAGGTTGTAGACTAGCCACTGCTGATTCTAAGGCAAACACAGTTTCTTTCTTCCTCAAAAGTTTGTAATCCATGAAACTAATATAACACTGTATGTTAATTAACTGGAATTAAAATAAAAACTTAGAAAAAAGGGGAGACAGACCTTTAAATATAGAGTAATAATACAGTGTAATTTGCACCACAATAGAGAAACATACAAGGGCTCCACAGGAGAGCATCTACCCCACATTAGTGGGGAGAAGGAGGATAGTCAAGTCAAGGAAGGAATCACGTCGGCTTTTGGGAATCAGATGGTGTTTAAACTGAATTTTTAAAAAGATTTTATTTACTTTAGAGAGAGTGTGTATATGTGTGCGCATATTGGGGGATGGGCAGAGGGAGAGAATGTCAAGCAGACTCCCTGCTGAGCAGAGAGCCCACTGTGGGGCTCTACCCTATGAGCCATGAATTCATGACCAGGGCCGAAACCAAGAGTCAGACCTTTAACCGACTGAGCAACCTAGGTGCCTCTTGAAGCTGAATTTAAAAAAAAAAGCAACAGGTAAAATTGTCAGATGAAGAAATAGGACAAAGGTATTTAGTTGGAACAGGATATGAGAATAATAGCATAGAATTTTGGGAGAAATTTGCAAGTTGGTCATCATAGCTGTAATGGAGGGCTCGTGTTGGGTTGGGTGGGGCAGTGAGAGGGAAAGCTGTTTAAACCTTACCTTTAGAGCCAGAGGAAGCTACTTATCATCAGACTTATATTTTGTAAAGATTCTCTGGTGGTGGTTTGGAGTATAGATTTGAAACAAGAAGTCATGTTAGGGGGCACCTGGGTGGCTCAGTCGTTTAAGCGTCTGCCTTCGGCTTAGGGCGTGATCCCAGCGTTCTGGGATCGAGCCCCACACAGGCTCCTCCACTAGTAGCCTGCTTCTTCCTCTCCCAGTCCCCCTGCCTGTGTTCCCTCTCTCTCTGGCTGTCTCTCTCTCTGTCGAATAAATAAATAAAATCTTAAAAAAAAAAAAAAAGAAAAGAAGTCATATTAGGAGTTTGTTATAGTTATCCAAGTTCAGAATGTTAAGATGCAGATGAAATAGGAGAAAGAGGAACCAACAGGGCTTGGTGAATGTACGATGGGGATTGAAGGATGGTGACGGATACAAGGTCAGGGGTAACCTGGTTTCTGTCTTGGACACCTAGGTTGGTGAGAGTGCTATTGCCTGAGATGTATAATACATGGAAAGATTGGTTTGGGGTGACAGGAGGGGACATCGGCTGGTGATTGTGTTTTGCTTGTACTGAGTTTGAGAGCGTAGAAGCGAAGGTGTCTGTTTGACAGTTGGGTTTCCAGCCCGGAGCTGAGAGATCTAGGAGAGGGCGACCTCACTTGATGAGAACCTACAGAGTGAGAAGAGGACAGGGTGAACTTTTAGCAGGTAGCTGGTGCTTGGGTGGAAAATGGAGGAGCTGCTAGAAAGGTAAGAAGAAAACTAGGAGAGTATGACTTTCTTGAAGTCAGTAGAAAAGGGAGTTTCAAAAAAGTGGAAAGTGGTTGCAAAGTTTAAAAAAAAAAATCAGAAAACCACGTATCAACTTTAGCAACAAAGGGACCTTTTTTTTTTTTTTTTAAGATTTTATTCACTTGAGAGAGAGGGAGAGCGCGAACGAGCAGGGGGAGGGGCAGAGGGAGAGGGAGAAGTAGACTCCCCGCCAAGTGGGGAGCTTGACTCGGGGCTCCATCCCAGGACCCTGGGATCATGACCTGAATCAAAGGCAGATGTTTAACCAACTAAGCCACCCAGGCGCCCCCAAAGAGACCATTTCTGAATGAAGAATGCACTATAAGAAATTTCTTTTCTCTCAGAAAACTTTTAATGACCCTAAATCTCATATGTGTGGAGTAAAGGAAAGTAAAAATTTAACTGTATTTGAAAAAGCATAGATAAGCCATGGGTTCCTTCTTTTTTAAAGCATGTATTTTATTACAAAAAAAGAAAAAAAACCCAGGTGAACATAGATTATATGTAAACTGGGGAGTGTAGTATACTTTTATTTTCATTTCATGACTGATTTTTATGTGAATCTTACTGCACGTTCAGTCTTTAAAGAGTCAAATGTAACTAGATAACATACAAACTGTAGTTCTTTAAATTATAATCCTACTTTTCCATTTTGGATCTAGTAAAATATGCATAGAGAATGAGAAGAATATAACGTGATTTTTAAAAATTCCGTACACATGGCTAATACTGCTGGAATTCATTTAATCTTCATTTGAGTCAGATCATTAACTATTAACTTTAGTATGTATTTATACATGTTTTTGGAGTTTAAGTGTTCTTTTTTTAGGTTACTAATGGAACTTGTGAACAACTTATTTATTACATGCATAAGTAGCTATTCAGATGTTATATTCCTTAAAGATTTCTGTAACGATATTTCTCTATCCTTATACTTTTCTAACTTTATTATTTATTTTTTACTTTTCTAACTAAAAGTATATAAAATGGACATTTCAGCATTTTAATATGGTGTGTGTGTTTTTTTTAAGATTTTATTTATTCATTAGAGAATGAGGATGGGGGGAGAGGCAGAGGGAGAGGGAGAAGCAGACTCCCTGCTGAGCAGGGATTGCCAATGCAGAACTCTATCCCAGGACCCTGAGATCATGACCTGAACCAAAGGCAGACGCTTAACCAACTGAGCTACCCAGGCACCCTTTAATATGGTGTTTTAATTAGATTTGTTTTCCTAATATTGTAAGCAGATGTTTCCATTAAGGAAATGTACAGTGTTTTTAAAAAGAATTTATAAGATACTCTTAGCATCATGTATACAAAAGAAGATTTGAAGACAGTTTAGTAGAACCACTAAAAAGTAGCCCTTTCCACAAATGAGTATTTAGATTTTAAAACAGCTTAATTTTTTTCATTCACATAATTTTAAATCTTCCAGAGAAAAAGTAGAAAATGTTCCCTTTCCTCTTTTACTGCTTTGTCTTCTGACAGCCCCGTTTCAGAATGGCAAAGGAGAGGGATGTCCATTAGTTTAAATCTTTCTTCCACCTCCTATTTCTTGACCATGTAGATCTTGATTCTCCGTCCTTGTTCGACACACACCTTTCTCCCACTAACGGGCACGCATGGGAGTGCGAGTGAGTGTGCCCGCCGTTGACAGGCTGCTCTTCTCTTTGTAATTCCTGAATGGGATCTACTCAGTGCAGTCATGAACAAAAGTTTATTCTGGATGTTATTTGTTATTCGTTAACAGCATTGAAAGAAAAATTTCACAGTTTGAATCTTTTGGTAAGATCTGCTTGAGAAGCCTCAGTTTAATGAAGGTCCGTTGAAGTTTCAACACTGCGTTTCCTTCTGGCTTTAGGAGATTTTAAAGTTTTAATGGTCCCAGGGTGTGTTCAAGCCGACTTCTGTATTACTTAACATGTAGTAATATTTCATTTTATTAAAATACTATACTTAGCTTTATTTTAAATGTTCAGTTTTTATTTTTTCAAGATTTTTATTTATTTGAGAGAGAGAGTGACCGAGAGAGAGAGAGAGAGAGCACAAGCTGAGGGGAGAGGCTTGACTCCTCACTGAGCAGGGAGCCCCCAGGCAGGACTCGATCCCAGGACCCTGGGATCATGACCCGGGCCGAAGGTAGACACTTTAACCGACTGAGCCACCCAGGTGCCCCTTAAATGTTCAGGTTTTAAAAATGTTCGTGTTCGGGGTGCCTGGGTAGCTCAGTTGGTTGAGCGACTGCCTTTGGCTCAGGTCGTGATCCTGGAGTCCTGGGATGGAGTCCCGCGTCGGGCTCCCTACTCAGTGGGGAGTCTGCTTCTCCCTCTGACCCTTCTCCCTCTCGTGCTTTTGCTCAGTCTCTCTCAAATGAATAAATAAAATCTGTAAAAAAAAAAATACTCGTCTTCTTCAACTCAACTAAGCATATGTCTTTATGTAACTTAGGTCAGAGTTTATTGACTTAAAAAGTTTTGTTGTTTCCAGCTTGGATTCATGACAGAAAGGTAATATATGGTTTGTAGCTCAATGGAGTGAAATTAATGATGAAGTGTTAATTTTTTGTATGTTTAAATTGACTGATTTAATTCTGCTCTTCTAGTTTTTTGTTTTTGATGTAAAACATTCAGACTCCTTTTCTGCTTCTGATTTAGGTTCAACCTTAAGGTGCAGTTGCAGATTCTAGCAAGTTTCATGCTCACTGGAGTTTCTGGAGGCGCAAAGTATGCTCAGAATGGACAACTATTTGGTCGCTTTAAGCTTACTGAAACACTTTCTGAAGATACTTTGGCTGGACGGCTGGTGATGACCAAAGTCAATGCTGTTTATTTATTACCAGTCCCTAAAGAGAAGTTAGTACAGACCCAGGGAACCAAAGAGAAGGTTTATGAAGCTACTATTGAAGAAAAAACAAAAGAATATATATTTTTAAGGATATCCAGGGAATGCTGTGAAGAACTTAATCTTCGGCCTGATTATGACACACAGGTGTGTTTTGAAGGGAGGCAACTGAATTATGGTTGTCTGTAGTATCCTTGTCAGCTGATACAGTTCCGGTTTGGTTTTCCATCTTCTGCTGTAACCAGAAGTGCAGTTGATTTGGAAGTGTTATAGAGGAGAATAGAGAATTAGATCTCTGGTAACTCTCAGAGGAAACCAATTCAATAATTATATAACATCTACAATGTTCCAGTCTTATACAAGGCCAAACTTTCTGATTAGAATTTTAAATCAGCAATAGAAGAACAGATTAAAGGAAACTAAGCCACATCCAGGGACATTTCTCATCTGAGATTGTATCTGCTTGTGTTCTCCTCTCTTTATGGTTTCTTAAGTGAACTGTGTGTTTACTCTGCCATATTTAACTGGAAAGCCAATCTTTAAAATTTTATTTATTTTTCTTTCTTCTTTTTAAACATAAAATTTGGTGATTATTATTTATTCATAGTAAATTGATGCAGTATCCTAGGCCTGGTTTTTATCACTCAAGAGATGATATTTCACAATGTTCTACTGATTTTATCAAGTATATTATTCATAGAAATATGGTGGAACCAGATAACCTTTATTTAGATATGAAGTGATTCACAAGTACTTCATTTTCTTTAGATATAAAATGAGGTTAATAATGATCTATACATCATTGGTACTAGTAAATGAGATAATTTATGTAAAATGAACAAAGTAAATATTAGCCATAATAATTCTTATTAAAATAGGATTGCACTTAAAAAAAGTCTCTAAACTTGGCTTCCCTCAAAGGTTATCATCACAGAAATTTTTAGCAAGCTGTAAAGCACTGATGTTTGCATGCATGCATTTAAAAAAAAATTTTATTTTGTGTTTCAGGTTGAACTTCAGTTTCAATTAAATCGATTACCCCTCTGTGAAATGCATTATGCGCTAGACAGAATCAAGGACAATGGGGTTTTGTTTCCAGACACCACTATGACTCCAACCATACCTTGGAGTCCCAACAGGTACGGTAAAGGAGATGTCTCACTAAAGGAAGTTATGTTACTGTGAATTGAATCTCTGTATCAAATAACGCCAATATAGTTTTATAAGCAAATTTGCCATATTCTCCAGGAGCCGTGTTTTAGTGGAGAAAGGAGAGTGAAAGAGCCCTTAAAAGAAACATTTGAAGTTCATCATGTACTTTCTTTACTTTTCCTCAGTTTAAGAGTTCTGTTGCTTTTCTTAACAGCCTTAATTTGATAGAATGCCAAGCAATTCAGGAATATTTCTGAGTATAAGTTGAATGGGGAAATTAGGACCTTTTAAAGTAGTTCAAACAGTTAATTTAAAATGATTTTTGAATGTAAAAGACATTTTTATAATTTAAGAAAATAGAAAAGTATGATAGAAGATAGTATTTCAGAAACTGCTCTCAGGTTAATGGTTGTATAAATATTTTCCTGCTTAAACTCACTTTGGCACATCTTCATAAGTGTCTTTGTAAGGGTACTTCTGATTTGTTTGCAGACTGTGACAGCTGTGAGATGGCATCTTTCTTCTCATCCTTTTCCCTGAGTTTTTATCTTCTTGGCGCCTGCTGCTGCCCTGCTCATTCCACCTTTTCTTTCTTCCTTTCTTTTTTAATCTCAGTGGCTGTACACAATGGAAGGTTCTATATTTATCACGTGTCAATCCAGTCATGGTTGGGTGGCCCTGCTTCACCACTGATGGAGGCCCTGGTATCTTCAGTGAGTGGTTTCCACGGTTTCTCCCTGCATGTTGACATCCAGCTGGCAGGCAGGGCAAGAATGAGCACAGGGGATCACGTAGGAAATTTTTATGGGCCAGGCCTAGAAGTGGCATATAGCTCTTCCCCACATTCCATTTCTTTCAGTTCTAAAAACAGAACAAAGCACAAGACGCCTTACAACAGAAAAACCAAATCATTTCTCCCTTGTTTCGCTTACCCTTACTATTTTTTTCCCATTCTTCTTTTTACTGCCAAAATTCTCGAGCAGGAGTAGTTTATGTACTTCCACACTTCTTTATACTCATCCTGTGATCTCTGTTTTCCACTTCTTCACTCTTCTGAACGTAATCAGTGATCTACTAGTTGTAAAACTCCAGTCTTCTCAGTTGCCATTTGATTTACCTTCTTTGCACCCTTCCCCCTCCTTCTGTTCTTACAGCCAGTGTGTAATTTAGAGCTGGACTATGTAAGTAGCCTTCTTGTCAGTCTTCTGTCCTGCAGTCTGGTCTGTGTTCTCTGGTCCAGTCCACATATTTCTTCCACAGTTAGTTTGCTAAAACAATCATTTCATTTCAGTGGTTACAAATCTCTGAAGGTGTGTCCTTGATACGTGGATAGTCTGAGCAGCTGAACACCAACCTTTTATTATGTGGTTCCATTGACAGGTTGCTCCAACAATAGATTCAGATTTTTTATTTTTTTCTACTTGACACCCCCCCCCTTTCCCTCTAAATCCCCATGCTCTAGCCATATTGAATTATCGTGAAGTTTCTTTAGTTGGCCCTACACTTAATTTTTTACAAATTTTAAAAAAAAGTTGTGGTAAAATTTACATAACACAAAACTTACCCTCTAAACTGTTTTTAAGTATATAGTTTAGTAGTGTTAAGTATATTCACATTGTCATGCAGTCAGTCTCTCCTGACCCTTCTCATCTTGCAAAACTGAGACTTTATACCCATTAAACTCAGAGTTTCCCCCTCCACCAATTTATCTGTAAATGATTTTCTCTCCCTGAAATAATCTTTGCCCAATATTGATGTATTGATCTATTGATCCATCTGTTGTCCTTTAAGATTTAGTTCAGCTCAAGTGCTTTCTCCTTCAAGGAGATGAACCTGACCCTTGCATTTTCATTATTGCAACAAAAATTTCTCGAGTACCTGCTGTTTGCTAGATTCAGTCAGTTTTGTGCTTTTAGGCACAATTTCTCTCAAATTAATTTTTGTCACTTGTGTACATTTCTCCTGTTTTCATTATACTCTGAGCTCTTTGAAGGAAGGGACCACGTCTCATTTATCTGTAAATCCTCAACAGGGCCTTACACATTATTGATGTATGACATTTTTAAGTTACTAAGAGTTTCAGGTTTAAAGAAGGAGATTAGGGTTTCAGATGTGAGAGCACACCAGTAAGCTTTTAGGCATGTACTTGATATGTTTACTTCTGAAAATTATTTCATATAGAACAGTATATTCAAATACCACTGACTGCAAGTGTTAACTACAACAGTAACTAAGAAAATGTCAAGTATCAGGAAACTTCTGAGCAGGAAGAGATTGCATACCACTGTAATTTAAATAGTAACTAAAAGGTGTCTGAGTGGAGGAGTATACTGAGAAACCATTAGGCATTTAAAATCTTCTCTGGGATAAGGGGGATATAGATAGATAAATGAAGTTGCGAAATTATTCTCGAGCATGTGGTCTGTAAATTAATTATAAAAATGCATTAGACCAGGGGAAAAAAGGACTTTGAATTAATGTGGTTCAGGGTTTAAATAATTTTTATTCAGAATGAGCTTGTAGAGACTCTATTATTTTAAACTGTGAAAATCGAGATGGGTCTTACCGGCATGTGTATTGCAAGTCCTCCTCCCTTTATTGAGCAGGTGGGACACTAAAGACAACTTGTGCTCATTGGCCTTCCTCATTCATGACCAGAAACTGCAGAGGTGACCAACATTGATGGTTTCTGATCTGCTCTGAAGCATTTATTTACAGTGAAGCAGTTGCTAAGTAGAGTGGGTTATATAAATAAAGAGATTGTGTAATTTAGAGCTATACCTATAAATGCATCATGAATGTCTTAGATTTATGCTTTTGTATATAACTTACTAATTTGTTTCATTTATAAGTTCATTGAAGTCACCAAATTTGAAGAATTAGGGTATTTTTAAAACGTTCATTTATTTGTTTTTGGAAGCGTGTATTGGTCAAGTAATATGTCATTTTTCTGAATCCTCACTGAACGTAGTAATAGAAACTAACGTTATTCGAGCACTTATTATATGCTCAATTATTTTTCTAAACAGCTTGTGTGTATTATCTCATTTGATCTTAGAATGCCCATCTGATGCACATGTCATTATCTCCATGTATAGATAAAGGAGCCATTGGGGTCAGGTATGGATGCAAGTAACAGTTTACTGAACTAACTGTGGCTTAAACAAGTAGAGATAGAAGCCCAGAGGCAGGCGGTCTAGGACTTGGAAGGGCTCCACCGGACCATGCAGAACTGAGGTCTCCCCTCCTCTCCACCATAGAGCATGCTGGTTTTCCTTGATGTCTGTTACCTCTTGATTATAAGATGGTGGCTGTAGTTTTGTTTATCAGGATCCCATTCCAGCCAGGTGAGAGAGGAAGGCAGAGGAGCAAGAAGGGCTTTCTCCTAGTGAGGCTTTGTTTGTCTTTTATTGAGTAGCAGAAGCCCTTCTGAGGGACCTCTTCCTCTAAGCTCATTGACCAGAGTTGGAGCTCTGGCAGAGGAGGGTGAGAAATGGAGTGTTTTAGCGTTCTGGGCTCAGTAGTAGAGGAAAGCAGAGGAGATGCCATGAATGGTTTGAGGTAACCGATCCACAGTTCTCCACAGATACTAGATCTGGATTTAGTGATTACCTAAAGTAATTTCCTCTTTTACAGAAAATGGAACATTGCTGGGTGCTGGCAGAATTATGAGTAAATAAGCTGTTTAATGATGAGAGATTCTTTGAAGTAAAAAGCTTGAGCTTTAGTGAATGGTTTCCAGGAAATCTAGTGCCACTGGTCAGAGTTCTTTTGTTTTTTACTTAAAAATTTTGAGTTTCAAAAAAATAAGTAATGGCATGTTTATATAGTCGAAGTTTATTTTCTAAAGTTTTACATTTCCCCTGAGACTTTCGTTTGTTTGAAATTATCTGTCCGAATATAGCATTAGTTACAATTTTTAAAAACTGAAAGTATTAAGATTTCCCATGAATAACTAGTTTCTGATTGCTGTAGAGTACAGCCTCTGAGAGAAGGAATTTTCCCGTCTAAACCACGTTCTCGTCTTGCAGGATTATTTTGTAGGCACTTTGAATGTAAATTTTCTAAGCATCTCTTTACACACCCTTCCTATTTTGGTTCACATTCCTATCATTTTTACCATAGTTGTTGCAATATTTAGTATTTTAATTGTCGTTGTGGGAAAGAATGCCGTTGATTCTCCACTTGGTTTGATCCCTTTTAGCATCTGCTGTCCATTTAAATCTTGGAAACCCAGCCAAGTCATAGAAAGGACACTCGTAAGATAGATCCCATTACAGCGACCATTTGTGCTGCTGTGACAGGTGTTCTCTACCCTGAAAAATAGGACATATGTACATTATGTGTATGGGGGAAAATATTAGAAAACATTTCATATTGTTTGGCCTTTGATACTTTTTTTTTTTAAAGATTGATTTGAGAGAGAGAGAGAGAGAGAGAGACAGAGATAGCAACAGACATAGAGCACGAAGGGGGAGGAGAGGGAGAAGCGGGCTCCCCACTGAGCAGGAAACCTGCCATGGGGCTCGATCCTAGGACCCTGGGATCGTGACCTGAGCTGAAGGCAGATGCTTATCCGACTGAGCCACGCAGGCACCCACCCCTCTTTGATACCTTTTAAAAAAGAAACAAAACTGCTATTTTCTGAATTAAGAACATTGTAAATGTTTAATATCTCTTAACCAGGAACATACACATTTTTTTTTCCTCTTGTTTTAAACTTCACTAAAGAGAGCTTTCAGTGGACTAGAATTTGAAATTCGGTTTGTCTTCCTTTTGCATTTTACTTGCTGTGCAAAGAAACTAACACTTCTTTATTTCCAGAAAAAAAAGTTTTCTGATCCTTTTATGTAACAGAGGGAAATTAAAATTTTGAGACATTGCCATTACTATTTATAGACTTGGTAGCAGCTAGGCTAGAAGTGTGTGTATTTCTTTAGTTATCAAAATCTTTTTGCACTTGGAATAGGACAAAGTAACTAAAGTGAGTTCGATCAACGTAGTGAAGTACCCTGCACTGACTCTGTTGGGTAATTTTCTGAAAAGAAGTTTTAGAATAAGCATTTGTTTTTGTAGATGCTCTGGTTCTTCAGTATTTTTACCGGTTCAGTAAAATTTAGGATTCTCTTGCGTTTTGTTTATTTATAAGATGCGTGTGTTTAAAATAACCTCTTATTTTCTGTAGACAATGGGATGAGCAGTTGGATCCTCGGCTGAACGCAAAACAGAAAGAGGCTGTTCTGGCCATTACAACCCCCCTGTCAATACAGCTGCCTCCTGTTCTCATCATTGGACCCTATGGGACAGGCAAAACGTTCACTCTAGCTCAGGCCGTCAAGCACATACTCCAGCAGCAGGAGACGAGGTGAGATGGTGGTATGTGCGCTCTGATTTCATCATTAGGGCACAGCCTCTGTCCTTACTGTGAGTACAAAGCTAAGGCTAGCAAGACCATTTTAATTCAGCTTGAAAAAATTAAAAAAAAAAAAAAAAGAAGACCCACTCCAAAACCCCAAAGGACTAAAATTTGAATTCTTTTGAAACATACTGTTTTTAAAAATGGGCAACGTAGAGAATGATAGCTTTCAAATAGCCATCAAAACTCCCAAGTCTGCTAAGGAATCATGATACATGGTAGAGCCGAAAGAGTTGGGCGCATAAAAGTTCTGTGTGATAGATTTAAAAATAATTTGGTGGAACTTGTTTTCCTTTCACCTTAAAGAATAATAGTTTCCTGAAAACATCATTGAATAATGTGTTGGAGATTGCTGAATAGGTTGAGGGAAATGTATGCTATTAAGATGGCCACTGCTTTTGTTTGGTATTATACTGCTTGAGTAGTTTTGTGTTTTATCATTCTTTTTATTTGCACCATTTATTTCAGCAGGATCNTCATTTGCACCCATTCTAATAGTGCTGCTGACCTCTACATAAAGGATTATTTACATCCATATGTAGAAGCAGGCAATCCCCAGGCAAGACCTCTCAGGTATTTTTTAAGGCTTATTATGTATCTGTATCATACTTTATTATTCTTAAGAAAAGGTGTCTGTAAAGATTTTAGTAACTTGGAGAACACAAAATCTTTTAACTGTATATTGGCATTTGGAAGTGATGCCTTTTGAAGCAGTCATTTAAAATTAAGGAAAAATTTAAAAGTCTTCCACCATTCATTTCTTAAACATTAAGAGAAAGACATCCTTTTTTAAGCTTTGTATGTAAAAATGTTGTTACAATCTGAGCAAATTTTGATGTGTACCTCTAAAAGCTATTATGATGAAATAATATAAATATGATTTATTTAAAACAAATTTAATTAAAATTCCAGCATATTTTGCATGGCAGAGTAGTCATGCAGTAGATACAAAATTTTGACTGTGATCATGCAGGTAATA
The DNA here is from genome assembly GCF_017311325.1 of Ursus maritimus. Lineage (NCBI taxonomy): Eukaryota > Metazoa > Chordata > Mammalia > Carnivora > Ursidae > Ursus > Ursus maritimus. The sequence goes on along the minus strand of NW_024424897.1, from coordinate 13,363,211 downwards.
TTGTAGAAGCTACATTTTAGAGAAGCATGAAATATTGAAATGATTTCTGCAATGAAGAGTAATTGACTGGTATTTACAATTTTTTGCTATCATTTAAGAGACAAAGTGTCAAAGAAAAGTTTACATTGATATAGAAAGGTCGTCTTGAATGTATATAGATATGAAATGTACTTAAATATGGATTGTGGGGGAATAAAATCCTTTTCTTCAGAAAACAATAAAGAATCATTAAATGGTTGTTTATACACCATTTGCTTTCATTGTTATATGAATTAATGTTTAGTTTTGCCATTTTACAAACTAATATGTCATGCCCTGTGTTGTTCGAATATAATTATTGCTTATAAATTAATTTCTAACCACACTTTTGAATCATAATCCACTAACTTTTTATTTCTAGTTGAGACCAGGCGTGGAAAAATGACATTATGCTATTTAATTCTTAATAACCACAACCAAAGCCATTTGAATGATTTTACGATTGCATTAAAAAAGAACAAAAGAGAAAAGGTGGTGTGGCCTGCTAACACAGGTTTTTATACCGTACTTTGTTTTCACTCTGGAAGATAAATTAGAGCAGAAATAATTATTTTGAGTAGAATCCAGTTGTATTTAATAAGAAAATACCACATATATACAATCACTGTAAATGAAAATGTGGTATTTATCACTGGATAAGTTCATCAGTAACTTTGTATGTAAGTTTGCTTCAGATTCTAATCTTTTTTAGTCATAAGTAAAAACTCAGTAGCTGGTAGCTAGTAGCAGTTTTGCTATGAGTGTTCTTACTTTAATGGAGGTGTTTCGTTTGCTTTTATTGTTGGTGTGTTTGTGTATGTATGTGTTAGGTAGGAACTGTGACAACCTCAATTATCGTGGTGTACTTGGGCTTGGAAGCAATGGAGTAAAGCCCCATCATATCTTGATTGACCTAGGATAGGTCATTTGATAGTTGGGGCTGAAGAGTTGTTGGTAAACATTAACGTCTGCCATGTGACTAGCATTATGTTTAACTTTTCCCACGTGAAAATTATGTATTGAAGGTTATAATCCAATAGGTTGTGCATCGAAAAGTGTAGAATAAGAAGTTACGTCTCAATTGAATATATGTGTAGTTATAGGGGCCCAGATACACAAACTTGCTCTTTAGCGGAAAATCTCACCTTTCCGTTAAGTCCCAAGAGTGGGTCAGGCAAAAAGCTGGATACAGATACAGAAGCTTGCTCTTTAGCTGAAAATGTCACCTCTCCATAAGTCTCAAGAGTGGTTCAGGCAAAAAGCTGGAAAAGTATTTAAATATAACTTTTGAGTTATTTCATTTAGTAAATGGAATAAAGTAAGAAAAGGCTTGGTTTTTCCTAAATCTTTTCTTTTTGTGGTCCTATATTTTCACCATGGTTTTTCTCTTTGGGAATGGTGTTAACTTGTGAATGTGTTACCTAGGAGGATAGTGCATTGAATTATTAAAACTTACTAGTAACATCTGTTATTACATTAACTCAGATTAATTTGTAATTATCCTGATGGACAACAAACATGAGAGGTATGGGAGATGGGATAGAGGAAATTAGCATGGCTGAGCACTCTAGGGAGATTAACTTTATCTGTCCCAGGATACAGGGGAAAGAACACAAGGGGGCACTAAGTGTCTGTGTGTGACTTTGAAGATGTGCTGTCTCTGTGGTGTAAGATGGTTGAAGAGTTTGCCTTCTGCTTCGTGTAGTCTAGAATGGGCCGTGGCAAATGCCATCAAGTGTGAAAATGATCCTAAACATTAAATAGTTTAGTACAGTACCTATGTTTAAATAATACACACTTATGGTTGAAATGTATAAAATTCTATTACTTGCCAGGAGTTGAGCTTAAACTATTTGGGGATGGAGGTTTTAGAAACCATTTTAGATTATATTTCATTTTGGTTTTTGCTTCTTACTTCATTAGCATTAGTAGACCTTAAGATGGGCTAGAGAGGAAAACGCAGTTTCTGTGTATGGTTCTGAAGATCGGTATCTGGTTCCGGCAGACTTATTACTTAGTAGATGGAGGTTATCTATGGAGAGAGTGTATATTTATTGCTTTCTGGGCAGATAGATGGTATTTGTTTTATACAGATCTTCAGAGTAATAGATTTTATTCTGGGATCAGGTCTTTCTCATTCTGTAGTATCTTGTGTAATAACATTTTGGGGGGTTGTTTATTGTATATGAATTCAATACACAAATAAAATTTCAGTGAATTAAAATTACGTATTACCAGACAATCTCCTACTTTAACAATCATAATTCATGTGGGATCTGTGGATGGTTTGTTCCTAGAAATATATAAATTACTTAATTGGTGTCACATTTCATACTATCAGCTTTAAGGTGTCACTTGTCATTGTTCTCCAGTTTTGAAAAATGTTGGGTGTGTTTTAAATAATCTTATAGAGAGTGTGCACCTTAAATGTTGCACAAAATGAAAGACCAAGAAAGTACTTAAATCTTTTTAAGTCCGCATAGAATATTGTACCTTTAAGGAAATATAGACTTAACGATCAAACTCTGTCTTCTTACTAGCTTCAGCTTGAGGTGGCTTTCCAAGGTAATTGCAAAAAAAGTCAGTAGTGAGACTTAGAACTTCAATTTTTGTTTTTCCTTAGAGGGATAAGTGGTGCTTGGCATCAGTATTGATGAGCAATTGGAAAACCATTTTTCCAGTCTTACAATGAAATGTTCATTTAGGAAAGTATGGAAAATATAGAGAAGAACAAGAAAGAAAGTAAAATTATGTATAATCAACACACAGAGATAAATACTTTTAACATTTTGGAGTTTAGTTCCTATTAATTTCTATGTTTAAATGCACATTATTTTAGTTAATATTAATGGAATCAAAATGTATAAATGATTTTTTCAGATAATTTGTAAAATGTGATTTTTCATTTTTTTAAAAGTAAATTCCGTTTCACTGATCTGATTAAACATTTTTTATTAAAACCTAAAACATGTTGTTTAACATTTTTATATCTTTTATTATTTATTTCTTTATTTAAAAGATTTTGCTTATTTGAGAGAGAGAGTGCGAGCACGAGCAGGGGGAGTGGTAGGGGGTGAGGAAGAAGCATGCTCTCCACTGAGTAGGGAGCCCGATGCGGCCCCTGGGATCAGGCCCCCGGGATTGTGACCCATGCCCAAGGCAGACGCTTAACTGACTGAGCCACCCAGGCGCACCCATTTTTGCATCTTTTAGAAGTGATACTGGTTACTTTTACCAAGGTTACTGCCCTTCCTATCAGAGTAGTGTTTTTAAAATATATTTCTTTATTTTTCTAATTTATATTTATTAAATACTTTTTTTTCCCTGTGCTTAAAAAGTAATAACCAGTTTTAAATGTTTCATGAAAGGTGAGAACACATTTTAAAAGATCGTGAGATTAGGTTTTGTGCATATTACATTTGAGCTGCCTTTGAGATATCCTACAGTAGACAAATGTTAAATAAAAAGTTGATATGCATCCTGGAGATGAGGTCTTGGCTGGAGAGAGAAAAATGTACGAGTCACTGGAGTACTGGTGGTGATGGAAGCCATGGGCCTGGTGAGATGGACAGAAGATGAGTGTGTGTTGAGTAAGCCGGGGAGAACCCTAACCTAGAGAGGAAGAGTGAAGGCAGGGAGAGGTTGAGTCATGGAGGCTGAGGTCAGAGAGTGTTGCAGGGAGGGACCAGCCACAGAGCTGGATGCTGCTAACAGTCAAGTCCTGCGATGGGCCTGGAGAATTTCCAAAAGATTCAGTAACATGGACGTCTGTATCCCTTGGTTGGACCCCATGCTCTCTTGAGTTCTTTTTTACTTCTTTGACTACTTTTTGCCTGTTTCCTTTACTGTTTCCCTCTTCTTTTCCCTGCCTCTAAATGTTGGGGTAACCATCAATCATTCTCCCAGCTAGTTTCTTTTTTATCTGCACTTCCTCTCTAGCTGATCTCATCTAGTCCCAAGGCTTAAATATTATCCCAATTGTATATTTCTTGTCCCAGACATTCTCCTGAACTTCAGACTTATATATCCCCCTGCTTATTGAATATCCCCACATGGATGTCGGCTACTGAATTTGTCCACAGCTGAATTCTGTTCGCAATTCAAATCTGTTCCTCGGTTTCACTATCTTTGTAAATACCGCTGTCATTCATCTAGTTTCAAAGACGCAGAATCATCCTTTCTCTTAAATTGCACATCTGGTTCACTAAATCCTGTCAGCATTACTCTCAAAATGTGTAGCGAATCCAACCATTTTCACGTGTTTACTGTTGCCACCCTGGTCCAAGCTGTCATTTTTTTCTTGTCTAGATCCTCATAACAACCTCCGAACTGGTCTCCCTGCCTCTCTCCCCTCTGCCCCTGCCTCTGTTCCAGTCAGGCGCATAGTGCAGCTAGCTTGTGGTGGCTTGTGAGACCCAGTCATGTACGTGTCTTCCCAAATTCGCGTTTGGTGACATCATGTTGGTAGCTTGAAATTGGCCATGGTAGTGGAGTTTATACCACAGAAGTCAGCAAACATTACAGATCAGCTCCACCCCTCCCCTCCAAACTGGTTGTTTAACATTTACCAGCACACGACTGTCCAGCCCTCCCCCTGTCCACCTTCCCAAACTATATATTCTGTCCAGAGAAACAGAGTGGTCCTTTAGCAAAATAAGTCAGATCATGTGACTGCCCTGTCCGAACTCTCTGATGGCTTTCCATTAAAATCAGAGTAAATCAAAGCCTTTATGAAAGCTTGGAAACCCTGTGATTTGTCTCTGTGCTGGAGCGTAGTAGACACCCAGTAGATCGTTGTTACATGTGAGTGGGTGAGAGATGGGTGGGTAGGTGGATGGATGGAGGAGTTGTTTCTGTACCATGTGTGTAGTCTAGTGCATGAGGCCTATTAATGTTTTTCTTTTGAAATTAATGGAAGAGATGCTCGCTCTTAAGATTTTTCCGATTGTCCAAAATTTGAATTTAGTTTTAAATCTGCTGTAGATAATTTAGATAAACCTCCTTTAGATTTAAACATGGGTGTAAGAATATATCCTGAAGTGAAATGCAGATAACTTTTATGTTTCTGTCGTAGGTGTGCAACTCATTGTTTTTTACTAGCATAGATAACTACAATATGAATTAAGTTTATTTTTGTAAGAATATTCTAGAAAAAATGTAATTCCCAAACGGGAATGTTTTGAACTTAAAAAACTATGGTGCTTATGAAACTGTGTGTCGATTCTGTTGTAAGATTAATCTGAACACTTAAAAATAATTAGATATTTATTTTATGATAGTGCATATGCTTTCTGTTTGAATCCTTTTTTGGTAGGGCATAGTCACAGTTGTGTGTAAATTCTAATTCAGTAGAGTGTTAATGGTTATCAGATTTATTTGTTAATTTCTAGATATGGTAGTCTTAACGTAATAATGTTAATTTTTTGATTATGCTGTTAAGATGTTAATAAATATAAATAGGAAATGTTATCTTCTTTTATAGGGTATATTTCAGAAATCGCTGGGTAAAGACTGTCCACCCAGTTGTGCATCAGTACTGTTTGATCTCAAGCGCACATTCCACCTTTCAGATGCCACAGAAAGAAGATATTCTTAAACACCGAGTGGTGGTTGTTACATTGAATACTTCCCAGTACCTCTGTCAGTTGGACCTTGAACCTGGTATGCTGACTCAAGACACAGATAGGGTGTTTCTGAATGCATAGGGCTTCTGCATTCAGTTTAGACCAGGGGTTGGCAGATTATAGCCTTTGGGCCAAATCTGGCCTATTGTCTGTTTTTGTAAATAAAGTTTTATTGGATGGAACACAGCCATGCCCATTTATTTACCTATTTATTATGTATGGGTGCCTTTGTGCCACAGTAGCTGAGTTGAGTAGATGCAACAGAGATTGTATGGCCAACAAAACCTAAAATATATACTGTTTGGCCCTTTACCAAAAAAAAAAAAAAAAAGTCAACCCCTAGTTTAGACATTTGAGTAACCACTTTTCTGTTTGTTCTCTTGTCAGATGGTATATACTTACTATTGTTCGTGTGAAAAATTCCAGCTGGATAGTGTTGATGTTTGTTTGTTTTTACAATTTTCTCAAGTTTTTGTTTTAAAATGCTTTTGTGTTATACAGTATGTAGAGACAGCAATCATGATAGGTTTTTTAGACATACTATTAAAATTATTTAAGTACAGGAATCTGTAAAACCAAACTAATACGAAGTATAGTATAAGGTGACAAGTAATTCTGTAAGTATGGCAGAACTTAACCATCAAAAAGTGGTACCACTTTAAGGTATTTGCTTTGGAAGAATATTCATTTATTACTGCCATATTATAATGGTTCACATTCCTCAACACTTTTTTGCTCTCTCCTTTTGGAATTGCTTTCAGAGCCAGTGACAGATTCTTTTGAACATTCACGTCCCTGGAAGGTAGATACTGTTCTCTTCACCTTGAATTCCTGGCACCTGGCCCGGGTATAAACACCTGGAGGCCCTTGATAAACTTCTGTTTATCTTAAATGAATGAATGGTGGCCAAACTTTCTTTTTTGAGGGTAGATTTAATTTTAGAAAAGCTTCAAAATCTTTCTGAGACATGTCTGGTAAATAAGGTAGGTGATCAAACTGAGCAAAACCATTAGGGGTAAAAAAAAAAAAAGAGACAGACGTGCCTCTCATGTAATGAGACTTATTTTCTTGTGCGTACGGCTCATAGCTGGCTGGTAAGGGCAGTTACAAAAGCAGAGTTTCAAAAATGTTTTGAACAGTGACTGCATCATTGGAGTGAGTTCTGTTTCCTCCCAAATGACTTCTTTGAACGGAACAACACTTATTTGAAATGTAAATTTTGGTGTGTTTATTTAACGATCAGTCTCATTACTTTATGGTTATACTCCACCTATTTTCCACTTAGATGAAATGCCCAAACCTGAACAGTATAGTTTTGTGGGAAAGTAAAGAATGGCTTTGAAGAGCAAGAATATAGAAGAATACTTAGAAGTTGCCCATGTGCTTTGTTCTGGGCGTTGTTTATACTTGATTTCATTTAATTCTCATATCAGCCCTATGGAGGAAGGGTTCTTTTACAGATACGAAAACCAAGGCTCAGGCTAAATCAGTTGGATTAATTCAAGGTACCTTTACTAGCTTAAGCAGTAGCTTAAATATACATGATATATCCAGTTCCTGATTGAAGCCTAGCTCTATTTAATTAAAACGTTATCTAATGAAAACAGTAGTTTTCAAGTAATTAGTTTTGTAAAACAAAAAGCACAAAGTCTCCTTAACAGGGAGAAAAATGCACAAGCCTCTATCATGATTAGGCCACTGTTGGGGAAATACACAACAGTTATTGATACTTATGCTATCAGCCATAACCATTTGTATGAATGGATGCTGATGGTGGTTATTACTGCCAGTCAGTAAGATTTAGAAGGTTCCCAACCTAAAAACAAGTTGCATTAGAAAGTTGCATAAAAAATGGTTTGGAACTTTCTGATAGTCATGGAAATAGGGATAGAAATAGAGGTTTGGTTCTTGGGCCCTCCTCACAGGAGGCTAATTAATCCAGAGAGTTTTAGAACTTTGTCATTCTGTTGAGAAGCTGTTTTGTTCCTTTGCTCTGCTAGTAAAAAGAAGGCCCCCTTCTTCCTACCTCGGTGTGTTGGCAGTAGGGGAGATCTTTTTCCTTCTCCACATGGAGACCGTGAGATTTTTGCCTCTTCCCCCCCCATTAAGGGGAAGGGGCTTTCTCCTCCCTTCTGTACACAGCATTCTGTGCCCCAGTGTGAGCGGCAGTAGCACTCAAGATGTGGGACGCCGCCTACTAAAAATGGTTGGCATCTGTCTGTCATTTTTTGCACACTGGTGATTTTGTTTTCCAGCCAGCGTAGGCTCTTAGACTAAATAATTTTACACGCACGTACACACACGCACACGCAAACCCCTAAATAATCAAATTAGTAAATCTGCTCATCGATAGCCCCTTTGTTTCAGTCAAGGTTGATTATAACTTTCTCCCTTACATTAGATTTCAGCTATGATTTTCTTTAATGTTTAATATGCATGATAAAGCTAAAGTTACTTGTAAACTACCATCGTTTTATTTTCGCTATTTCACCACATAAATAGTGAAAGGACTATCAGTGTTTAGTTGCCAGCCCTTCTTTTTGGTGAAAAGCTGCTATCTTGTACTTCAAACATCTTTTTTATATGTCAGTCAGCTGTTCGTCTTGGGGCCCTTAGCACCAGATGCGATTTCGAATCTATTATTGGGTAAAATAGGTATTTCTTTTCATCTCTGTTCTTTAAATAATCATTTAAATTAATGATTTTCTAAATTGAGGATTGCTTGGAAATCAGGACACTGAACTCTTTCCGTAGCAGAAAAGGAAAGAAGTACTGCTACCTTTATTGCTGCTGTGAGATGCTTTACTGTGTTTATACTGTACTTTGTAGGGTTTTTTACACACATTCTGTTAGATGAAGCCGCCCAGGCCATGGAGTGTGAAACCATTATGCCTCTAGCATTAGCAACTAAGAACACTCGGATTGTCTTGGCTGGTGACCACATGCAGGTATGCACCCTCTGAGCCATCATATTCAAGGAACTACTAATTATATTTTGATGTTTAATATTCGATTTTCTAAAACGTTCTATGAAACTCTGGCATGTATTACAGTTTAAGTACTTTAAATATATCTGCACTAATAATGAAAAATACTGCTTTTTCTGAAGGAAAATTACTATCCTAGTGTTTTTTTCCTTTGGATAGAGAGTGGAATGAATGAATCTGTCAGTGTTACAGTTTTCATGTTTTTAATTTGAAGATCAGCTTTCTGGAGTGTGAATATTTGATTTTTACTTTTCTTTAGAAAATAAATTTAAGTTATCCTTCCCACAGTTCCCCAACTCTTGTCCCTAACATTTGTTTTCAGGAAGGGTTGATTTTTTTTGCCATCGTAGGAAACAGAGTACACTTAATTCAGATTAATAGCCCACATCTCAAAGAACATTTCTGATTCTATGTATTTCAGTACCTATATAAGGAAAGAGAAATAGAATTTTTCTATTAATCTTTGTTTTATAAAGTTGCAGTTTGAAGTTCTTTCTCTTCTGCTGAAGTCGAGATTGAACCTATGTAATATTATAGCTGTGACAACATCCAGGAAAGAGTTGAATGTAGAGGAAGAAATTCTGTTTTTGTTTCTTTTCCAAAAGTAGTTTAATTTTGTTCTTTAGTGGTCAGAGGTATGATGAAGAATGTCTCCTTCTACTTTATGAGATACAAAGCATTATTTTGCTGATTATTAAAAACAAATTTTTTCATCATAGGCTATATATCCTTCCAGCTCACCCTTTTAAATAGTTGATCAGTTTTAGTGCAATAACTGGTTAGCTCCCCCAACGATGCAATGGGTTGCATCCCTGAAGTTACTGAAGTAATAGCTATTTATTATTATCTTGGAGGAGCCCTTTGTTAACCTATGTGTAGAAACTCTATGCTACTGTGGATATACTGAAATGAAAAGTTAGAAATTTTTGCCTAGTTCTTTATAGTGGCAAAGTGGTTCAGAGAAAGTATTCTTGATTCTGCTTATTCCAGCATTCAGCATGTTGAGATTTAGTACATCAGAGGTTTCAGCATAGTGGAGTTTTTTATAAGCAGGTTAAAAAAGTACTACTTGCATATTTAGTTAAATTTTCTCTGTATGTTTGTCTGTTACAGCTCAGTCCTTTTGTTTACAGCGAGTTTGCCAGGGAGAGAAACCTTCATGTTTCATTACTTGATCGACTCTATGAGCATTACCCTGCCGAATTTCCATGTAGGATCCTCCTATGTGAGAACTACCGCTCCCATGAAGCTATCATCAAGTAGGTGTGAACTGCCCCTTCTGTATCCCACTTTCTGCAGTCTGGTGGGAGGGAACTCAGTATGGCAGTGGTAAGAGGAACAGGCTGTTCCCTGCACAATTATATGGTGTCCCTGGCATTGTAAATTATGTTAAATTTTATTTCTGAAAAAGAGTACCTCAAAGGTCAGCTGTAATTTTTCACAAAATAGGGCAATCCTGGAAACTAAAATTTTAGGTTCTACCAGTTATGATGTTTTTCTGTGACTAAATATATAATATATATGTAAAACTACATGATGTAATAAACAGATATATTGACAGAACACACAGTTTCTTAGATGTCTGGCTGTGTTATACAAGGAATCTGTTTTAAAAGTAAGGAAAGAAAAAAGGAAGCAAGCAAGGAAGGAAAAACCATGAAACTTAGTCATGAAGTTTTTAAAGATTTCTATTAAATATAGTATGCATCTCTAAAAGTAAAAATATCATAAATGACAGCTCCGTGAACAGTCACAAATTGAATGTATCTATGTAACCCTGCATCCAGATTAAGAAACAGAACATTAGCAGCACTCTGGAAAGCCCCTTTCCAGTCACTACCCTGCCAAAAACTTACAGTTTTTGAAAGTTTAGTAAAATTTAATAATATTGATTATGTTAGTCAGTGAAAACCGTTTTTAGGTTTCTTTGAAAACAGGAAGATAGATATAAAAATAAATTTAGATTTAACTGTGGCTTTTATCATCTCTTAAAAAGTGATCCTCTTTATTAGTTGCCAGTCATTTGCTGCAGCCAATAATGGATCAAGTACTTAGTATTTTCATCAGTAAAAAGTATTCTTTTTTGTAGCTGAAGACTTGTTTGTCCTTCAGTTGTGTGTGTTTAAGTGTCTGTATATCTTTGTGTTTGCATGTGTAAGTAAATGATCCATATTAATCAAAATATGTATTAACCAAGAAAATAGCTAGCAGTTTCCTCATAGAGCAAGATTCTCATCTGGTATTGAACTATTGTCATTTTTTCCTTTTCTTTCTATACTCTGGCTTCATACCTGACCAGATTAATTCATTTAGCAGTGGTATTCCAGGAGCCTACTCTGTTGTTATTGCTGTGGTTAATTTTGGGGAAAATCTTGCCTTCATAGGTATTGGATGTTTGAATTAAAATTAATCAAGGACAGAAAGTAGCATTATTAGAATTGACTGATAATTTTTTTTCCTTATGGGTGAAGTTAATTTTGATGATAAATTACTATCTATCTATTTATTTATTTATTTTGGTCTTTTTTGGCAGTTACACCTCTGAGCTCTTCTATGAAGGCAAACTGATGGCCAGTGGAAAGCAACCAGCACACAAGGATTTCTACCCACTAACTTTTTTTACAGCACGAGGGGAAGATGTACAAGAAAAAAATAGCACAGCTTTTTATAATAATGCAGAGGTACCTTAATTCTTTTGGAGATTGTTATTTTTCACAGTCACGTGGTCTGTTCTTGTTGAGTGTTTATTTACGATTTTGGGTTGACATCCTATTGTATTCATTTACATGAAAATAGCATGTAAAATGTATTCTTTTTGTATAACATTGATTTGTGAAGATGAATCCTACGGGAAACAACTGATTGACATTATGATTACATTTGATTTACATTTCTTTTTTTTTTTTTTTAAAGATTTTCTTTCTTTATTTATTTGACAGAGAGTGTGCACGCGAGAGAGAGCGCGCGTGCACGTGCATACAAGTAGGCAGAGCAGCAGGCAGAGGCAAAGGGAGAAGCAGGCTTCCCACTTAGCAGAGAGTCTGACGTGGGGCTCGACCCCAGGACCCTGGGATCATGGCCTTAGCTGAAGGCAGATGCTTAATCAACTGAGACACCCAGGCGCCCCTTGATTTACATTTCTTACGACAAAATACAAAATACATGACTTTGTTTAAAAGAAAAGCCAGTATTATTTTCATATAATTATTATTGTTAGCTAACTAAAATAGACTATGATTATATTTCATAGTACATACCCAGATGACTTATTTTAAATGAGTAAGACCTGAATTGCAGAATCCTGTGCTCCAGAGAGATTACACAGGCCCGAATGACAGTGTTGCTAGGGCAGTATGTGCTATAACATGTATGGTTCTCTTACAGTTTCTGACTTTTTAAGTTTAGAGAGAATGTGGGTAATGTGGTCACATCAGGCAGCAGACAAAAACCTGGTGAAGTCTTTAAGGGCCAGCAGGCCAGAGACTCTGAGGTTGCGTTCTGGCTGTCGCAAGGGAGTGGATTTCTGGACTTCAGGAAACCCAGAGGAGGGGGTATGCTTGGTTGGTCGTTAGAGGAATGAGTCTTGGTCTGTGATCTCCATTTCCCTTTCTTCTCTTGAGTCCCACGCGTTACTCGTTTTATTTACAAAGAAATGGGTCTTATTATGTAACAGTAATTCATCTTTCCTTTTAAAAATTGATCAGAGGTCTATAGTTAGAAGGCAGTAAAAGAAAATCAACTGCTGTTAACTGTTCAATGTAGGTCTTCTGCAGCATGGAGCTGTGGAAAATGGGATCCGATGCTCACCAGCTGCCAAAACTGCCTGGAGTAACTCTTTCAACCCAGGGAGCTAGGGGAGATGGGAACTGTCTCTCAACTGCTGAGATAGCCTTTCTGTAAGAGCTGTGTGCGGATGGGTGCAGTCCCTAGCTTGAATGCCCTGGCCTCCCTCTTCTTACTAAGTTTCTGTATACTTTGTTGAATAAATCCTTCTCAATTTCTTATAAAGTCTTTGATCAATCTCCAGAGACTTTGAATGATTGTCTGCTAATTTTGACCAGTGTAGTAGATGTCTGTCTGGGAGAGAAGTTTCCCCAAGCTCCTTATATCACCATTCCAACTCTGTGTATTTTGACTTCAGTTTTAGGCATCCCTTCACAGAGGGATGAGGTGGAGAAATGGTTGTGTATTGCTTAGTGGTAGGAACTCTGTGTGTGTGCGTTTGGGTGGGGTGGGCAGTAGAGGTCTCTCCCCATCTTTCATCTACCCCCATATTTAACCAAATGGGTGAAGATAGGTTTTTCTTATTCGTTATTGCAGTAGACTCAGGGCCACCTTTCTTGTTCCTTGTAGTGAGAGCGCCATGTCTTCAGTTCAGTTCACTCTTCAGAACCCTTGGACAGTCTGTATATCTGAAGCACTTAAATCATCGTAACAATAGGGAGACTGTAGTCTATACCTCTGTCATTCATTGAGTTTCTATTTGGCAGTGAGAACAGAATCCTACCTGATAATCCTCAAGTTCTTGAAAGGAATAAAAATACTGTTAAATTTTATTAAGTATATTTAACATTGTAAATATAAGTACGTATTATTAACAAATACTAAATAATGTTATTTAAAATACATTTAAAAAACTTCATTCTCAGGGCACCTCGGTGGCTCAGTTTGTTGAGCTTCTGACTTTTGGTTTCAACTCAGGGCTTGATCTCAGGGTTGTGAGATTGAGCCCCACATCGGGCTGTGCACTCTGCGCATCGTCTGCTTGAAATCCTTTCCTCCTCCTTCCCCTTCCTGTCTGCTTCTCCCCCTGCTTGCATGCGCATGCGCGCGCTCTCTCAAATAAGTAAATAAATGAAATCTTAAAAAACAAAACAACTTTCTTCTGTATGCCCCTAGTGTCTTGCCTGACCCTCTGTTGAGCTTGCTGTTTCCATATGTATGGAATATACCTATATGTGGAGTCTGTTTTCTAAATATACAGCAGTCTCTCAGCAGACAAGGAGCATGTTTTATTGATCGTTGTGTCCCCCACTGTGCCAAACATTGAAACATCGATCATTTCATTGTATTAAAATAGATTGAATAAATTCAGTTGGGCAGAATATGGTGTTACTTTATTTTAAGGTTAATGAAATGGCTTGGGCAAACTTGTACTACTACAAGACCGTGAATTGTGGAAGTGTCTCTCCAGTCCAGATTTGTCTTAGTCCCAGCTGTGGTTTGGTGTTCTCTGTTGGCTGCTTTGCTCAGTTCTATCAGTGGGGGAAGGTGACAGTGCTAGATCTTGTACTGCTGAGACTTAATAGTGACACTGACTCTAGGAATCTTTCCGTTGGCTGTTCATTTCACTGGCCTGACAGGGAGTGAGTGGACTGAGAAATCCTGGGAAGGTGGGGAATTGCTTCCCTGACTCCCTGGATGGGGTTACCAGTTTCATGGTCCTATCCCTGTCCTCCTCCCTACATGGGAATTTGAACCTGTCCTCATTTAAGAATGGAGGCTGGATGAAGGGTGAGGGCCAGTTGCCCATTATGTTGTCTCTGATATTCATGTTTTCACTGGGTGCATTTTACTTGGGTAGAATTTTACTGTTTGAAATGTACATAAAATTTTTCTCCCTGTGTTCATATCAGCAAAGCATTACTCCTATATAGAGATAGTTTTTAAATGACGTTTGCTAAAATGGCATCCTTTATACATCTGTTTCAGTTACCATATCTTTAATATGCATGTGTGTGTTTGTTTAAAGGTATTCGAAGTGGTGGAACGTGTGGAAGAGTTGAGAAGGAAGTGGCCAGTAGCGTGGGGGAAGTTGGATGATGGCAGTATCGGTGTGGTAACTCCATATGCTGATCAAGTGTTTAGGATACGTGCTGAACTTCGAAAAAAGAGATTATCTGATGTTAATGTAGAAAGGGTGCTAAATGTTCAAGGTAAGTATTAATTGAAATGAATTAAGTTATTCAGATGGTTAAATCTTAAAGTGTGTGCATGTTTGATTTTTAATTCTCAAGGCCTTTTTTCTGGACAAGCAATTATGTATTCTTATTCTTATATATTCTTTTTTTTTTTTTTACCAAATGAGGAAACAGATTTTTATTTTTATTTTTTTTATTTTTATTTTATTTTTTTTATTAATAATGATTTTTTATTATATTATGTTAGTCACCATACAGTACATCCCCGGTTTTCGATGTAAGGCTCGATGATTTATTCTTATATATTCTTATACCAAGTTCTTTAATGGAAATTTGGCAGTTAAAGGTCAAGCTCATTTACATGTTTATTAAATTTTTATATCCAAATGAAAGAAGTAGGAACAAATGGATTTTTTCAGTGACCATGATGGTGTGAAAGCCACACACTACATCTGTATGCAGTAGTTATAACCACAGTACTGTACAACGCCTACTGTCGGTATACCCTATCTGAAGACTGATTTGTTCATAAGGATTTTTAAAAAACTTGTAACTGTCAAGCATATTGTGTTTAAATGCATTTTTCAAGGCACAGTTTGTGTTTTATGTCTAGACGTTCCTAAGCGCATAGTTACCAGCAGCTCATTTAAGTTGCCTTCATGTAGTTAGTTGCTATAGAGTTTGTGCTTTTATTTTTTTATGTTTATTTTTTATAATTTTTAAAAAAGATTCTGTTTATTAGAAGGGGTGGGCAGGGGTGGAGGGAGAGGGAGAGGGACAGCAGACTCCCTGCTGAGTGTGGAGACCAGTGAGGGTCTCAGTCCCAGGATCTGAGATCATGACCTGAGCTGAATTCAGACGCTTAACTGACTGAGCCACCCAGGCGCCCTGAGTTTGTGCCTTTAAATATATGAAGCAGCATTATCATGTGAGTGCTGGAAAAGTTCAGTTTTAGGTTTCCTGGGAATATACAATAGTAAGAGTAATGAAGTTGTAGATTATGGGGACAAAATAATTTCACTATACCATGTGTTGTGCAGATCCCTCAAAATTTGGGCATTTGTTTCCAAATTTATTTACATTTTAGTTAGCATATAGTGTAATGCTGGTTTCAGGAGTAAAATTCAGTGATTCATCACTTAATATACTACACCCAATGCTTCTCACAACAAGTGCCCTCCTTAATACCCATCACCTATCTAGCCCATCCCCTACCCACCTCCCTCCACCAACCCTCAGTTGTTCTCTGTCGTTAAGAGTCTCTTATGGTTTGTTTCTCCTCTCCTGCCCTTCCCATATGTTCACCTGTTTTGTTTCTTAAATTCCACATATGAGTGAAATCATATGGTATTTGTCTTTCTGTGATTGACTTATTTCCCTTAGCATAATACATTCTGGTTCCATCCACGTCATTGCAAATGGCAAGATTTCATTCTCTTGGATGGCTGAGTAATATTCCACATGTAGGGGTGTGTGTGTGTGTGTGTGTGTGTGTGTGTGTGTGTGTGTATACCACATCTTCTTTATCCATTCATCAGTTGATGGGCTTTTGGGCTCTCTCTGTAGTTTGGCTGTTGTTGATAATACTACTGTAAACATCGGGGTGCATATACCCCTTTGAATCCTTTTTTGTATTTTTGTATCCTTTGGGTAAATACCTAGTAGTGCAATTGCTGGGTTGTAAGGTAATTCAATTTTATTTTTTTGAGGAACCTCCATACTGTTCTCCAGGGTGGCTGCCCCAGTTTGCATTCTCAACCAGCAGTTCAGGAGTGTTCCCCTTTCTCCACATCCTCGCCGATACCTGTTGTTTCTTGTGTTGTTAATTTTAGTCATTCTGACAGGTGTGAGGTAAATGGTTTTGATCTTTTTTCTTTTCTTTTTTTTTTAAAGATTTTATTTATCTATTTTAGAGAGAGAGCGTACACACAAGAGTGGGAAAGAGAGAGTGGGAAGGAGAGGGAAAGGCAGAGAATCTCAGACTCTGTGCTGAGCATAGAGCCCAGTGTGGGGCTCAATCCCATGACCCTGAGGTCATGACCTGAGCTGAAACCAAGAGTAGGACATTTAACCGACTGAGCCACCCCGGTGCCCCGTCATTGTGGTTTTTGATTTGTATTTCCTTGATGATGAGTGATGATGAGCATCTTTTCATGTGTCTGTTAGCCATCTGGATGTCTTCTTTGGGAAAGTGTCTATTCATGTCTTCTGCTCATTTCTTAGCTGGATTATTTGTTTTTTTGGGTGTTGAGTTTGACGAGCTCTTTATAGATAGTGCATACTAACCCTTTATCAGATATGCAGTATGAAATAACTTCTCCCGTTCCATAGGCTGCCTTTGAGTTTTATTGATTGTTTCCTTTATTGTGCAGAAGCTTTTTATCTTGATGAAGTCCCACTAGTTCATTTTTGCTTTTGTTTCTCTTGCCTCGGGTGGGGTGTCTAGTAAGAAGTTGCTACAGTGGAGGTCAAAGAGGTTGCTGCCTGTGTTCTCCTGTAGAATTTTGATGGTTTCTTGTCTCACATTTAGGTCTTTCGTCCATTTTGAATTTATTTTTGTGTATGGTATAAGAAAGTGGTCTCCAGTTTCATTCTTTTGCATGTTGCTGTCCAGATTTCCCAACACCATTTGTTGAAGAGACTGTCTTTCTTCCATCGGATATTCTTTCCTGCTTTGTCAAAGATTAGTTGACCATGTAGTTTTGGGTCCGTTTTTTCTGTTCCATGGATCTTTGTGTCTGTTTTTGTGCCAGGACCATACTATCTTAATGACTACAGCTTTGTAATGTAGCTTGAAATCCAGAATTGTGATGCCTCCAGTTTTGTTTTTCTTTTTCAGAATTGCTTTGGCTATTCGGGGTCTTTTGTGGTTCCATACAAATTTTAGGATTATTTGTTCTAGGTCTGTGAAAAATGTTGGTAGCATTTTGATAGGGATTGCATTAAATGTGTAGATGTTTTGGGTAGTATAGACATTTTGACAATGTTTGTTCTTCCAATCCATGAGCATGGAATGCTTTTCCATTTCTTCGTGTCCTCTTCAATGTATTTCATAAGGATTCTGTGTGTTTAGAGTACAGATCTTTTACCTCTTTAGTTAGGTATCTTCCCAGGTATCTTATGGCTTTTGCTGTGATTGCAAGTGGGATCAATTTTTGATTCTTATCTGCTGCTTCTTTTTTGGTATGTAAAAATGCAACAGATTTCTGCACTTTGATTTTATGTCCTGTGACTTTGCTGAATTTATGTGTTAGTTCTAGCAATTTTTTGGTGGTGTCTTCCAGGTTTTCTACATAGACTATCATGTTATTTGCAAGTAGTGAAAGTTTGACTTTGTCCTTGCCGATTTGGATACCCCCCCTTTTTCCTCTTTTTGTTGACTGACTGAGGCTAAGACTTTAGTACTATGTTAAATAGTAATGGTGAGAGTGGCCATTTGGGCATGCATTTACAAGGAATATTACCAGTAAGGTAGGAAGCACCCAAAGGAGACCTAGGACAGGTAATGGTCTAAAAACTGCCACATGGCGGGAGTCAGAAATGATTGAAAGAACCTGGGTTGTTTGGCTAGAGAAGACTGGAGATTGATATTAAAACTATATTCAGAAATTTGTAGATTTGTCACAGAATGAGGGAATTGATGTGTTGCTATAAGAAAGAGCATAAGAAAAAATGTGCAAATTAGAGTCTCAGTAAGCCTTCCTTCTGGAGTCAGCTGTGTCTGTCTTGGTTAGTGAGAGGCTAGATGACCCTGCTTCAAGGAATGGTCCTTGTATTGAGTGGGACCTTAGATGAGATAATCATTAAGGCTGGTTCCAGCAATAATATTTTTAAAATTTTAATAAAAGTTGTCATTTTAACCGTTTTTATGTGTTCGTTCTGAAAGTGTCTCTCCAGTTCAATAATACATAAAACGCCACAGTTCAGTGGCATTAAGGACATTCACATTGTTGTGCAACCATCACCACCCTCTGGCTCCAGAACTCTTTTCATCTTGTGAAGCTGAAACTCTGTACCCATTAAACAGTAACTCCCTGTTCTATTTCCCTCCTCCCCCCAGTCCCTGGCAACCACCATTCTGCTTTCTCTCTGTGAATTTGACTACTCTGGGTACTTTATATAAGTGTGGTCCCGTGGTATTTGTTCTTTTGTGACTGGCTTATTTTATTTAGCGTAACGTCTTCAGGGTTCATCCATGTCATAGTGTGTGTCAGAATGCCCTTCCTTTTTAAGGCTGAGTGATATTCCATGGTACGTATACACCACATTTTGTTCATCCATTCATCTGTCAGTGGACACTGGGCTTGTGTCTACCTTTTGCAAACCCTGTGACTAATGCTGTTAAGAACATGGGTATGTAAATATCTGTTTGAGATCCTACTTTCAGTTCTTTTGGGTAAATGCCCAGAGGTGGAATTTGCTGGATCCTGTGTTCTTTCTGTGCTTAATTTTAATTCTGTGTTTTAGTTTTATGTTTAATTGTTTTAGGAGCTGCCACACTACTTTCCAGAGTGTTTTACATACCATTTGACATTCCCACCTGCAGGACACAGGAGTTTTCGTTTCTCCACATCCTCACTGACACTTGGTATTTAGCAGTAACGTTTAAAAAGTGAAATGCTTTTATTGTATCAGTGGTTCAAAATAACAATCTTAAGTCTTTTATTTATTTTTTTATAGGAAAACAGTTCAGAGTTTTGTTTCTTAGCACAGTACGTACAAGGCATACTTGTAAACATAAACAGACACCAATTAAAAAGAAAGAGCAACTGCTGGAAGATTCCACAGAGGATTTAGATTATGGTTTTTTATCTAACTACAAACTTCTCAATACTGCCATCACAAGAGCACAGTCCCTGGTTGCTGTGGTGGGTGATCCCATTGCTCTGTGCTCTATTGGAAGATGCAGGTAATTATGTGTTACTGATTAAGACGGTAAAGGGGGAAAATGTAATTTGCATCCCTATGTATATACTTATTTATATGACCTCTTGGCTAATTAAAGTCAGGTTCAGTCACCTGATATCCAGTGGGAACACAAAAATATATTGCTTTGGGTCTATTCATTATGTTCATAATTATGTATTCTTTCATTTAGTTATCACTCAACAGATATTTCCCGAGTGCCTACTATGTCCTAAGCACTATTCTAGCCACTAAGAATATATCAGTGAACAAAAATGAATAAAAATCTCTGCCTTTGTGGGCTTTACATTTTATTGGGGAGGAGAGGAAGACTGAGAATAAACAAAATAAGATACCCTGTAGTCTTGTATGTGGTAAGTTCAATGGAAGAGAAATACAACATTAAGGGGAATTAGGAGTGATGGGGGTGCAGTGGTCTGGTTTGTGATTTATGGAGTATGGTCAGAGCATCCCTCACTGAGAACCTGACTTTGAAGCGAGGGAGTGAGCTCTGCTGAAATCTGGGGTAAAAGTGCTCCAGGAAGAGGGAACAGCTTGTGCGAGAGTCCTGAGGTGGTTTTGTGTATATGTGTATCTTTGATGGAGAGTGAATTTTATATTGATATTATTTCATTTTTTCCCCTTCATTATTGTGTCAGCTTGTTTTTGATGAATTTCCTTCTCTACTTACTTTCTCTCAGGGCTTCTCAGTGTAAATGATTCTTCATGTTTGGTTAATCTAAGGGTCTTAAAATAATGGAGGTTAGGAGTGGTTATTAGTTGTCTTGGGATAGTGTTGCTGGTATTCCTTAGATTGTAGTCATAAGGAAGTATTTCTGCTAAAATATAGTTAAAATATCAAAATAAAAAAATTACTCTCTATACAACTATGATTGATACCAGGTAATAGGAATTTAACTGTTTGAAGCCAATAATGTAAGACTTGGTCTTTATAGTGTTGAAAATTATGTTACCATTAACAAAAAACAGTTGAACAGAAATTTATGATCTATATTCTTTTATGGAAAAGAAATACACTAGGAATGACTTTAAAGTTGTGGAAGGATTCTAGGACCTGTCAAAGTGAATTCAGATAGTAGAAAGTGATGTAGACAGTCCCGAACATGCCTTGGGTAATTACCTCTTTTCGATATGTTAGAATTGAAGTAGACAGAGCTGTTAGGAAGTGGCCTAAACCAGGTTTTCTATTGCAATATAGATATGGCAGCATTTTATTGTCTGTTTTCTGTTTCAGCAGGGAGAAGAATTCTATGGGAAGGGAGACAGCTGGGACCTTTAATAATAATCTGCATGTATTAGAGTTTAAGACTCTAGAAGAAATTAATATACTTTATAGGGGAAAGCCATTAACAAAGGAATCAAGTAGTTTTAATTTATGGTTAGGTTATGAAAAGTGACCTTTTACTTAAAAAAAAAATCCACAAAACTTGAGTGGTCCAAGACTTATTTATGCATAGCTAAACAGTCCTGTTGTAAAATATCTTTTTTTTAAAATTGTATAATTTATTTGAGAGAGAGAGAGGCAGAGGGAGAAGCAGACTCCCCACTGAGCAGGGAGCCCGACACGGGCCCTGATCCCAGGACCCCAAGATCATGACCTGGGCCGAAGGCAGACACTTAGCTGACTGAGCCACCCAGGTCCCCCAAAATATCTTTAATTTCATATTTAAAAGGTAGATTTCTGTTCATTTTTAGCCACTAATGACAGAAAGTTGGGGAAGGGACTATATTAATTCCAAGTTACAAATGAATAAAACTAGGAATAATTATTTGGCTTTTCTCCTAAGAATTTTACTTTAGTTACTTTATAATTCATTGAAAGTATATTTGGTTAGAATATTGCTGTGATATTTTACCATTTTTGTTTATATTTATCATTTGAAAAATGTGAGAATACATACAGTTTGATTAGAATTTAGTGGGTTAGGGGCGCCTGGGCGGCGCAGTCGTTAAGCATCTGCCTTCGGCTCAGGGCGTGATCCCAGCGTTCTGGGATCAAGCCCCACATCAGGTTCCTCTGCTGGGAGCCTGCTTCTTCCTCTCCCACTCCCCCTGCTTGTCTCTCTCTCTCACTGGCTGTCTCTGTGTCAAATAAATAAATAAAATCTTAAAAAAAAAAAAAGAATTTAGTGGGTTAAGACACATAGAAAATAGGACAATTTACTGAAAAAAACTAGGGGAAAAAAAAAGACAAATTAGAAATTGTCAGGAGTAAGTGGGTATAACAATAGTCTTGAGCCAAACTTGTTTTGGACTCTTTTTATAAATAACATCAAACATTTATCAATATAAATATTATTTTTTTAAAAACCATTATCCCTTTCTGTAGAGTTGTATTATGCTGTGAATTCCATGAGATCAGCGTTTTTCACCCCTTCTCTGACATAAATTGTTATTTTCTCAGAGCAAATAGGTGAATAATTCTTTCTGAGGCCATGCTGTCAGAATTATCTAGGGCTAATTTTTAACTTGTAGCCAGGTCTGTTGGTTGCTTATTTCTTACTACTCAGCTGGAGTGTATTAAGGACTGCAAATTAATTTATAAGCTGGCAAAATAGTTTCAGAGAGGTTATCTGTATTATGTAGGGAGAAAAAAATCATGTGACTTATAGCTAATTTGGAATGCTGATTATCTGTGTTATTTGGACAGTGTAATCATGGCTTTAATTCAAGAGCTGAGAGTTGAAGTGTATGGGTATTTGTGTTTAATCTTTCTCATTTTATTAGAAATTAATTTAATCTCATAAGACAAGTAAACTTGAGGGACATACATAATTTTTTTTTTTTTAAAGCTTTCAGCTTTTCGCCGTTAAGTATGATGTTAACTGTGGACTTGTTGTATATGGCCTTTATTTTTTTTAAAGATTTTATTTATTTAAGAGAGAGAGAGTGAGAGAGCATGAGAGCGGGGTGAAGGGCAGAGGGAGAAGCTGACCTCCCGCTGAGCAGGGAGCCCAACGCCGGGCTCCATCCCGGGACTCCAGCATCATGACCCAAGCCGAAGGCAGACGCCCAACCGACTGAGCCACCCAGGGGCCCTGACATCTATGATTCTTAGGCACTATAATAACAGAGGAATGAATTCTTTGTAGTTTGAGTTAATCCCTCCCACCCCCGTGTCCCATTCAGTATTTATGAAAAACTAATATGATATTTCCAAATATTAAATTTTTAAGGAATAATTATTGTGTATAGTATAACACTTTAGAAGGCAACCATTATATAATCTTTTTTATTGTATTTTTAAATAGAATTTATCTATTAACCTGAAGTGAATGTAGTGAACTTCCCCCTCCCCAGCTCGCCAAACCAACTACATTAATATAGTAGCTGCTGTTTACTGACAGCTTTCTCTTGCCAGGTGCTTGGTTAAGTGCTTTGCACACTTAGCCTTATTCAGTCATCCCAACAACCCTGCAATGTGGGAATTTTATTTGCATTTTAAATGGGCTGCCTGGTTCAAAGAGTTTAAGTTACTGCCCAAGGTCATATACCTATTAAATGGTTCACTCAAACAGATGTCACATTGACTTCAAAACCCAAGTTCTTCTCTCTTGGTTACCCTGCCTTTCCCAGGAAGTGATGAATACGCTTGCATAAATCTACACTGAATGGGGAGAGCCAGAGAAGAGTCATACATTTCTCCAAACCAGTGTGTTTGGAGGAGGTCTTCCTTTGAAATGAATTTCTTCATTAGCAAATTCCATTTACTCAATGAGATACAATCATATTTCATATGTGTGTAGAGATGTAAGTATACGTGCGTGTATACATACACACTCCCTATCACTTAAGGATGCCAAGTGATTTTTCAGTGTTTTATCAGTGATCCTAGAAGCAAGGTTAGCATAAAAACAAAACCAAACTTTGTTCATGCGGTGATTAAAAGTAAGGTTATCTTCTTTGAAATGGTTGTAATTATATTACAATGTAGAAACATACTTGGGTTCTCTAGCCCAAATTGTTATCATAATAATATGTGAAAATTTTAGGGGTGAGCCTGAGAATTAGTGCAGGCTATAAATAACCATAGTGGTGAAGTCTAATTCTCATTCTGAGTATAGTTGGAGTCCTCAACTCTGTGTTCAGAATTGCCTCATAATGCCATACATAGTATTTTATTTCAAGTATTGGGGAGTTCAAGGGCTGTGTGAGTAGTCTTTGAAAGAGCCTTCACAAAGAGAGAAAAGGAAAAAAAATTAACTTCAAGAATTTTTGAAGGAAAAAATACATAAAGTTTAAAAGTGAGAAAGTATAATATTAATACTGTTGGTGCCTTATTTTACACATGAGGAAATTGAGCTACAAAGAGAGATTACGTTACTGAATTGCCTGAAGTTACACAGCTGAATGACAGAGCCAGGACCAAAACCCCAGAGTGTAGTTCTGGAATCCATGTGCTTGACCACTTCACCGTACCAGTGGGGCAAAGGATAAGTGAGATTTAAAATGGAGATTTCAGGTTACTTTCAGAACTCATTTAACTTGATTAAGTTATTGTAAGTGTTTACTGTTCTGGAATTGTGTCCTTTAGCTCTAAGCCTGTTGTAGACAAAGACTGTAACTAGCTTCTCCTGAACTGTGGGGTTAATTGAAGGTTCTGCTTAACTCCGTGTTACTTCAGCTCTTGTTCAGTGTAGCTGAGGTCAGCGAAGGTGGTATAGGAACTGAGTGTGAGGTTTAAAAAGGAGTTTGTGAGCATAGAACAAGTTCTGTGCTGGAAATGAAAATATGTGATAAAAAATTGGTATTAAAACTGAGTAGAAGCCCATCCATTCTCTCCTTGTTTTTCTGTGTCTTGAATTTCAACCCAAATATGAAATGCCATTTTATGAAATTGATGCTTTATCAGTTAGACCAAAGATACTTCTTCTGAATATAGCATGTAGAATCATGTTGATAAATATTCGTACAGTTGAATACTGTGGCTTTTTAAATCAGAAGGGCAGGAAAGTTTATGGATTTTAGCTCCTAAGTGCTATATTAAAGATAATTTGGGGAGCCGGGGTGGCTCAGTCAGTTAAGCGTCTGCCTTCGGCTCAGGTCGTGATCCCAGGGTCCGGGGATCGGGGATCGAGGTCGCGTCCATCTCCCTGCTCAGTGGGGAGCCTGCTTCTCCATCTCCTTCTGCAGCTCCTCCTGCTTGTGCTTTCTTTCTCACACACCCTCTTTCAAATAAATAAAAAATTAAAAAAATAATAATTCTTCCTTAGCTATCAGACTGTGAGAAGAAAAGCCTTGATTCCTTCAGAAGGGTTCTTTTTCCCCCTAAGATTTTACTTATTTATGAGAGAGAGAGAGCAGGGAGGGGCGGAGGGGGAGGGAGAGAGACAAACAGTCTCTGCACTGAGCATGGAGCTTATCGTGGGGCTCCATCTCATGACCCTGAGATCATGACCCTGAGATCTTGACCTGAGCTGAAACCAAGAGTCAGACGCTTAACTAACTGAGCCACCCAGGCACTTCCAGAAGGGTTCTTAATAAAAATAAGGGGTATTAGTGTGCATTTCTTAGCAACATGTACTTCCTGTAACTGAATGACTGTCTTGGTAGCCTTTATGTCTTATTGTCAGAAATGCATATTTAATATTTTGTAGTACTTTTCCTATTGTTGACATACAGGCCTGACATTTCTTTTGGACCCATTTCTTAAACTTATCTTTAAAAAAGTAGACATATGTAAGAGAAATATAGTTCAGAATTAAACCCTGCAAAGTTTTATGAATAGATTAATAACCCAATTCCCGTTCATATACTAATTTTTATAATATAAACCTTTTCATTTATGCTTCTTAAAGCCATCTTGATTACTTCTTGTCCACCTGGACACAAGGATACCAACTTGAGAAGAAACCGTATCATATGTCTTTTATAGTATAATAAAACATTATTTGAACCTCATATTAAAGATAGGTATGCATATTTATAATAGTCATCTAACATTAAAAAATTTTTGTGTTTTTTATAATATGTATTTAATATTTTTAATATTTGGAGATCAGTTTTCAAACCTGTAGGAAAACAGCTATCCAACTGCAACAAGTTTTTGAATGTATTTTTTTCCTTTACTATTTATTAATTTAATTAGGAAATGAATAATCAGCATTAAAACTAGCTTTCCAGCTTCCTGTATTTTTCATAATTAATTTAACTCTCTTAACTTAGTCAATTAATGTTATAAGTTGTGTTTGTGAGAAGCATCTGTTAAGTAAGAGAAAAATATAGGAATAGCTAGTTATTTCTTAGGAATCTTCCCTGATCGTTGTCTACTTTGTGGCTCAGATTTATGTCCTGAGCTGGCTTTTCTTAGTCATCTAGCACCAGGCTCCTTTGGCCCCATAATTCAAATTAGTCTGATTTATACATGTGTCTGCATTTGTGTGTGTATATAATGTATATGTGAGTATGTCTAGAAGTACAAATCATCTGTAAAATGAGGTAACATCGGTTCTGAAATCCTTACTTATTATGTGGATAATAAAACTGTCATTCTAGGTTAGCGTGACTCATTGAGCATGGACGACATTACTTGCATTGGTCAGCCAAAATTAATTGAGAGCATAATTTGTATTTTCCACAATATTATACATGACAGTAGTTTCAGAATCAAACTTCTGGAGTCTTGTGCTCTTGTGGAAAAGTTATACCTGAATCACAGTCAGGTGAAGGATGGATCTGAGGATTTGGGGTGGGAAGAGGGAATTCAAAACTCTCTTTAGTTGCTTATGTTCATTTCTGTGATCTTATCCACTGAAATTGTAAACTGATCTTCTAAATCTTTTCTGTAGGAAATTTTGGGAACGGTTTATTGCCCTGTGTCATGAAAATAATAGCCTACACGGAATCACTTTTGAACAGATCAAAGCTCAGCTAGAGGCTTTAGAACTCAAGAAGACGTATGTGTTGAATCCACTGGCTCCTGAATTTATCCCCCGGGCTCTAAGACTGCAGCATTCAGGAAATACCAACAAACTGCAGCAGTCACCCCCCAAGGTAAAGCCTGCTGATGCAATCGAAGAAGGGTAGAGGGAGAGAACAGCACAGAAGGGTCCAAGGTTCATTGGGCTGCAAGTTACTTTAAGTATTGGAAATGAAGGTTACGGCAAGCAGTTTCTGCAAGGAGCTTGTCTAGTTCGGACCTGTAAGTGAGAATACAGTGTGGTGTGTAGCCATGCTCAATGTCATAATCATCCTCAAAAAAGTTTTCAAGTACCTGATTGCTTCTGGTGTCCTTTGTATAATACCCCCCTGACCTCTCTACTGATAGGCTTTTATTTAGCAAGATGTGAATAAAACAAAGCAATTTAAAAGACTATCAACACTCATTAAAAGCATGCCCTTAGAGCATATTATTACGAGGAATAAAATTATATAATAGTGTTTGTAGAAAATAGATCGTTCTAATCCTGTGTTGATGACCAATTCATTTCAAGTAATATTTGACACGGAAAATTTGGTTGACTTCTTGAAGATTACTTTAATTGATTTGGCCTATATTTGTTGTTGAAGAAGTAGTCCAATCAGGAGTGGAGGTGGGTCAGTCAGGGCCATGTCTACTTTTGAACCATGGTTATTTTGGGCAGGGACAGCTGGTGTATTTGCTACAGTGCCTGAAAAAAATGTGTTTGCACTTAGCATCTAGAAAAGAAAGTTATGAGAATGGCATGTTTAGTATTTGTTCTGGGTTTTTTGGTGTGTTCAGAGTCATCAGTATGGTATTAAATCTATTGACATGAATGAAGTAAAAGAACATGTCAGTTTGGGTCTTCATTTTAAAAATGTGAAACCTGATGTGTAAACAGTAATAATGGTTTAATATCTTGAAAATCTTTAAGCTAAATAGGTATTATGCTGAGAAGAGAACTACTTCTATGTTAATAATACTGTCGTGTATTATTAGTTTAATAAAAATGGACCGAATGTGTGGTAATATTTTAGTGATTTGGGATTTCCAGGGGATTAAGTATCTTGTATAAATGAATCTTCTAGATTTCTAAAGCTTAAACTATTAATAAATTGATAATCAACTTATCAGCTAAGTTTCTTCTGTGTGCCAGCTGCTGTGGTAGGTGCTAGAGAAGCAGAGATGAGCAAAGTAGGCCCCCTGAGTCCTTGACGGCACGTGTTGGAGGGTGGTCACAGGGAGTGGGTGGAGTCAAGGCAGTTTCCACCACAGAGCTCTTGTCTAGGAGTCCACGGAGTGGATGGGGATAGTGCTAGACTGAGGAGACATATCAGAAACTAGAATATAAAAGCTCCATTAGGACAGAGATTTTTGGCTGTATTATTTACTGCGCTAGGCTCTGTGCCTGGAACAACACTTGGCTCATCATAGGTGCCTAAAAGTATTTTTTAGATGAGTGAATGAAGCTTAAGAAAGAGCGTATACAAAAGGCCAGAGGTGTGAGAGAATAGGCTCTGCAGGGACCAGCAGGGAGTTTAGGGTGTGGGGGGAGTAGGGAATCCAGGTAGAAATTTTTATATTTTACTGTTTTTTTAATTAAAATGTTGTAAAATCAATATACCTGTTGCACGCCCCTAACTACAACAGAGGAAACCCTTGTTACCGACTTGAGAACGTAAGCATCAGTTCATGTGCTCCAGCTGCAGCTAGATTCCAGCCATGGTACCAAATGTGGACTGACCCTAAGCAGGGTCCTGCAGTTTGCTTTTTGTTTTCGTTTTAAAGGTGAAGTAAATAGATGTTCAATCCACTTGCTTTTCTAAAACCATAAACTCCCAAAAGACAAAAATCCTGTTCTATATACTTTTTTATGGCCCCTAGCGCCTCGCCCCGCTCTTTGCATGTAGTGGGTGCTCGGTAAATATTTGATAAGTGAACAATGGTTATGATGCATCCAGTAGAGTGTAGCGTGACTTTTCTCTCCCTCTCCCTCTCTCTTTTTTACTTTTGGGTGTGGCTTTTCTCTTTTAATAAGAGGATTGTGTAGTTAAAGGCCAAAGTAGCTATTGCCCCGAATTTTTTCCTTTTAGAAAATACTCTTCACTGATGCAACAGATAACGTCTATTTCACAGTGATTCATCAAATTATTTATACACCTGGCTATTTAAAATTATTATTTATAGCATGTATGAGAATAATTCTTTTAAATAACTGAGGTATAGTGAGCAAGAGGTTATTTTTGTCACTTTATCTCCTTTCTCTCCCCAGTATTTTATTTTACTTCCATTAAATTGTTTTGAGGTTTGAGCTTGTACTAGAGTCTTGTTTTATTTAACTTTCTGTTGTAGGAAGTTTCAGACATATTCATAAGTAGAATAGTGTAATGAATTCCCTGTCATCTAAGGTTTTTTTTTTTTTAATGATTTTATTTATTAGCACATGCGAGAGTCTAATGGGGGGGAGGGGCAGCGGGAAAAGGAGACTTCCCGCTAAGGACGGAGCCCAACTCGGGGCTCAGGCCCAGGACCCTAAGGTCATGACCTGAGCCAAAACCAAGGGTCAGACTAATGGGGGGGGAGGGGCAGCGGGAAAAGGAGACTTCCCACTAAGGACGGAGACCAACTCGGGGCTCAGGCCCAGGACCCTAAGGTCATGACCTGAGCCAAAACCAAGAGTCAGACGCTTAACTGACTGAGCCACCTGGGCGGTCCCCTGTCATTTAGGTTTATTAATTACCAACTTAATCTTGTCTCATCTACAGACCCCCCCCCAATTACACACTGGAAAATTCTGAAACAAATCCCAGATATTTTATTTCACGTGCTAGAGTCTTTTGATGAATGAGGATTTACTTCATTGCTAGAAAAGGATGCTATTTCTGAAAACATGATACTAAACCATACAATTTCCCCTTAAGGTTTCCTTGATGTTCAACTTTTAACATAGTTCTGTGCATAAGATATATTAAAAATTAGTATTGTTGATGTTAGACTACGATTTAAATCCCAGTCTGATTTCATGTGAATGCCATCATCAGAAGCCTGGCCAGGACCTACTCGCCAGCGCTGTGTTCGGCAGCAGTCACATCACTTTAGGCTAAGAGGTCTGGTCTGTGATGGTGTTAGCGAAGGTATGGGATGTTAGGGCCCTAGGAGCCGGTTGTCCGAGCTGGCCCTTTATTGGCTCCCTCTCTGCAGGCATCATTTATTACCAAGTGCGTGTTTCATGGGTGCCCGCAGAATTAGCACAGAGAAAAGCAATTTGCCTGTTTTCATTCCACTTACTCCTCGGGCATTTGCTGGGAGCAGCATTTGGAAGCTTTGCTAAAATGAAACAGATTCATTTGCACACACTCTAAAAACCGGTCAGAGCATAGATAATACTCAGAAATGGATTCTCTGAAAAGACCATAGCATTATTTTATAGATTCTAGTTGTGAGTTGTTTTCATCCTCTGTCTCTAGCTGCTTAGGTTGTGTCTCACTGTCCAGACATCAGAAGACATGTCAGTCTGTGTACTTCAGTAGCTTCAGTGCCCAGCCGGGGGGAACATGTGGTGGGCCTCGTTAACATTTGTTGAATGCGGAAATGGCAAACAATGCGAAAAAATATTATTTGAATAAACAAATGGTGGAGTAAAAAGTCCTTACAAACTGTGTTGACATGTACTACATACGCTTATAAAAATCCTGACATTCTATTAAAGGTACACATACTTTCTGAGATTTATTAGCAAACTTCTGGAATTATCACTGTGGAATGACTTTTACACGTAGTGCTAACGCTACTGCTACATTATTATTTTGTTTATAAGCTACCAAACACCATCTGGTTCTTCTATGGACCAAGTACACTTACTGCCCTACAGCTGCGTGCTAAGTTGAAGAATCCAAGGAAAGTTTTTCCTGCGCTGAACCGTACAGAGTGCTGAGTTGTACTTGTAGAGATGCCTGTCATTTTACCTGATAGGCCCCAAGTTGCTTTTTAATTTAGTGTGTCCCACCACCCAGAGTGTTGGTGTATATTGTCTGGCCTGCTTCCAGCTTTACAGGATAGGATTAATCTAGGCTGTGGGTATTCTTTGTATTGGTTTCCTGTTGTTGCTGCAACAAATTAGCCCAAACCTAGTGACTTAAAACAACACAAATGTGTTATCTCACATTTCTTTGGGTCACTGTCCGTGTTGCCATGGTTGGTTTCTCGGTGTTGGGTCTCACAAGGGCAGGATCCAGCTGTTGGCTGACTGGCCTCTTATCCGGAGACTCTGGGAAGAATCTGCTTCAGAGTTCATGCAGAATGCACGTGCTTGTGGTTGCAGGACCCAGGTCCTTGTTTCCTTGCCTGCTGGAGCGTTCTTAGTTTCTGGAGGCTTCCCTCCCATTCTTGTATTTCGCCCTTGTGTTGTCTCAGAGTCCCCAGCAGTGTATTAAATCCTTCTCTCCCTTGGAATCTCTGACTTCCTCTTCTGCCACATCTGTCTGACTCCACCTGGGGAAACTTTTCTGCTTTTAGGGCTCATGTGATTGAGTGGGTCCACCCAGATAATCTGGGATAATCTACTTACTTCAAATACACCACTTAATTGTATCTGCAGAGTCCCTTTTGCCACCTAACATGGTGTGGTCATGGATTCCGGGGATCAGGGTATGGACATCTCTGGGGGGCTGTTCGTACATTCTGACTACATCACTGTTTTCTCTGCATGCTGCACGATCACCCCTGCTTGATGGTTCATTAGAGGCTAAGAAATCTAACTGGTTTGCTACCCTTTTGGAACAGTCTTATCCCCTTTCTTCCATCAGTGTATGTGCCCCGACTGCTCTTGATGTCACCTCTGATTGCTTCTGCTTCGGATCTTCCCGCCTACCTCTACCATCTCCGCTGCCTGCCACGCTCACCTTTTCATGGTTTCTTCTTTCTTCTGCCCTGCTTTTCTTACTGCTCCTCTATTCCTCAGAAGTTTGTTTTTTTATAGCTAGTGCCAATCTCTGGGAACATTCTCCAGATTTATGGACTGACTGTGATTCTTTTTTGAGTGTTTCTTTTTGACTCTCCAAGAGTTGGAGCTTCATTGCCCTTGTCCACACATAACTAACCTACCTGACCGCACGCCTTTGATGTTTAGTGCTGACCTGAATAATTAACATTGCTGACAGATAGGGAGATAAATGAAGCGTCACTGTACTTTTGCTTTGGTCAGGAGTAAATTTTTCTTCCTGCTGTAGATGTTATCTATCCCATGCCCCCCACCCCCTCCCCGGGAGCCTTTAGTTTTCAGATGTTATGTACAAGTAACAGATTTGTGTGTGTCTAAGGGTAAGTTGTATAATGTGCTACTTGGGTTGTATCATGGCTTTGAAGTCACATTTAGCTAATAGAACGAGAAGGACATTTTTTAAAGTCCAGAAATTCAGAACCATTGTGTCTTCAAATATTGTTTCTGCCTAAAGTCATCCCCTTTAGTGGTATATGAATCTAGTGTTGCTTGTTTAACAAATCTTCAGTTGATGGACATTTTGGTTGTTAACATTTAACACACATATAAACAATGCTGTGATGAACATCTGTGCCCAAATCCAGTATTATTTCATTTGGATAAATTCCTCAGAGTGCACTTATTGGGTTAAAGTGTGTGTACATTTTTGGTGCTTCTGGTAATATTGCCAAATTGCTTTCTAGAACATTTGTACATTCTCTTAAGCAGATTGTGTCAGTGTCTTTTCCTGTTCCTTCAGTAAATTTTACACTTTAAGATGCCATGAATCATGCTCGAAATACCGAAAGTCCCAAACCATGTTTATGTTCACATGGTTGTTTTAAAGGTTTTCATCCTCAGGAGTTGAAGACTGATGTTTTTACCTTAAAAAAACAACTTTTCATTTCATCACTTAATTAATAGAAAATTTGTAGAGAAGCTGCAAAGGAATAGAATTTAGGTTTCAATCACATTGATTGCTTATTTCTTTTTATTTAAGAAATCATTTAAACAAAGAATTTTAGATACCCTTTGAAGCTGAGAAAACTAGAGGCGTAACAACAGGACTTAATATTTATTTATTTATTCATTTTTTAAAAGGTATTATTTATTTATTTGTGAGACTATGAGCAGGAAGGGGGGCAGAGGGAGAGGGAGAAGCAGACTCCCCACTGAGCAGGGAGCCCTTCATGGAGCTCAAGCCCAGGATCCTGAGATCATGACCTGAGCCGAAGGCAGATGCGTGACTGTGCCACCCAGGCACCTACCCACAACGACTTAATATTTAAAAAGTTGACTCAAAGCCGTCCAATGGTTATTAATTACAAACTCGCAGTCTTTGAATTTTAGTTGTTGATGTATATATTTAATTTGCATAGGATTGGGAAGGTAGTTGTTGTTCTCCTAATATTAAATGTGTTTAAATTATTATACTTCTGTTTTTTTCTGTAAAGGGGAAAAGCCTCCATCATACCCAGAATGATCATTTCCAGAATGATGGAATTGGTAAGTGGAAAATTAGTCCTGTGATAGCTTGCTTTTATTATATAAGAGATTTACCCCCAAACTTCATCACTGGAAAGACGAGGATGGGGAGAGGGATGGACACACACACACACACATACACACACACAAACACATACACCTTGGAACTCACTTAACTCTTTTCTTAACACATCCAGTCTTGTGAATTCTTTGTTATGCTGGTTCTGAAAACAGGTGATTTATATTTAGAAGTTTTGAGGAAAAACATTTAAGCCTATGCAACAAAAGTTTTTGGAACATACTTACATCCTACAAATGTTGGGTCATTGAAATTTCAAGATGAAGAGTACTTAAACGATTTAAAGTATTACAGAATTGTGCTTTTAAAATAATAATTGCTTAACCTTCATTTTGTTTGTGGCTGTATTACAGGTGCAAGCCAAAACTTTATTGTGTAGGATTGCAGATATTTTTGTATTGTATATATGTATTGTATATATTGTATACAATGATTGTATATATGTATATTTTCTAATCTTAGAAGAATGTTTACTGAGTGTGTATGGTTTTCTCTCTTGAAAGACACACCTCTAGCTTCTTGGAAGACATTTACAATTATTCTGGTTTACAAAAGGAATACTTTGTATATGTCAAGCTAATTTTAGGGAACATTGTAAAATGGTTATTTTTTTTTTAATATGCTTTACTCTTCCACATTGGTATTTCTTTGATTATAAGATACCTTATGACAAACCTGGGAAATGTATTTTGCTGTTGGTGATTTAAATTGTTCTTGTCTAGAGGAATGTGTACAACTACTGAGTGCATCTTCTCTCTGTTTATTTTTCAGTTCAGCCCAATCCTTCTGTACTTATTGGCAATCCTATTAGAGCATATACTCCTCCACCCCCTCTTGGACCTCACCCAAATTTGGGGAAATCTCCAAGCCCTGTTCAAAGAATAGATCCTCACACTGGGACAAGTATTCTTTATGTACCTGCTGTCTATGGAGGGAATGTAGTTATGTCGGTGCCTTTACCTGTAAGTGGACATTTGAGATACTTTCTGTTGAATAAAATAGGCTTCACTAAATCAGTAACTATCCCAAATAGTGTTCTACCTTTAAAAAATTTTTTTTTCAATGCCTATAAACTTTTAAAGCAGCTCTTTCTTTAACCTTCAAATTTCGAAATGACCAAAGAAATATGAGTTGTTGCTTACAATTTGTTACTAGATTGTCAATGACGATGAAGCAATCTGTAAATTGGGTGTTTTGATTGAGAAGCCTTTGTATTCTTTTAAAATATTTTTACTGGGAAAATTGAGCCAAAAGTTAACAGAGCTGGTAAATTGGTCTCTTGTTTTATAAAGTGATGTTTTATTTTATCTTTTACTTTTTTATTCTTCATAATTCACTAACCCTTCCTAGGAAATATAGTTTTTTGGAGGAGACAAAGAAGCTTGGATTAGTCTAGCTCTCTGGATCTGTATTTATCTGAAAAATTTCACTCCTTATGAAATCTTACTGGTACTTAAAAAGATTATTAAATCCTTTCTAAGACAATAGATATTTAGAGGGCTTCCATCTTGTGTAAAACCCATTTTTATTCCTTTAAGATTCTTTAATATTTTGGTAATTTTGTTAATTTGCTGATATAATAATATTTCCAAATTCAGAAATTTTAGTCTAGAAAACACATCTTTCACTTAAGGCAAGTATTGTAATTTCAGGCATATGTGATTATTGCTGAGGATTTTTGGCACCCCACACCACCAAAATGGAAAAATGCCTAGCTATAAACCTTTCTCAGCCATATTGATCACAATTGTTTATAATTACAGCAGCCAATGAGAATAACTGTCAGTAAGAAATATGTAATTCATGCCCACTCCCCATAGATGTTCAATTTTAGCTGACCCCTTATTTCTTCCCAGACAGCCTGGCAACATTATACATCATTTGCTTTAAATAGTAAGTCCCTTAGGATTTATATTTCATTTTACTAGGTCAAAGAGGCTTTTATTATGTAAGATTTTTTTTAGGAGTCTGCATTTAACGGTTATATTACAGTAAGAAAGGGGCAGTAGCTTAGATGTCATTGTATTTATCCTTTTATGTTAGTATGCAGAGATGATATGTTTAGATACACCTAAAGAAATGTTCTATTTCAGTGGTTTAAGGGAAGAGTTGAATTAATCAAAAGCATTAATTAAACTAATAGCCTGTTTGAATTTTGCCTATAGTAAATGAACATGAAATGATTGGGTTATTCATGTGAAGTTGGTTATGTATATTTTGTGTCGAGACTCCTTAGCCTAAATTCCTTCTTAATTTTCCCCCTGTTCTCTCATTTGGTCTATTAAACTACATAACTATGCCGTTATAATTTAAAAGTTAATTTTCTTGGTAATCTGTGACATGTATACATTCATATTGAGGGGAAATGATTCAAGATTATAAAATGATTTAATGTGTCAGGGGATAATTATCAATTTTAAGTCTTCATTTTCTTCCAAACCTGAAAAATGATCAATTTTCCCTACACACTAAAGATTCAGGAAGCCAATTTTTTTTTTTTAAGGAAGCCAGTGTTTGACCAGCTAAGATGTAGCAGTAATTCTGCCAATTGTTTGACTTTGTAGTTATTCATTTTAATAAGATTAACATCTCTGTGTGTGTTTGCTTTTTCCTAATCAGCAGCGCTATAGCAGCTTGCCTTTCGAAATGTTCTTAATGCAGTTATTTTATTCCTTCTAATAACCTAGGTACCATGGACAGGGTACCAGGGCAGATTTGCAGTCGATCCTCGGATCCTTACACACCAGGCAGCGATGGCCTACAATATGAACCTCTTACAGACACACGGACGGGGGTCTCCCATACCGTATGGCCTTGGGCACCACCCACCTGTCAGCATAGGGCAGCCACAAAACCAGCATCAGGAGAAGGAGCAACATGAGCCAAGTCGAAATGGTGAGCTGCTTCACGATTCTCACGTTCCTCAATTGGTGATATGCCTGTTCGTATCAACATGTAAAGTTCTTTTAACAGTATGATTATTTTTTTGAAAGATTTTATTTATTTATTTATGTATTTATTGAGAGAGAGAGAGAGAGAGAGAGAGAGAGCATGGGGAGGGGCAAAGGGAGAGGGAGAGAATCTCAAGCAGACTCCCCGCTGAGCACGAAGCCCAACATGGGGCTTGATCTCACGGCACTGAGACCACAAACCTTAGCTGAAACCAAGAGTCGGACGCTCAGCTGACTGAGCCACCCAGGTGCCCAATATTTAGAGTGTTTTAAATGATAGTTATTTAAAATTGAGACAAAATCCTCTCCTGTTAAAACATTTTTACTGACCCAAATTTATTTTTGTGCTGTACTAAACATGAGTGCTACTCTTGATTTAAAGTAGTTCTTATGTAAGTCACAATCTCCTGTCTACTTGAATTATAAATAAGGGAAAATTACCCAGTCTGTTTTTTAAAGTCAGGTTTATTGAGGTATAATTTATAGACCGTAAAATTCACTTTTAAAATGTACAGTTGATGTGTTTTGACAAATACGGAGAGTTGTTAACTGCCACCAGAATCAAGATACAGGATATTTACATAACTCAAAATGTTCCCTCATATCCCTTTGTAGTCTGCCTTGTCTCCAACCCCCAGCCTCGGGCAACCACCGATCAGACTTTTGTCTCTGTTCTTTTGTGTTTAGTGTGTCATGTAAATGGAATTGGGGAGTATATAGTTTTGTGTGTCCAGCTTCATGCACTTAACTTAATGCTTTTGAGATTCATTCATGTTGTCTGTGTCAGTAGTTTGTTCCTTTTACTGTTGATTAGTATTCTATTATACGGATGCATCACAATGTTTTTATCTACCCATCAATTGATGGGCACCTTAGTTATTTCTAATTTTTGTCTCTTATGAATAAAGCTGCTATGAACATATGTGTGAACATATGTTTTCATTTCTCTTGGGTGTATGCCCAGGAGTAAGATTGCCAGGCATATTGTAAATATATAGGTGACTTTATAAGAAACTGCCATGCTGTTTTCCAACAGTGGCTGATACGCTTTTCATTTCAGCTAGTAATGTATGAGATTTCCAGCTGTTCCACATTCCCATCAGCACTTAGTGTTGTCAGTCTTTTTAATTTTACCCTTGCTAGTGGGTATCTGATAATAGCTGATCATAATATTAGTTTGCATGTTCCTAATGACTAGTAATGTTGCATATTTTTTCATTGGGCTTATTTGCCCTCTGTATATCTTTCATGAAGTGTCTCTTTGTATTTTTGCCCACTTTTTTATTAGTTTGTTTTATGAAGTTATAAGAGTTCTGTATATATTCTGGATACAAATCTTTAAGTAGATACATGTTTTGAAAATATTTTCTCCCAGGATATGGCTTGCCTTTCCATTAACAGTATCTTTCAAAGAGTAGAAGTTTCTCCTTTTGATAAAATTCAGTTTATCCAGTTTTTTTTTTTCTTCTCTGAGTCATGTTTTTGGTGTGGTGTATGAAGTTTTTCGACTGACCCAAGATCACAAAGATCTTTTTTTTTCCCCTAGAAGTTTCATAGTTTTAGCTCTTACATTAGGTCCATTTTGAGTTGAGTTTTATATGTGGTATGAGGTAAGAATTGAGGGTTTTGTTTTTGTTTTTGTTTTTTTGTTTTAATTTGTTCTAGTACCATTTGTTGAAAACACTGTCCTTCCTCTATTAAACGTAGTGCCTTTGTTGAAGGTCAGTTGACCACATATATGAAGTCTTCGTTCTGTTCCTTTGATGCACATGTTGATGTGTATGCCAAATGTGCTGTCTTGATTCCTGTAGCTTTATATAAAGTCTTGACATCAAGTACTTTGAGTTTTCCAACTTTGTTCTTTTTCAAAAGTGTCTATTCCAGGTCCTTTGCATTTCCACATACATTTTAGAACCAGCTTCTCGGTTTCTACAAAAAACCCTCCTGGGGCTTTGATTGGGATTGTGTTGGTCTGTAGGTCAATTTAGGGAGGATTGACATCTTAACAGTATTGAGTCTTCTGATACATGAACAGAATATCTCTGTTTCTCTCTTTTTAAAGATCTTTAACTTCTTTCGGCCTTTTTTTTTTTTTTAAGTTTTCAGTATATGACTCTTACACATATTTTGTTAGAGTGAAAGCTTAAATTAATATAAATATTTAGTGTTACTATTTTCCTCCTCAGTAGTGCATCCCACAAATTCTGATGCTGTATTTTCATTTCATTCAGTTGAGTACACTTTCTAATTTCACTTGAAATTAGGTCGATAGAATATTTAGAAAGGGAAGTTTTAGTTTCCAGTTATTAGGGGTCTTCTAAGAATTTTCATGTCACTGATTTCTGCATTAATTCCATTGTGGTAAGAAAGCATGTTTTGTATGACTCTAACTCCTTTGAATTTATTGAGATTTATTTTATGGCCCAGAATATGGTGTATCTTTGCAAGTGTTCCATGTTCACTTGAGAAGAATGAAGTGCTCTATAAATGTTACTTAGGTCTACTATATTCTTGCTGATTTTCTGTCTACTTTTAAAAAAAATGTATTGCGAGGACAATATTGAAATGTCCAAGTACAATTGGCATTTGTCTATTTTTCCTTTAAGTTTTGCTTGATTAATTTTGAAGTTCTGTTATTAGGAGCATCAACATTTAGGATTATGTGCTCTTGATTAATTAATTCTTGTGATTTTGGAGTGACTTCCTTTATCCCTGGTAATAGTCTTTGCTCTGTGATCTACTTTGCTTAATATCTAATCTAATCACTTACATTAATATCTAATGTAATCGCTTTAGCTTTCTTTTGACTAGTGGTGGCATGGTGTATCTTTTTTGACCCTTTCCTCTTTTCTTTCTTTTTTTTTTACCTATTACTTTTAATCTCTTTGTGTCTTTATATTTAAAGTGCATTTCTTGGGGCAGCTGGGTGGCTCAGTCAGTTAAACATCTGACTCTCGATTTTGGCTCAGGTCATGATCTCAGGATCATGGGATCGAGCCCTGCTTCGGGCTGTGTTTGAGATTCTCTTTCTCCTTCTCCATTTGCCTCTTCTCTCATGTATGCTCTTTCTGTCTCTAATGCATAAAATCTTTAAAGTGCATTTATTGAATTTATTTTTTAAAAGATTTATTTAGAGAGGTTTGGGGGATGGGCAGGGATAGAAAGAGAGTGAAAATCCTAAGCAGACTCCCTGCTGAGCATGGAGCCCTGTGTGTGGCTCAATCCCATGATCCTGAGATCCTGAGTTAATGACCTGAGCCAAAACCAAGAGTTGAGTGCTCAACCGACTGAGCCACCCAGGTGTCCCTACAGTGCAAGTATTTTAGATGGCATATGGTTGGTTCTTGATTTTTGTTTTTGTCCAATGTGACAATCTCTGCCTTTTAATTGGGGTGTTTAGACCATTTATACTTAATGTGGTTATATAGTTAGGCTTGATTTTATCATCTTGCTCTCTTTAATTTGTCCAGTCTGTTTTTGTTTCTCCTTGACTTTTTTCCTGCCTTCTTTTGGATTAGTTGAAAATTTTTTATGATTCCTTTTTATCTCCTTTTTTTGGTTATTAGCTATAATGCTTTATTATTTTAGTATTTGCTTTAGAGTTTATAGTATACATCTTAACATCTCACAGTCTACTTTCTAATTTATATTTTACCACTTCATGTACAGTAAAAGAACCTTCTAAAATTTCAATTTTTCCTCTCTTGGCTTTTATGATATTACTGTCATGCATTTTACTTTTACATTATTTTTGTTTAAACAGCCAAGTATCTTTTTAAAGAGTTTTAAATAAGAACAATAATTTTTTGTATCTATCCATGTAGGTAGCATTTCTGGTAATCAGTCTTTCTTTTCTTTTCTTTTTTTTTTTTTTTCTCTTCTTTTCTTTTCTTTTCTTTTCTTTTCTTTTCTTTTCTTTTCTTTTCTTTTCTTTTCTTTCTTTCTATTCATGTTTTCATTTGATAGAGTTTTCCTTTTGCCTGAAGGACTTTTCTTAACATTCTTTGTAATGTGACTCTACTGGTGATGAATTCTTTCAGTATCTGTATGCCTGAAAATATTTTTGTTTTACTTTCATTTTTGAAAGATATTTTTGCAGGGTATAGAATTCTTGGTTGACAGTTTTCAATCTTTAAGTACTTTGATGATGTTACTCTGCTGTTTTCTTGTGTTGAATTGTTTCTAGTGAGAAATCTGATGTCATCCTACCTTTGTTTTTCTATATATAATGTGGCTTTTTTTCTCTGACTCCTTTTAAGAGTTTCTTTTTCTACTGGTTTTGGGAGATTGCTTATGATATACCTTGGTGTAGTTTTCTTCATGCCTCTTGTGTTTGGGGTTTTGTTGAGCTTCTTGGATCTGTGGATTTATAGTTTTCATCAAGTTTGGAAACTTTTGACCTTCATTTCTAAAGATATTTTTGTCTCACCTCCTCTTGGCTTCTTCAGGAATTCCAGCTACCCAAATATTAGGCTGATTAAAGTTTCCCCATAGTTCATGGATGCACTTTACTTTTTTTTTTCTCTTTCTCTTTTTGTGTTTCATTTTGTGTAGTTTCTGTTGCTATGCCTCAAGTTCACTAAGTTTTTATTCTACAGTGTTTAATCTGCTAGTTCTATCTAGTGTATTTTTCTTCTCTTTTTTTTTATAATAATTTTTTATTATGTTAGTCACCATACAGTACATCCCTAGTTCTTGATGTAAAGTTCCATGATTCATTACTTGCATATAACTATCCAGTGTATTTTTCATCTCAGACATTGTAGTTTTCATTTCTTGAAGTTTAGTGGTAAGCATGTTCTGGCATGAAAATTCATATTGCAATTTTCCAGTAGCTTTCCTAAAAGAGGGATGTATGTATGTATATATGTATTTATTTATTTGTAAATAGGCTCCATACCCAGCGTGGAGGCCAATGCAGGGCTTGAACTCATGACCCTGAGATCAAGACCTGAACTGATATCAAGAGTTGGATGCTTAACTGGCTGAGCCACCCAGGTGCCCCATAAGAGAGTGTTTTTTAAACAAGAGCCCAAATCAGGGATTTTTTCAAGGAATTTAAAATATCTAGCAGTTAACTCTTACAGATTAAAATCCTTTCAAATGTGTGGGGCGCCTGGGTGGCTGTTGGTTAAGCATCCGACTCTTGATTTTGGCTCAAGTTATGATCTCAGGGTTGTGAGATTGAGCCCGGAGTCAAGCTCCATGCTCAGCTCAGAGTCTGCTTGAGATCCTCTCCCTCTGCCCCTCCCCCTGGCTCTCTCTCTGTCTCAAGTAAATAAATAAAATCTTAAAAAAAGAAGAATAAGATCCTTTCACATGTGTGGAATAGCATTATTTAATTCTATTTTAATTGTGATTTAAAAAAAATCTTAATTTTGCTTCCTTTGCTATTTATCATCCACTTATATTTAGTTTGCTATCTATTACTTTTAAGTAGTATAACTACATTCCTTTCAGAATATCTATTCTGTTTAGGTTCCTTCTTTAAATTGGTCTGGCGTATTATTTGGATTTTTGCTTAATTGAATTTGTGAATGGCCAAAGCATTGAGCCTTTATAAATAGGCAAGAATGCCAATGCCTTTTGTGCATCTAGTTTAAGAAAACGAGGCTACAAATTCCTGAAGAATGGGCAATTATCTTTGAAATTATTTCATGATTTAAGGTTATTCCTTTATTAAGCTTTTGTTTTGACAATGAGGTTTAAGTATAAATTTTCTTTCTTGCAGGGAAACTGTAACTCTGAAACTTTAGAAAAAGCAAATCCAGTAGTATAAATTAATGTAAAGGGTGAAAAATGTTCAAAATATTCTGCTTCTGCCCAATAATCGTTAGTCATTGGAAATGTAATATCCATTGGAGACAATTTATAAGAATTTTTAAATATTTTCTTAGGTAAAAGTGATACAAATAATCCTGGACCTGAAATTAATAAGATTCGAACACCAGAGAAAAAGCCTACAGAATCAAAACAGGTATGCAGCTTACATTTGGTGAATGCATTGTCCTGATGGATTTAGTCTGATTGATATCTTGGAATCTTGACGTTTTAAAGAAAATTTTCTATCTTTTTAAGTATGTCTTTTATGTTTATTGTTTCATGAGGATCTGGTGGGTTGTGTTATCCTCTCTCCCTTCACTTTTTCTTTGTGGCTACATTATCTGGTTTATTCGTATATTTTCTCAATTTGTGTTATTCGGTGATAGACTTGAATTTAGAGCCTTTCCGTGATAAAGTACTAAGTGAAGACACAGCTGTAGATGTGTCATTGAATAATCTCAGAATGCAGAGGTGGTATAGTGAAGAAGGAAGATTTAACTTCCTTAAGTTGCTTTAGCTTACCTTGTTCTCTCATTACATCTACTGTATAAATCCTTAACTTTTTAAATTGAAGTATAGTTGACACATAATGTTACATTAATTTCAGGTGTACAACATAGTGATTCACTGAGTCTATACGTTATGCTTGCTCACCACAGTGTAATTACCATCTGTCACCGTACAGCGCTATTACAATACCATTGATTACATTCCGTATGCTGTACCTTTTATCCCCACGACTTATTCATGTCATCACTAATCCTAAACTCCTTATCTACCATTCATCTACTGTCCTTGCTTCTGTGCTTATGAACCATTTAGGGAAAATCAAATCATTGTTGAATTAGTGCCACTAGAAATTAATATTTTCTAATCTCAGGGAACCTCAGGGGCTTCTCTGCATTTCTTTTACGTGGACCTAGCTCCTTTTGCCCGATTTCTCAGCAGCTCTTCTCATGCCTGATACCTTCCATCTTCTATTATCCTTATGATCAGGAGATGACCTTGCCTTAGAGTCACCACATCAGGATGTCGCACTGTTAATTTAAGGCCTTAGACTTAATCACTTTTTCTATATCCTTGA
Source organism: Ursus maritimus (assembly GCF_017311325.1). Taxonomy (NCBI): domain Eukaryota; kingdom Metazoa; phylum Chordata; class Mammalia; order Carnivora; family Ursidae; genus Ursus; species Ursus maritimus. The sequence goes on along the minus strand of NW_024424897.1, from coordinate 13,320,434 downwards.
ACACCCAGGTAAGAGTCTGGTAGAAGAGTTTCAGTCTCAGACAGTTTCGTTTAAGACTAGTCTCTCCTCTTCTGATCACCTCATAGACTTTGTCCTTGTTCCTCAATTGTCTTTAGATTCTTTCTAGCTACTAGTCCTTCCTCCTCAGCCGGTAAGTAAATTGATTGGTAGACAGTTTTAAAGACAAACAAACAAAACCCCCACTTTATATGACCTTTCATCTCCTTTATAGCTACTCTCTAAGTTCACCTTTCTACCTCATCTTTTCTTTGCCCCTTAACCAGTCTTGTATTAGATTTTGACATTTCACTGAAACTATTGAGCTTTATGTGACCGACCCTTTTTTTTTTTTAAATTTTATTTTTATTTATTTGAGAGAAAGTGAGAGTGAGAGAGAAAGATCACGAGCTGGGTGGGGGCAGAGGGAGAAGCGTGATGTGGGTTTCAATCCCAGGACTCTGGGATCATGACCTGAGCTGAAGGAGATGCTTAACCGACTGAGCCACCCAGGGGCCCCTCAAGCAACCAACTCTTATGAACCCACTTCAGTTGTAGTCCTATTTGTCTTTTTTCTGGTATTTGTTACTATTTTCTACTTCCTTCTTCTTGACCATCTTGTTTCTTTTGGTTTCTTTGACATACATTTCTACTTTCCACAACTCTAACATGACCTGTCTCTTTTATAAGTTCCTGCCCACCCCCTTCCCATCTGTCCCTGGTCCTTATGTTGGGGTTTCCCAGGGTTCTGTCACTGTCCTACACCTCTCTGCATTCTATGATTTTCACTGTAAACTAGGTCAGTTCCATGGTTTTAAATCTCTGCTGCATGATGATGACTTCCAAATCTGTATTTCCAACTCCAGCTTGCTTTAAGCAACTGTTCTCTATATTCAGTGACTTACGTCCCATAAGCAGCTCTGACTCACAGTTTCTACCACTGAGAGGACTTAGTACCTACTGGAGGAGTACAAGTGAGGCAGCCAGTGGCAAGAGGGAGCTGCCGTGCAAGTGGGGGTTCTGTGTGTGTGGAAAGGGATGAGGGGAGAGAACAGGTGGCAGTGAGGATGCTGTGGCAGCCCTTGTAGTCAGAGGCAGCGTAGGGCACAACCTACCACAAGAGCCTTGGATGCTATGAGAGCAGCCGAAGCCGAGATAGCCAAGTGTCTCTCGTGTCCCTGTTTTAAAATTTCTTTTATGATCTTTCCCTGTTTAGGAACTAGGCAACCTGATAGACATGTTTCATTTTCTTTCCACCCTGATGCTTTGTCCTAGGGCCTCGGGGCAAGCCAATTCCTAGCTCTGCTTGACTCAGTGCCTCAGTATTAAGAGGAAAGTGATGGAGGATAATCTAATTCTGGTAATAATCTAATTCTCAGGCACCTTTAGACATTACAGTCCTCTATGCTGCTTAGCCCATTGTAGTATCATAGAGTAGCAGAGTATTTATTTATTTATTAAAGATTTTGTTCATTAGAGGGAGAGATGGAGAGAGAGAGCACACAGGGGGAAGAGCAGAGGGAGAGGGACAAGCGGGCTCTGTGCTCAGCAGAGTGGGGCTTGATCCCATGACTTGAGATTATGACCTGAGCCGAAAGCAAGAGTCAGATGCCCAGCCATCTGATTGAGCGACTCAGGTGCCCTGAGTAGCACAGTCTTTTTTTTGTTTTTAAAAATTTATTTATTTATTTTAGAGAGAAGTGGGGGGAGGGGCAAAGGGAGAGGGACAAGCAGACTCCTGGATGAGCGGGGAGCCTAAGGAGGGGCTGGATCCCAGGACCCTGAGATCATGGCCTGAAGTGAAATCAAGATTTGGCTGCTTAACTGACTAGCCACCCAGGCACCCCGTCGAGTAGCACAGTCTTGACTAAGTTTCTATGACTGGCCTAGCTGCTTGTCCATGTCAAGGTCAGAAGTGAAGGAGGCAGCTTATCCACAAACAACCTTCACATCTAATCACGGCCTCCCTCATGTGATCTGAGTATGCTTTTCAACGGTATCTTATGGAAAAATATGTATTGCAGCTGAATGTAGCATTAATCATCAAAAAGATGAAGATTTGTGGGGGACAACGTTTGTTTATAAAGAACCTTAAGTAGGTTCTGAAACTTTAAAAAAAATTTTGCAGATTAAGTTTATGATTTAATATATAAAGCTTAAATCTTGGCTCATTGTAGACGGTTAGTGACAACTCATTATTGAAGATGCTCTTTACTTATAATGCCGTTTTGGGTAATAGGCTCTGAGACATTCAGAGAGCAGGCATTACAGCTATTTGGGACGACTGGGGTGAAGTTGTCATTCTTCTCATTTCATTTTCTGGACAATTTATATACACCCAGTAATCTTAAGGCCCTATTGGCCAAATTCCGTGGCATTCCATGTGAACTAGTGATGAGAGATGAAAATGCACTGGAGGCACGATTGGCACATCGCAGCCACTGTTGTGATGGCTTGGTTGCCAGGAGTACCTCAGCTGCAATTCAGGAGCAAGCTGCTTGTTCTGGGTTCTCGAGAGCAGGCAGTTCCGTGTTCAGCTCTTGAGAGCCTTTGGTGAGGCAAGTACTCTGTAGTCCTCAGTGACTCTTTCCACATTGAAACTTACAAGGAGATTGATATACCAAAGCAGCTCACTGAGTGTTTTGACAGAGATGGGAAAGAAAAATTGCTTCTTTTCACCTTATATTTCAGTTTTCACATTGTCACCACTTAGGATCAAACTTGGATTGTGGAAGAATGATAGCACTCCCTAGCTTACAAATCTTTGGTAGCTTACCACAGTTTACATACAGGATTAAAAATGTTTATTCTCAGTATTGAATCATTCAATAATTGGACTCTCGCAGTTTTATCTGATGTCAGGAAGGGGAAAACTAACATCCAAACAAGTGAGGTTGTAGCTCTGTGTACACAAAGCTTCTCATGCTCCTCAAATCTGCCAGGTTTTTCTCCTTTCCCCCCTCCTTGGTTAAGCTGTTACCTTTACCTAGAGTGTCCTTCCCTCACTGGTAAATGCCAGCTCGTTGTGCAAGATTCAGTTCAAACGCCATAGCCTCTGTGGAGTCACCTCTCACTGTCTCAGGCTGTCCTCTCACTGTCTAGGATCTCCTATCACATCCTTTTGTTAACACCTCTAATTTTGTGTTTACTCGTTGGTATTCTTCACTGGACTCCAAGCCTGGGCTTTGCAAACTTTTCCCGCAAGAGGCCGGATAGTGCATCTTCAGGCTTTGTGGCCTTATGGTTCCTGTGGCAGTCACTCAGCACTGCCACTGCGGTGAGAAGTCAGCCATAGACAGTGTGGCAGTGAATGGGGGTGGCTGTGTTCCAGGAAAAATTTAGCTGCAAAAATTTGGCGGGCTGAAAATGGCCTGGGGACCATCGTTTACCAACCCTCACTCTCAGCGCTTGAGGGTACGGACTAAGTCTTCTTAGGCCTTCTTAAGCGCCAGCGCAAGATGCAGTGCCCTCGGTAGGTTCTCCGTAAAAGTTTGTTGAAAGAGTAAGTGTCAGTACCTAATGGCAAGAATTGACAACCAAACTGGTTATACAGAGGTGATCAACTACTTATTTATTTGTTCACTTGTTTAAATTGAGACAAGTGTTTTTAAAATTAATATAGATATATTTGAAGAAAGAGATGTATACAAACAAAATCGGAAGGAAAGGACACATTTTAATGATTTGTATTAGAAGGAAATAAATGGTTATCCTTCTAAGGAAGAAAGTGTGAAATTAAAAATGTTTTTAAAGGAGTTAAAGTGGGTATGTTAATAAGATGGCAATAGCTCCTCTTATGACTAAAATTTAATATGCTTTTTTTCTGTTTTATCTTTTCTAACTTGACTGTCAGAAAGTGATTGCCTGGGTACCTAGCACTCAGCTGTGACTGATAAGAATCTGTCCTACCCTGTAGATGTGCTAGGGGTGGGAAAAGGTGGAGAGCCACAGGACCGAGATCTTCCGTAGTTAAGAAAGACTTCTTATTTTTTTCTAGATTGATTTGGAATCAAATCCACAGAACAGAAGTCCTGAGTCGCGTCCTGGTGTTGTTTATCCCAATACCAAATTTCATCGCAAAGATAATCTCAACCCGAGACACATAAATCTTCCTCTCCCTGCTCCCCATGCACAGTATGCAATCCCCAGTCGTCATTTTCATCCCCTCCCCCAGCTACCCAGACCACCGTTTCCGATTCCGCAGCAGCACGCCTTGTTGAATCAGCAGCAGAGTAATTTGCCTGAGCCACCAAATCAGATGCCACCCCAACCAAATCAGGTAGTCCCGCCACAGAACCCGTTGAACCAGCTGACTCAGCAGCCACCTCCTCAACTTTCTCCTGCCTATCAGGCAGGACCCAACAGCGCTTTCTTTAATAGTGCAGTTTCTCACCGACCACAGTCCCCTCCTGCAGAGGCGGTGATTCCTGAGCAGCAGCCCCCTCCCATGCTGCAAGAAGGCCCCAGTCCTCTGCGAGCCATCGCGCAGCCTGGCCCCCTCCTTCCTTCACATCTGAATAACTTCACTGATGAGAACCCCCCAGGATTGCCTATAGGGGAGGCTCTAGGTAAGTTCTTCTGCCACTGCTGGATGTGACAAATTCAGAGATTATTTCCTTAAATTGACAATGTACTGTGCAGTGTTAATTTGGGTCAGGATTGATCCATTTCTTCAAATAATGGCAGCAAAAATCGGTTGCTTAGTGTGACAGTCAGAATCTTGTTCTGAATGCTATAAAATATTAAGCATCCAGGAGATGCCACTTTACATGATTATGACGTAGGTAAGGAAGAATCACCATCACCATCACCATGACTTTAGTTACTAGCAAATTTAAGAAATACTGCTTTCTCCAAAACCCAAATTCTAGGCAGTTCTTTGTCTCTGGGAAGAAAATCTGGTTGCAAAAACTCTGGAGTCACTTGAAACCCCAAATTAACCGGAAACCCCAAATGCATGAAAATTTAAACTCTTCCCAAATATTTTGCAGATCGTATGCACGGGAGTGTAGCTCTAGAAACACTAAGGCAGCAGCAAGTTCGGTTACAGCAGTGGAATGAGCATCACGCCTATCTCAGTCAGGGCAGTATTCCATACCCACACCATCACCATCCTCACCCTCACCTCCAGCATCTTCCTCAGCCGCCCGTCGGATTGCATCAGCCACCAGTGAGAGCGGACTGGAAGCTCCCCAGCAGTGCCGAAGAGGAAGCAGAAACAACAGACTCGAGGTATTTCTGCAGAGTAAAAGTAGCCTCTGAAACATGACCCCCTTCTCCTCCCCACACACACTTTTCTTTCTTGGATGTCGTCCTTTTAGCCTCAAGTTGGAATATTGTCCCAAAGAAACGGGATGCTGGCCTTCTAGGCACATGTTACACAGTTCTGTTGATTGACTCTAAAATATAGAGAATCCGTTTAGAAGTAACTGGTACAAATCTGGGCACGGACAATCTGTTGTGGACTGAAAGTTAATGTGGCCCCTTGCTTTGTGGCTCTCCTGAAAAAGAAATGTACCATCACTGTGAGCATTTTTTTTTCATACTCAGTAGTAATACAAGATATGAATGGACACAGAAGTAAATTAGTGATTGAAAGTTAAAAATTTGAAATTTATCATCAGTTTTTTTCCCCAACCTGCACAGAATTCTATCCTTTTTTTTTTTTTTTTTAATATTTATTTATTAGAGAGAGACAGCGAGAGAGGGAACATAAGCAGGGGGAGTGGGAGAGGAAGAAGCAGGCTCCCAACAAGTAGGGAGCCCGATACGGGGCTCAATCCCAGGACCCTGGAATCACGCCCTGAGCCAAAGGCAGACGCTTAACGACTGAGCCACCCCAGGCACCCCAGAATTCTATCTTCTTCTAACTACAAATGTTTATGAGTGTTCAGTCCTTATTCTAAACTTGTTTTTATGGCCATTGTCATTGTGAATGCAATGAAGTGTTTCCTAATCCCTCTGAACAAGGCCCACCATGATGGTGACTTTTAACGACCAGTTATCAAAGCTATGTAGAGACAAGGACAGTTTTTAATGCCAAGGGAAAAGTAAGAAATCAGGTACTTGGGCATATTTAGTGTCTTCAACTCAGCATCTATTGAGTGTTAATGCTCACTGTTTTTTGAAGATTTTATTTATTTATTTGAAAGAGAGAGAGAGAGCCCACACGTACAAGCAGGGGAAGAAGGAGAGGGAGAGGGACAAGCAGACTCCACACTGAGTGCGGAGTCAGCTGTGGGGCTCGATCTCTCGACCCTGAGATCCCGAGCCAAAACCAAGGGTTGGATGCCCAACCAAATGAGCCACCTAGGTGCCCCTTAATGCTCACTTTTGAGATGAATTAATGTTAGTTCTAATGAAGTATTCTGATTTTGTCTGTAAAAATTAAGAATGTAGTTGACTAAAGCTCTCCTTGATTGTGACGGAGCTTTTCTTTTGTTTTCTTTTCCTCATATTTCATCGTCTTTATGTAGGTTTCAAGACTTAATCAGAGAACTATCTAATCGTGATCAAAGTGAAACACGGGAACTAGCTGAAATGCCACCACCTCAATCAAGACTTTTGCAATATAGACAAATTCAGACTAGGAGCCCACCAGCAGTCCCATCTCCCCCATCCAGCACAGACCACAGTAGCCACTTTTCTAACTTTAATGACAACAGCAGAGACATTGAAGTAGCCAACAACCCAGCATTTCCACAGCGCCTACCGCCCCAGATATTCAGCTCGCCTTTCTCGTTGCCATCTGAACACCTTGCCCCTCCTCCCTTGAAATACCTGGCACCTGATGGAGCATGGACTTTTGCTAACTTACAACAGAATCACCTGATGGGGCCGGGTTTTCCCTATGGCCTACCTCCATTGCCTCACAGGCCACCGCAAAACCCTTTTGTACAAATACAGAATCATCAACATGCTATTGGTCAAGAGCCATTTCACCCATTGTCATCTCGAACAGTATCTTCTTCTTCGCTCCCTAGCTTAGAAGAGGTAAATGTCTTTCTTTTCCTTGTTTCCTTTTGGGATTAAATTTTTGTGAAAAGTACGAGTATTTATTGATTTGATGAGAACAGTGGACAGATCTTACTGAATTTAATAGTCTTATGAAAATAATCTTTTCTTGGAATTTATTTTAATTTCCCCTCTTATTGTGGTATTTTAGGCTTTGTAGAATGGTCATTATTGTTGAAACATGCCCCTTAGAGTCTTTTATTGCTGTTTTAGAACATACAACATCTGACTGATCTGAGGAGGCTCTTCCTTCAAGTAACTTTTTCTTCTGTCTAATCCGGGCAAATGGTTTCTAGTGATTTGTCTTTTTACTTAAGTTACATTTGTCAGTTATAAATGTGTTAATGAAGTTTTCCGTAGATGTTGGCTTTCTCAGCCAGTGGTGAATCCCTAGTGCTGTGCTTTTCCCTGGCACTCATGCTGGTGCTTTCTTAGCCTGGGTCAGTTGGTACGCAGCAATACTGACTACTGAGCGTCAGAATGGGCAGTGTATTTAACATGGAATTGACTCTGCTCAACTAGACATTTTAAGGTAAACTGGATTTTTATTTAATTTCTAAAGAGCATCTCTGTGGACCTTCACTAATATGAAAATCTTAGTAATTCCAGGTTATCAGACTTCCAAAATGGTACCGTTGGTGTCGACTACAAACATGTTGTCTAGCTGGTCCCCTTAAGCTTGCGGTGATTAAAGATGAGAATGTGGAAAGCTGGTTGTGGTCATTATCAGTCGCAGATGTCTTCTTACTAAAACAGGATAAACATTTAAAATTTTGATAGGTGAAAGATGTCTTTTTGACATTAGCTTCATTTTGGCAGTTCCTCGTTGATTTCTAAAGGCTTTAAAAATAATTCACGTGTTTTGCAAATTTTCTGCTGTACATGCTGATTAAAAAGTCAGGTTTTATAGGTTCTGTATCTTGTTTGTAGAGTTTTAGAGGTAATTTGTTCAAGTTGTTCCAGTAGACGTTGTTTGGCTCATCTCGTATAATAACCATCATGAAAACAACTTAATTGCCATCTTAGGCTCCTAATATAAATTATAAGCATAAGTTGAATTGGTATCTGTATATATGTATCATGGGGATCTAGAAATTTGGAACCATACTTTTAAAGATTTGACACATATCTGACATTATTTCAAGTTATAGTGGAAGGGCCTAACAGCTATATGTAATTTTCAGTTAAGTGATGTTTTCTGTATTTACCTATGTATAGATTTCTGATAAAATTCATATAACAAAAACTTCACCACTTCGACCATTTTAAAGTACTATTTAGTGGATTTTAACATACATATATATATATATATTGTGTAGCACTGCTCTCTAATTCCAGAGCATTTTTGTCACCCTGAGAGAAACCATAACCGTTAAGTAGTTGCTCCCTCATCCTCCCTGCCTCCAGTCCCTAGCAACTAACAATCTACTTTCTGTCTCTGTGGAGACATTTCATATAACTGGAGTCATACAAATTGTGGCCTTTTAAGTCTGGCTTCTTTCCTTTAGCGTGTTGTTGAAGCTCCTGCAGTTTGTAGCATGTGTCAGTACTTCTTTCCTTTTTATAGGTGAGTAATATTCCACCGTATGGCGATACCACAGTGTGTTTCTCTCTTCATCCATTGATGGATATTTGGGTTGTTTCCATTATTTTCCTATTACGATTAATGCTGCTGAACAGGTTTTTATGTGAAAGCATATTTTCTGTGCTCTTGTCGAATTATGTACCTGGAATTTCTGGGTCATCTGGTAACTCTATGTTTGACTTTTTGAGGAGCTGCCAAGCTGTTTTCCACAGTGCTTTCTACAGTTGTACCATTTTACCTTTCCTGTAGTGATGTATGAGAGTTCCAAGGTCTCCTTTTTTTTTTTTTTTTAAATTATAGTGGGTGTGTAGTGGTTATCTCTTTGTGGTTTCGATATGCATTTCTCTAATGACCAATGATGCTGTGCGTCGCTTCAGGTGGCTATTGGCCATTTGTGTATCTTCTTTGGTGAAATGTCCATTCAGATCCTTTGCCCATTTTAAAAAATGGTTGGTTGCCTTTTTGTTGTGGAGCAGTAAGAGATTTTAAATACATTCTGGGTACTAGATTCTTAACACATGTATGATTTGCCGTATTTTCTCCTTCAGTGGGTTGTCTTTTCACCTTCTTAATAGTGTCCTTTGATGCACAAAAGTTTTTAACTTGGAAAAAGTCCAATTTATCTGTTCTTTGTCATTGTTGCTATTCTTGTTACTATGCTTTTGATGTCATACCTGAGAAACTGTTGCCTAATCCAAGGTCATGGAGATGCATGTCTGCCCTCCTCAGGTTTATAGTTTTTGGTTTTTGTTTTTTGTTTTTTTTAAAGATTTTATTTATTTATTCGACAGAGATAGAGACAGCCAGCGAGAGAGGGAACACAAGCAGGGGGAGTGGGAGAAGAAGCAGGCTCATAGCGGAGGAGCCTGATGCGGGGCTCGATCCCCATAACGCCGGGATCACGCCCTGAGCCGAAGGCAGACGCTTAACCGCTGTGCCACCCAGGCGCCCCAATATAGTTTTTGTTTTTACATTGAGTTCTTTGATCCATTTTGAGTCAATTTTTGTGTATTATATGAGATGGTGTCAAATTCATTATTTTGCATTGTTGGTTATCCAGTTTTCTCAGCACCAGTTGAAAAGACTTCTTTAAAGGTCCATTGAATGGTCTTGGCAACCTTGTCAAAAATCAGTTGACCATGGATGCATGGGATTACTTGTAGGCTTTCAATTCTGTTCATTATTGTCTATGTCCTTCTGCTCTACCACACTGTCTTGGATACTATATCATTGTACTGAGTCTTACATTTGTAAGTATGAGTTTTGTACTTGCTCTTTTTCAAGATTGTTTTGGCTATTCTGGATCTCTTGAATTTCCACATGAAATTTAGGATCAGTTAGCCAATTTCCGCAAAAAACAAACAAAAAAACCAGCTGGGATTTTAAGAGATTGCTTTAAATCTGTAGATTAAGTTGAGGACTGTTGTCATCTTAACAATATTAAGCCTTCTGGTACCTGAACGTGGATATCCTTACATTTATTTAGATCCTTTGAAATTTTTCTTTAACAGCATTTTGTAATTTGCCAAGTGTAAGTCTCACACTTTTGTTAAATTTATCCTTAAGTATTTTATTCTTTTTCCTACTGTTGTAAACAGAATTGTTTTCTTAATTTCATTTTTGCATTGTTCATTACTAGTGTGTAGAAATGCAATTAATTATATATTTATTTTTATGTATCTGCAAATTTGCTGAACTGTTAACTAGCTCTAATAGATTTTTTGTGGATACCTTGGGATTTTTGTTTTATATAGAAGAAAATGTGGTCTGCAAATATATTTTTGTTCTTCCTTTCTTATCTTGCTGCATTTTATTTCTTTTTCTTGCCTAATTTCCCTGGCCAGAACCTGTAGTATAATGTTTAAGGCACATATTTGGTAAAGTAGAGAAAAGCAAGTATATCCAGGGTGAGTTTTTTCAAATTTCCTTGTGTTTTTGATTTCTGATTTCATTCCATTGTGGTTAGAGAATATACTTTGTATAAAATTTATTGTGATCTGTTTTGTGGCCCAACATACGGTCTTTCCTGGAGAACGTTTCAGGTACACTGGAGAAGAATGGGTATTTTGTTCTTGTTGGCTGGAGTGTTCTGTACTTACGTTAGGCCTATTTGGTTTATATTGTTCAAATTTTCTGTTTCTTTTGGCTCTCTGTCTGGGTTTTATATACTATTACTGAAGGTTTTATATCTATTACTGAATACTGAAGGTATTGAAATCTCTCAGCCTTTAATGTTGAATCTTCTGTTTCTCCCTTTCAGTTCTGTCAGTTTATGCTTCATGTATATTGGGGCTCTGTGGTTAGGTTTATATATATTTATAATTGTTACATCTTCTTGATAGATTGACATTTTTATCGTTATATGATGTCCTTTCTCTCTTAAAATAATTTTGTCTTGAGTATGTTTTTTTCTGACGTTTGTGTAGCCACCACAGCTCTCTTTTTGTTTCAGTTTGCATGGGATCTCTTTTCTCTTTCTTTTGCTTTGTGGTTTTGTTATCATTTGTTTAGTGACTTTTCTGATCTAATTAAAAATAATTTTAAGTTAATTAGAAATTGTGAACTACTTTTTAAAATTCTGTGGTTGTCATGTGTCATCTCTGAAGTCTTTATGCTGTTAGCTTAATGGTCAACTAATCATTGCACAGAGATTTCCTTAAATGCCCAGAACTGAGAACATAGCCCAGTTTTTGCAGAGGCATCCAAATGTGCCTTTGGGCTCACCTTCCACACTCAGCCAGGCAGTTTACGTCTCTGCCTTAGCCCTAACTTCCTGCTTCTGTAGAGCCTCCAGATCAGCCAGAGGTAGGAACTTTTCAGGTCTTTTCTGAGCACGTGCCCAGCATGTGTGCGGTCTTTTAGATTCCCAGGAAATGCGTCAGAGCTCTTCAAAGCCCTTATTCCCTAAAGCATCTCATTCCTCAGCCTTTCCTCCAAAGCTTTTGGTTAGTCTGCTCTTTGGTCCAACTGTTAACCATTGCCTCAGGAGCAGTGACTAAAACGTCTGCCTATAAATGTTTTTGATACGGCCCTAGTAGCACGGGTTGAGTTCTCAGGCAAGATAGGGCAAGTGTTTTGTTTGTTTGTTTTTGAGCCAGTCTTCCAGGGATGACCAGACAGGTGTCACAACAAATAATTACAGGTCTTTGAGAATGAGGCCTGCTGTGCTCCCTCCAGTCCTGGTGCTGGAAATGCAAGGTCTTGCTTATATTCAAGGCCATCATTGAGCTGGAGAGCAGGGGTTGGGACTAGATGCTCACTATTCTTATTGAATTTTCCCAGTTTTTCTCGATGAAATGCTCCCTTGGTTGCTGCAAGCTTTAATTTATCGAATTTCAAGAAGGTTGATGGTGACAATTTTGCCAATTTTTTCATTGCTTTTATGGAGCGATGGACTTTAGTTACTTACCTCCACCATATGTACTGATATCTCTTGTGATTTTTTTAAAAAGATTTTTATTTATTTATGAGAGAGAGAGAGCACACACACACACACACAAGCAGTGGGGAGGGGCAGAGGGAGAGGGAGAAGCAGATCCCCCCCGCCCTCCCGCTGAGCAGGGACCCCCCCCGACACTTAACCTACTGAGCCACCAGGCGCCCCTCTTGTGATGTTTTTTTATTTAACCTGCCAAATGAGTTCATAATATGTGGAGGAAACAATGTGCCAAAAGCTTTATAGGGTCCTATAAAGATTTGTACTTCACTAAATAATATTCAGTACTGATTAATGTACTTTATTGTACTTCACTAAATAATATTCAGTACTGATTTATGTACTTTAATCTTTGATGTATTTAAATATTTCTTAATTTTGGAATTTAAGTTCTTTGTACCTTCAAGCTCTTAACATTCGATATTACTGTTTAGCTGTGTGTGAATATGTACCCTCAATTGTCACTGGGTCCTTAGAGTGAAATTACTTTTGTGGAAATACTTGGTCACCTTTATTTTGATGCACAAGATTCTCTAATGATGACTAACTTGCAACACTGAAAAAGTACCGTGACAAGGAAAAGATTATTTCTGCCACATTGCGGATTTTGACGTTTTCAAGTGCATTGGGATAACTTTTGTGTGTTGTGTGGTACAAAATGATTTTGCATGAATCATCTCACAGAATGAATAGCTTATGTGTTTGGTGTTTATTTCTAGCTTTTTAAAATAATTTCTCTAACAGTAACAGTGTAGAAAAATGTCTCATTTCCTTCTGTACTGTGAATTCTTTTATTGCTAGAAACCTTAGATTAATCTTAATGGGATGAAAACACCTAGATGTTAGCTTAACAGTTAACTTGAATGGAGGTGGTTTTTCATATTCTATTTCATTAGTATTTTCTTTTTTATAATTTCAGTTTTCTTTTGACAAATGAAGTACATGGTCAGCATGGAAAATGTAGCAGCTTGAGATATTACTTCTAATTTCACTATACAAAGATAGCTACTGTAACATTTGGCTTTTCATAGCATTCATAGAGATGAACATGTGATTTCATAGCATTCGTATATGTGAATATTTGGTTGATTACTTGCTGTTGGGAAGACTTGAAGAAACATTTTTTCCCCTTAGTTTCTGTGCTCAGTTTTATCAACCCATCCAAGCCTTTCTTTCCACCAGGTCGAGGTGCCTAAATGGGATCCTGATCTTATTCGGTAACATTTTTTGCTATTTAAAATTTTTAGAGTATTCTCATTTAGATGTTCAAGACTTCAGTCCGTGGGTTTTCTAACCTAGCTTAAATGCGGCCAAAGCCCTGGCCCTTGGCTGCTGGGATGAGGCCGGGACACTGTGGTCTGGCATTGGTGCCAACACCCTCTCCCGCTTCTAGTTCTTTCTGATGATGGGATAAGGAGGGGAACAGAGGGCTAAGGTGCCACCCATACCCTGGGCCGGGTTATAGACCATAACTGATTAGAAATAGAGTCATCAGTTGCTCCAGTTTGATTTCAAATGTCAGTGTAAGCTTGGGATTATGATTTAATATTTCTCTAAATATTTAGCAGTTGTCTCCATACTTGTTAAATTATTGCATTCTCACTAAATAGAATAGTAGCTTTCTTATCAAATGCTAATTCTTTTATAATAGCCCTGTATCATACTTGCATTTCAGGTAACCGTTGTGGTGGCGGGGAGAGATGAAATGTAAAGAGAAACAATAGAAGTTAATTTTTGGCTTCGGAGCTTCCAAGGGTTCAGTTTCTAGTAATTTGGGCATGATTCACAATTTTTCAAGGGTAATTTTTTCTGTACGAGATTTTCCACTTTGTATAACAACTTTATAATTTAACTTCTGAGTAAGACACTGTTCTTCAGTATACACTCAGATCTGTTTCCAGATTTGAGATTTTTTCTCATCTAGCTATATTTATGTTTCTGTACCAGAATTGCACTGTTTTAATTTTTGAGGCTTTGTAGTATTCTAATATGATAGTGTAAAGTCTCTCACTGTTTTTTTTTCCTCCCAAGGGTGTGCAGAATAGCAGAGAGTTATCTGTTGGCTTTTCTACCATAAGTATAGAATACCTTTGTGAACTCTTCCTCCTCCCATAGAGCTTCCCCCCGCCCCACACACAAAGAAAAACCTTTCTTGGGTTGTTTTTAGTTTTTTGTTTTAATTACATCAAATGTGTAGCTTAAATTAGGGGAAATTTTGTCTTTCCAAATTTCTTAAGCCTCTCATTTAGGAATTGGTATAATCTTCAGTATTGTAATCCCCCCCCCCACACACTACCTCTTTCCCTCCCTTTCTTTTTTATTTTCTGAATATTCCTCTGTAAAATTCTGAAGCAGCTTCATTACTGGTTAAATTTATGTTGATTGCTCCTTGTTCTTTATTATGAATGGAGCCTTTCCCCCCCCATTATACTTTCTAGTTACTTTATCTTGAGGGACAAATCCTCATTCTTCCTAAGCGGGCATCGTTTTACCACATTAAAAACTTTCGTTTAACATAGAACCGGCCAATGTTGCCAGGTAGGGTGTGCTTCACCATGAAATAGTTTGATTAAAAGTGCTTGTGAGTAACGTGTGGCAAATTCTTTTTTAAAAGCTTCACTGGAAGAGTCTCAGCATTTGAAACTGCACACTTTTGTGTTGCAGCGGTGGTATTGTTGCGATGGCCTTCCGATGAGAACGGATGCTTATAGGTCACTCACCTTGACCAGCTTTCAGTCAATCACAATCACCGATGCCATCTTAGAGGTGATGTGTATGCCTCTGGGATGAATCTGCTTTGAAATCTCTCATCTTATGTGTTGGTTTTTGAACAAAGACACTCTGACTCATCTATTAGTTTTCGTTTTTTCCTTCAAAGAACTCTGGTTTTGAAGTTAGTTGGTAGTTTCGATTTTAGTGTTGTCTGATTACTCCACATCCCCCCACATTCCCTTCTGTGGCGCAAAGCCTTGTACAAATGTGACTTGAAGATTATATTCTTGGCTGATTGACATATCCTGCCTGTTCTGACTTTAGAAGTGGCGAGGATAGCTTGTGACTTACGTTGTGTAACCAGGTGGTAATAATGCAGTCTTCTCAGAGGGATCATTAATGTGTGGTATCTAATAAACCATCTGATGCCCATAACAGAGACAGGGATCAACAGATTAATAAATTAGACCTCTAGTCATGCTTAAATTATCAAAGCCAATCATTTAAATGAGATGTTCTATTTTAATGAACGTTTCTGGCACCATAGTTAATGACACTTGGAATTTTCACTAGAGCATTTAGCTCTTCCTTAGTGATTAGCTTTGATAGTGTAATTATAAATAGAGCCCTAATTAACTTAGTTGTGACCTTTCCCCCAGTTATTTATTATACGCATACTTTTGAGATTTTAGCATTATATTTTGATATTTAGAAAGATATATATTAGCACTAGCCTTATTAGAAAATGAGGATCATATATATGTTTAGCAACATAACAGTTTCACAGCTTAGCATAAAGAATATTTATAAACACAGACGTACATGGAGTTGGTCCTGAACCTAGAAGTAAGGATCTCTGACGGAGTAAAATGAGCCTTTAAGCAATAAATAATGAAATTATTTTAGACCCGAGGACTCTAAAATGAAACTGGAGTGTTGGACATTGATTGGGCTGCTGTCTAAAAGTAAAGGAACACTCTGATTGGCAGGAGATAGATGTAGAAGGAAGAGTCTCTTCATGAAAAAAACTGAGAACTGTGCAGAACAACAGGAAACAAAACGTGGTCAAAAATGGGAAGAAAAGTATGGTTTATATTTTTAATTAGCCCACGGGGCTGAAGTAGAGGGGAAATACAAAAGGCATTCTCTGTCGGAAATTTTTTTTTTTTTTTTAAGACAAGGAAGCTTTCTCTGAAATTTATAGCTGTGGGCCCTTGTCTTTCAATGTAAATTTCCTAGAAATTTCCCTTTGTGGGGAAAAAATTGAAATTTTAAACTCATTGCCCAGAATGCAATTTATTGTAGTAAATTAGCATGCTTATAGTTTTTGAATTTAAATAACTTAAATAGGCTTGTATGTGGTATCACATTTGAATTATTTTAGCAGGTAGAGCAAATTTTTGATGATTGTTAAAGTTGTTAATGGATTATCTTTGGAGATTTTAATAAAAAAAGAGTTAAGGGGCGCCTGGGTTGCGAGTTCAAGCCCCACATTGGGCTTCGTGCTGGGTGTGGAGCCTACTTAAAAAAATTTTAAATATATTTTCATTGAGAAAGACTCTGATTTATCAAAGACTCTTTTAAAAAACAGAACTTGGCAAGTAGTTGAGGCCTCGAAGATCATTTATTCTCACTCCTCCTTTTTAAAGGAGCCTGAGGCACCAAGGTGTTCAGGGACTTGCAGCTTAAGCAGTTTCACTAATTAAAGCGGATCTGAGACTCTGGAGTCCCCGTCCTACTCTGTTTCACACTGTTCTTCAGCTTTTTATGCCATGAGTAAGGTTTCTGCCTGGAAAACAAGAAGTGACTACAATTACATGAAGTAGATATGGGGGTGGGGGTGGGGGATACCAAATTATGTTCCTGGGACCAAAGAATTAAATCTTCAGATGTATAAAGTTTTCCTTTTTGGTTGGGAGGGTGGGAGGAGGAATGGTTCATTTTAGAATTCTTGATTTTTTTTCTTTTAAAGAATTCTTGATTCTTAAAAGCTGTCTGGTTCCAGCTGCTAAATGTTTGACTGTTCAAATGATTAATTCAGAAATCTCAAATACCAGAAAATTAACTATTAAGGAAGTACTTTACTTCTCAATGTTCTTTTTTTTTTTTTTTTTTTAAAGAGCGGGAGAGATGGTGAGGGGAGGGGCAAAGAGAGAGAGTCAGAATTTTTAGACTTTATTTATTTGAGAGAGAGAGCGAGCCGCGGGAGGAGGGAGAGGGACAAGGGGACTCTGCGCTGAGTGCAGAGCCTGACATGGGGCTCGATCCCATGACCCTGAGGTCACGACCTGAGCTGAAATCCAGAGTTGAATGCTTAACTGACTGAGCCACCCATGTGTCCCCATTTCTCAACGTTCTTTAAATATAAAACAAAAATTCTCTGGCATTGCCTTGTTTTTTAAAGCTGGGAAATTTATTTAATTATGATAATTATGATTCTTCAGAGAAAATGCAAATAGTTAACGAGTTGAAGGCAAACTTCTGGGTAATATTTACTTCCTACCCTAACTGACATTTTCTCATGGTAAGAGGCATCATCGTCGTCTATAATGGATAACTTGACTGTTTCATATTCAAGAAGAGTAAACAAGAGCCAGATAGATTTAAGGTAGCTCAAAATGTCACAACAGCGAATCTGACATTTCTCTCTCAGATGTAATATTGCATTCATTCTAATAGCTCCTCATTGCCTTGTGTTTGGATGTAGGAAAATAATATTGCTTGGTGGGAAGACACTATTTGCAAATTGTAAGCACCCTTGCCTGTGAGCTGCTTCAGATGGTATTTTTCTTTATTTAGGACTAAATTGATTTTAATGCACTTTGCTACTAAGTCATATTCATTTCAGTATACCTTTCTTTTAAGAAAAACAGTAACAAAACCCAGAGATAAATGTACCACAGTTTTAGAAATTAAGATAAATTTTGCTTCTGTTGTTATGATTGAATCTTATGAACCTAATGTTGACATTAAAGTTGTTTTTAAAGTTCTGCTAAGATAATGAATTTTATTTTTAAAATAATTCCTTTAAAATGGTATAAAAGAAATAGTGGAGAGTGTCATAGTTTTCTGGACAAGAGAACAATGGTGGCTTGGACTATGATGTAGCAGTGGGAATGGTGAGACGTAAATAAAGTCAAGATCTATTTGTAGTTAAAACCTACAGGAGTTCCTGATGGGTTAGGTATTATTTAAGATGAAATGAAATAAAATAATCCGTTTCTTATTTCCACTAGCCACATTTCAATTGTTCGGTAGCCACATGTGGCTAGGGGTCACCTTATTGAACAGCGAAGCTACAGAACTTCTCTGTCATCACAGAAAATTCTTTCAGACAGCATTGCTCTAGAGAAAGATTCATCCCCTTCAGCTCTTTGAAACTGTCTTACATTATTTTTTTGATAATGTTCTACCATCTCTTTTCTCTGTTTCTCTCTCTTTCTAAAGCTTTTGTTAGACCTCCTGGATTCTCCATATCTTTTTTGGTCCTGTCATATTTTGATATCTTTGTATTTTTTGCTACTTTCTGAAAGGTTTTTTAAAAATTTTATCTGCAAACCCTTCTATTGCATTTTGTATTCGAGCCCACAGATGTTTTAATTTCCAGGAGTTCTTTATTCTCAATTTTTTCCTTTTTCATAACATCTTATTTTTGTTTTATAAATGTAATGCCTTTTTCGAGGAAGCCAGTTGAGCGTTTGTTGTTGTCTTGTTTTAGAATTTTAGTAAGAACTAAAATAATATTTAAAAAATATTTTAGACATTGTCACTTTTTTTTCCTGGGCCTCCCTTTTCTTCTGTTTATCTATGACCATCTTTTATGCTGGAAACTCCCCTTAAATGTCTAGTAACCTTTAACTGTTTATGTCACTAAAGTTGGGAGTTTTGTATATGTCTCAGGACTTATGCCTAGGAGGCTTTTCCCCTGGGGATCTTTTAATGCTTGAATTCCTCTGGTTGTTGGGGAGAATGCAGAGTGAGACCAGCTGTTCCCTGCAGAGACTTTCATTTAACGCGCCCTCCCCCCCGTGTTTCTGAGGCTTGAGCCTCTTGGAATTCTGCAGGGTGGATTGGTTCCCATCTTAGTTTGTGGCCCTAATGTCAGACTTCTTTCACAGACACTATTCCTCCATTGAGTCTCCGTATATTCCAGGAACGTGTCCTTTATTAATGGCTGGTCATAGGTCTTGATTGTTGTGGATCTTTTGTATTTATTTATTATTATTTTAGTGGAGTCTTGGGCCAGTCTCCACCACTAACTGGGAATTATGCTTTTTAAAAAAATACTGTTTTATAATTTATCAAGTACTTTTCAGTAGATTATATCACATGAACCCATAGACATTATTGTTGCAAACTATAGTTTATCCATCACATTTGCCTAGCTTGCTAATATTGATTGTTTTTAATCTAACAGGGATACTCCTCTCTTCCCTCCTTTCTAGTTTCTTTCTCTCTCAGTTACTCTGTACCTCTCTACGAAATTACAGCACATTGCTTAAAACACAATACGATAACCTTATGAGCAGCTAAATTGAAATAAGTTAGTAGAGACCAAGAGTGCTTTATAGTCACAAATTTCTTCTTAAAATCTTGAGAAAATTAAATAGAAAATATTGTATCCAACCTTCAACATTTTAATTCTTTTGTTAAATATTTATTGACTGTCAAAGAAACTGAGTTTGTAGTTTAAAAACCTTCCCAAGAAGAAATCTTCAGGCCCGAGTAGTTCGCTACTGAATTCCTCCAAACATGTTAAAAAAGAAATACCACCAATTTACACAATCTCTTCAAGAAAATGGAAGAGAGGGGAACACTTTTCAGCTTATTGTATATGGCCAGCATTACTTTGATACCAAAACTAGACAAAGACAGTACAAAAAGGGGAAAACTGTAGACTGATATTTGTGAACATTAATGTAAATATCCTCAACAAAACTTTAGCAAATTGAATTCAGCAATATATAGAAAAGAGTAATACACTATGACTATGTCAGGTCTTACTCCAGCTCTGGGCCTGTCGGCATGTGGCACCTACTGAACATGCACACCAGTCACCAGTCAGGGAGTGTGGAGGCCACAGAATGCAAAGCTGGTTCGGTATTTGAAACTAAAACACTGTAATCCACCATACTGTCTAAAGAGAAAAATCACAAGATTGTATCAAGAGATATACCCCCCCAAAAAACCCCACAAAGCCGCATACATCTGTTATAATACAATATGTGTGACGTATAAAAGCTCCTAGCAAGCTAGAAATAAAAAGGAAATTCCTCAGCCTGTTAAAGAGCACCTATAAAAATCCCATAGCTACCATCATATTTAATGGCAGAGACTGAATGCTTTCTCTCTAAGACTAGGAACAAGGTAAAATATCCACTCTCAACACTCCTTTTCAACATTGTACTCGCAATCTTAGCCAAAGCAGTATGGCAAGAAAAAGAAATTGAAGGCGTAGGGATTGGAAAGGAAGACATAAAACTCTCCCTAATCAAAGATGACATGATTATCAATGTAGGAAAGCCCAAAGAATCTATCCAGAAAACAAACCAACAAAACCCCTATGACTAATAAGAATATAGCAAGGTTTCAGGATGTAAGGTCAACACTTACAGATCAATCTCATTTCTATATACCAGCAATGTATTATTGGAAACCAAATGTACAAGTCAATACCATTTACAAGAGCTCAAAGAAAAATGAAATAGAGGTATAAATCGAGCAAAAACTGTACAGATTTGTATGCTGAAACAGAATTGCTATAGAATTGCTGATACTATAGAATTGCTAAAATGTGGTTTGTTTGGTAATATGAACCATTTTTTTCAGCTGTCATTAAGATTTCTCTGCCTTTACTTAAATTCCTTTGAGGACAGATTCCGAAGTAGCAAATCATATTTTCATGGATTACCTTCATCTATGTTGTATTAAATAGACTTTTTAAAAACAATTTCAAGTTTTGGTTCCTTTTCTGACATAAAGGATCAATCATATTTATGATGTGGTTTGAAATTGAATTTCATATTTCCTCTGCACATTCATGTTTGTCAATAGCTGCTTAGGAACTGTTATAATAAATATGTTACACAATACTTCCACAGTTCCTGCTATGCATGTCAACTGTGTGATTTTTTTGGATTTCAGATGAATGATAAAAATGATACACATTTTCTAAAAAGCTTAATTGAATATTGTGTCCTTTCATCTCAGCTTTCCGTCACTTTCTGATTTTTAGTTTCCCTCATTTAAACTTTGTGGTTTAGATATCTCTTCATTGTAAAAAGGTATTTGTTTATACTACCAGCGTACGTATGCTTAGTATTTAATGAAAAAAGGCTTACAAAGCTAACGCCTGAAATTTATATGAGTATATTTAGTGTTCTGTATCACCAGGGGATTTGCTTATCATAACCCGTTCTTTCTGAGGCCTTAACAGATGTTAGTTTTGTATTTTCATATTCACATGTAAAGACTTTAGAATGTGATTCCCTCACAGATTGTGGCTGGGCTTATTACTAAACACTCAGGCATGATAATAAAAAGAAACACTTCATTTTGATTCTGGGAGCTGATGATCTTCATAACAAACCTTGATAAAAAAGACACACTGCACAAGCTATTGTCATCAGTCATTCAGGGGTTGCCTAGCCCTAGAGAACATGAAGCAGTTTAGGAGGGTTGGTTATTCTACTGAACACCATAATTTAATGACCTTGACAAAGAATTTTCAAACGTGCTGATTAAATTCACAGTTGACAGTTATATTCTAGAAAACCAGAATCAAATTCAGAATGATTTTGATCACTGAAAACATTCTTTTAAAGCAGAGCAAAATTAAAGGTGAATTTCGATATTATACTTAGAGACAGAAGAGCAATAAAAATATATGAAAAAAAGAACTAGCCAGATGGAAGTATTATCTCTTGCCTTCTTCATCCAGTAACTAAAGTTTGGAAATGAAGAAATGACCAGACACTCATTATTTAATAGTGAGAAAAATTGCTTGCCTCCTATCCTTTCCTGCCTTTCTGTGCAGGGGCATGCAGTCCAGACCCATTCCCTCCCCTGCTTTACAACCTAGTGGTTCATCTGGGATGACTTCATCCTCACAGTGCTTATATCCACAGTTTCTTCTGTTCAATTGGCCTGAGAATATCGGTTTGTGCTGTTTTATATTCCCAGCCAACATCCTGCTATTACTGTGCTAATTCATCTCTCTCTCTTCTTTGTAATCTGATCTCCAGTTCTTGATTTCCAATTATTGCTAACAGCGATGGCAAAAGAAAGCTTCCTCAGAATCCTAATGATCACAAACTGAAGAGTCAATGTATTACTATTGGGGGGGAGGGGAGGGGTGCCATAAAAAGTCCATCTCATTCCATCGTGTAAGATCTGCATGGAATCTTATCTTTGTATTTTGTGTTATAACACTTGTATGACAACAAACCCTTCCTCTGTGCCAGGAAGAGTTCTGAAGGTTGTACATGCTGAACTCATTTAATTTTTGCCACAGTCCTAAGAGGCAGGTCCTGTGGGTGATGAAGCTGCATTTAGAGATGAAGCTTCCAGGAGGTTATTAGGCCAGTTGCCCAGGTGACACTGCTGGCTGGTAAAGACAGCCTGAAGTCTAACCTGGATAGTCTGGCTCTAGACTGAGGCTGCATACCCAACTGCTATGTGTACTGCCTTGCCACCAAAAGGGAGACTGAGTATTGGTCACAGCGGTCAGGTGGGAAGAAATGGAGAGTATGTGGGGAGCAGTAGAAAATCTTGAAATAGCTGGTTGATGGCTCTTGTTGTGAGGGTTAAAGGGATCTGGGGTGTGTAGTTTAGGGAGGAGAAAATACAAGGAGTAAATTAGTTGGGTTTCAAATGTATAAAGGATGGTTTTTTTTGAGAGCATAAGAACACAAGTGGGGGACAAGAGAAAGAGATTCTCTCACCCAGTGCGGGGCTTGATCTCACGACCCTGAGATGACGACCTGAGCCGAAACCAAGAGTCAGATGTTTAACTGACTGAGCCACCCAGGCGCCCTAAAGGATTTGTTTTTAAAAATTATATTTATTCATTTGAGAGAGAGAGAGAGCACACATGAGCAGAGGAGAGGGGCAGAGGGAGAGGGAGAAGCAGACTCCCCACTGAGCAAGTCATGTCTTGCCATCAAGTCTAAGGAATAATAAATAGGGAGGCTGTGAAGATTCGGCACAAGAGAGAAGTCTAGAGTGGGTTACTGTTCAAGGTGGCTGTGGTTCAGTTGACTGCGACTGTAATTTCCTCCATTTAATTTTGAGCGGATACGTTTCTTCATTCTTAATCTAATGTTACCTAAGATGGCAATAGAGTTTTAGAACCAAAGACAGGTAGTTTTCAGCTCCATATCTTACAGACAAGAAAACAGAATCAGAAATTAGATGTGTGTTGTCATAGGGCTGCCTGCTAAGGGCCAGAACTGAGTTTTGAACCCAGCTCTGCTGAACACTGTGTCCAGAGCTCAGGCTGCTTTTTGGGGCCAGGTGGTGGGGAGGGGTCATGGTCACAGAGGAGAGTATTTTGAGAATTGCTGTTTAATACAATGAGATTGCTGTGTACCAAAGGGGGGGGGGATGTAAGTTTCATTGATTGATGAGATGTCCTTTTTCTTTGTGTAGTATGAACCCAGAGGACCTGGTCGGCCCTTGTACCAAAGAAGAATCTCATCTAGCTCAGTCCAGCCTTGTTCTGAAGAAGTAAGCACTCCTCAAGACAGTCTTGCTCAGTGTAAAGAGCTTCAGGACCATAATAACCAATCTTCTTTCAACTTTGCATCCCCGGAGTCCTGGGTAAACACCACCTCATCTACCCCCTATCAGAACATTCCGTGTAATGGATCCAGCAGGACAGCTCAGCCCAGAGAGTTGATAGGTAAGACAGAGTCGGTGGGTTGTTAAAATTGCAATTTTAACGACTCAGCTCCTGGATATTGAAGTTTTTCTCCTACTCCCCGGGCCCCCGTTTACATTATTGTCTTGGAATAATATTTAATGCTCATAGCTCGTACGTGTGTCTCAGGCATACAGTGTTAATTTAGGACTATATTGAGTCCATATTTATGGTCTGGAAGGGATGTAGATCTGTCTGTTCTGGGAGCTCACCAATTTGATCATTTTGACCTGTGAATGAATGAGAGAAGTAGGGGAATTTGAAGTGTATTTCTAATTAGAATCACCTTTGCTTGGGAAAAGTTTGTTTTCTGGCTTTTGATTCCCCAGGATTAGGGGTGGGAGGAATTGGTTGGGTCAGCATCAGTTTTCAAGGATTTATTGTCAATAAAGTTGTTGACAGTTTGCTACACAATAGAGTTTGGCCAGGAGAGAAACTAATTAATAATAAAGTCCAACATTTTGAGATTTAAAAATCCTGTGTTTATTCCTTATATTCTAATGAGCTCAGAAATCTAAGGCTAAAGAGGAAAAAAAAAAAAAAGGCACAGGAAGGCATTCGAATGGACAAGGCCCTATACTGTATTGTTAAAGGAAGTCTAAAATCTTTAGCGTTCAGTGCAAAAAAATGCACTTTTATCTTGCCTCTGTTCCCTCTTTTTTTTTTTTTTTTTAATATATATTAAATGTAAGGAAACAAATGATACTATTTGAGTTCTCCAACCTGTAGCTTTCTCTTTGTAGGCTGTAGACATTGATCTTTGTCAACACGCCTGTGATCTTTGTTGGATGAATTTCTGCCCTGGTGGCATCAACCTTTGTATTTGGATTTAATTTTGTTCATCTTTAGAATGTGAATCTATTGTTTCTGTAACTGGCCCATTTTTGAATATGTGCCAGGTAAGCATATTTTTAGAACAATAGACATAGTAGGACAAAAGCATTAAAAATATTTTGCTTTTATTTCCTGGCAAGAGACATTGTCATTTTAATTTTTAAACATTCCTTAATACCTACGGTGTATGATCTGCTGCATTTTTCCTGGGGTTGCTTTGTCATTTTAAAGGTCTGACATACATACACTTACATTGTCATACCTGAATTTCTTGAGAAACATCTCAATTACAAATCAGTGATAAGGATTTTTTAATTTTTAGTTGTTTTGTTTATTATAATTTATTTTATTTTTAATTACAATTCATCTTTTATTTTTAAATTTATTTTTATTTAAAATTTTTTTAAATTTAAATTCAATTTAGTTAACATCTACTGTATTATTAGTTTCAGGGATAGAATTCAGTGATTCATCAGTGGCATAGAACACCCAGTGCTCATTACATCACATGCCCTCCCTAATGCCCATCACCCAGTTACCCATCCCCCCCGCCCCCAGCAACCCTCAGTTTGTTTCCTAGAGGTAAGAGTCTCTTAGGGTTTACCTCCCTCTCTGTTTTTCTCTTATTTTATTTTTCCTTCCCTTCCCCTATGATCATCTGTTTTGTTTCTTAAATTCCATATATGAGTGAAATCATATGGTATTTGTCTTTCTCTGACTGACTTATTTCTCTTACCATAATACCCTCTAGTTTTATCCATGTCGTTGTAAATGGCAAGATTTCAATCTTTTTGATGGCTGAGTAATTATTATAATTTATTTTAAAGAAACAACATCCTTTCTCTCTTTTTTTTCCCCACCTTAAATTTTAGGATAACTTTTGGCCCAAATCAGTAAAAACCTGACTTGAGCTGATAAGGCAGAAAGTTTCTAAATAACTGTCCAAAACACATGTCATTTTATGGTATCTTTTCCACAAATACACAGTTATTATTTTGTCATTACTAGCAGACAAATTGTAGTATTCTTTAGTTGAAAGTAACAGTTAAGTGTTAAAAAAAAAATGAACTCAAGGCCACGAGTATCCTGAAGCACAACTTCCTGTCCATTAGTATGTATGTATTTAGTTAGTTAGTTATAGAGGAATGCAGCCATTGCCAGTGGGAATCAGAAGGAAAATAGTCACCACATGGGAAACTTCTTTCTGAAGTTTGAGGCTTCTTGAGTTGAAGAAAACTGTTTGTATCATACTGGTTTGGAATTTAAAAGTGGTCATTGCGTCTGATGTGGTCCTATTTTCTCTACAATTGAAAGCCTGAGAGCAGAGAATTGTGTCTTTTTGAACTTTGAATTTCCTGTGTTGTCACTGATCACACTTCAAGCTCTTGGGGAATGACTGCTGAGTAAGAAGATAATGCAAATAGGTCCCGTGCGTGAGGGGGCGGGTGGGCAGTCCGGTCACACTGCTCAGCCTGGTGATGACCACTGGTGACGACATGTACTTCATCAGACACTCTCCAGTAATGCACGGATGAAAATTTAAGATTAGGTAGAGATACACACTTTGAAAAAGATCACTGGGTATCAAATTAGTAATAGTTTTAAAGGATAGTTTCTCTTATCTGGAGAATATGTGGTAAGTCACATTAATAGAGATTTCGAATTTGTGGTTCAGTAAGAATGTAGGCATTAGGTTAAACTGCCTCTGGAGTTGTTTGTAGTATTGATTGTTTAGTTGAAAATATTTTAAACTCTGATTATATTGTCATGAAAATGAGAGCATGGTTAAATAATAAATCTTAGTAAAGTAAATAAAAGCAGTAAGTTTTTGAACAACCAGTAAAATGTTTATGTGTTATATTGGGTAGTACAGGCCACTGTTACATATTGAAATGTTTGGGGTTTTTTTTATGTTTCAGATTTTTATTTAAATTCTCATTAGTTAACATACAGTGTAATTAATACTCGTTTCAGGAGTAGAATTTAGTGATTCGTCATGAAATGTTTGTTAAACTAATGCTTTTAAAAGTAATTGTTTTGTAAAATCTGGGACATCTAGTTGGACAGTGAGAAATGTTCTAAAAATATGTTAGGTGGTTTATACTAATTTTTTAAAAGATGTTATTTATTTATTTGGTGGGGAGAGGGCGAGAGAGAGCATGAGCGGTGGAAGGAGAGGGAGAAGCCGATTTCCCTGCTGAGCAGGGAGCCTGATGTGGGGCTCAATCCCAGGACCCTGGGATCATGACCTGGGCCGAAGGCAGACGCTTAACTGACTGAGCCACCCAGGTGCCACTAAACTAATTTTGAACAATTTAATGAATTTTTAATAAAAGCTTTTATTTATTTTTAAAGAGAGAGAGAGAGAGCAAGCAAGCTCGTGAGCAGGGGGAGGGGCAGAGGGAAAGGGAGAGAGAGAATCTAAAGCAGACTCGAACTGAGCACAGAGCCCAATGTGGGGCTCGATCCTACCACTCAGATCATGACCTGAGCTGAAATCAAGAGTCAGATGCTTAACCAATTGAGCCACACAGGCACCCCTGAACAATTTTATGAATTTTTAAGGTTTTAAAATAGTATTATGAAGTTAGCATATTGAATCAATGAAATGCAAAGACTAAAAAACGAAATATTTGCATTTTAACATCCCAGTGCACAAATAGATAATAAACATGGGGGAAAAAATCCATAAACACCAGTAATCAAAGACATGCAAATTAGAGCTACAAGATATTTATTTATAAAATAGGCTAAGGCTGAGGGGGGGAGAAACACCAGTGTTGTGATTGGGTAGGGAAATGGGCAAGCGTTTTGGCAGAGCGTATGTAGGTAGTATCTGTCCGCAGGGAAGTTTGGCTGTAGTTACGGAAAGCTTTAATTGTGTATCTGCCTTAGGACTCAGGCATTATACTTCTAGGCGTTTATTGTAAGGAAGCAGTCGTGCATATTTAAAAATATTTGTCTATAATATTTATCACAGTATTTAAAGGTGAAAAATTGATTATAATCCAAATTTCTAAAAATGAGAGGTTACTTAAATAACTTTTGAAGTATCCGTGTTATATGATTTCTTTAGGAAGAAGCCCACCAAAAAGTTAATGCTGATCTCTGGTATATGAGAATGTGAATGACTTATTTTCCTCTTGGACCTTTTCTGTAATTTCCAAATTATTCTCAATGAATATATATTATGATTATATTCCAATAGAATGTTAGTGAAGGGGAGCAGAATTTGCCACCGTCAAATAGGCTTTTTTGCATAAAGATTATTTTAGGCTGATTATTTTTAAGAAACTATAGACACAGAAGCTCTGAAAACTGGGTGAAAGTTACCCTTTTGTAAGAGAGATTTACATTTACAAGGGAAATCTCTGTAAGAGTATCTCCCTCTCTGTACCAGCAAGAGGAGGATGATTCTAAATTTCTGGAAACCATATGTGGAGAAGACAACAATTTATCCTTAAGTTAACTTAACCCTGCATGACAACCTTACCCTTGTTCACTGTGCTTTTCCTGGTAACCTTGCATAACTGCCCTCACCCCCAACATCTTCTTTTGCCTTTAGCTGGAGATGTTATTTTAGTTGGTGGCTTGGGCCATTTCGGGGAGTTATCCAGGTTTCCTGGATCTCCCTCATGTATACAGAAGGTATACATGTTTGTTAAACTTTTGTTTGTTTTTCTCCTATTAATTTGTCTTACTA
Organism: Ursus maritimus; assembly: GCF_017311325.1. Classification (NCBI taxonomy): domain Eukaryota; kingdom Metazoa; phylum Chordata; class Mammalia; order Carnivora; family Ursidae; genus Ursus; species Ursus maritimus. The sequence continues at coordinate 13,292,233 of NW_024424897.1, read as the reverse complement.
TAGGGAGTGTCTCAGCCAAGAACCTACAAGAGGAGAAGGAGAATTATTTTTCCTCCCCCCACTTTAGTTAAACATTTAAAAGGTTGAAAACAGTGTTTGAAAACAAGTCATGGTTTAGTGGACAATAAAATTTTTAGGAAGAGTGGAGTCGAATCTTAAAGGATGTTGTTAAGAATCAGGCAAATTACATATAGGAAATGTGAAGAAAAATTTACAGCCGTTTTTCCTCCACCACATTCTGTGTTTACTTATATGTTACAAAAAAGGGGAGCATTTTTAAGAAGGAATCCAATGTTATTATTATTTAGGTTAATCATAAGAGCTGTCTGACCAGAAGTCCGCATATAAAGCTCCTTTCTATTTAAGAGAGAACATGTAGGTTCCCATTTTCAAAGTTGAGCAGTTAATATAATAAATACCGCAATGTATACATGTAAAATTAGCTTTTTGAAGCAAACCTTCGGCTTTGACCTCTAGGTTTTATATGTTAGCTGTTCAGATTACACAGTTAATTCTTTTGCAAGTGTTATTAATGAGATTGAGATGTTTGATTAGATGTGTTGTGATTTCAACATTCTGTGGCAGAAGTGGTCCGTCCTCGTGGCTCTCCTGTCCCTGAGTTCCTGGAGATGAGAACCAGTTGTGACACCGTGAGCTGATGAGATGCATAGATATTGCTGGGTGTGCCCTTAAATCCGTATTACTGTTCTCTGCTTTTTAGTTCCACCCAAGACCGTCAAACCCCCTGAGGATCAACTGAAGTCTGAGAACCTCGAGGTGTCCAGTTCCTTCAACTATAATGTGCTGCAGCATCTCGGCCAGTTCCCCCCTCTCATGCCCAACAAGCAGATCGTGGAGTCGGCCAACAGCAGTAGCCAGCAGAGCTCTGGGGGCAGCAAGCCCGCCATGTCCTATGCCAGCGCTTTGCGGGCCCCTCCCAAGCCCAGGCCCCAGCCTGAGCAGGCCAAGAAGAGTAGCGACCCTCTGTCTCTGTTCCAGGAACTGAGCCTGGGGAGCTCATCAGGCAGCAATGGCTTTTACTCCTATTTTAAATAATCACTTTTTTTTCCCCTCAAGGGAGAATGTTTTAATTTCTGTTTGTATCAGTAGAATTAAGATAGTCGGACTTCATCTATAGATGCACAGTTCCCTTTGTTTTAATATTAAATATGTTCTCACTTAATTGCTTTGCTGCTAGACTTGCAACTAATTTTTTAAAAGTATATTCCATTATTTTGCATTTTTGACGTGAGTCTTTTGACAGCTTTTATGTAGAATAAAAAATATTTTTAAATTTGTGTATTGTTACATATGTTTGCATCAAGCTAGCAGCTAAGAGGTTAATTGTGCAACTATAAAAAAAAAGAGAAAAAAACTTTGTCTAAAATGTATTTAAAAAGAAAAAAAATTGTAAGTAGCATTTACATTTATTCAATAATATTACCATATGCTGGGTTTCTGTACCAGAAATGGCCAGTTGATGTACAAATGTATGTTATTTTTGCTTAAATTCATTTAAAATTTTTTAAAATAAAGGGGCAGCATCTTCTAAATACTTTAAGTTTTATCAGCTTTTTTTTTTTTTTGTGACAAGATGCTGCATTCTAAAACTTTTATAGTTTTAGACTATGTAAGATGTGCTGTTGTAATCTCCATCCACTGTAGGATAGAGTTAAAGGCATTCTTTGCAGGTGTATTTTGTATGCCACTGTTTTTTGTAACATGAAAAAACATTGGCATATTTAGTTATTTTTTGGACAAGCTATACTTCAAGCTTGTTTTTAACGTTAATTTGATAGTGTGTGTTTTTTTTTAAACAAATCATGAAGCTGAAAAATTTTTAGGATTGTTGGTGCTTAGTAGACTTGATAACTATTTTAAAAATGCGTGAATTTAGTAAAATCCTTTTTTTCTCACTATGCATGTGTAAATGTTTGTAATCTGGCTTTCCCCCCCTCTCCAGTGGTATAAAGAATTGTGCCGCTTTAAGGTTTTTTTCCCCCCTCCAGTAAAAATTTTGGTACCTTATTTGATGTTTACATTAAAATGTGACATTATATGTGGCAATTCAGATATTTTGCTAACTGTTTTGTTTGAGGAACATCATTAAAAATGTTTGTCCAAGATATATCAAAATTCATCAAAACCTGGGGCAAAAAACTACCCTTGTTTTTCATGTCTTTTGATTCTTATAAAATAACCCCACTGAACTTGTATAAAAATATAAAATTTAAATAGCTATCTTAAAATATTCTACAGTCTAAAAATTGTTTTTGAATGAACTTTGGTAAAATCCAAAGGAAAACATTTACCCTCTTAAAACTTGTGGTCTTGTAACACATTTGAAACAATGCATGTCCTTATTGTTTTCCTGATTTGGTAGTACTACTTTTATACTTCAGAGATACCTTGAAGCTTACAATATAACTTTTTTTTTTTTTTAATAAGATAAGGTTGGAAAACATGGCTGATGAGCCAATGGATCCTAATGATCCATTCAAAAATAGTTTTTCAGAGGACTGCTTTTGAATAGGCCATCCTGTATCACAGTACATTTTTACAGTGGGGTTGAAAAGAAGCAGGGCTAAAGAAAGCTCCTTACAGCTCTTCTGTGACCCGAGTTTAGTTGCTGTTGGCCAGCTACGACCCCCGCCCCCCCATCATCCTCAGACAACTTAGGAGAAGAGAATGCCTTTAGTTCAAGGTTAGCGAGCCTGCAGGACAAAGAAAGAGCACCTCTATTCTTCCGTTCTGTCTTTCTGCTCAGAGTGGGTGCCCGTCGTTTGCCTGTGGCTTTCCGTTAGGGGCCACGTGTCTCCATGTGAGGCCGCAGATGGAGACCTGTCGACTGCAGACGCGCTCATGGTTAGTATAAATCACAGGTGGAAGACAGAGCCAGCAAGTTCCAGCACCACGTTTTCTCTGCATGATGTCAGACCACCACATTTAACTAGGTCAGATTTTGCTGGGCATAACTTTAGTCACAAGAAAAGAAGAAAATTTTTTGCCACATAGCTATGTATTCTGACTCTGTGACGAAACTCAAGACAGAGCCCAAATGTAAGTTAGAGCTCCCTGATGTGAGGGTGTCTGTGAAAAATAGTTTTTCACCAGTGTTGATTCTCCTCCCCCACAACACAAATGTTCAAGAGCATTTGAGAACAGGAAGGCAGACCTGGCCTGTCAGGGCTTTCAGTTAATCCCTTGTCGTGGAGTGATTGCCTAATTTTCTGTTTTCCGCACTTGAACCTTTAAAAAAACAGTTTGAAATTATTTGTATTTATATTTTAGGGGTCAAGTGCGCACCCCACCACTTTTCATATAAATACAACCGATGCTGGAAGCTTTGGATAAGGAAGCTGCTAAGTTGTTGTGACAGCCGTGTTCTCAGCAGTTATTTCCAAATAACTAGAAATAATAGCTACTTACCAGTCCCCTGCTCTGCTGCGCCCACGTGTCCCTCATTTCCCTACTCTTCCTGCAGCTGGCCAAGGATTCGGACATTGTTTTCGTTGAATGCGTGTTCTAACACACTTACTCTTCCTCAGCATTACTTAATGCTGTCTTTCCAACCATAAATAATGGTTCTGAGCGAGTCTTA
>NW_024424897.1:13248532-13288611 GCF_017311325.1 Ursus maritimus | reverse complement strand
GTTTCTCTTGAAATGGGACATGGCTTCTGAGGACGTTCGTGCTGTCTGGGTATTACTCGGGTAGTGTTAGCAAGTACCCACAAAGCGGACTTAGCAAACAATTTACATGCTGGGTTCAACCTTAGAGTTGAGACGGAACTTTTTTTTTTTTTTTTTTCCAAAGAAACCTTGATGTTAGCTCTTGGATGATACCAAGTATTACCAGCTCCCTTTTCTTCCAGAATAGATTTCTTTTAAGTGAAGTTAATTGTTCACATGATGTCTTTCTACTTCTTTGTTCTTCGTATCACTCTGAGGTTTTTCCTTTTTCTTGCCAGAACTGTTTGATTTTTTTTTTTTTTTTAATTCATCTCACTTTTTCATTTCAGGGCTACTTGAGATTTTCTTTTTTTTACCTTAAATTCTTCTGGGTGATAGCATTTGTAGAGTATCTATGCTAAGGTTTTTCTCCTGATCTAAAAATGAATTCTTGTTAAGATTTGAAGAACCTCATTCAGTGTAACGTGGAATATTTTCTGGTGTGTTTTTAAAAGGGGTTTTGGCTGCCCTTTTGGCACCCACTTTGCCAAATTGTCATAGCAGAGCTTTGTTTTTGATTAATCAGTAGTTAATTATTGACCATTTAAACTAACATGACCTTAATTTTCCTTTCCTCAGACAGGTAGGCTCTCTATCCAGGTCATCTTGTATATTTGAAATAACAAGCTGCTTTGTGTGGTTTTTTTTCATGAGAGATTCTAGAATAAGTTCAGGTTCAGTGTAAACATCAATTGGTCTTCTCAGTTCAAAGAATTGCAGAATAAGTAAAACAAGCAGAATTCCCACTGAATAAGCATTACCTAATTAAACATAGCAATCTCCAAGACCTATTTGCGAAAATAGTTTCCTTGTTTATGGAGGCATTGAAATTGCTGAGAAAGCTAACTGAATTTCCTCACTTTGAGATCATTCATATATAGTATTATCTTGCTCTGTTGTAGTTACCTGACATGTTTAATATTTTTCATGTGTATACATCTCAAGAGCAAAACTCTACACATAGAGGACTGTATCTCTAGCTACCTTGGCTAGAGAGAGCCACCCTTGCCTAAGAGCCAGGGGCGTGAAGAAACAATTTCAAGTGAAATTTTAGGTTTCAGCTATTGTTATTAAGAACATTAGATTGACTGAACTAGTCATTTAAGAAGAGACACCTGTTAGATAGCATTGTTTCATATCGGAGTTGTCTCTAAAAAGGGAATCCCAGAAAAAGTATAAAAATACAAGATTAAAACTTTAAATATATTGAAAGATACAGATTGCTGCCTTAAAATGTAATTTAGGCTACCATCCATTTTTGTTTTCTTCTTCTAGCTCCACAAAGGTGGTAATTTGTCCTTTATGATTTACGAGACATTATTGCTTGCGAGCTGTCCCCCCAACATACAAAAACCCTTAATTTCTACCACCACCCTATGTGTCTTCCTAAATCTCGGAAGTAAATGTGTCAATCTGATTTTGCTTTCCCCTCTTTGCCATCTGATCCACAAACTACCCAGCAGTTAGAAATAATGGATAATGTTCTATGATTTCTTGTTCAAAATATCACGTACCGATGTCCGTCATAAAGATGCCGTCACGAAAGAGTAAGTGGCATGCTGGTGTTCAGAGTTCTCCTTTTATTAGGCGTCTCGCATTTCCCTTCTACTTGAAGTTGGATATTTATTTGCTGAGATTTTACTGTAAAGCCGCTAAATTCACACTTACTACTTCATACATCTGTTTAATTAGCAATTGCAAGACCATTGTTAAAAGGAGTGAATCTATCTAACGTTTAACCTTCTTATAAGACACATTCAGAAAATGTATTGTTACTACTTTAAACTAGAATATCAAACATTAAAAATAAGACATTTTTAATGTAACATTTGAAATTTTTGAAATGATGGAAAATATCTACTTTGGAATAAACTTTAAGGAAACAGTCACAGGAGTTTCTAAATTTTTTTGAAAGGAGGTACCTGATAGGAGAATCTAGACTTCGTAATGTGAGCTGTGGTTAAGTCCTAAACCCAGTGATACAGTTGTCTAAAGCTTCTAGAACTGGAGCGTGAAGGAAACCCAGAGACATTCATACACATATTGTTTCAGTAATCAGTATTAGACCAGACTTTATTTGCAATTTGTTCAACAGAGAAATTTTATTTTGATACAAATATTAAGCATAAAGCATAGTAAGTTTTATATAATTCTATGAGTTCATTGATATTATGAAACTTTCATTATGTTCTTGGGGTGTCTTTTTAGCTATTTCTACACCTCATATAGGGGGCCTCTTCTGTATTTTATTTTGCATACTAGCATGTGACTGCCTGCCTTAGAACTATGTCTACGAGGGGAAATCAATTTTACTTTTAAAAATATTTGGTTTTTTCAAATAAAATTTTTCATTAATATTAACTTTTTTGGTGTTTGAGAAGTAACGGGGAAGGGAGGGGTAGCAACTTACATATCTTGAACACAGAAGTCACCCAGTAGTATCTGTTTTAAAATCTGCCCTATTTTAAGATTTTAGAAGTTTGAGCATCAGGTTAGAGCAGTGGTTCTCAAACTTTAGCCAGCATCGGAATTATCTGGTGGTCTTGTTGAAACACAGACCGCTGGACCCCCGCCCTGAAGTTTCTGATCCCAGGCTGAAGCTTGACCATTTGCATTTTGTAACAAGTTCTCAGGTGATGCTGATGCTGCTGGTCCAGGAACCACACTTCGAGAACTGCTGGTCTAGAGAAAGTCCAAAGGTCTTTCCAACAGTTACGGAACATTCATGGAGAAAGATCTCTACGGAGTGACGAGAGCCTCCGGATTGGCTGCCGCCCAGCCCCATTGCCCACCCCCGTTAAGGTCTGTGCTACTCTCCCACCTTAGGGTGCAGGAGCTCATTCATTTCTAGGACGAGGTCGGTTTTGTGTACGCTGCAGCCTGGGCTTTGTTCTGGAAGCTGTGCATTTGTTCGGTGTGCTTAGAGTTGGTCTTGGTCCCTACACCATCGGAATGTCACGAGAATGCACTTCGCATTAAGTACAGGAGGCCGGGTCCTAAGACGGCAGTGACACGGAGCTTTGAAAACAATAGGGAATCCCCAAATAACGTGTTCGTAGTTTTTACAGCTTTTTTGGGGGGTGGGGTGGGCGGTGGGGATGAAGGCAGAGGATTTGCTTTTCAAATGGTGCGTTTCTCAGGTTAACAAAGTTACGTTGGATTCTCTGCCATGCCGGCAAGTGTTAGGGGAGCCTGAGGTGTTGTATATGGCAGAAAATGGGTAATTGTCTCTGATTACTTTCCTACTTTATATATGTTTGCAGAAACAGTCTAGGGGAATCCACCATCTACGCAGCATGAGTTATTCGTAAACCATAGGTGCACATGTATGAGCAAGGTATTTTTGAGAAGGAAACTGAGAAAGTCTTCGGATATTTTAAAATTTATATATTACTGTCGTTGTTGGTAATGTTTCCCCCAGACTGCAGCTTGAGGGGTATTGGGGTCTGCCTCTGGTTTTTAGTTTGGCTTTGAATTTACTGAGATATTAGAAAGAGAATCTTTTGCAGGCAATAGATTCTAGAATGACTTAGGTGTAGAAGTACCCATGATAAGCATCAGAGAATGCACAGCTTTGCAATTCTTCAAACACAGCACTTCCTCCTTGAAAGGCTTGATTACCCTTCTGTGGGGATTGTCTCCAAGTTCAGCACGGGTTCCTCTGTCCATGGCCAACCCACAGGGAGCTTCGGTTGATTAACATTTGGCTTTGCACGATGCCTTGTGTACAGAGACCTCTTGCTGTCTTTCAGTGCGTCAGGGGGCTCTGTTGTCCAGGTCAATGTCCCAACGTGTGGATTCCACCTGAGAATGTTTCTCAGTCCCCCCTCCCGTCCAGACCATGCCTGCTTCCCGTCAATCCATGTGTATGACACTGTACTGTATCCGCTTTTTCTGTGCCCACCATCTGACCTGACTCTTTGGAACCCATGAAGGTACTGGTTATATGTAGTGGTTGTATCCTAGGTAAACACGGTGATGAAAATACCTCTCCTCTAAATTATAAAGGTAATGGGTTTTGCATTTTGGAATGGGTCCTGTTATTAGTGACAGGTTTTTGTGAGTGTGTGTGTGTGTGTGTGTGTGTGGTTTTTTTTTTTTTTTTAATGCTTCAGAAATAAAGTTCTTATCTAAACTTGTTCAGCTAACTTCATACAATCAGTTACTTAGCAAATCCATACGGGGTCTCATTTTGGCAAGTCTTCCAAAGGGAGGCTTCATAAAACTGAGATGGTCTGTCTCCACCTCTTCTGGGCCAGTTGCGCAGCCATCTAAGAATCTTAATTTCTGGCAAAATTATAACAATTACTTTTTTCTTTGCGGTGAATGATACCTCATCTGAGAGGTTCTAATACCTAAGGAGTTTATCCCTCAAAATAAAAATGACTTTGTACCATAAAATAACCCCAAAGCCACTCTCCAGGGTCTTTATTTTCTTCCTTTTTTGGGGGTCGCTTTCTTTTTTTAACCAGGTTTCGGAATTACTTCAGCTGCTTTGGTTCCTACGAACAACTTTTCCATTGGCGGGGGGCAGGGTCTGCAGTTCTTACGTTGTGATCATTGTCTCAGTGAAGTTCTTTTGTCTTAAGAGATTCATGGTAACACAAAATGTATTTTACTGCTACGACTAAAATGTATTTATAATAAAATGCCTTTTTAATAATTTGGAGATTGGTTTATTATGTGTGAACCACAATTCTCTGTTTCCTTTTACTTTCATGACCCAAGGTCTGACAGAAGTTAGGCACGCACCTTGACTTTTATTCATGATACCAGCCGTGAAACTACCCAGAGCAACTCAGTGTTCATTTGTAAAATTCTAACTAGTTTCTGGAAATTTCTGACTCGACTTAAATCTCTGAACCTCAGCGGTAGCAAAGGCCTTTCTTTAGGAAGGCTTAAGCTGGGACCTTTAAGTGGGCAGCGAGAAGATGTACCCATCTCAGAGAAGTTGCCATTCCACACAGACCTGAAGAATGGGGGAAAGTCACCAAAGCCACTTAATGCTGCGCTTGTGCGCCCAGAATTAATTTCAGAACCCGCAGACCTAGTTTATGTCAATATACCGTATGGGGGTATTAATAAGACACAACACAGTGGTGTGACAAGCGTTAATTCAACTATCCCCCAAACCCCCAAATGCTGGCTGTGCAGAAAATCACTGAGTCAGGGTCTTCTTTTTGTTGGGGGAATAATTCTTCGGATCTGCCATGATGCGGTTTTGAGAAGCATTAGTGGGTCACAGAACGCTCTGTGTGCCGTAGCTATTTTATTTTCACCATCCAATTAGCTTGGCCCCATAAATCTAACTTGAATACACTGTGCTTGAAGTTTGTAAACGTAAGTAGATAGGACCCTCAGCCTTTCCTAAGGACAATTTATAATCCTTACTCATTGCAGCGAATCAGTTTTTAAGCTAGGTCTCTTGCTTTCTTTGAGTTGAACTGATGTGATGTGACATAAATCATCTCTGGATTTGGGAAAGAGAAACCCTTCTTTACATACAAATCGGATGGATCTGGAGGACTCCCTGAGCGGCTGTCTGCCCACATGAAGAAAGCCGGGCCCCATCTTCAGTGGGAAAATGCAAAGACACGCTCAGGTGTTAATCCCCGTGTCACTTCGGCGCTCTTTGGAGCATTTTTCTGAGAATGATATTAGTGTGAAAGGTAGTGGGAAAAGACAGTTTCGTTGGAACGGCAAGGTGGGAGCGTGGCGCGCGGAGAGCAGGTCAAGCACAAAGATGGAAGCGAGGTTGGGCTGGTGGAGGCTCGGTGCTGGAATGGAGAGTCGTTTGCACTTAACTTGGTTGAACTGCAGCATCCAAACCCCCGCGTGCGTGCTTTTAAGCAGCCGAGGGTCCCCCCCAGTCTGAAATGGCCTTTGCTGCTCGCCTCACACAGTGTTGTCCAAACAAACCAACTCCCTGGTGGGAGGAAGTCCTCGCGGCTTGAAGAACCCGTCCCGACCGCACGGCCCCAGTGCATCCTGCCAACCGCGGCCAGAGTTACTTTTCTGAAACAGATCTCTCCGTGCCCCTCTTTTTCTGAGAAACCCCCGGCGGTTTCCCTTCACATCCTGAATTTCTTAACTGGACTTTGGAGGCACCTCCCCCGCCCCCATCCCGTCCCCAGGTTTTGTTCCCAAGCATCGCATGTAGCAGACTAAATCAGACCACTTGCCATGCCCCCCCCCCCGCCCCCAGCCATGAGCCCCTGACTTTCCTGCCTCTTTACTTTGGAGATGCCTTCAGCACTCCTACCTCCAACCCCTTTGGGGAGCTCTACTTGGTGTTCAAGGCTCTGTAAACTCCAGCAGTTGGAATTAGCCCCTTTTCTCTCTGCATGCGATTGAGCCTTCTACCTCTGCTCTCATAGTTTGTGTTTCACAGGCAGGGGTTTGTGAGTTTGTGGGGGGCAGAGATCGTACCCTATAACCTCTCAGCCTATGGGCCCTACGCCTTTTGCACGGCAGGCCCTCGAACGCTCACTGAGCTGGCCGGCTCACAGACTTAGATTCAAGAACTTCAAGACCCTGTCCCCTCCCTGCTGATGTCCTTTGCCAATGCAGCACGACCAGGTGACCACTGGGCCGGAGGGATGGCCTGGGAGGAGTGAGCTGTCTTGGGCACTGACGTCCCCACCCACTCCAAACAGTTCCCCGAGCGGTGACAGAGCATTAGCATTCACCAGTCTGTGGCGTCTTACCAGCTACCCTGTTGGAACCCTCGGTTTGACAGCTTCACCATGCTATGTCGACTTTGATCGATGCTGCCCACTTTTGCATGTCCCCGTCTGCAGGCATATACCTGCCATGTGAGTTTGGGGAAAGCGATGACATGCCCTTTTGTCGGAAGCCATCTCTGGTTGACTGTAAAGCCCCAGAGGGAGGTAATTAAATTGAAGCGAAGCTGCAGCTTGCAAAGTCCGTGGTGTTATCCCACTCTTAGCTCATTAAAACGGTGCTCTGCACATTGGTTTGGACCCCTGTTTCGGGAGCCCGAGCTGCTAATCCCCGAGAAGAACGTGGCTCTGGTGAGGTGCTCAGAGGAGCCAGCAAAGGTCTCTGGAAGGTGGGCGTGGCTGGCGGGCCCTGGGCTCCCCCGCAAAGGAGACCGGAGGAGAAGGTGGTGCGACGCGGTCTGCTCACTCCTTGAACAGAAATGTAGATCTGAGGCATCTGATGACGAGCCCTCTAGAAAGGAGCGGAGTGCCTGGCAGTCTGGAGACCTTGCAAGGGGAACTCGGCAATGTTCTAATTAGTCTCGAGGGTTTTGCCCCTTTGTGGACAAAAGACACAAGGGAGCCACGGGGGGAGGGGCTGACGTCTGCGAGTGGGTGGCTCTGTGCCTGCGCTTCTGACCCACCTGCTGGTCAGCGCTTTCATCCGTTTGGAATCCAGACGTGTCCGTGTTTTTACAAAGCTGCACAGAAGTGGGTGCTCTCGGCTGAGGCTCTTCTAAGAGAAAGTTTTGAGGATTCAATCCTTTCAGCTTCCTGCCCAGGCTGAAAGCCGGTTACATAACCCAAGACAAAAGGAACAAGGAACCGGTGGAAGGTGGGTAAGCCAACGGGCTTGATCCGAGGAATCAAACCTCCTCCCCCGGATGACCCTGGAGCCTCTGAGGACCCACATCATTCCTACTTCTGCCAACAGGGTGGAAGAGAAAACTATTTTGAAAATAACGTGTGATCCAGCCTAATTAAAAGTAGTTTTGAGCCTTTCAGCAAAGCGCTTCTGGAAGCCTGTCCGTTCTCCCGGGCTGTCGGCCGGTGAGCTCTCGCCCCGACATGCACGCAGCCCTGCGCTGGGGTGCGGCGGCCCAGCTGCCTGGGTCTCATTAACCCCACCGGGGCGGAGCGCGGGGCCAGGCCGCTCTGGCTGCGGACCCCACGGCCAGGGAACCAGAGCTCCTTCAAGCCCCTGTCTCACCTCGAGGGCCCTTCTTACTGCACTCCCTGATTCGTCGCCGCCCGTCTTCCTGCACGGGCTTCCAGCTCACACTCCTGTTCACCAGCGTGGCCTGAGGGCACCATCTGCGGAGGGCTGCGCGGAGGGTTTGGAAGAAGGACTGGTGTGGGGAAGGTTCTAGCTGCTGGGATCATTCTGAAGAAAATACAGCCCTGCCCTTCCAAGAGTTATTAACCCGGCAAGGCGTGCAGACACAACAAATTGCTCAGAATGGGGTAAGTAGTGGGATGGTGAGCACAGCGTCAAGGGCACAAGAAGGAGGGAAGCATGAATTTTGCATGAGGGGTTGGAGAACATGTCACCTTGTGATGTCTGAGCTGGGCCCTGCGGAATAAGTAGGCCGTTGGCAGGTTCAGAAAAGGGGCAGGCCCCGTGCCCCTCTGTGCTGCCGAGACCCGCCCAAACCCCATGGCACTTCAGTTTTAAATCCTCCAGCACAGAACCGTCCGCTCCTGAAGGACAGGACCCTAACCGATCCCTCGTTATGCCCTGCTTTAACACAGTGCCTGGGACGCAGTGTTGATATTCAGTGGTGTAGACGGGATCGTGGTCTCCCAAAGATGTCCACACCCGAGTCGTCACAACCTGTGACCCATGCCCACCTCCTGATCCCTGGACCTGTGACTTTTTGTAGAAAAAGGGGACTTTACCAATATGATTAAGTTAAGGATCTTGAAATGGGGAGATTATCTTGGATTATCTGGACGGGCCCAGGGCAATCACGAAGGTCCTACTAAGAGGCAGGCAGATGGGCCCAAGTCAGAGGAGCAGCTGTGATGGCAGAAGCAGGAGTCAGAATGACGTGCAAACCAGGGAAGGTAGGCAGCCTCTAGGAGCTGGAAGTTCCCACCCGGAGCCACCGGAAGGAGGCATCCCTGCCAGCAGCTCGATTTTAGCCGTGTAAGAATCATTTCAGACTTCTGACCCCCAGATCTGTAAGAGAATAAATTCGTGTTATTTTTAGCCACGGAGTTCGTGTGATTTGCTACAGCGTCAAAAGGAAATACACATACTCAGTAAGCACACAGTCGTTTAAAGTGAAGGACATCCCTTGTATGAGAGATGGGGACGGGCTTGGTGTGTCTGGAAAACTCTCTCTTGGCGGCCAGTGCTCAGGACACAGGGTCGCAGAGCCTGGCCTCAGGCGGTGCAGGGGAGCAAGGCAAGGGTGTGGATTTGGGAGTTTTTCAGAAGGAGCATCTGCAAAGCGTGGCTTAGTGAGCAAGTCAGGTGGCCGTCCAAGGAACGGCAGCAGTTTGCGGCTTGGGCGAATGGGTAGGGAAGGTACCATCCCTGGAGGAACAAAAAAGGAAGGGTAGGTTTGGGTAAGACGTCAGAGGTTGGGTCTGGACGTATGTGTCTGGGGTGCTCTGAAGCATCTGGAGTGCAGGTGGGGACGGGGGTGGAGACTCAGGCTGGGGTGGGCTCCCAGGGAGTGGAGAGCCTGGGAAAGAGGGACATTTCTCAGCAACAGTGACATGGGATGAGGAGGCCGAAGATGGGAGACTTGGAAACAGCCAAGCTTAAGGGGCAGGTGGGAAAAACGGGAACCCTGTAAAGAGAAAGAGGACAAAGAGAAAACGCAGGGATTTGTAGAAGGAACAGAGGCCCGAAGTTCAAAATGTGACTGAAAGGTCTATTAGAATATGGTTGGCAATGGCAAGGCCATTGGTGGCCTCCAGGGGAGCGGTTCTGGTGGCAGAGAGGGTCGAAGACAGACTGCGTGGCTGCAGAAGGGGGTGCAAATTAAGTCAGGGGTGGCGAAGAGTTATTCTGGGACACGTGTAAGCTGATAGGACGCAGAAGGTGGGGTGGTAGATCCAGAAGGAGGGGCGCTTACTGTCCTAATGCTTTCTGGCTGCTCTCCCCGCCCGCTGTCTCTGCCCCCAGCCCCCAATCTGCACCTCTGTTTGCCTTCATCGTACCACTTCCTTCCTCGAAATCCTTCCCTTGGCCATGCATAAGAAAAGCAATGCTAACTCTCTTTCTTCCTTGAACTTGTCCTCGTTCCAAATGCAGGATTTGCTTCACCAAGTGTAGCTAGAAGGAATCTTAAAGATCATCTAATGAAGGGTTCCAAACATTTTATTTAAATTTTTAAAAGATTTTATCTATTTATTTGAGAGAGAGCATGTGTGAGGGGAGGGGTGGAAGGAGAGGGAGAAGCAGACTCCCCCGCTCAGCAGGGAGTCCGATGCAGAGCTCGATGCCAGGACCCTGAGATCATGACCCGAGCTGAAGGCAGACGCCTAACCAACTGAGCCACCCGGGAGCCCCAGGTTTCCAAACATTTTAAGCAACAGAATCCTTTTCTGTAACAGTCTCTACTACTAGAATTGAAATATATAAGGCCTAGATATATAATATGTAAAATAGGCATTTTACTTTTATAAATTCGTTTAGTGAATATAATTTATAATGGCCCCGTTATGACATTCTGAAAAACACAAGGATTTGATAGATTTTATGGAAGATGCAGTCTGATATCTCAGTACAACCCTATTTTTCAGTCAGACCACAGGAGCAACCATTGTGATTTATGAAGATAGACAGTGGTCTATGTGCTTGTACCATTTGATGTGAGCAGACTTGCACGGGCCTGAGTTATACGAAGATGGAGGCAGAACAAATCCTAATCCCTGAAATGCAGACAAGAATTGGAGTGTATGCAGAGAACTATCTGAAGAAACTCGGTTTTAAGGTCTCCCTAGGAGAAAGTTACAGCCTAATTTTAACTCTTCGGAGTTAAAACGATGCACATAACATTGCATGTTGGTTTCTGTTCCAGTTGGAAAAACTGGAGTCCAGTATCTCTGGACAGCTCATGAGGAACCTTCGAGAACCACTGGTCTCTCCAGAAACCCACCACCCAGCAAGATTGAACCCACATGACATGGCCAGACGCCCTGGTCTCCAGGGAGCCTCTGTCTCTCTGAAGAAGGCGAGCAGGAGGAGAAGCTTCTTTCAGCCAGACTTAATGCGCCCTCCTGCAGCGGTAAATGTCACTTCTGTGAACCCCACACAATGGTGGCTCTTTGGAGCTCCTGGAGCCATTTCTCGGCGGCTAAGAGTTTGCTGTCTGAACTTGGGGGGGCTGGCACATGAGCCTCTCAGCTTCTGTCACAGCCACCATCTCTTGTGACAACTGCCGGCTGTTCCTCCTGTCTCGCCTTCGGCCTCATTTATCATGGTTCCCGGTGGCCCCTCACTGAGGCGGGGCTGGCTTTGGTGGTTGTGTTTCCCTTTGCTCGCTCATTTTCCTCCCCATTAGAGAGGAGTACACATCGCCACCTCCCTACCTCCTGGACATTTCTAGGAAGACCGCATTCTTGTGTTCATTAGCCTCAGCAGGGCTTTGAGACAGGCGCTTGGTGGCCCAAAAGGTCCTGGGAAATGCAGCGTTTATCATCCTGGTGGAGTGGGCTGGGAAGGGCGTCCACAGTGTAAAGCAGTGACTTGGGAATTGGTGTCTGAGCTCCCTTAGCTCAGAGCCCAGAACTCTCAGGTAGTGGTTGCAAATCCCCCTCCTCCATTTCTTCATGGGTTTACCAGGACCACTCTGTGAGTGACGAGAGAGGCAAGCCTAGACCCAAATCGACAATTTCCAACAGGTCAGGTCTTTCATGTTCCGGCCAAAGGAGAGAGCGTCACCCCTTGTAATGGCAATGACCTCAATTAACTTTCTTCACCGTGCAGGAGCCATGCCTTGTGTGGGGGTGAACTTAAGGCCTCAGTGGCTGCAAACGACTGACACCATGAAATGTGGGTGAGAGGGGGCTGTGGGCAGCTGCATCCCAGTTTGAACAGCAGCCATTGGTGTAATAGATATGTTCCGCCTCACAGGTTCATTAGTCCCTGTCTCTACTTCAGATCTTTTCTGAAAGTGGGCAGGGTATAAATTAGAAATGACTTTGTAAATAAAATATTTGATCAAAATGGGACAGGCCACATTGGCAGGGGAAATATTGCTGTAGGATGTGATTAAAATCTATCTTTATTGGGCAGCCGGGAAATATAGAGGTACACACAGGTCCTTGAAAGTTTTAGTCTCAAGGATGGATTAGTAAGAACCAAACTGCTTGGTCAGGACTTTCTATGTGTTAGCCAAAGAGAGGGTGAGATGTCTCTTTGGCCCCCCACCCCCCCACCCTCCAGTTACTGGACAGAGGTCAGGTGAGGACTGACTGGTAAAGGGCACTGGTTAGACAATGGAAAAGCAGCAGCCTTGCTTCAGTTTTCTTCTGTGTCCATGGGGACGGTTGTGGCTATGTTCCACAGCTAGGCCAAGCCACAGGAGCATAACAATAGGAAAAATCAATAATCTGGATCCTGTCTTCACGTAAAATCTTGATACCGTGTTCATCATGGATCTTTTGCAATTGTTTTGATTTAAAAAATGTCACACTTGGTAGATATCCAAAAGAATTGCAAACAGAGTCACAAAGACATACTTGAACACCCATGTTCATAACAGCATTATTCACAAGAGCCAGAAGGTGGCAGCCACCCAAGTGTCCATCAAGGGATGAATCCGGTGGTAGAGTCAGTCATACAATGGAATATTACTCAGCCTTCAAGAGGAAGGAGATTTTGACACAGGCTACCACATGGATGAACCTTGAGGACATTATTTATGCTAAGTGAGATGAACCACACACAAAAAAGATAAATACTGTATGATTCCACTTCTATGAGGTCCCTAGAGTAGCCAAATTCATGGAGACAGAAAGGAGAACGGTGGTTGCCAAGGGCTTGGGCAGGGGTGTGGGGAGTTGCTTAGTGGGGGCAGAGTTTCACTTTGGGATGAGGAAGAGTTCTGGAGGTGCATTGCATGACAATGTGAATGTACTTAACATTATTGACCTGCACACTGAAAGATGGTTAAGATGGGGGGACACCAGGGTGGCTCAGTTGGTTGAGCGTCTGACTCTTGACTTCAGCTCAGGTCATGATCTCAGGGGTGTGAGATGGAGCCCTGTGTCAGGCTCCTCGCTCAGCATGGAGTCTGCTTGAGATTCTCTCCCTCCTTCTAAGCCTCCCCACTACTCTCTCTCTCTCAAATAAATAAAAGAATCTTCAAAAAAAAAATGGTTAAGATGGTACATTTTAGGCTATGTATATTTTGCCACATTAAAAAAAAATCTCACACTCAAATATTTATCTTGATAACTGAATTGCTAGTCCCAGCTCCTCATGGAATCCAGTGAATTCTGAGGAGCTGAGGGAGTGAAGATGTGTGAGACCTTGATCTGATGGCCGTGAAATTCACACACACCCGAGCGAGGGGTTGGAAGCCGTGCGTGGTTGCTTCGCTTTGGGGCCCTCAGAGCGAGGCCTGGCTGAACCCTGCCCTGAGGTCCAGTGGACACCCTGCATCCTGACCCAGACCCAACCGGAGCAAGATGGACCAACAGCCCCTTCTGGACATCCTTCCCGGCAAGCACAGGTCAGTGGGCTGGGGAGAAAAGCATCTTTTCCTTCCTTGGTTTGGGAGATCTGTTTCTTTTTTGGCATCAGGCTCTGTTTTGCTTTATTGTGGCATTTTTTTTCCATGGCAGAAGCTGGAGCAGATGTGAAAACGCGTCGCTCCCTGGCAGCTACCCTCAGACGCGTTAGTGTGCAAAGCAGTTTTGGGCGCACCTGGGACTCTCTCGACAGAGTTCAAGTTCTGGGAAACCACACGTATTCTATTCGGCTGGTAATCCACTCAGAAGGGGTCGTGGGTGCTGAAAACACGGGCACCCGTGTAGGAATATATAATGCATACTGGCCTAATTCTGGTAAATTAGTCATAATAATAAAAATGATGACAGTGGCTTCCAAAATGGAGATTGTGGGATGAAGTCATCTGTCTTTCTTCCTATTCCTAAACTGTGGCCCCAGCACCCTGGCTGGCCCAGACATTCCTTGTCCCATTCTCTTACCTGGAGAACGTTTGCTCTCGGGTTCTGTGTCTGTCTCTTTGGGACAGTGGCCCACCAGTGGCTGTAGCACCCCGTGGGGCTGTGTAGCCTCCTCCAGGACTCACCTGCCCCCTCCCTTCCCTGCAGCTCCCGGCTTCGGCTTCCTGACATTTCTCTCACCCTGCTCTCTGGGACCCTCCTGCTTTCACAATCATGTGCCAGCCATTTGCACCACCCCTGCCTGGAAAGCAGGCTGGGCTGTGCTCTCTGTCCCCCACACCCCTCAGCTACCCCTGCAAACCCAGGCCAAACGCCTGAGATCACATCCGGACAAGCCCCACCACGACCCCCACCCAGATGCCCCCAGACTCATGCTCCTTCCTTTTAAATTGTTCTGAACAGAACGAATGCGTCTCTTTTCTCTCCCGTCACCAATGGGAACAGCGATGGGTGAATTAGCGGACTGAAGACTGTATGGTTTCTCCAGAACAGGGGTCAGCAAGCTTTTTCCATTAAGGGCCAGGCAGTGCGAGCCAGACGGCCTGTCACAGTTTATACTGGATTTTTCCCTATGGCAAGAGTATATTACTGATTACAATCTGCCCTTACCCCTTGAGTGACTGTTTTTCATTGACAGCTCCAATAAAACTTTATTTACAGACACTGAAATGGACATACGTTTCAAATATCATAAAATATTCTTCTTTCAATTTTTAAAAACCATTTAAAATTGCAAAAGCCATTCTTAGCTTGTGGACTGTATCACAGCTGGTGGTGGGCCAGGTTGGACCTACGGGCTGTAGTTTGCAACCCGGGCTATAGAGGAATGGGTGCTACCCAGGACTGGTGGCCCGTGTTCCGGGCAAGGAGCATGGGGATCCCCTCTGTCACCTGTGTCTGACTTACCATTTCTGAGGGCTAGGTGAATAGGATGGGGTTTCAGAAGGTAGAAGGTGTATCTCACGACACTCCGGGTGGCCCTAAGTGTCGGACTGCTAAGCCCTGCTTCCTGGTGTTCCTTGCAACAAAAATCCTGCATCTGAAATCAGACCCGTGTGGCGCTGCTGCTTGAGTGCTGTGTTACCACTTGGAGGCCAGCATGTGGGGCTCTGGAAATAACCCCTCCTTATTTTTAACACCCTTGCCTAGGCAGATCGTCTCTGGTTTCTCCCAAAGAAAATCCCAGGGCCGGCGATCCAAGCTGGAATTCAGAACCTCTAAGTCTTATTGGTAAGCAAGACCCCGTTACCCACTCACCACCCCCCCCAAAGTCCGCAACACAAGCCAGGAGGATATGGTTTTCTTTCTCCTTCAGGGTCATGGGGCCCCTGGGCAGGGCGAAGTCAGGAATCCGAGCAATTTGTGTGCAAGGTGTAAGGAAAAAGTACGTTTTTCAAAGAACTTTTATTTCAAACACAGATTCTACCCAGTTAAAAAATGCTCCTCAGGTGTCTTGGAAACCAAGGAGGGACCGTTCAGTTCACTGGAAAGGGTGTATCTTGTCCCAGAGAAGGAGGGAGGGGTTGGCTATTTACACAGGCAACACCCAGAACTGGTTAAGGAGCACAGGCCGTCCCTGTAGGGCTCACAGAGGACACCTGGCCCAGCGAGGACCGCTTGGAGCTCCCGCGGAGGGTCGGTCCTCCCCAGACGCCTGCGCACCTGCTGGCCCTGCCGTCTCCCTCCCACCCTGGGCTGCTGTGGATCGTGTCCACTTGCTGGATTCCCAGGGAAGCCTGTCACAGCCCAGAGAAGGGCTCAGAGAGGGAAGCAGCAGCGGCTGTCATGGGGTAGGTGGGACCGGGGACAGGTGGAGCTCCCTCCTCCTCTCTAGAACGTTCTGGGCCAGGCTCGGCTTCCTGAGGGGAAAGCCCCGAGGGGGGCTGGGGCTCCGGGAGTTCTAGTGCTCGGGCTCGGCGTCCATGCAGGACTCCCAGGGGTTCTGGGGCATTCGAGGCAGGGAGAAGAGTAGGAGAGCCAGGCCGCCGAGGAAGAGGAGGACGAAGGCGGCGCAGGCGCAGGCGAAGGACCAGGAGTAGTTGTACTCGATCCACACAGTGTGCTCGCTGTCGATCATGCGCTTCACCGACTGCCGCGTCACCTCCACCGACACGAAGATGCACAGGCCTGCGGGCCGAGCGGGACCTTCAGGGCCTCTCCGAGAGCCCCGGCCCTGCCCGCCGCCCACCCCGCGCGCTAGCCGGGTCTCTTGCCTCCCTCTCGGTGGGAGCGACCAGCCCGGCTCCCTGCGCCCCCAGATCCCCGCGCGAAATGCACAGCCTGCCCGGCTCTGCCCCGCCGCGCGTCCCCGGGGGGCTGCGAACCTGACCCGGCCGGCCCCCCATCCCCAGGTCGCGGCAGAGCGGGGTGCCGCGGTACCCCCTCCCCCCAGCCCCGCCGCACGGGCAGGAGCCCCCCGCGCCACCTGCGAAGGCGTAGAACATGGACGCGGGCCTCAGCAGGTAGTCCCGCTTCTTCGGGAAGGACAGAAGCGCGCAGGTGGTCCCCATGATGATGAAGCCGAGGCTGAAGATGGCGATGGCGGCAGCCGAGATGCTGTACTCTGCGGGACAGGAGGGTGCGCGCGGCTCAGCGGCGGCCCCAGGGCCAGTGCCGCGCGTCCTTGTGCCCACGGCCCTGGGGAGCACACTGAGGGTCCGAGATGAAGCCCCTCACTCACAGTCACACAGCGGGGGGGTGGGGGGGGAGGATGGCAACAAGACCCTCTCCCCACTCCCGGGGGCAGAGGCCTGGCAGCAGCCCTGAGCCACCACGTGGCTGCACACCTTTCTGGAACAGAAAGCTTCCTGCGAGCCAGGGGGCCAAGGGCGGGCTGGGGCGGAGGGTGGTCTGTCCTGGGACGCCGAGCAGCCGCTACAACCGTGGTTTGTTTCAGGGCCCCGCGCGTGATCGTGTGTGCGCGCGCCCATGCACCACACGTGTAGCGACTGCCAGAGTGAGCGTGCTCATGTGTGCACTGGCACATGAGGCGCTCTCCGAGCGGGGTGTGCGCGTGCGCGCCCACACCCTGTACAGGGTCCGCACCCCGGCCCAGGTGCTTCCCGGAAGGCTCACCGGGGCACAGATGCTCGCAGACCCCTGGGAGGCTCCCCTGGTTCCCCCACCCAGCAGCCCTGGAAACCACACAGGGGTTTGAGGAGGGTTCCCCATCACTCTGGCCTCCCTTGGGCTCGGGAAGAAGAGGATTCCCTCTGCAGTTGCGGGGCCTGCCAGGAAACTTCTCGTTACAGGCTCTCTCAAGCCCTGATGGACCCTCAGGACGGCTGGCCACCCAGGGCTGTGGCCTCAGAGCGCAGGGCGTGACGCCGGAGCTGCTTTTCATCGCAAGCAGGCAAGTCAGGGCTTTTGTGCCAAGTGATTTTCCGGCTCAGCAGCCTGGCCAGGAGGCACTCTTCCTCACCCTCCCCTGCTTTCCCCCACCGGCTCACCTTTCTGAGTAGTGACATGGAAGATCTCCGAGGTCTCGCCTGGGTTAAAATGCCTGAAGTAGGAACAGTTTTTCTCTGCAAAGGAGGGAGACAGCCTGTGAGTTGAGCCAGAGGGCCTGCAGCCCCGTCAGAGGCTCCACCAAGACAAGGTGGGTGTGACAGCCCCCTGGACTGGCCCTCTTCTCCCTAAACCCCGAATCTGGGCTGAAACAAACATCTTTCTCTGACCCTAGGACCAAAATTTCAGTAGGATGAGGGGGTTTCCTAAGAGGCTAGGAGGTCTTCGGGAGGCAAAGGCTGACTCAGTCGAGAGGGCACAGAGTACTGAGGGTACTGAGCCCATTAGGCAGATGGGGTAACTGAGGCTCAGCAACTCGTTTGGCAGGGGGTGCAGGGAACACCGTCCACAAAGGGCCAGACGGTGGTTCTCACCTGGGGCTTGGTGGGCAAGGTCTGGAGACACGTTTGGTGTCACAACTTGGCAGGGTAACTGACGTCTAGTGGATAGAGGCCAGGACTCCCGCTAACCATCTACAACTACAGGACAGCCCCACACGACATAGAATTATCCAGCCCCAGCAGAGCAATAGGGCTGAGGTTGAGAAAGCCCGGTTGCACCAAAATCTAGGGCTGTGTTTCCTATCAGTATCCGGGCCCATCCTGATGCACTGGGTGTGAGTGGGAAGCAAGTGATGTGTTTCAAAAGCTTTTCAGATGATTCACCCAGTTTGGGAAGTCCTGCTCCAGGTCCCTTAAAATGCCCCCACAGAGAGCTTTTCTGAGTGGGCCAAATGCCTGGATTTGCGTGCAGGGTAGAGAACTTCCATTCAAAGGCCAAATGTGAGTGACCATCACGTCATCTCATCAGACCCTTGACATCTGTGGCCAGAAAAACCTGCCCTGGCCTGCTGCTTGTTCTAGCAGACTGGTGTCAAAAAAGCCACAGAAGGTCTGGGAACAGGAGGACCAAAAATCTGGATTTGATGGGGCGCAGAGGAAGGACTAAGAATAAAGAAAGTCATGCTGATTTTAAACACAATTTCAGGCGTAATTCCTCTTCCAATTTTCTCCTTTAATTTCTCTTGTAACTTGACATACTTTAAAATCGGAGGATGTTCTTACTGCTTATTGACTACAGTTTAATGTACTTTACTCCATTTTTAGGAAGTAGGCGAATGGTTTTTTAAAAATATATATTATTTTATGTTTCTTTAAAAAAAATTAAATTGGGTTGCTTTTTATTTGGGTGAGGCCCTCCATTGCTTTCTTCTTCCTGTGAGTCCATGACCCTCAGTAAAAGACACCCCCACCCCTAGTTTAGCTGGCATCTAGGTCGTGCGTTCATTTCTTCGCTTGCAGGCTGTATTTACATTATCATGATTATGGACGCCTGGCTTCCTTTGGAAAGGCACCGGCGGTGTGTCCCAAGTCCTAGCTTTCACTGGGTTGCCAGCTTTCTTCTATCTGACCTAAATCCTCTTATTGCCACTTAAGCCTGTGGCCTCCCACTCTTTTCCCCTCCCCCCACGTCAGGGTTGCTGCTGCTGGCATGATGGAGACAGAAAGGACCCCTGGAGCTGAGCCTGGTTAAGCAGCAGTGAATGTTCTGCGAGGTAAACAGCCTTCTCTTTGAGCTTCTGTATTTAAATTACTTTCCTTCTGAGCAGAGTTACCTGGGGTGTCTGACTGCCGGGCGGTGATGTCAGAGTTAATGCTGCTCTTTTCTCTCTCCCGGCTTCCGGTGCTATTTTAAAGCATCGTGCAACCCTCTTCTGTTAGATTATTAGCTATACATTCTCTTGAGTCACCGCTTCCGAATGGCTCACGCTATGTCGTAAGTCTCCGTGTGTGTCTCCCTCTGGACAAAGGAACATTTCTGTTTCATTCTTTAAGGGCCAATTTCAGTTGTCATGAAAACGCTCTGAAAAGAATTGACCGGATTCAAGTATATTCACGGTCAGCTGCCTCCCTGATGACTCGCAAGCCGTGAGTTCAAAGCCTTCGGGGCAGAGGGCCT
Organism: Ursus maritimus; assembly: GCF_017311325.1. Lineage (NCBI taxonomy): Eukaryota > Metazoa > Chordata > Mammalia > Carnivora > Ursidae > Ursus > Ursus maritimus. The sequence continues at coordinate 13,269,193 of NW_024424897.1, read as the reverse complement.
GAGATAAAGGCCCAGCAGAGCCCGGCCAGAGCACAGCGATTCGGCAGCCGAGCGGCTCTCACACAGATTGTGTTTGTGTTGTCAGCCCGACCAGATCAGCGGCAGGCTCCATCCCAACAGACCGCCGCGTGCATCAAAACCGTCTTAGCTCAGACCGTACTGGGATGCTGCCTGTCTGGGGAAGCCAGCCTGTGGATTTTCTAGGGGAGATTTTCCCCTTCGGTGACGCAGGGACACTGTCCTACTCCCTCTCCTCCCCTATTAAATGATGTCACCTTCTGTGGGATGGGGGTCACTCAGTGGGTGGGCTTCCCACGCAGGGCATCTGGAAGCCTCAGCTTCTCTCTGATGTGGCTGGACCTGGGCCCTGAGAATAGATGGGCCAACTCCGTCCCTCTTTTGAACTTGGCACATGAGCAAGGCCAGCGTCTTTTGCCCTGAACCTGGGGGGTAACATCTGCTCTAGGGCCCCATGGCTGCCCATGGAAGACCACAAGCCCCTTTGTGGTCCCTGACGACCCCAGCAGGGGTGGGGGCACAACAGACCCAGGCGTCATTCCGGACATGTCCAGCACCAACAAGATGCTTATTCAGGAAAAATCAAGCCAGACGTCTGCCTGTGTCACTCAAGATTGCCCAGGGTCCTGTTGAGGCGGGCAGACCCCACTTCTGCCCCTTTGTCTGGGGGGTTCTGGGTACACTGAGCATCAAGAGCAACTTGAAGGACATCAGAGATGGGCCAGGTGTGGGCCACGTCGTCGCAGGTGAGGGGCTTGGAGGAGAGAGGCCGTGACAACTCTGTGACAACTATGTAGACTCTGAGCCTTCCTGCCTCTGCCTTTCTGATGTCCTTCCATGCCTTTCCCTGGCTTCCATCACAGCTGCACAGAGCTCAGGGCTTAGAGCTTGGTCTTGATGGATTATAGCCCCTTTACAGGGCAGAAGAGGCAGGTGCTTTGGATCAAGTCAGTGGAGATACCAACGTCAGGGTGCCGACCGGGGACCAATCATCAGGAAGTTGGAAGTTCCTCCAGCCTCCCTTGTCTCTGCAAATGGCTCATGGTGAGTCTGATATTTGTTTTTCTGGTTTTTTTTGTATTTCAGAAATGTCTGTCATAAGCAGTCATAAGACTCAGTGGTCTGAAAACTTAAGTGGGTTATTTCTTTAAAAATATGGTGAACTCGGGGCATCTGGGTGGCTCAGTCAGTTGAGCATCCAGCTCTCGTTTCAGCTCAGGTCATGATCATGGGGTCGTGAGACTGAGCCCCACGTCCGGCTCGGCACTCACTGTGGAGTCTGCTTAAGACTCTCCCTCTCCCTCTGCCCCTCCCCTCTGCTCTCTCTAATAAACAAAAATAAATCTTTAAAAATAATATGGGGGACTCGGCCATTGAGCTTGACTGGAGCTGGAGTATTCTGGTTAACCAAGTAGTCTGGTTAAGGGAATGACTGCACAGAACTGTATCTAATTGTGCCGGTTTCAAAGAACTACAGCAGAAGGCATGTTTAAGTCCAACCTGAACTTGAGTTAATGCAGGTTTTCTCTGATAGTTGCTGTTCTATGGGGCGGGCGGGGGGAGTTTAGTTATGGCATGGGTCTCTAGCATGGGCCCATGTGGATGGGAAAGGGAGACCCTGAAATTCTTGGGGTCCATAACATGATGTTCTTTCATATGGCTCCAGTTCCTGCACCAGGTACTGGAAGAGAGGACGGGCCATACGGGAAGTGGGTTACTGGGGCAGTCTGTTGCCTTAGACTAGAGAGACAGAGCCTGAGAGCAACAACATTCTGCCCAACCCGAGGGCAGGGGATGCCCCCTCTGGGGTGATTCACTTGGGCTTTCAGACAGACAGCCTTTCCTGACAATGGGGGAAGACCCTACTCTTATTTGGAGGGCATTAGAATTGACCTCAGATGTTGATCTTCCAAAACTCTTTGGGTCAGTGCGAAAAACGAAATTAGACAATTTATGTCGTTAGAGCCTCCAGCGTTCTATGGCTGAGTGGAACCTTGAAAAGTCTCCTCTATTGAACCAGCTCCTGGTCGAGCTTCTTCTAAAACCATGTCATGTCAAAAGTTGGCCTCTTACCAGCTTTTAGGAGTTGTGTTTGTACGTACAGTGGGGAGTATTGTATGGGAGTGGGCTGGAGAGAAAAGGGGCTCTGGATTTGAGACTTGGGTGTTGCACTTGTGAGAAGGTTAGCTTTCGGAAGGCCACTCTGAGCCCCAGTTTTCCCACATGGAGAATGAGAACCACCTGAAGAACGAGAGCCTCCTTACTGGGTGGTTGTAAAGGAGTGTAGCGTAGTGACAAAGACGGTAAATTTTAGGGGTATGAAACCTCGCTGCTCCGCCACGGTCAAGTTACTCAACGTCTCTGTGCCTCATTTTGTTTATCTGTGAGACGGGATGATGATAACAGTGTGGACCTCATAGAGGATTTTATGAGGATTAGATGAGTGTATATATATTTCTATTTGTCATCCCACTGCCTTCTGGCCTCTGTGGTTTCTGGAAAAATATCAGCTGTAAATCTTATGTTAGTAAGATCCCCTGTATGTGATGAGTCATTTCCTGCTGCTTCCAAGATTCTGCGTCTTTATCTTTCAACAGTTTTGATCATGATGCATCTAGGTGTGGATTTATCCTACTAGAGTTCATCAAGCTCCATGGATTTGTAGATTAATATTTTTCATCAAATTTGGAAACTTTTCAGCCATTATTTTTCTGCTTTTCTGCTTCCTGCTCCTTTCTCTCTCCTGTCCTTCTGGGACCACCATTCTGTGCATATTGCACATTTGATGCTATCCCACAGGCCTCTGAGGCTCTCTTCATTTTTCTTCTTTTTTTTTTTCCCGTCTATTCCTCACACTAGCTAATCTCAATTGTTCTGTCTTCAAGTTAACTTATTCTTTTTTGCACCTGCTCAGATCTGCTGTTGAACCCTTCTAGTGAATTTTCCATTTCAATTATTGTAGTCCTCAATTCCAGAATTTGTTAGGTACTTTTGTTTATTTTCTTGTGTGTGTGTGTGTGAGTGTGTGTGTGTGTGTGTTTTCTTTTTAAAGATTTATTTACTTATTTGAGAGAGAGAGACAGAGAGAGAGAGCATGAGTGGGAGGGGCAGAGGGAGATGGAGAGAGAATCTCCAGCAGACTCTGTGCTGAGTGTGGAGCCGGACATGGGGCTTGATCTCATGACCTGAGATCATGACCTGAGCCAAAACCAAGAGTTGGACAGTTAACCAGCTGCACCACCCAGGCACCCCAAAGTTGTTTTTTTTTTAAAGTGGCTCCATGCCAGCGCAGAGCGCAACACGGGGCTTGAACTCACGCTATTAGGTCCTTTTATAAAAATTTCTATCTCTTTGTTGATAATCTGTATTTCATGAGACATCATTCTCATATTTAGTTGTCTAGACTTTTTTTAGTTCTTTGAATGTATCTAAAATAGCTGATTTAAAGTCTGTAAGTCCAATAGCTGGGCCTTCTTAAGGATCTATTGGTTAGTTTTATCCCCCTTATGTGTGGGCCATACTGTTTTACTTCTTTGCATGTCTTCTGATTTTTTTAACTTAAAATTTAAATTTAAAGTTGGAATATTTAAACAATATAGTGAGCAACTCTGGAAATCAGAGTCCCATCCTTCCCTAGGGTTTGATCTTGTTGCTCAAGTGACTTAATGAATTTTGTAAAGTCTTGTTTCCTTTGTCATGTGGGACCACCAGTCTCTGCTCAGTTTGGTAATCAGATCACATCTTGTAAAATGCTTGGAAAGAATACGTCTCCCAGTCTTTACTGAGGGCTCTGTGCTAAGCAGAGAGCTAAGCACTCCACCTAGCAGCCTACATTTCTGCCTTAGCCTTCACTTTCTGCTTGCCCACAGCCTCAAGATCAGCCCAAGGTGAGAGCTTAGGGCCTTTTCAGGGCTTTCCTGTGTGCCATACAGCACTCTGTGTGCACAAGGCCTTCTAAATTCTCCAGAATGTGTTGGAGCTTTCCAAAGCCACCTATGGACATCTCATTCTCTAGCTTTTTTGGTTAGCCTATGGTTTGCCCTAACTGTTGCCTACAGCCTCTGGAAGCTATGCTATTAAACAATTGTTTCTAATTGTTTTTGACAAATGCCCCCTGGGAAAAAGACTGTTTCCACTGAGTGAGCTGAACGTCAGGTCAAATAAAGACAGCCTTGCAAGGGGGGACTTCCAGGGAACCACCGGACCGATCAAATAATGACAGTTCTCTGGGAATGAGGCTTTGAAAGAGATCCGGCCCCATCTGTCCCCTTTGGGGATGCCAGCCTGCTAAATTTTCACGGTTTTCAGGCTGTTGGTTTTCAAGGCTATGACAGAGTTGGGGAGTGGGAAACAGGAATAGACCAAGTTCAAACACCTCAAAACTCACCATTCTTACTGAGATTCACCTATTTTTCTCGAATAACCTGCAAGACTGGTTAATTTCCAGCATCCTGAAAAAGTTTACTCTGACCATTGTTGTCAGAGTTCTCATTGTTTTTACGGAGAGTCTTACTCTGCCATTTCTTCTGATGTCATTCGAAGTTAAAATATGGAAGGCACTGAAAACAATATTCAGCAGATGGTGCTAGATTTGTGTTGTGGTTATTACTGCTATTAATAATACACGAGAGCGCCTATATGAACTCTCTTCCCCCCTCCGGCAAAGGGTAATCCCACAGAGCACAAGAAAGGTGGGTGGGGAAGGGAAAAGGTGTCCATCTGCAGAGAAAGGAGAGGGGAGAAGGTAGGAACGCACTTCAGAAGCTTGTCGGGAGTAGGGCAGGGCTCACAAGTGTGGGAGGGAGGATTCACTCTGGACCAGTGCAAGAAGGCATAGAGCTAGACTCTGGTCAGGCTTAAGGCCAACCCATGCCGGCTGGTCGTCTGCAGCTAACGTCCTGCTTGTCTGTCTCTTCCTTGTATGGACTTGCCTCGCCTCCCTGTGCATCTGCTCTATAAACTCAGCAGGCTTTAAAAGGTAGGTGCTTCTGAGGACAGGTGGACGGGAGCATGAGAGTGCATTCCCTGCGCGGTCCAGAGGGAGTCCGCCTTACCCTGCCCCTGCCCTGCCCATGGGAACTGGCTGGATGATGCGTCTGTTTACGGGTGTGCTGGGCCGCGGCTGAGGAGCGTGGGCATGTGAGCTATGCGATACCCTTCCAAAGCACATGTCCACGTCTGTTAAAACCCTCAGCCCCGGGACTCAGTGTTTCTAAGACAGCTGGGTATTTCTGAGTCTTCCGGGTATCTAGAGGGCAATGAGCAAGGCAGGGGTTTTCTAGAGCCAGCAGGAGGGAAAGGAGGAGGAAAAAGAGAAGTGGAGGCATGGGGTTTGGGCTCCCTTGTGCCACCCACAGACTGCAAGATCTCTGGGGACTTAGCACTGACTTCCTTGAAAGGCAGGGTTCAAGGAACACCCCGTCTGACCACAGAGGGAGTGATTCTGAAAATCAGGCAGGTGACTGTACTCACCCTGGTCCACTGACAACTTACAGTGACATTGGTGAGCTCTGCAAGGGACTCGGTGTTGCCGAGCCCAAGCACTGTGTTTTACCGGAGGAAGCAGAGGCTGCAGTGGGTTTTGTGGACCCCAGAGTCACGGCGGGGGTCGTGGGCAACGCATGACGGAGCCCAGACCTATGACTCTCCATGCTCTTTCCTCAGCGTGGGCTCTGTCTGCTACAAATGTGGAAGGCTCCCCATCTGCAGAATAAACTGGTCACCCTCATACCGGGTGTTCTCGACAGGAGCTCACCTTTGATGTGTGCTTCTGTCCCACGGGACGGAATCGAGGCACACACTTAAATCTGAGCAGGAGGACATGCTTCCCAGCTCTGAAGGGGTCTGAGCCAAGAGGCCACAGTTCGGACAGGAGTGATGGTCTGACAAAAAGCAGGTGGCTCGACTACAACCAGGTCCTGCTTCCCAGGTGTGTGGCCTCCGCCGGCTGTCAAGGCCCCCCGCACACAGAAGGGCCCCACGCTTGGCTCCGGGCTTCCCTGTTGCCACCTTGAAACTCGTGTAAAAAATCACAAGGAGCCCTGCGTTTCCGTTTTGCACTAGGCCATATGAATTTGGGGGCCCATCCTGTCTCACGCCCAGCCGGGAGGCCCTGGAGGGAGCGTGCCCGCCACACGTGTCCCTGCAGCCTGAGCACTTGGGGCCACCGAGCCCGTCCGTGCGGGGAGAGAGCGGAAGAGTGGCGCCCGCGGGGGCCAGAAGCCTCTCGTCTGGGAGAGCCTTGGATTCTTTCCCGAGCCTCTGGTCCCACCTGTGCAGCCCTGTGCTCGGGGTGAAAAGCCGGAAGCCTCAGCAGGACAGAAATAGTGAGAGACAAACGCCCTCAGTTTACCAGGCAGCTCCAGCCTCCGGTGTGACACCTGCAATTCGGATCCTCTTCCCCGGGCACAGAGGGCTGGGCGGTATTTCTGTTCTGAGGCAGGGACACCTGCCCTCTTTCCCACGGGCCCCTTTTCCGGGGGGAACGAGGACGGGCAGGAGGCGGGGACGGGATCAAGGAGCGGGTACGTTACCCCCGGGCAGGGTGATGGGTCCGCAGGTCTTGTCCTTGCTGTCAGTCATGACAATACGCTTGGTGCAAATCCGCCAGAGGCCGAAGTGGGCCGCCTCGCAGGTGGCGTTGTGGTGGTCCAGCTCGGGGCTCAGCACGGCCCAGTGGTCGGTCACCACGGCCACCAGGGCCAGCACGACGCCCACCAGGATGCAGAAGAGGGTCACGCGGACCTTCGGCGCTTTGGTCTGGGACATGGCGGTGGCGGAGGCGTGGGTGCCCTGGGCACGGTCCTGTGGCAGTGTGTCTGGGGCAGGTGGCCACCAGGCTGGGGAGGTGGCGGCGGTGATAGAGCTGGGGGTGGAAGCTAAGTTTAGTGTGTCCGGCTGAGCCAGAGGGGGCTGGCCTCGGGGCTGAGGGACACCAGACAGGGCTGAGCAGCTGCCCAGACGTGTCAGGGGCCTGAGGGAGGCTTCTATTAATGCACATCTCAGGCGTGTCACCAAGGATAGCTTCTCCTCAGGTTTCAGGGCTTTCTTTTCCTCTTGGGACCTGAAATCCCTCAAGGAGGGGCCAGGACAGAAGGCTCTAGATGGTGGCTTGAGATCCCCACGAGTGGCAGCTCAGTGGTTGGAGGCACCGAGGGGTAGGCCCCAGGGACTCTAGGTGTGTGGGAATCTGCTTGCTCTGGGCTGCGGGAGAAAGGGGCACTGCTGGGTGGGGGCAGGGGACCCTGGAGGACACAGGTGCCATAGGCCAGTCACGAGTGGGGCAGGTGTGAGTGGGTCCTTGTCCCGGAGGTTTGGGGGACTCAGGATCCTGCCTAGGGATATCTTGGGGATTCCCCCTTCCAGAACCTCTGCAGCCCTAGCCTGTCCCCAAACTGCAGGAAGATTTCCGGTGGTTCCTGGGCCTGGCATTACCCAGCACTGTGCCTGGTGTGGGAAGGCATTTTTCTTTTCCTCCTTCCTTGTTTTCTTTTTTAATTTAATTTTATTTATTTATTTATTTGAGAGAGCTCAAGGGGGATTTGGAGAGGCAGAGCGAGAGGGAGAAGCAGACTTCCTGCTGAGCAGGGACCCCCCCCCCACAATGCCCCAGGCTCAATCCCAGGACCCCGAGATCATGACCTGAGCCGAAGGCAGACACTTAACCCACTGAGCCACCCAGGCACCCCTGCTTTTTCCTTTTCAATTCTCCTCCCATCCCTCCAACAGGGTCTGGAAGGAAAGCTCCGTGTGGGGTTAGTAAGTCTTGGAAACGTTTCCAATGCTTGCAAATCAAAGAATAGCCTGGAGAGGACAAGGAATCCAGCTGGACCTGACTGTCGTTCTGGTTTCATTTTACTGCTTCAGTTTTACTTCTATTCAAGATTTGCCAGTTATCTTTTCATTTACAAAATATATTTAAGTAAAAAAGAACGGAAGTGGGTTGATCTGCAGGGGACTATGAAGAGGCTGATGGTATGTGGACACAGCAGAGGAGAGAAGACCGTTTGGGACGGACCCCAGAGAGTCCTGCCTGCCTGTGGGCCCCGGGGCTCGAGCCCCTGCACCCCTCCTGCACTCTGCATCTCTTCCTTATCAGTTGACCAGTTGCCTTTTTGGGGATCTGTCCAAGAGGCTGATGTGTCCCCAGGAATAGACCCCCGAGCTGGGCAGGGTTTTGAGCTTCAAGATCCTGGCCTCGGGTTGCCACAGCTTCCAGAAATACTCTTCCTGTGTGCGGAAGCACACTCAGGTGTCCAGCCTTGGAACCACAGACTGTTCATAATAATGATAACATCTTGAGTGTTTACTGTAATATATCATTTGCTGTACTAAGCCTTTCCACTTCATTGCCCTGAAACTTCACACCAACCCATGAGGTGAGTGCGACTATGACATCCTTTTTACAGATAAGGATACAGAGGCTCAGAGACACCGAGCAACTTGTCCAAGGTCACACAGCAGGGAAATGGTGAAGCCAGGTTTCAGAACCCAGAGCCCACACTCTGAAGCAGTGGTTGGAGCTGGGAGGAGAGGTCAGGATCTATTGCATAGGGGGGCAAAACTATCCTTTTCCTCTACCCTTCTAAGTTCTCATCTCAGGCTCCCGTCACAAGAGAAAGGCATACACATTTATTCGCTCTAAGTTTTCCATGACATGAGAGCCTTGGCACGGGAAACGAAGACCTAAAGGAAAGGTTCAATCTGAGTGTTTTTATGCACTGGGATGCATAGTGGGATGAAGAATGGAAAGTTGGTGAAAAATATTGGAAAACAAGAGGCCGTGAACTAAGTGCATGAACTGGGGAAACAGCGAGGTCGGTTTAGATCCCTCTTGGGGTCCTGCAGATGCAGGAGCTCCTTTCCTCTGGTACAGGGAGGAACCTCCCACCCGAGGGTCTCGGGGCCTGCTTCAGGGCAGACGGGCGGGGCAGGGGGCCTGGCAGCTGCCGTTCCTCGAACTCCTTCCACTGAAACTATTCAGTATGCCAAGGTGCCATAGTTTGGAGTAATGTGCCCTGCACCCTGTCGTGACCAAGGAAAGGAAGCTGCAGCCTAGAGAGAGGACGTGCCGAGCCAGGCCTGTGCAGGGACCAAGCGCCAGCGCTGAGCTGAGGCCTCTCGTCTGCAGCCACAGGCCAGCTGAGGCCAGCTACCGCTCACCCTTCGTGTTGCAAACCAGCCTCCCCATCCAGGTGGTAAATCTGCCGAGAGCTCCTCCCTCAACCTTCCTCATCTCCGCTCTGCTTCTCTCCCTGCCCCAAACCTCCTGCCTCAGTGGGGGGCAGGCTTGTGCAGCATGGGGGGGGGGGGTCCTAAGTCCTCCACCCCAGGGAGCCGAGCCTTAAAGATGGATGGCCTCTTCCTTTTGAAGTCGTCTTTGCGTAAATCTGCCCCATGTGGGCAACTCCAGGGGCTGCAGGTGAGTCATCTCCCACCCCCAGCCCTGCCCCAGCCCCGTTTCCTAAAACTCCTCCAAACAGACCTTTTTTGCTCATGGGGGCCCCTGCCAGGCCTCCTGCGCAGCTCTCCAGAACCTCGCGGGGCCGGGGAAGGGGCTCCGTGGATGCCAGCGTTTGCCGGGAGCCGGGAGCCGGGAGCCGGGCTGGGAGATATGCGCACCTGCGGCCGGGGCCTCCCCTTTGCGGGGCAGGGGGAAGGAGGGTGTCCTGGGGAACCAGCCTGCTAGGGAAGGAGCGGCCAGCCATGGAGCCTCTCTCAGCTGCCCTCCTGCATCTTAAATGAGGGCGGAGACGCTGGCCGGTCTGCTGGCGGGCATCAGGGACAATGCTCGTTACCTGCTTAGCCCGTGTAGGTGTTGTGGACAGAATTCTGTCCCCCCTCAATTCAGACGTTGAAGCCCAGACCCCAATGTGATGGTATTTGGAGGTAGGGGGTCTTTGGGAGGTGATTAGTTTAGCCGAGGTCAGGAGAATGGGACCCCATGATGGGATTAGTGTCCTTACAGGAAGAGATACCGGACAGCTTGTTCTCTCTTTGTCTCTGCCACGTGAGGACTCAGTGAGGTGAAACCCAGGAAGAGGGCTCTTACCGGAACCCAACGGCGCTGGCACCCTGATCTAAGACTTCCAGCCTCCAGAACCATGAGAAAGTACATTTCCGTTGTTTCAGTCTATGGTATTTCGTTATCTGAGCTAACAGGCAGTCATACCCAGGATGGCTAGTGATATTATTATTACTTACAGACCACAGATGGATCGGCTTTCTCTGATGGGTGGTAAGCTTCTGGAGGGTAGAGACAATGAGTCTGTATCACATACTCGTTCTGGGTGCCCTCTGAGAACACCCCCAGTTCTGTGCCCAGGGTGGGATCTCCATAGATGTTTGTTGAATGACTGATGGATGGCTGGGTGGACAGATGGATTAAAAAAGGGGACAGAAACTCAAATAATTTACCCCACCAGATGATCCTAAGGACCTTTTTTTTTTTTTTTTTAAAGATTTTATTTATTTATTCATTCGACAGAGATAGAGACAGCCAGCGAGAGAGGGAACACAAGCAGGGGGAGTGGAAGAGGAAGAAGCAGGCTCATAGCAGAGGAGCCTGATGTGGGGCTCGATCCCGTAACGCCGGGATCACGCCCTGAGCTGAAGGCAGACGCTTAACCGCTGTGCCACCCAGGCGCCCCCCTAAGGACCTTTTTATGTGGTTTGAGGACATAGGGACATTAGAAATGGCAGTTGGGGCAGATCTGGGACGGCTTGGACCAATGGCTAATTTGCCTCGAGGTGCTGAGGGACACTCCAGGAGGGCATCATTGTTACCTCTGTGGTCAAGTTCAAAAGGAAGCAGCCTCCTGAGAGCCAACATTTTCTACAATCTTTAGATATGCCACACTCGGCTAAGCAGGAATTGTCTGTATTTTACTCCTCCAGATGAACTAGTTTTCATTTGTCCCAAATGACTGCTCTTTTCCCAAGAAGGACCAGACATAACTAGGGGAAGGAAGGAAAACATCTCCCAGGGGTGGACCTCGTTCGGAGCTGGGACCAGGGCACACCTGGGAGGGGCTGAGGAAGTCTTCCTCGGCAACCTGCTGATCTAATTTTGAGCTCAGCCTTAATTAGGCTGAGCCATGGCCTTGGGCGTTTGATCTTAAGATACCATAAAAAAGCACGGTGCCACCCGGTTGGTCCAACCTCTTTACACCACTTCATCCGCCCCCTGCACTGTTCAACTCAGACCCTCTGTTGCATCGGGCTTGCTGCCCCCAATTCCGTCCTGCGAGCCCAGGGGATCAGGAACTCTTCCATCTTTGAGGCTCACGATGGTGCCACGCTGACCTCTGCTACTGTCATCATGTCTCCTCCTCTGACTCTGCTGCCTCCCTCTTTCCCTTAGATGGACGTTATGATGACACTGGGCCCACTCAGATAACCCAGGAACAGCTCCCCTTCTCAAGATCCTTACTTTAATCACATCTGCAAAGTCCCTTTTGCCACATAAACTGACATACTTGCAGGTTCCAGGGATTAGGACTTGGACATCCTTGGAGGCCTTGGAGGCCACTATCTGCCTACACGCGTGTTGATTTACAATTTGCTTGATTTTCTCTGGCATCACCTTGCAGCTCGGGTGCAGGAGAAGATGGAAGGTGAGATTAGGAGGGTTGGGGTCTTCCAGGAGGGAAAAGCTAGAAGGAAAAGGGCCAAGGGAATGGAGGGCACTGGCAAGGATGAGTTTAAATGATGTCTCTTGATGGCCCTGCAAGGGAGGTTGGAGAACAGGTAGAGTGGTGGTAAGGGAGAGGAGGAGTGGAGTATTGGCAGCTGTGGTCAGAGAGGAGGACAGTGTCCCAGAAGATTCCAGGGGGCAGGAGGACAGTAAGGCGTGCTGCCAAGATCCAGGTTGGAGACAAAGGTCATTGGAGGTGAGAAAGAAGGAGAACTGTGAGACCAGGAAGTTGGGGTGGTTGGCCCCATGGATGTTGATGGTGGCAGGACATGGGATGCAGAGGTGAAACCTCTGATGAATGTGAAGGAGTGGCCAGGAAGGTGTTTGAGAGATGACAGTGATGAGAAGTGGCTCGGGGTGGTCTACCCCAGGCCTTCAGAGAAGGCCCCCTCACTTCCCTCTCTTGCTATTACGAGTCCAAGAACATGAGTTCATAGCCTTCTCTGACCACAGACTTCTGTTCCTGAGGTTGTACTGGCAGTTTTGTTGGAAGCTGCAAGTTTAAAAATATCTGTATCAGGTGTCTGAGCCCATCTTCCCCTGGACCCTGAGGTCCCTTGGATTCCCTTTCTGCCTTTGCAGCCCCACATCTCTCGGGACTGAGTATGGGGCTGAGCAGCCAGGAACGTCATGTTGGGAACGTGGGCAGGGAACCCCAGCAGAAGAAGGGACAGCTTTCACCAGGAGGACGGTGTGTGTTGGGGGAGTCATGTTCTTAGGAGAGAGGATGGTTTCATGTGTCCATGGAGGTGGAGCTGCAGGGAGTTCCAGAATGCACAGTGGAGGCAGAGAATGGAAGGGAGGACTGGTGCATGGAGAAGAAGCCTAGAACCAGCAGGGTACTAGAGAGACGGGGGTAGGGGAGGGGAGATTGCATCTTCCAAAAATGACCACAGAAGTATATCTGAGCCCACATGTTCTTCCAGAACCTTGTCACTCCTCATCAAAAGTATAGACTATTTCCTCTCCTTCAACTCAAGCAGACTTTTGACTGTCTTCACCCTTAAAGTGCAGTGGAAGTGACTTCTGAGACTCCTACCTTTCTCTCTCGCTCTGGGGACACTGGCCCTTGGACCCAGTCCCTATGTTGTGAGGGACCTCCAGCCACAAAGAGAGGCCATGTGTAGACATTCAGGCTGAAAACAGCAGCTAAAGTCTTTGCCAATAGCCAGCGTCAAGTGCCAGACACATGAGCAAATAAGCTTCCAGATGTTTCCAGCCCCCAACCATCGAGTCTTCCAGCCAAGGCCTCAGACATGGCAGAGCAGAAATAAGCCATCCTGATACTCTCTGTCAAGCAGAGATAAGAATCCATGACCATGTTTAATGGTTGTTTAATGCCACTAAGTTCTGGTGAAATTTGTTACATGGCCCTACTAACTGATACGCTCGGAAAGAGAGGAAGGAATTACAGTTGGCCTGGCCAAGGATGGCTGAATGTGAGGCCTGGAGGAACGAAGCAGCCCAGCCTTCCAAGAGAAACTTGGCATGAAGCTGCATGCCAGCTACTGGGGAGGGCAGGCTGTTATCCCCCCAGCCCAGACACCCAGGTGTGTGTGTGTAGACAAGATCCTGAGTGTATTTCGGGGTGGATGAGGAGTCTGATCTTTTCATCAGCCTCTAGGACAAAGCTAAGCCAGAAGTTCATAGTGAGAAGTCACCAGATCTTAACCAAATGCCTCCTGAGAATCCCAGCACTTTGGCCCCATTCAGACACCATTTAAGATCTAGGGAGCAAACAAGCCATGTCCAACAATAGGACACGAGTCAGATAAATAGCAACATCTCTGTTTTGTGCAGCCATTAAAGATGGTGGTTTCAAGGAGTATTTAAAGACACAGGAAGGGGCCCCTGAGTGGCTCAGTGGGTTAAGCATCTGACTCTTGATTTCGGCTCAAGTCATGATCTCAGGGTTGTGAGATGGAGCCCTGTGTGGAGCCTTGGTCAGGTTCCTTGCTCAGTGGGGCGTCTGCTTGAGATTCTCTCTCTCCCTCTGCCCCTCCCCCCCACTTGCACACATGCGTGCTCACTCTCGCTCTCTCTAAAATAAATCTTAAAAAAAAAAAAAAAGACCTGGGAAGATTCCCCTGACGAAAAACAGTGACCAGAGGCAGCGTATTAAGCCACACCCCAACATGCACTGGGGTGCACTGAAAGGTTATACCTGTGTTTATGTCTTGGGTAGTGGGATTTTGGCTGATAATTGTTTTCTTCAATTTCTCTGTATTTTTCAGATTTTTAAAGGTAAAAGCGAATAGTCTTAGGATTAGGAAAACATAGTATTTGTTTTAAAAAGGACCTAATTCTTTGCAATTTAATTTGTGGATCCTGAAGCTCCCACAGGGTTTAATGTATCACGGAGAAAACTTATCAGGGGACAAAGGTCAGGAAGCAGGTCCTTCCAAGGTCCCCGTCCTGCAGTTGTAAGCACAAGGAAAAGCACTCGTAACCACGGCAAGACTTCCGCGGCAGACTTCTGTTCCTGAGGTTATACCAGTGGTTTTGTTGGAAGCTGCAAGTTTAAAAATATCTGTATCAGGTGTATGGGCCCCATCTCCCTCTTTGGATTCTAAGGTCCCTGAGCGCCTCTCCTACCTTCAGTCCCTCACCCCACCCCTCCTGTCTAGGGCTGGGCAGCCAGGGTGCTATATTAGGAACCGGTGCAGGGAGCTGAAGTCACGTGCTGGCTCTGAGCTCCCTGCAGGGAGGCCTCCCCTCACCCACTTGCCCCTCCCCCTCCCCCCAACCCAAGCCTCTCCTCTGTGCCAGCCTCACACAAGGGCCCCAGACCTTCTTGTGCAGCCCGGCTCCCAGTGGTCAGGGCTGGGCTCTTGCAGCCTACATGGCCTGGGAGGAACTGGGAAGGCCCCAGTAAGGTTTGGGGGCCGGAGGCAGGAGTCCCGCGGCAGCTGTGACCACTACCACTTGGTGGCCCAGAGAGCACTGGGGGAGAAACGAACGGGCTTCAGCCAGAGAAGCAGCTGGGCAGGAGCTGTGGGGGGCGCTGCCCCGTATTGGATCGGCTGGCTGACGGGTGTCTCCCAAGCCAAAGTGCCATGGGCACGGCGCCCTACGGGCCTGGCTTTCAGAGTACCACCACTTAGGGATGTTCTAGAACAGTCCATCTGGAGAAACTCCTTGTGTGTTGTCAGTCAACAAACACCCCTGAAAGCTCACTCTTAATGCTCATTGCTGAGCTGGGGTATTTATGGGGTATGTTTCCTTGTTTCAGTTTTATTCATTCTCCCAATAACCCCGGGAGGGAAGGCCACCTCCAGGAGGAGGGAATGGGGTGGGGGGCCCTGAGATGTTGGGGGCCCTGCCCAGTGCTGCCTGCCGGTGAGTCGGTCTTTCTGGCTCCGGGCCCCATCCCTGCAGCTGTCTGGTGGGTGTGGGCAGGGGAGGGCTCCGCAGCTGTTCCGTCCCAGCCTCGAGCTGGGCTGGGTTTCTGGGCTTGTTCTCTGGTGGTCTCTGTGGTTGGATTCAGTCAGCCTTTTGCCCCCAAACCCAGGCGCCCCCACTCCCACCCAGGACAGGTGGCCGTTTCCCCATTTCCTTCTGCTACAACCTATCTGTTACCTGAACTGCTGGCTCAGAAGCAAAGAGGAAAAAGGCAAAGATCAGAGAGTGTCACAGGGAAAGGAAATCCTGGAAATAAATGAGTTTTCCTAGTATGTCCACAGCGTCCATGCAAATACCATGCGATCCTGCGCCAGGGACCTCCCCCTCACTCACCCGCAGTGCCTTAGTCTCCCTCGCTGTAGAATCAGGCCAGTGCATGGTTTTTGGCATTATGGACATTTTGGACCAGATCATTCCTGGTAGGTGAGGTGTAGGCGTAGTATGTTGAGTAACACCCCCAGCCTCCACGCACTAGATGCCAGGAGCACCCCCCCCCCTTCCTAGGTGTGACAGCCAAGAATGTCTCTAGGCACTGGCAGGTGTCCCTCGGAGAACAAAATCACCCCTGCTTGAGAACCACTGGGCTAGTGGCATCTCCCTTTCATGGTCATTGTGAACATCCTCAAAAAGGATTTCCTTCCTTCTTTTTATTCTTCCTTGATCCCTCCTCCCTCTTTGGGCTTATTTCCTCTTCTCGGATGACTACATCAGATGAGATGATTCCTAAAGTACCTACCTTTCCTGCCGGGCGTGATGTCCAGTGACTGCGGTTCTTGTTTGGGTCAAGGCCCAAGCGCAAGCCTATTCCTCCAAACCTTGGGAGGGGGGAGCCTGAGTCCATTTTACAGATGGGGCATCCGGGGCAGAGAAGAGGCCGGACATCCCACCTGGGCTGAAGGAGGGCCCAGGTCACATGGAGGTGGATGCAGTCCCAGAGGAAGTGTCAGTGTCGAGGGGGCATTCCCCCAAAGATTGGTGGTGGGGGAGGCAAAAGAGGGAGGTACTGAAGGGCACAGACCAGGGAGCTGAGACTGGCCAGCTGTTCCCCTACCCGGCTTCCTTTCCCCCGGGGGCTGGACTACATCTCCCATCTTCCCTGGCCCTTAGAGATGTGACTTTGTTATTGAGTTCTGGCCAACGGCACCTGCGCAGGGGGGACGTCACAGCTTCCTGGTCCATTAAACTTCCCCACAAGACTCCCCTATTCCCAAGATCACCTGCCCACTGTCTTCTCCTTTGGCTGCTGGATGTTGATGCCAGGGCAACGTCGGAAGCCTCTGTCGAAGATGAAGGAGCCTTTCCCTCTGAATGACCGTGTGGAGCACAGCACGCCCCACCCGCCCTGTTGGTTGGACTTGACGCGAGTGAGAAGGCAGTTTCTGGTGCGTGAAGCCATTCTACGAGTGGAGGGTTTGGTTACACTCGTAGCCGGCTCTCAGTGCTGCAAGCGAAGGGAAGAATGCGGGGCCACGTTTCTGGCTCTGACGCTGCAAACTAGGGTGGCAGAGTTTTTAGTTGGCAGGAACTTGTGACCACATGAGCCCCACGTTGTTGGCCCTACCCTGCCACGGCGTTCAGAGACCGCCGTGGGATTCCACCAGAACGACTGCAAAGCTCGTGCTGAGCCAGAGTTTCCTGAGAGCTAAGAATAAGTAGGAGGCAGGGAAGTTTTGGCACATGGGGCTCGTGCTGGGCGGCATTGGCTCAGGCTGGCAGAGCCGTCGGCCTGGAGCTTGGCAGGGGCTCAGTTGGTGGGGGTAGGGGGCTGAACTCCCCTGGCCCCGGTACCTGGTGGCTCAGCCTGTCCGGGACCTCAGTTTCCCCACATACCCATCTCAGGCAGGAGGAAAACCCATCAAAAAGCCAGGGTTGAAAGTTCAGATGCGCTGGGAGTGGTTCCTGCAGCCACCAGAGTGGGGACGGGGCACCGTCGCACCCTTTGCTGGGACCAGGGTGAGAAAGGCCTTCTTTTTTTTTTTTTTTCCTTCAAAGATTTTATTTATTTATTTGACACAGAGAGACAGCCAGCGAGAGAGGGAACACAAGCAGGGGGAGTGGGAGAGGAAGAAGCAGGCCCCCAGAGGAAGAGCCTGACGCGGGGCCTGATCCCAGAACTCCAGGATCACGCCCTGAGCCGAAGGCAGAGGCTCAACCGCTGTGCCACCCAGGCGCCCCGAGAAAGGCCTTCTTGAGGCCCAGAGTTTAGTGCCTCTAGGTTCCAGGAGGAGCAGCAAAGCCTGGGGCTGTAGGAGGAAAGCCCGCAGCCTGGTTCCTGGAAGATAGGGGAACGTGTACTTGGACGTTTAACGCCCCCTGGGCTGCCGCTCGGGGAGAACCAGGGGAGAACACCAATCATCCCCTCGTCATGCCTCCCAGGAGGGTAGGGCTGACAGCCTGCCAGTGCCCGTCTGCAGGGGTGAAGGTGCTGGGTTACAGCGGGTGTTTGCTGTGACCGGCCGGGGCCTGTGACAGTATGTCATCATCGCTCTGATCAGAGGGTCACACTGTCCCTCTCTCTGACCCTGTCCTCACTGCTCCTTGGGGGCTGGGGGCGGTGGTGGCCAGCTGCTGTGCCTGAGATGAGGTGGCATGGTCCCATCTGGCCTCTGGTTGGAGCCACATTCTCCTGTCCGGCTTTACCAGTCATTTTGGTACTTGGCCTTCTTTTATTTCTTAATCATTTCAGAATTAGGAGGGCAATGGAGGCTGGACGCTTTAGAAACCCAGGCAACTTAGGGCCCCCGGGGCTATGGTTCCGTCTGTCTGGCCCCCCACCCTGCAGGTTCTGAAGTCAGGCCAGGCTTGCTGCCCTGACCGGATGCCCACACCACAGCCCGGGGTGGCTGCCCTCCTTCCAGCCCATCTGTGCAAAGGCACCTGGACGGCACCACCCAGCGGTCTGAAACCAGATGAAAGCCAGAGAAACCCACCTTGACCAGCACGGGACCCACCCTGCCTCCCTCTTCTCCCGGAGGGCCCACCGTGTTCCCCAGACTCAGGGACACTGTTTGCCCGTGTGCCCACCAAGGCTTAAGGGGAGCTCTACCCTCTCCCTCCCCACATCAAGAAGAGAACATTTTAAAAATGTTTTTATTTAATTAAAAAAAAGACAGAACTAACAACCCGAAACCAGTAGTAGGTACAGGAGTCACAGATGCTTAACTGGCGACACACACAGGGGCTGGTTGGAGAGGGCAGTGGGATGGGAGGGGCGGGCGCAGGCCACCGCGTCCCCCCATGGACGCAAGGTCTCGGACTGACAGGTGGCAGGGAGCCAGCTCTGCCCGCGCCCCCGGGCAGCCCTGGCAGAGAGGCGGTGAGCAGGACGGTGAACCGGGGTGGAGGGGCCAGGAGCCCGGGGCGCGGCGGGGAGCAAAGCTATGAAGACCAGGGGCGCTGAGGTGGTTCTGCTCCCTGCTCTTCTGTCCTCCTTTGTGGCTTCTTTTCTACTCTTTCCTGGTCCCTAGAGTTGGGCCCCACATTCTCTGCCTGGGACTGGGCAAGAGGTAGGATTCATTGGAACACAGCTTTCTCCGTGAAATGATAGAAACTTCCAGGGCAGCAGGTGTGGAAGTGACTTACGTGGTAGAAACAGCACGGCTGCCTGGCTTTGGGAAGTGACAGAAGAGCCTGGGGACCTCGCTGGGGGATGGGTTCCCAGATTTTGCCCCCTGGTGCGAGGGTGTCCTCCATGGGGGAACGCCGAGGGCGGTCGGGGCAGGGGCAGGGCAGGGACGGGGTTGGCCCCCCGCAGGGCAGGCCACGAGCCCTGACCCTCCAGCATTCACTGCTGCACATGCTTGGACAAACCACCACACAAAGCCAACCTCAACGGGAGGAAGGGGTTTCGAGCAAGCGCAAAGGGGCCCCCGCGCACCGTGCCTGCACTGGCCCACGCTCCAGGGCGGTCAGGTGAGGGGTCCCTGTGGAGATCTCCTCTCTGGGGGGGCGAAGGAGGATGGCGACGACCATGACCCAGGTCTGAACTCTTAGGGCCTGAGTCCACCCAGGGGGTGGGGGTGGGGTCACTGAGCAGGTGGCTGAGGTAAGAATTTGCTTGTCACTTCTAAGGATGACAGCTACTGGGACCACAGACGACCGCTCGAGATCGGATTACCAAGTCTCAAAAAGTAAGAAAGGATCGGTCTTTAGAAAGCACGTGTTTGATATAAAAGAGGGTGAGCTCCCTGTTCCAGAAAGTTTGGCTTCTGAACCCACACACGCTTCCACGTTCTCTGCTTGCTTCGGGAGGGGGAGGAATGGTTGTGGACGGAAAGAAGGTCAAACACCGAGCCGCCTCCCAGGCCCCCCCGGTGCTGGGATGTCCCCCTTGCGAGGAGGAAAGACAGCACGGTGCGACCCTTACGTCCAAACGTTCTCGGCTGAGCCATTCAGGTGGTGGCAGAATGAATCACAATCCTGGGAGTCGGGGCGGGGCTGCTGCTGCCTTTTTAAGATGAAGAAATGTATGTCCCTTGCTCTCCTGGCATTTATTGGCAATAAATCATGATTAATGACCGCTTAGGAAATGCA
The DNA here is from genome assembly GCF_017311325.1 of Ursus maritimus. Taxonomy (NCBI): domain Eukaryota; kingdom Metazoa; phylum Chordata; class Mammalia; order Carnivora; family Ursidae; genus Ursus; species Ursus maritimus. The sequence continues at coordinate 13,249,545 of NW_024424897.1, read as the reverse complement.
CGTTTGATCTGATTTTTTGGTCGCCGTTCACCCTTGGGTCTCCCTTTCTTGCTCAGAAGTTCAGGCTCCTGTTGCCAAATACCAGTGGGGGCGGCGGGGCGGGGGGCGTCTGCCCTTTCCTCTCCCCGAGGAGGGACGGAGCGGCTCCTCGGGTCAGTGGGGAGCGACCCAGCAAGAGGCCATACGGCCACCCTTCCTCGGACCCGTGGAATCTTCCAGTACTCTCAAGTATCGTCCATGTGTTCTGCCCTTTCCGTGTGAGGCAGAAACTTCTAAAAGCGGGTAGGAATGCCAGCAACAGACTCCGGCCTTTACTTCACCCCCTGGCCCGCGAAGGCTTCCCCCTCTGCGGATTCTTCCACAGGCCTTGGTCTCCTCAGGTCGAGGGAAGCCGGCCCCAGGACAGCGCAAAGGCCAAAGCACCAGTTGGCCGCAGGGCGTTCTCCTCAGGATCAGTTATGTCAACCACGGCCACTGCCAGAGAGAGAGGGGGAGAGAGAGAGGGCGAACAGACAGGAAGGGGGCAGCTTTCGGCTTCCTCGTTTCCGGCTCATGGACATGGAAACCTCAGATCAGAAAGCAGCAGACCAGTGTCCAAAGGTCCCTGCGTGCCCGGGGAAGCCCTCCCGGTGGCCCAGTACCCAGGCAGGGAGGGAGGATCCCGCAAGCCCATTCTTCTGGCAAGATGTGTTTCCAAGAGGAGATAATGGCTCAATTTTTGTCTTCCCCGGGTCGCTCAAGGCCGTGCAGCCTCGGGAGATTTCAGAACCCCGGAGCATCAAACACCCTCTCTGGGGACAAAGTCAGCCTTCTTGCCTCCATTTCCCGTCTCCAGGGTGGCTTCGCGCTGAGCCAGCCCACGACACTTGCTGGAGACCAGGGAGGGTTGGGTTTGGCTTCAGTCCACTGTTGGTCCGTCTGAAGGGGCAGGTGCCCTCGTGTGGGATCCACACAGCTGTTCTGGGGCGAGGCCGGTGCGAAGAGGAAGGGGCAGCTCACACAGGGGTCGTCCG
>NW_024424897.1:13088495-13248526 GCF_017311325.1 Ursus maritimus | reverse complement strand
GCATGCTGACGTGCAAGCCTTCCTTCAGGTCCTGCTGGAAGAAGTCGTGCACCTGCAGGAAGCTGGCCTCCTGATCGGGGCTGTAGCTGGCGGCGGTGGTCACCTTGAGGGGCTCCCTGGACAGCGTGTACATTGACAGCTCACCCATGGGGATGGCCCCAGTGATCTTCAGGCCCACCGGAGACGCTGCCCTGGATGGAGAGGCCTCGGTGGACCTGGAGCTGGACCTTGAGCGCCGTCGTCGGTATCTGTAGCTCGGCATCCTGGCGTAGGGAGACGAGGAGGGAGCCTTGAGGAACTCCCGTTTGGTCTTAAATCTCAACTCTTTGTTTTTCTCAATGTAAATGTTTACAGCCAGGACACCCACGGTCTCGGCCACAATGAAGGACAGGGCTCCAAAGTAAAAAGACCAACCGTAGTTGTAATGGTTTTTTTTGTCTTCGTCACGCTTGTCGCTTGGGTCGCCCGTGTTGCTGGAAATGTAGACGATGATGCCTATGATGTTGCTGAGGCCTGAAAGAGAAGGAGAGGGGTGGGGGGGGGTGAGGCAGAGGTTAGACCCGCAGCTGGACAAGCAGAGGAGGGCCTGGTGGCCACACTCCGTTGGATAGGCGTTGCTTTATTCTGGTCGCGAACTTTTCTTTTAAGTAGTTTGTTTTGAATGGGTAGTAAAGTAAAAGTTCAGATGAGGTGTGCAATAACATGCAGGCACTTAGCTGCCCAGTTGCCATCCTGATGGTGGCTATTCTTCTTTCTTTCTTTCTTTCTTTCTTTCTTTCTTTCTTTCTTTCTTTCTTTTTCTTTTTTTTTTTTTAAGGATTTTGTTTATTTATTTGAGAGAGAGCATGCACAAACAGGGGGAGGGTCAGTGGGAGAGGGAGAAGCAGACTCCCCACTGAGCAAGGAGCCTGATGCAGGGCTCGATCCCAGGACCCTGAGATCATGACCTGAGCTGAAGGCAGATGCTTAACGGACTGAGCCACCCAGGTGCCCCTGTTCTTCTTTCTTATATTATTGTTATATCCAATCTCTCTCTCCCTCCCTTTCTTCTCCCTCTCCCTCCCTCCCTCCCTCTCTCTTTCTCTCATTCTCTATTTCACTCACACACACACACACACACACACACACACACATCTATTTTTTTCTTTGCACAATACTCTTTGTCCCCTTGCCTCTTCATGGAACAGTCCACCTGGTAGATGGTTCCAGGTCAGGACCGAAAGAGCCGTCTGTCTTTCTGAGTGCACATGGCAACCGCTGCATGGACAGTAACCAGGCCTCTGCTGTGGACGTTCAGAGAGCTTCCAGCCCTGTGCGGTGATAGAGTTGTCACGGACATCCTTGTGTCCATACCATGTCACACACACATGAGTACAACTGTGGGATGAATTCCTTGATGTGAATCTGCTGCCTCAATGGGTATGTGTGTTTCAAAACATAAAAATAAACTTTGGGGGTGTTCGATGTATTGGAAAGTTGTGAAGATAGTACGGAGAGCTCCTTTCTACCTCCCCACCTGGTTTCCCCCATGAACAGCTGACATTACCGTGTACATCTGTCACAACCAGGAAACCCCCCATGTACGTTACTACTCAGTACCCTCCAGGCTTTACTTGGATTTCACTGGGGTTTCCACTGATGTTCTTTTTCTGTTCCAGGATCCGTCCAGGGTACCATGTTGTGTTTTGTGTTTTGAATTCAGAGTCTCCGCCCCAGGCCTTCCACCGGAGCACAAAGTGTCTCAACAGCCTATAGTTTGTTCTATCACATGGCTGGATCTTTGCCAGTCTGAGACGTGAGGTACTGTCACCTGTTGGCTGTCTCTGTTTGATTTCATCTAATTATAAGTGAGGTTCAGTAGAGCCAAGCTGCCTGGGTTTGAATCCCGGTTCTACCAACTATCAGCTGTGGAACTTTGGGCAAACTGCTCAGCTTCCTGTGTCTCCGTATTCTCACGGGCAAAACGGGAACCCCGGTGGTATGCGCGTCACAGGGCGGATGTGAAGATTAAATGAGCTAATGTAGACAAAGCACTTATAATAGCACCTGGCACACAGTGAACATGCTTTTCCATTCTATTATAATCCATTGTGTTTCACTGTGAAGTAATGTGTTGCATGGTCTACACACTGCCCATGTCCGTTGTCCATTCGCCTCTTGCAGAGATCCCAGCGTGGATGGTGTGCTCCAGGCTCTCCCAGCCTCTGAACTGTACCTTTCCCAAGGCTCTGACCATTTCCCACCTGAAATGCTTTATGGGCCTAAATCACCTTACGGCTGGGGCTGGAGCGGCCTGGAGCTGGGGGCCCTCTGCATGACCCCTGGCCTGCCACTGCCTTGGCCCATGATCAAAGCTTCCAAATACCAGGGAATAAATAGGAACCAATAAACATGGCCTTGCTTGCCTGCCGTGATGGCTCCTTGTCACTGCTTCCTCTCCTCTCTGGACCCATGTTTTTAGCTGCGTGTCCCCGGACCCGGGACCCCACCACGCCTCCGGTGACTTGGAACATCTGGATATGGCTTTGTATGGCTCCTCCTGGGGAAATGGGCAGCTGCAGAGGGCACCTTACCTTGGAGGCTGACAGCACGGGGCAGCCTGTGTCTCTGCCACCATGTGACCTCAGGGAAGCCACCTGGGCCACCTGATGGCCTCCTCAGAATCTGGGATGCCATGGTTGTGCTCACTGAGCACCTGGCACCATGGCCCTAACATGTAGCTGGTGCTGGTGCCAGCCTTCTTTCCCTTCCTTGGGGAAAGGAAAGCGGACAGGACTCAAATCTCATGGCAGGGACTTCGTTAATGGTTCACACCTTCAAAAATCTGGGGGCTCAAAGGAGGAGAGAGAATGGGGTATACCCCTATCTTCCCACCTCTACTCCTGGCGGGGACAAGAAGGAAAGGGAGGGGCACCCGGCCAAGAAGGAGACTCCACACTCAGGCTTTCCTTGCCAACACACACACACATGCGCATCCCCTGACACACATACAGCCCTCTCAGAGAGACACACACACACATTATTTATTGCTGTGGAAGGACACAGAAGCAGAAGTGATGTGGAGGAAGGAGCATAAGAAGCAGGCTGAAAGATTTTGAGCCAGTCACTTAACTGTTTTGGCCCTGAAGTCACCTTCCTTCTCTCAGAGAAATCGTGAGGAGAGGACAAGATGGGGACAGGCACTGTGAGGCCCTTCCAACGCCTCCTCCCCAAGATCGCCCCACCCCCATCCTCGACCACCAAGGACCACTAGCGACCACCGCCATTACTGGGATTCTCACTGTCACCATCATGGGACTACTGGGCTGTTCTAGGATGCAGAGCCCAGGCCAGCTAGGGCTCCCTCACCAGACCGGGGGAAGAAAAAAGATGCTTTGACAGCAAGAACACTGGTAAGGCCTTGCAAGGAGTTATGGTAACAATTTAGGGAAGAATCCCTGAACTCGGGGTGCCTGGGAGGCTCAGTTAAGCATCTGCCTTTGGCTCAGGTCATGATCCTGGGGTCCTGGGATCAAGCCCCATGTCGGGTTCCCTGCTCAGTGGGGAGACTGCTTCTCCCTCTCCCTCTGCCTCCCACCCCTGGTGCTCTCTCTCTTGCTCTCTCTCTCAAATAAGTAAATAAAATCTTTTTTAAAAAAAGTATCACTGAACTTTGTAACACATCTCAAACTTACTAGAAGGCCTAAGACATCAGGCAGGTCCTGTTTCTCCAGACAGGGACCCTTGTTGCAAGTTTATCTGAACTCCACAGGCACTGCCCGGAGCCTCCAGGATGCCACCGGACACCTGGCAGGTGCCCCCGGTGACTCAGGCCAGAAAACCCGGGGTTTTGTCCTGGGCCGTTTATATACACCCCCCAGCCACTGACCAGCCACGAGACCCACTTCTGGCCTGGAGTTCTCCCACGTCTGCAGTGGCAAGGCACGCGTTGAAGTGTCTCCATCGAGACTCAGAGGAGTGACAGTGTGAAGCCATTTTGGACCAGGTAGGCGGGGCGTGTGTTACCGTCACCCACAGCTCTGTGGGATTTCACTGGGTCACAGTGGGGGTGGCTCCGAGGCGCACCCTTGCCAGTTCTGTACCCCCTCCACCTTGTCAGCTCCTTCAGGTCCTGGCTTCCATTGAGTCTCTCTGGGTACCTACCTCCCTGGCCCCCCGACTCAGCCAGGCTTCCCCATCACAGGGTTGTGAGACAGCAGCACTGCCTCTTTGGGGTGCTCTGCACACTTAGACTTACGTATGTTTTTGGTCGAGGTGAAATTCACAGAACACAAATTAACCCTTTAAAGTGCACAAGTCAGTGGCATCGACTACGTTGACAACGTCGTGCACCCACCACCGCTATCTAGGTCCAGGACATTCTTCGCCACGCCAAGAGGGGACCCCGTGCCCCTGAGCCATTCTCCCCAGTCCCCGCTCCAGCCCCCCTCACACCTGAACGTCTGACATCAATTACGAACAATGACCTTATGTCTGCCCTCCCCCCGCCCCCATGCACGCACCAGGACGCGCACCCTGTGCAGGGGGACAGAGCGGGCGGCTCACCTGCAGCCACAAAGAGGATGCCCGCGCTGAGGACGATGTTGTTCTTGTGGCTGTAGAACCTTCCGGCGCCGATGCAGAGCCCGCCGAGCAGCAGCAGGATGGTGCTGAGGATGGGGAAGACACTGGAGGCGCGCACGATGCCTGGGTGGGGCGGGACACAGAGCAGAGGCCAGTGAGACGGGCTGCCATCCGGGGCCTGGCCACCAGCACTGGCCAGGAGCCCTGAAGCTCGGGGCCCTTGCCCTGACCTTGAGGCCGGGTGGGGGCAGGTGGACCAGACTCAAGTGATGACCCGGGCCTTCCGGTTACTCCCTGCAGGACGCCGGGTGGCCTGGGGTCGCGTCTGCCCCTAGCTCACTTAGGCTCTCTCTGGGTGTGGGTCATACTTCTGCCAGCCCGAAGGCAGGAGAGCCCCTCAATGGCATCAAGGAGCTACAATGACTGCCATGAAAACGCTGGTCTGCCTTCCATTCAGATAAGACCTCACAGCCCACTGAGCCTTTCATGGACACTGTCTAAGAAGCCTCTGGAAGCCTGGAAAGTGGTGTCCACAAGAGGCAGCTCGGGTGGGTAGCTGAGAACACAGGCTTTGGCGTCAGGCAGGCCCGCGTCTGCTCTGCGACATGCCAGCCATGTGGCTGTGGTCAAATCACGTCTCCTAAAACTCAGCGCCCCCCCCCCCCCATTTGTAGAAAGAGTTCACAGTAGTACCTCCATCCTATGGCTGCTTTTGGACGAATAAGGGGCTTAGCCCAGGGCCTGGGCATAGCACACACTTCCTAAGTGACAGCTTCTCTCTCTAGCATCATCACTGTCATCACCCCCGGTGACAGACAAGGATGTGCAAGCCAGGACCTCCCGAGGTCACAGAGGAGGAGACGGCTGAACAGAGCGGGCCGTGCATGGACCTCGCTGTCCGGCAGAGCTGGACCTGCACATTTGCTCCTCCACTGACTGGGGGGGTGGCCAGGGCAGCAGACTTCTGACAACGGGAACCTGCGAACGTGACTTTTATTTGGATAAAAGGTCTTTGCAGATGTGATTCAATGAAGGATCTCAAGAGGGCACCGCCCTAGATGAGGGCGGGTCCCAAATCCAAGGACAAGAGCCCTCGGAAGAAAAGGGAGAGACACAGGCAGAAGACAAGGGGCTCAGGGGAGAAGCGTGTGAAGACAGAGGCAGAGAAAGGGGTGAAGTGGCCCCAATTCGAGGAGAGCAGGAAGCCACAGACGCTGGGAGAGGCCAGGACACATTCTCCCCCGGGGCCCGTGGAGGGAGCGCAGCCCGCCCAACACCCCTTGAAGACTTCAGCCTCCACATTGTGCGAGAGCAAATCACAGTAAATTCCTGTTGTTTGAAGCCACCCAGCGTGTGGTACTTTAGCATGGTGGCCCTAGGAAAAGAATCTACTCCCTGCATTTCAGAAGGGCTACTGGGACGTGGGTCCCTCTCCCTAGCGTCTGGATGGGAAGCAGGCCAGGAGGAGCCCCGAGCTCAGCCTGCCCGACGCGCCTGCCGGTCTCCCAGCCCAGCAGAAATCCTGGCTGCATGGACCCTTGGTGGCCCCAGCAGGGGACAGTGAGCCGGGGAGCCCTGGCAGGCGCCAGTTTCTGAGCCAGCTGACCCAGTTTGCGGCCTCTCAGCCTCTGAAGGCAGCATTTGTCTCCTTTCTTGTAAGCCCACCAGTGTGTGCCCTGCTTCACAGAGGGGGCTTTGTTGAGGGCATTAAATAAAGCTCTTCTCTCCAGCACGTCCTCCTCCTTCCTCTGCCTTCTTGCAGCCACAGGCTCTGGGAGGTTTCCCATGGGCTCTGCAAACATGCCTCTGAGCCATGCTGGCCAGAAAAATCCGGGATCGGCTACCCCTAGATGTCCTCGTTCTGCAGACAGGTTGGAGGGGTTGGGGAGGAGGAAGCCCAGTGCCTCTAACGTCCCTGAGGTCGGACTTGGCTCAGAGCCATCCATCCTGCCATTAAGTCCTGTGTGCACCTGTCCTTTGCTACACGGGCTCATCCCAGAGCCCCGGGTGTGCAGACGCCAGCAGGGGTCGCTGTGGACAGTGGTGCAGGTTGGGTCTTGCACAGAGCTGAGGGACAAGCAGAGCTGAGGTCCAGCCCATGCCTCATGGCCAAATCAAGCCGTGGCAAGAATCTATGTCTGTCTAGAGGACGGATACCTCCTTCTAACTCAACCTCAGGCACATCACGGCCTCCCACCAGCCAGGACACCAGCGCTGCCGGGCTTAGCACAGAAATCAGCTACCTAATGGGAAGATGGGGAGCCTGGAAAAGGGGCACCAGGCACGGGTCAGAGTGGACAGGAATCCCTGGGGCCAGCAGGGCTGGTGGAAAAGACATGGCAGGCACGGTGTGGGGTGGTGACCCCTCTAACCCCACACCTGCCTGTGGATCTACAAACCAGTGGGGGCACTGCCAGAGCCCCAAGGCCGGGAGGAAGCCCTCTGACGGTTATGTAACTCAATGCACAAGCCTGGTTTCTCGGGAAGACTTCGGAATGCATGGCCCGAAGGTTGACCTTGCTCTTGAATTGTCGAAGACAGGGTGTGCGGAGCACAGCCTTGGACCTATCCGGCCTGATCCCCCCATCCCCAGACAGCTAGGCTGCCCCCCAACAGGCTCTCCCACAGAGAGACACCATGGAACCTTCTGTGACCTTCTCTGACCTACCTGTTCTCCACTGGAATGTCAGCACCAGGATGGCAGACCTCTGTTTTGTTCACTGTTTTGTTCACCCCACATGCCTAATACGGCGCCTGGCACGTAGGCCCATAACCACTTTTTGTTAAACGGGTGCTTAAATGAACTCTCATGACCCTTGTCTCTCTCTCCTGTGCGTCTACACGTTTTGGGGATCACAATAGTCTGGGGACCAGAGGACCGAATAACGGGAATCAGGGGGGATGGCCACGGTGACCATGACCTTGGCCTATCCCGGGATGTTGCCCTCTGAACCTCGTTTCAGGACCAGTTCCATTTCCGCAGCCCCTGTTTCCAACAAGGAGGAAAAACGCCTCCTCGATGGAGAGGTAGGTCAGCCCTCCGCCCCGATTCCATCAGCCGCTGGAGCTACCGGCCCAAAGCCATCGCTTCTTCTCTTCCTTGGGCCTCTCCAGGCTTGTAAATGAACCTGCTGGTCCCCCTACCGCACACCGGAGGAACCCATTTCCTTCCCAAATGAGCGTTCATTGATGTCCCATCACCATCAATTTGGGAAAATTGCTGCTGGGCCCCTCCTAGCCCGCATGCCCCCCCAAACTCAGGTACCACGGGCAGAGTCCGAGGACAGCAAGAGCCTAAAGCTGGGTGGGAGACTGTACTGCACATTCCAGATCTGCCCCCCCAACCTGTTCCCACTTTCTGCATCCCGCCCTGGGCCCCAGGAGGCACAAGCCCTGTGCCGAATCCTTCGGCTCCCTTGCCTCTGGCTTTGGGAGGAGCGCGCAGGGGAGTGCTATGCCCTTAGCTTCCTTCCTGTGGGCTCCGGTGAGGGGGCTGCCTTCCTTCTGAAAAGCCATAGCTCCTGCCAGGCAGCCCTGTCCTCACGGCTTCCTTCTTGCCAGCCCCCATACCCGCTTTCCTCATCTGTTCAGGTCCGGGAGGGGAAGGGCTCCCCTAGCTGCTGGCTCTGGTGGCCTCACCATCCCGGATGGGCGAGTTCTCTTTAAGCCCGCCCACACCTTTGTAAATAGTCCCTCACCAGCTACCCTTCATTCTCCCCATCTGAGCAAACCAGCTGCTTCTTGCTGGGACCTCAAAAAGCTACATCGTCTGACCTCTGGGTCAATAGTCATGAGAACAATCCAGAAAGAGATTGTAGGGCTCTGGGGACAAAGAGGGGACTGGGGCAGGGAAGTAAAAAGGAAGAGCCAGTGCCAACGTCCATAACCTCAGGTAAGCTCAAGCAGGAAATGGGGAGGGGATCGTTTGTTTTTTCACGCCTCGCTCCTCACACCTCCAGGGCTGGTTAGTGGGGCAAATCTGCTCTCAGAGCCTTAAGAACCCCCTGATTGCCCTGGGTAGGCCAGAGAATGGCAGGTTCTGAGTCAGGGTTGATTTCCAGTTGGGCCATCCCCTCTGGGCTGAGCACCAGGGGTCGCCCTGGATGGCTGTGCAGGCCACGCACTGTACAACTTGACGGGTCTCATTTATGCCATAGTCCATGTAAGTGGCATTCCTTGAGCAGTGCGTAAGCTGCATGGCCATGGGCGGTGGCCCTATGGAATATCATCTGCTTGCTTCAGTGTTGGCCCCCAGAAAGCAGAAAGAAAGGACACGTGGAAGGAAGAAGAGAAGGTGAGGGAGGAGGGTTGGGAGGCAGATCTAGCCCAATTTTTTCAGGTTCTGGGCCCAGCCGGAGCAGCCCAACACTTCCCAGGCTCCCTGGGAACCACATGCTGTACTGTTTCACCAGATGACTCAGAACCAGAATCCTTTCTCTTAGAAAAAAAACCCCGAATGATCCATAAGCAGGTGCAGAGTGAACTGTGCTCCCTCTGAGGACACTGGTATCGATTCTCCATAAATGAAGCCGGGCCCCGGCCCCCGAGGGGGATGCTGTGAGCAGCTCTGTGTGTGTCTTAGCTAATGGGAAAGGGAAAGTGGCTTCAAAATGGTGCTGTTCTTCCATGTCCGGGCCCCTTCCCTCGCTGTGGCTCCATCCTTCCTCCCAGGGAGGTATTCCCAGGCCCAGGGATGAGATCCAGCTTTAGGGTGTGGGACGGGGTTTGTCCTCGTCCGGGATATGCTGGGAGTTCCAAGCTGGGGGCCAACCCAGCCACAGGCCCGGGCACAGGTGGGGGCTCCCCTAGCTGGTGCCGAGAACGCGTACAACCCCCCCCAATCAGAGCCTGCGTCTGCCACCCCTCCTTGCCTTCTCCCCCAGGCAGCCTGGGGGTGCGGCTTCCTCTGATTTCTCCAGAATAGAATGCTGGGTGTGTGGGGTGGGCTGGGCAGGTCCAGAGCAGGCAGGGCAAAGTACTTGGGGTGTCACGGTGCCCCAGGAGGCTCAGCCTGGGTGAGCCTATGTCTTTAACCTCCTTGCCCCAGGCCCAGCAGCAGCAATCAGCAACTCTGAAACTAGCCATAACCAGCAGCCCTGGGGAGGGGGATGCCCACGCCCTCATCTGCTCCAGCTCTGCCTCAGTCTCCCCAGACACGGGCCTACCCACCAAGGAAGTCCACTAGGATACCCAGCATGTCATGGCAGCGTCGGACAAAAGTCCATCTTCTGGAATAACACTTCTGAATCAGAAAGGGAGCAGAAGAGCATCCAGAGAACAGTACCCCCTTTACCCACACGCGGCACGTCTTTCCTCCAGCCACAGCCCTCCCCCCTCCACGCACAGCAAGGAAGTGAAAAATTCTTGACGCTTACGAAGGAGATACTCCGAGCTGTCGTGGTCATAATCGTTGTCCTCTGGGAAGTGATTGATCCGGAAGCAGTGGCCTTTATAGATCCCTGGGGAGAGCAAGAGGGAAAGAACACTGTAAACGCGCCATGGGTTCACGCGTCCACTCAGTCCAGCCTTAAGTTCGGCGTGTGCGGCAGGCTCTGGGCAGGCCCTGGGCACAGAGAGAGGAGAAAGGCCCGCTCTGGCATCCCTGGTCTGTGCGGGGACGGACACACACACAGAAGGACCGCACAGAGGGAGCAGCGCCCCGGAGGTGACCATCTCACCGACGGTCCACGTCTGGGCACCTGTAAGAGTGAAAGGCCCACCATCAATAATTGTGCAGGGACAGGAGGCATCGAGCTGAACTGCTCGGGGCAAGCAGGACATGCCATCCCCCGTCCAAGGGGACTGCAGAGCCATCTTGAAAAATGACAAAGAATTTGCCCCTGGGAACAGGGGGAGGGGGCCTTCTGGGCAGAGGGGGAAGCCGAGAAAAGGGAGGCCTGAGGTCAGAGCCTGCAGAGTGGTGGGAAGTTGGTGGCTGGACTCAGTAGGACCTGTGTAGGGGGAGGGGCTGGGGGCCGAAGTGGGGGGAAGGTCTGGGTCTGGGTCAGGTGAGTCGGGATGAAATCTGCCCCTGTGATGCCTGTCTTTCCTCTCTCGTAAACACTTGTAAATCCGTCCTAAAGCACATTCCAAATCTGCACTTGACAAACTGATTATGATCCCCTCACTCAGTGTGATGGAGGGAAGAGAACATGGAGCCAGAGAAAATTCCAGAAAGGCTGAGACCACCTCCTGCCTTCTTTCCCTTTCCCGATCTCTGAGAAGTAGCCTCCACAGAGGGGGAGGCAGGACACCCTGGGTCATTTTGTAACTGCAGGAGGAGAGGCCAGGCCTCCCTTCGAGAAGCTTCTGTCCTGCTCTCCCAGCCCCTGCTCCCCTGCAGTCTGGAACGCCCAGCACAGAAGTGGACACAGGCAGAGAGGGGGGCACCCAGGGCGTCAGGCCCTGCCTTGCCAGCCAACCCCCTCATGCCCGGCTCAGCCTCCCTGCTTCTGCAAGGAGCTCATCTTGACAATGCTGCATGGCTGGGGCTAGGGCTGTTTCCAACTGTTCTGCCGCTGCTGCCAAGCCTCCTGCTGGCCTCCCACAGCCCAGCCTGACCTCTCGGTTGGAGGCACAGTGTCAGAAGCAGGGCCTGAGCCAGACCGGCGTCCGTCTCTCAGTGCTTCCAATTGAGAGAGGCCCCTGACGAGCTCGGGGCACGCTGCCCTTCCGCCCGTTTACCAATTAGCCAGCTCGCCAGCGGCCTCCCCAGGCTGTCCCCTCTGCGGGGATCCTTAGCTGCTGCCTCCAGAAAGACGGGGTGCTGGGTGAAGACCCCCCACTTCCTGAAGGCCCAGGGGCCTCGAGGGCCCACTGGTGGGTGGGCTAGGTTTGGTCAGGGAATGGTGGGAGGACAGACTGTGGGTCTCAGAGGTGATGGCCAAAGTGGGACAGGCTTCGACAGTGTCCAGGGTGCCAAGCCAAGCAAGAACAACACCATGTCCTCATCTGTAGAATGGGAACGACCCACGCTTTCTCTCCTGGGGAAGTTAGAAGAATCGCAAGAGGCAACACTTGAAAGGCACTCAGATGATCTTTGGCCCTGTTGGCGGCACAGGGAAGGCTCGCTGCTAACCGACCCAGAAATGTCCCACCCTCTACTCTGTGGGTCCTTACTTTTCCGTGAGTGCCTGGGTTGGTGGAGAAGCACAAGAGGTTGTGAGCGAGAAGAAAGAGCACGAGGGTGGGCTTGTGTCAGGCTGGCCGGGAAGCGGGCCACACGGACCAGCGTGGGCCAGCCACGCCCTCCCCTCACGCTGGGTCCCACACCCCAGATCCAGGGTGCTCGTGGAAACGCAGAGCAAGTGTTTTCCAGGCGGGGGTGGGCTAGGCAGGAAGAGCCCTCTACCATCCGTCCTTCTCCCCACACACCTTTTTGGGGCCACTTTATGAGCCTAAACAAAATCACCAAGTCACACATGCTCGTTGGAACAAGTCGAATAGTAAGAGGGTGACAACGAAAAAGTAAATAATGTCTCTTCGGCCTCGTTTCCCAGAGGCCAAGCGTGTATCTTCCCACGTCTCCCTCTGTGTGCCCACCTGCACTCATACACCTAGGGGAGGTTCCCCCCATTTTTTAAAATTGAACTTTTTGCTTGGAGATGATGGTGGATTTACGGGCAGTTGTAAGAAATAGTACGGGTACCCTCTACCCAGTTTCCCTCAACGGTAACATCTTGCCGAATTATAGTGTCACAACCAGGATGCTGACATGGCCACAGTCGAGATAGAGAACGTTTCCACCACCTGGAGGATCCTTCAGGATGCCTCTTTGAGCCACGGCCACCTTCCTCCTGCCTTCCCAGCCCCTCCTTGACCCCTGACAACCACTGAGATATTCTCCACTTGTACGGAATTGTCATTTCAAGAATGTACTTTCTATAAATGGACTCATACAGCACATAACCTTCGGAATTGGCTCTCTTCACCCAGCATTATTCTCTTAAGATTCACCCACGTCGTTACGTGTATAAACAGTTTGCTTCTTTTTATTGGCTGGCATTAAGCCACAGCACGGATGTACACGGGTTGTGACATCTGATTGCTAAAAGTGATTACACCTGTGATATCCAGCTATTTCTAATAATGTTGCCATGAACGTTCGAGTACAAGTTTTTGCGTGAACCTAAGGTTTCATTTCTCTGGGATAAATGCCCGGGAGTACGACAGCTGAGTCATATGATAGGTTAGTTTTATAAGGGCTGATAAAAGCGACCTCAAGGATGCCTAGTTTTTGAACGGAATTATACAATACACTTCCATCCCTAACCTGCGTTTCTCCTTTAACAATATGGACGAACATCCTTCCAGGTCGGTACCTATAGATTGAACTTCTAGAAAAACTTGTGTCTATTTTTAATAAAAAATAGTAAGTCAATGCTAATCCAACAGTTGCTGGAAGCCCTAGTGAGAAATAGCCTAGAGTCGAGGACTAGAAAGCTTGTTCCGGCACCGATAATGTGAAAGGAAAATATGCCCTTGGCAGAAATGAGGAAAGAAATATATTTATATATTCTATCTGAAAACAAAACTCGGGTTTGGAATTGTTGGCTTGCATACAGGCACCTTTGCTCCCAATGCTCCTTCAATGTGTTTTGCGAACCTCGATTCTGCATTTAGGAGAGATATTTTGTATCGGATAGAAACTGTAAGTAGAACTCACACCGTCCAACATATCGACTGGGTTTTAAAAGCCATTCTTTTTAGTGGCTGCATAGCCATCCACAGTTATGGTTTATCAATTCAGCGAGCCCACAGAACCTCTTTCTTGGGGCTGTGTGCACACACCACAGATCCCACCACGTACAATTACGCTCAGAGATACATTGAATGCACACGTGCAGTCGTCCATTGACCCCTCTCCCTTTCCTTTCTTCTCTCCTTCCCTCCTTCCACACCAAGCTCTTATGCACAGACAGAAGGAATGGGCATTGTTGGGGGTTGAATTATGTCCCCCTGAAAGATGGTTTGGTGTCCTAACCCCTGGTACCTGTGAATGTGACTTTATTTAGAAACAGGGTCTTAAAGATCTGAGCAAGTTAAGATGAGGTCTCACAGAATTCAGGTGGGCCCTGAATCCAGGGACCGGTGTCCTTATAAAAAAAAAGGGGGGGCGGAATGTGGAAAGAGACACATACATGGGAGAAGGTCATGTGAAGACAGAGACAGATACCGGAGTGATGTGTCTATGTGCCAGGGGATCTCAGGGATTACCCACCACCACCAAAAGCTAGGGAGAGGCAAGGAAAGATCCTGCCAATGTCTCAGAGGGAGCACGGCCTTGCGACACCTTGCTTTTGGACTTCAGCCTGCACAACAGTGAGACAGAACATTCGTTGCTCCCAGCCACCCGGTTTGCGACAATTTGTTACGGTGGCCCCGGGAAGCTCGTACACGTGTTGTGCTGTGTGGGAGGAAATGCGGCATGCCTCATTCACTCCCGGGAAGAGCACAGACTTACAGGAAGGCGAAGGTGCCCTGCTCACGGTCCTGTTCTGTCTTCCTGCTCCTTAGTCAGCTGTGGGAGCCCGCGGGCCGAGGCTGAGAAGTCAGGTTCTCTGGGCATCTCCTTGTGAAGTGTGCTGGAGTGAAACTCATGTGGTTTCTCAGGCTCAGGCTTCCAAAACAATGTGGCCAGTCATCGGGTGTATGTCCCCATCGGGACCCCGAATCTTCTCCTGATTCTCTCCCATTTTGGTAACCGCCAGCCATGGGCACCTCATTCCCTCCCCAGGCGTTCCATGTTTAAACAGCTCTAACTTTGAAGTTCCAGAAAGCTCACGCTCCTCCATAGAACTCCAGCCACTGGTGCTGCTTACAATCCCTAGGGATAGAAGAATCCCTCTAGCAGGTGTGGACCCTTCCAATCATTGAATGTGTCTGACAGCTGGATTTGCAGGTGAGGCCCAAAGCGGAGGACAAGCAGTGGCCTACCAGCTGCCAACTGTTGAGACCTGACCCCTCCCCCAGCAGCCCTTACTAACAGGCAGGAAGCCTGACCCCCATTCCCATCCACCTTATCCCCAAAACTAGTCTAAAGAAGGGGGGCTGTGGAGAAGAAGGTGCCACTTGTCTTTGGTACATGGAGAGTGAAAGAGACTCCTCCCTTCCCCTAGAGTCAAGGAGTTGGGTATTTCCCTTAAATGAACGGCTTCTCTAGGTCAGACATCTTCAGTTCCTTCAGTCTTTTCTTTATTGATGGTTCCAAGAGACTTTTCCAGCCTAGCTCCCTTCTTTGGGTCAGCTTCCAACTCTCAGCTCCCACCACCGAACCCAATGTTTCAGAGCTGTCCCCTCCTCTCCTCTGGACTCCATGCTTCTGTTAATGGGACCCGGTGTTGACTCAGGTGCCCCGGAGTTTTTCTCAAGAACTGGCTCACGTCCCCCAACTCATTTCTGTTGAATGGCGTGTTTATTCCTAGGAACTTTGCATTTATCCCTGTCGAATTTAATTTTGTTAGTGTTGGCCCAAAGCATTCAATGGGGAGAAAATGAATGGGTGATTTGAGAGGTAAGAGAGAAAACCATTTCCAATCCACTTCACATGTGCTCTATCTCCGTGAACAGGCTATTTGCCATGTTATCCATTAAGTGATATTTAGGGTGATTAATGATGAGATCCTGGCCAGGCCACATTGCAGGAATACTGAGGCACTCTTGGGGTCACCGGCCTGTGACCCACTCCTTCTTGAGCGTCAGGAAACCACTAGTGTAAAGAGACTTATTTGTCACATGGCCCCAGGTGAGTTATTTCTTCATCTACAAAACTCAGGAATTGGGCCGGAGGGAGCCTCTCCTGCTCTAAGATTCTAGAACTATTTTCTGTGGAAAAGATATGAGTGTGTGCATAGGTTAATAGAGCCATTTGTCTACCGACATCGTAGACCCCTTTTGTTAAAGGTATTTCTAAAGGCATAGGAAACATCCGGAAAGAAATATCCTTAAAATGAGCAGTGTTTTATTTCTGGGTGACAGGTTTATCAGCGAATTAAGGTTTTCTTCTTTATTTTTTTTTTCCCTGAATTTCCTACAACGTCTGAACATGAACCAGTAGGGCTTTTACTGAAAGAAAGAAAAGAAATGGGATCTTTGATTCTTAGTGGCTACGTGCGGGTCCTTCTGGAATTGACCACAGATCCGCTCAGATGCAACGGCTGGTGAGTGGGGTGTGGACCGTGGGGGTGGGACTGTTGGGTGGGGTGTCCCCAGTGCGCCCCCACCCCCGGTGCTGTGCTGCTCATTCCGGGTTATGCCCCTCCATGCAGCCAGGGGGAGCAGCCCCCACGACTTGGTTGGTTACGGGGATGTAGGACTTTCAGTGCAAAGCGGAGTCGGTCACTGTCCGAGTCATTTCGGGGGGCACCCCCCTCTGACACAATCTCCATAAAGGGCCACTTCAGAGGTCTGTCGCCATGACGGGAGTCCTGGTGAGAAGACTGGTAGAGGGTGACCACACTGAGGGCAATCCTCCGCGGACGCCTCTACCGCGTGCAAAGCATTTCCGTAAGTATGACTTCATTCGATCCTCATGAACACTAACTGCAGCCACCAATACCTACTTCTCCGCCAGCGTCTTACTCCAGCCATGCGTCCATGCGGAGCCGGCTCCACGCATGGGGCACCTGCCCATACCTCAATTCGCCTGCGCTCATCATTTCTGGCTTATTGCCCAGGGCACTGGGTGGGTTGCCCGGGCGGAGCCGCACTGCACACCCATCCCCGCAAATGGAGTGAGGATGGGGATCCCCCCACCCCCCGTAACCATTGTGCAGGAGGAGGGGAGCTGGTGGGTAAATCCTCCCTCCTGGGGGTCCAAACTGCCTGCTTCTGGGGGTGCGTTCCAAGAGGACTGAACCAAGTGATGGTCAACTCAGGGATGCCCCTGGCCCTGGCTTTCCCTCTGTCTGGGTTTCACTCACCCCAGCTTCCCCCCCCATCCTCCCCCACCATGCCCGCTCCCTAGGACCGCCCCCCAAGATGCACCCTCTGCATGCAAGCCCTGGGCTCAGGCTCCGGTGAAAAAGGTAATGAGCCGAGCACGTTCCATGCATCAGCCCATTTCATCTTTGCAATCACGCTCCTTTGAAGATGGAAGAAAGGAGCTGAGAGACGTTGGAAGGCCTGCTCCACAAGCTGCAGCGCAGAGGTCCAATTCGGAAAGCCTGGGCATTCTCCCTTCGCTGGAAAGTCTCCTTTGCTCCATTGTAAAGTGGAGGCTCGGGGGACACCTGGAGTGCACGCGGCGGAGCGGCGGCACCTGGAATCCATCTTCTTGACGTCTCATCAAGTGATCTCCCCTGGCGCTACTTTCCGAGACCCCGCAGCAAACGTGGGGGGCTTCTGATGCAGCCTGGGCTGCTGGTCCTCCTCCCCAGGACAGGTGAGGACGTGCAGCCACATAGCCGCCAAGAGCACCAGGTTTCCTGACGCTGCAGCCGAGGCAAAGGCAACTCCGGGCCTTGGAAAAGGCCGCTGTAGGTCCAGGGGGACGGTCGGAGGTGCGGAGAAGGCGGCCTGACACAGCGAGGCCCCTTTGGCTCAAGGACACCATGAGTGTGAGGACACAGCCAAGGGCCAAGTGGAAGGAGGTGCTGAGCGGGGCTTTTCCTGCGTCAGTCATCGGCCAACAGGATTTTCACTCTCGTGTGCCAAGCGTGGTCCGGGCACTGGAGCTACGGGTGTGAGCGAGGCTCCGTCCTTGCTGTCACAGAGCGAGCTCTCGGCCGGGGGCACCGACAACACAAGCAGCTCAGAGGAAGCACTGTGAGTATCATTTCGGGGGGTGCTCGGGGCTGGAAGGCAGGGGACCGCATCAGAGTGCTTTAGATTAGAGGCTCTTGTCCTGAAGTTCTGGCTGAGCTCAAAGCTGAGGTCGGGGGGCTCAAGGGTGGGGCCCACATCAGCGAACAGACGCCCCTGCAGAGGCCGCTCAGACCCATGACAGCAGAGCATCCCCATCCCCGCCCTCCCCGCCCTCCCGGGTCAATACGAGGGGTGGAAAAGCCCAGAGGAGGCCCCCGCGGCTGACGGAGGAGGTGAGGTTCAGGCCCACCCGTGGGCCAACACATTTCAGCAGTTTCATCTAAATCATCTTCTGTGTTGGAAAATAATCGAACAACGCTTATTTTTCCAAACAGTTCTCAACTGACTTTACAATAGTCTGCAGCGGCCGTCTCCTAGCGAGACCAAATTAAGGAGGTTTCGCTGGACTCTGCACTGAGAGCTGGGCCGTCATATGCTGGTCCCAGCCCTGGTCCAAGGGCCAAGTGGACCAAGTCCTTACCTCGGGGTGAGGCACGGGGGAGAAGCTCAGAGGGAGCCTGTGCCTCTCAGTCCTGGCACCAATGACCCACCAGGACTGTTCCCCTCCAGTGTCTTCCCAGAGCAGCGTATCAGGCAGCTGGCCCCCAACCCTAACGCTAACTTCCTGTGGGAAGGGCGGGAGCAATTTGGAGGACTGGTGGGCTGTACGTTTCCAGGAGGATACCGGCCTTTCTAGAAAAGACCCAGGACCTTGTGGAGGAAGTGGAGAACTGAGGGGTGGTCAGGCTATGGGGGGGGGAGGTAGGGAAGAGTATTATCCTCATGGCAAGAATAGCAGCAAGGATTTATGCAGCAGCTGCTATGTGCCAGGCTCTATGGTAAGCACCTGTCACTTCCTCACTTCACCTTCCTACTAAGCCTATGAGGTAGATAGGATGACTATTAATACCATTTGCTACTAAGTGTCCTAGCCGGGATTCGAACCAGGCCACCTGGCTTCAGCGGCCACGCCCTCACCTCCCTCGCTTTGGAGGCAGAAGGATGCAGCGCATTCTCAGAGCTACGAGGAGTTCTGATTGGTTGGACATGGTGCGGACGTATGGGTCCCCGACACTCTTTAGCGGCGGGAAAACTTGTTTTCCTGGACTCCTGGGCAAAGGGGCACTGGCTGATGGCCGATGGGTGAGGCTGGATTAGCCTTCCCTGGGAGGTGGAGTGCTCGAGCTGGAGGCAGGGTGGTGGTAGTCAGGACAGTGGTAGTAGGGGGCGGGCGAGCCCGAGGGCAGAGCTTGGCTAAGGCTGGGAATCTGGGGGGGCGCTGCTGTGTTCATAGGAGACGCTATGGTGGACAGCGCGAGTGGAGGGTACAGGGGGGCAAAGGGGTGCAGGTAGGCCAGCTTGTGTTCTGGAAACTCAGATGCCGTGGCATGGGTGGAGAGCAGCATGGGGGATGCAGAGACGGAAGAGGCTGGGCCAGGTGTGGGGGTCTCACGTGGTAAGCGGGGAGATGGGGCTTTATACAAGGTCTTCATGGAGGGTGACTTGAGGTTGGAAGCGGCCGTGGCTGCTCCTGAAGGGAGGTGCCTAGGGTGAGGGTCGTGAGGGGTATAGAGAGAAGAAGGGCAGCACAGGGCTATGTGAGCAGGGCCCTTCATTTGGGGAGACCCTTGTCCTGTCCTTCGATGTGTTTGCAGATGAGGGACTGGAGGCCAGGCTGGAAGGGCCCTGGGCAAGCTGGTTCCAGCACGGAGAGGCAGCCTGTCAACTCATTTCCGGGGCTGCTGTAACATCGTACCACAGACTGGGTGGCTTGACCAACAGAATTTCACTCTCTCGCTGCTGGAGGCCAGAAGGCCAAGATAGGGGAGGGCAGGGCTGGTTCCTCCTGAGGGCTCTGAGGGGAGTCCATTCTGGGCCTCTCCCCTAGCCATGGCGGTTTGCCCGCAGTCTTGGCCTCACTTGGTCTGTAGAGGCCTCGCCTTGATTTCCACCTTTGGCCTCACATGGTGTTCTCCCTGTGTGCGTGTCTGTCCGGACCCACATTTCCCCTTTGTGTGAGGACAGCAGTCTTCTGGTTCAGGGCCCACCCTAAGGACAGCATTTTAACTTGATTATCTCTCTAAAGACCCTACTTCCAAATAAGGTCACATTCTGAGGTCCTGGGGTTAGGACTTCAACATAAGAGTTTGAGGAGGGCTCATAATGCAGGGTGAAGGGTACATGGCCAGCATCCAGGCCTGGGGCTGGAAGCCTCCATACTTCTCTCACCCGTCAAGCTCTTCGCTCTGCCTCACCTCCTGCTCCCGTAATCCCCCCTCAGAGTTCGCCTCATGATTCCTCCACCTCCACACTTATCTCCAGAGAACCCTCCCAGTTACTGTGATTTCCCACTTGGCACGCTCCGGTGTCCTCCTACGGGCTGGCCTCTCTCCAGCAGCAGCTGGAGGCAGGCTGTTGGGGAACCACTGTCTGGGCTCCCGTAGAGAAACTCCAGGCTTGAGGAGGCAGTGTGGGCTGGGCTGGATTTTCCTGGGGGTGCCCCAGTTCCCTGGCGCATGAGTGACTCTCTGGGAGACCCCATTAAGCCACGATGACCTTCAGTTCCTTCATCCAACTTACGTCGATGGAGCACCTGCTGTGTGCTGGATGTCGGGCCCTCGGATGGACAGAGCGTCGCTCGCTAACAGCTTGAGTCCTTTCCTTACTCAATGCAGGGCCGCCCTGTACTTCTCGGCTTCCTCTGCAGTTAATGCTGTGGTGTGACCGAGTTGATGAACGGAGTGTGAGCGGAGCTGATGTGCGCCCTTTCTGGACAAAGCTCTGGAGAAGCGGGGGCGTCCCTCCATCTCTACGCCACCGGGAATGGCTGTGCCACGTGACAGAAAGGGCGCCTGGATCCGACTGTGGAGGAAAACTGCCCACTAAGAGGTCTATCCACTTGGAACTGTTCTTAGAGCAATAAATCCACTTCTATGGAAGTTTAAGACACTACACGTTTTAGTGTCTCTGTTCCAGCAATAACGATACAAGAAGAGAACAGGCGGGCATGGCCTCCGCCATCCCGGAGCTTTCCCGTTACGGAGTCAATTATGACTGAGGGGAAGAGGTCTGAAGGAGGAGGCCGGAGTTTCAGAGAGCACTTCACGGAGGACCTGACCTGGGTTGCCGAGTGGAAGTCAGGAAAGCTTCTCCTCATCTGGAAAATGGAGAAATATTTTTATGATCTTTCAGAGCCAAAGGGAGGCCCAAGGAGCCCCGTGTTGGTCAGACCACTTTGAGAAGGATAAATCCTGAGGCTGTTGGGAGGGTGGATATATCGTTTCTTGGAGATGCCTTCAGACCAGACCAGAGTCCTCCACGTCCCTTCCATGGCCACGGGGATTCAGAGCCTGGGTGGCCTCCTTGGGTGTCATCATCCCCGCCCCCAGTACCTGGGACATGTTTCATATGTGCTCTTCCCTTCTCTGGGCGGCCCTAGGTTAGAGTCACTGAGATGCCTCCTCGGCCTAGAGGATCTGTTGGGGTCTTTCCTTTGATAGAGACATGGTTCATCCATTTGACCCTTTACCCATCCGTCTGTCCTTCCTTCCTTTCAAGATTTATTTATTTGTTTTAGAGAAGTGGGGGGAAGCAGAGGGAGAGGGAGAGAGAATCCCAAGCAGACTCCATGCCAACCGCAGAGCCTGATGCGGGGCTCAATCTCACAATCCTGAGATCATGACCTGAGCCGAAACCAAGAGTCGGACGCTTAACCGACTGAGCCCCCCAGTTGTCCCATGCCTGTCCTTTCTTTTGCTTCAGTATTCATTGATTGATGCCAGCCCCCCTGGGAGCCTGAAGACATTGGTCTTGCTGGCAGGAACTTACAGCCCAGCTTAAAACAAGCGAGCCAGTGACACATGCTATGAGGGAAGTAGGGGGTTCATGGAGTTTCAAAGAATGAGGGAGAAGTGCTGGATGGGGTGTCTGGGACAGCTCCAGGGAATGAGTTTCTGGAAGAAAGCAGGCATGGTGAGGAGAAACGGAGGCTGAGAAAGGTATGTGGGGCTGCTGTCATGGAGTGCCTGCATCACCCTGTAAGTGGACTGGATTGAATGCCATTGGCTTCGAGGTGCCATTGTGAGCTTTCCTGCAGTTGGAACAGTCTCCTCATGACTAATGCAGGGAGCCCCAGTCCCCGGAGGCTCTGCGTGGTTGTGATTCTATTCCCAGCCCGGCTGGGTGTCTGTTGACCTGTTAGGTCTGTGGCCCTGCCCAGGCGCCCCTTGGGGGTCTTGTTTTCATCCCAGAGGAGCCCAGCTGCCTGGGAGATGGCAGGCTCTGCTCCCCCAGGATTAACAAGCTCCCCTTCATCGCTCCCCTCACATTGAAGAGCCTTGTGAGGAGGGATGCATTTAAACTCTGGCTCAGAGTTGCAGCTTCCTGCAGCTGCCAGAGGACCATGGCAGCCTCAGTGTGGCCGCTGCCAGAAGCGTGGGGTGGGGAGGCCAGCGGGGGACCCGGGACTCCGCCTACCTCGCCCCCGCCCACTGTCAGCCACAAGGAGGGAGCCATATTGAGGAGTGATGGATGCCAGCGGAGAAGAACAGATTCCACAGCACCTTGGACCCCAGGACTCCTCCCTCAGCTCTTGTCTGCATAACCAGATGGTGGTGTGGGGCTCTGTCTCCAAGAAGCCTCCTCCCTCTAGCAATCTAGGTGAGCTACCTAGTCCAAAAGGATGTTTCTCTTAACTAGGAGAGCCCTAGTGGAGCGTTTGTGAGAGGTCACTCTTGTCCTCAGCAACAGAAGGAAGACAGCGCCTGTTTCCAAGAGGGCTAGACTCTGGCTAGGTGTCTGCTAGGGTTCTGGTTCAAGCTCCTTCCCCCAGGTAGTGGGATTCGCAGAGAGAACTTTGTGTCTGCCCTCAAACTCTGTCTCTATAAACCCGGGACCTGGAGAGCAAAGTTACTCTGGTGAACTGAGACAGCTCTCCAGGACCTGGATTCTGAGGCTCTTGTGCTTGACCAGAGGGGCGGAAGATGGGGAGAGAAAGGGTGGGCTGTGTGCCCGGCACTAAGCCCGTCCGAGGTTCTGAGGTACCTCTGGCGTGCACCCGTGGGGAGGCCCTTTCTCTGGGAATGGGTCCCTCACACAGAGTTCTCCCCAGTGGCCACTTTGGATGGTCCTGCCCCAGCCAGGAATCCTGGACAGACAGCTGGCCCAAGAGCTGGCCCAGTCAGAAGCTCTCTTGGGAGTTTGGATTTTGGATCAGAAGCAGAGAAGACCCAGGGGCCAAGGGACATTGGGGAGTTCACGAATGGGGTGTTGTCAGGGGTCCGCTGCTAAACTTCCTCAATCCCTTGGGCCCCCCCCATCCAATAAAGTCCTCTTTTGGGATCT
Source organism: Ursus maritimus (assembly GCF_017311325.1). Classification (NCBI taxonomy): domain Eukaryota; kingdom Metazoa; phylum Chordata; class Mammalia; order Carnivora; family Ursidae; genus Ursus; species Ursus maritimus. The sequence continues at coordinate 13,225,816 of NW_024424897.1, read as the reverse complement.
AGCCAGAAGAAATTGGTTTCTGTGCCTGCAACCAGGAGAAGCCCAACCCCCAACCAACCACACCTTCATCGGGGAAAGAGATTCCCACCCAGTCTTGATGGGCTCCGAAGCCCAGCTCCTACGTCATTTTCTCAAGACACGTGTGCAATGCTTTTAGAAGATACAAAGATAAGCGTGGCTCCTGGGAGACCAGAAAGCCCAGGGCACAGGAGGGATGTTATGTCTGCAGAGACAGGAATGCTGAATGCCAGTCCCCACGTTGCCAGGTGGAAGCCATGTGTCCTGTGAACTCCACTCTGCAAGGTCTCAGTCCCCTGGGAAAACCCTCATCAGGCCAGTCTGTTCCTTATATACCATTATAATTATACAATTATATACGTCTCTGTTTCCTCATAAAGTGGGGATACCCATGCACATCCTTATTCCATGAGGAATAAGGTAATGAGACCCTGTGAGGCCAGCATGGAGAAGTTTCCCCATAAATGGTGGTTTCTCCTCCATCCCAATAAAAAAGACCTTCCTACCTGCTGGCAGCCAATAAACCAGGTCCTTGGACAAAGTCTCCTCCCCCATAAGCCTGCTGTGAGGACCTCAGAGATGGCTCTTGGCCCCCGAGGCCCTGTCCTCATGGCCCCGCTCCTGCCCATGCGTCCCAGCCCCTGGGCAGGAGATGGGAGCCTGGCCTCACGTGCCACCCCAAATCCCTCGTGTCCCTCGGTGAGTTCTTCAAGAACTCACAGCGCCAGCCTCACGCCTCCTCCAACCCTTCGCTCCTGGTGGGCCGGGATTTTCCAGGCTTCCTGCTGAGATTCATAATTGAACAGAGCCAGGGAGACTTCCCCAACCAATAGCTCGTTTTCTCTCCTAACACAGGGAAATGGGGGTTCAGTGATTGTGATTTTTTCTACTTGTGTCTGCTTGGGAACTGCCGTTTGGATGAAATCTCAGGTTCGAGGTTTAGGTTTTTGTTCTTTGTTTCTTTCTTTCTTTTAATCGGGGGCAAATCCGGAGCTCCAAGGGGGTGAAACGGCTCTCTGCAGATACTAGGCTTTTCCATTGGTTTGCCTCTGCAGATCTCTGGAAAGTTACGCTCCAATAACCTGAGAGTTTTAATTGAAGGGCCTGGGCGAGGGAAAGAGAATCATAGTATGGAATCATAAACTTCTAGAAGGGACCCTTGGGACCATCCCCTTCATCCCGTTCACGTTACACATTAAGATCCTGAAGCCTGGGAAGGCGAAGGTCCATTTCCATGGTGATGGGCTGGTTGGTGCCGTGCAAGCCTAGAACTCAGGTCTCTTGACTCCGAGTTCAGTGCTCTTTTGCTCATCCCCCGCTGCCTGCTCCAGTGCAAGGGTTCTCAGCCAGGGGCGATTTTGCTTACCAGGAGTCAATGTCTGGAGACTGTTTTAATTGTCAGAACTTGGGGGAGCTCAGTGCTACTGGCAACTAGTGGGTGGAGGCAACTAGTGGGTGGAGGTGCAAGGCACAGAGCAGCCCCTACAACAAAGAATGAGCCTGCCAGGATGTCCACGATGCCAGGGCTCATGATGGATAAGTGGCCTGCACAGAGCTGAGTCCTCCCTTCTCAAGTCCATGGCAGACATTGCTTATTGATCCCAGTACTTTTCTCCCCTGATCACAGTCTAAATCCTTCTCGTCGCAGGACCCCATGCAGGGGCTATGAGTCAAGACGATACCTACTGGTCACCTTGTGGCCAGATACCACAGAGGTGGTAGGTTATGAAATTATCCTGCTTGGGTTTTAGTCCTGGCTCTGTCACACAGCTGTGTGATTTGGGGTTCCAATTAACCTCTCTGTGCCTCATTTTTACCATCTGTGAAATGGGACCATAAATGAGAAACTCTTCAGAGGGCTGTTCGGGGGATTAAACAAGTTAATGCAGTCTTCAAATAGCATGGTGCCTGGGACATTGTGAGTGTTTAAAACATGTAAGCTGCTGTTATTATAATCAGCTCTGTTCTAGTGACAGAGAGACAGCTGGTCCTACTAGGAGAAGAGAGCAGGCCAGGTTTGTCTCCTATCAGGACTGACAAGGATTTGTCCTTGTCTTCATATATCTGTGATATTGCTGCTTTCGAATCGAACAAAATCTTCCTGACTCTTCTGACTTTGCTTTTCCTTAGCCCCATTACCCACGGACGAATCAGGCTGGCTTCAGTTGAGCACAGACCCCCTGTAAACCCCTGTGCTAAGCCTTTCCCATTTTCTCACAAAAGCCATGAAGTAACCTCGAAAGTAGAAAAGCTCCTAGAAACCCATTTTACGGACGAGGAAGCCAAGACTCTTAGAGGGCAAGTAACTGCCGGAGGTAATCGAGCCCCCAGGAGCCAAGCCAGGATTCTGTTCCTGTCTGACCCTAGCACCAGACTCTCACCACTGTGTGGCCCTGCCTCCTTCTTCTATTTGAGAACAGGGCAAGAGAGAGGAAAGATGGGAGGCAGAGAGAGCCGGCATCTTGGAGGGCGCACACCTGCCAGGTCACCAGCATTTTCTGATGGTGTGGATGGGCTGGTCTGTGGGGCACAGAGTCTCTCCCAGACTATCCTGGGTGCTGGGGGAACAGCTCCTCCTGGGCAGCCAGGAGCCAGATGCGAACGCAGTTTTTAAGATCCCTTTCACTGGGGCACCTTGGTGGCTCCGTTGGTCAGGCGTCTGACTCTTGATTTCGGCTCAGGTCATGCTCTCAGGGTCATGGGATCAAGCCCCGCATCAGGCTCCATACTGGGTGTGGAGTCTGCTTAAAATTCTCTCTCCCTCTACTTCTGCCCCTCCTCTGACTCGTGCGCATGCGTGCTCTCTCTCACTCTCAATAAATAAATATATAAATCTTAAGAAAAGATCCCTCTCACTACTACCAGCACGTGCAGTCCAGAGCGCCAGGTTAAAGCTCTCCCTCACCTCCTGGAACCCCAGTGTTTCCAGGTGACTTGGTGAGGAACCACCAAATCGTGGGCTTAGACAGACTCAGAGTGCCTGGGCTGATCAGCCATCCCTGGTGGCCTGTCCCTTTTGTCCCCAGCCCCTGATGATCCTGCCTGGCAGCTTTCCGGGAAGGGCTTCTCTACTTTTGGCCCCTGTACCTTCCATTCCTCTTTGGAGCCAGAGAGAGCATGTCAATTCCATCCTCCCTCCCAGGGCCCCACAGCTGAGTGTTCACAGCCACCCAGGCCTCCTTGATTTGGGTCATCGTCCGTGTCCCGAGAGCCTGCCGTATGTCAGGCACTGGCCTGGGCACTGGGCTACGGCGGGCGGGCGGTCAGCCAGAACTTCTTAACTTTGAGTCGGCACCTAGGGGGCTGGAGAGCCTGTAACAGTCAGAGAAGCTGCCCGTGGAACCAACACAGCCGCTGGCCCCCGAAGGAGGAAGACAGGGCAGACGCGCAGACAGAGGAAACTGCCCTGCCGAGGCCCAGAGGCAAGAGGTGGGGAGGCCCGTGCGTGCGGCTGGAGGTGGAGGGCTCTGGGGAGGAGGTGGCAGGTGGCGGGCCTTGGAGCTCTAGGGTTAAACCAGCTATTGGACGTGATCAGATTGCTTTATAAGGAGGTCTGTCCCTCTTCAGGGTGGGGGGCAGAGTGGAGGCAGGGAGGCCAACTGGAATTCAGGCTCTGGAACAGAAGCCTCACTCAAGGTCACCTGCTGACTTGGGGCAGAGAGGAAGGATTCCCCAAGGCTCATTCGTGCCCCCATCCTTATCACCCATCTCCTCTGGAAAACAGCCCTGGCTTAGAGAGACTAACACCCTCTCAAAGTGACCTTCCCAGACCTTCCCTTTCACGGACTTCCTCCTGGCTATGCCCAGACTCAGGGCCTTGGAGTCCTGGCCACTGGCCTTCACTTGTCCTGCCTAGCTGGTCCCAGAGGCCATGCTCACACCCCTCCAGAGCAGGCGCCCTGCAACCTTGGCCCTCTGGCTCCGGGCCCTGTAATCCCAGGCACAGCTCAATTGACCTCAGCTTCCTCCAGGAGATTGGGAGCTAAGGCCTGGGGCTTTTGCTTGCATGAAAAAATAAATAAATAAAAGCTAGCTTCCCTCCCTCCAAGGCACAGCAGGGCCCACGAGCAGGGTGTTGGTGGGCCGGGACGTGGCAGCTCCAAGCCGGCTGTGAGCTGGTGTCGCTCACTACGACGGAGAAACCCCCCAGGAAGAGAGAACAACTGTCATTGAGACTCAAGCAGACCGTTTATGGGGAGGATAAAAGTTAATGGGAAGCCATATCCCAGCTTCTCACCATTAAGCAAGAGAAATGCTAGCGAAAGACAAAAAGGGAGAGAGGAGAGGCCCCGCATGCAACCGGGCTCTGCGCACAGGGAGCCGGGGGGGAGGCCGGGTGGGGGCCCAGCAGAAGCGAGTAGCGAGTAGCGAGGAGCCACATTTGTCACCTCATTAGGAAGACAATCAGTGTTTGCACATCGCCGATTTCATATCATCTCCAGGGGCTTCTAAAAATCTGTGACCCACCATCCCTTCCCAGGCCCACTGAAAGTCAGTTGGGGCGGAGGTGTCGACCCTCCCCTAATTCATCTAAACAAAGCCCGCTGTCTGGAGGCCCCCCCGCCCGGCGGCCTGAACTTGGAGCCTCCTCTATCCTGATAACGTGCAGGTGCCCTGGTTTCTTGCCAGTCTGCGGAGGCGGGCGAGGGACGCAGGACCAAAGTCTGCAGAGGGGAGCCCCTGGGGGGTGGAGCAGCTGCTCCCACGCTAACTACCACCATTGCCACACTAGGGACGGCCGCCAGGAGCAGCGAACAAGTACGGAGGCTCTCCCTGTCCTAAGCGCTTTGTGTTTTAACTCATTGAGTCCTCCTGTAACCCTCTCTTGTGGGTTCTGCTGGTTTCATCAACCCCATTTTCCTGCTGGGAAAACTGAGGCCCTGAGGGGTTAAATGACTTGCCCAGGGCTGCTCAAATCCTGAGTGCAGATTAGAAGCCAGGCGATTGTCCTTCAGAGCCCAAGTGCTTAAACACCTGGCTCTACCAGCAGCACGGCCTCTATATGATATGTCTGTGGATACAGGCACTTGCTGGCAATTCAAGGGCTGAGGGAGTCCTCACCCAAGTGCTGGAATGTTCCGTGAGCTTCCTGGAAGGTAGCGCACTCCCCAGGAGCACTTCCCTCTCACCAGCTTCTGTATGACCCTGGCTGGGGGCCCAAGTGGACCAACCAAGAGGATGGCTGTGCCTCCCTGGAAATGCGCGGCGAAGGGCTCAGGTGGGAAGGCACAGCCTGGGTGAGGGAGAAGGCTGTGTGGAGCGCCCGCAGATGAAATGGATTTGGAAATGGAGCCTGAGGCAGGGAGTGCCGCTGGGGGGCCGGTCCGTGCTGCTGAAAGGAGCTGCCTGCCTGGGGGGACACTCCTCATTTCCCTCTGACTGTGCTTCTCCCTCTCTCCAGGGCCTCCTCCCACCCTCACCCACCAGGGCTGTCCACTTCCTGTCTGCACTCAGGTCCTGTCTGCCCACCTCCAGGGACCTTGAACTCTCCAGTCCGCAGCTTGTCCAACTCCGACCCCGTGACACCGCCTGGTGGACACCCCCACCTGGATGGCATGGCTCACACTTCAACTCTCATCCCACCCTTGGTAACCCTCCGCCCCCTCCCACTGTGGTGTTGCCCCTCCCCTCTGGGGGGTCTTCGCTGGAAGGCACCCCGTCTCCTCCCTCTTCGTCCTCCTGCCTATATACCACCCGCCAGCTGATCTTGCAACATGACCCCCTCAGATGTCTCAGGCCCACGGCCCCCCTCCATCCCCATGACCTGCCCTCATCTGGGTTTGTGTGGCCTTTCTCTTAACTGGTATTCTTGTCACTGCCTCCCTCAGAATCACCTGCCAGGGTGATCTGGTGACACGGGACTGGCCACAGCACCACCAGTGACTTTCTACCTCCTGCAGGATAAAGTTCAGGCACGCCGGCCGTCGCGGGCTGGTTCCCACTGCCCGCCAGCCTCATGGCTGGCTCCATCCTCCAACAACAGCGAGCTGTGTGTGTCATTCCTCACGTGAGGTGTGCTTCTCTGAGCCGTCTTCTGTTCTGGCTTTCCCTCTTGTCTGGAGTTTCCCTCCTTGTGAACATCCCGAAATCATCAGGGCAGGTGCCGCCCCTTCCAAGAAGCCTTCCTCGACCTGCCTCCACCTTCTGTTTTGAGTCCACATAATGCTCTGTGTGACCGATCGCTGCAGCTTCCTGCCTTATATTTAAATCAGGTCCCCTCCTGAGCCACACGGCCAGGCCTGAGACTTATCTTTGAATCTTGAGCTCCTATTCCGGTCTGCTTCATCCGTGGTGGTGGGATTGCACTGAACTTTGTCCAAAGGGAGTTTCTGTGGGATTAGGGATGGGGGGGGGGTGTCACTGCTCTCTCCTGGCCCCCTGGTTCCACGTCTACATGGGGAAGGTGGGGGGAACATCTGCTCTGCACTCCCACCTGTCTTGCCCACCAGTGGGTGAACATTCCCAGAAAAGGCACAGAATGCCCACTCGCCAAGCCCAAAGGCACTGGCAGGTCAACACCGCCTCTGTTCACGAGATGCCGATGAAACGCGCTGCTCGTCACCAACCCTCCTAAGTCAACAAATCTTGGAAGCACAAGCCAATTGTAATATGATAAATACAACTGATCTAGAGGCGAATCCTTGGGCTGCCCAGCCGGGGACCCAGGGTGACTGGCTGCCAGGCAAGCTGCATTTTTACCAACTCTCAACCCAGAGTAAAAGCTGCCACCTCGAAAATAGGGGGGAGCGACAGCAACAAAAGGGAAAAAGGAAAAACCCAGAGGCCTGTCTGGATCCCACGTTCAACCCAGCGCACGTGCCATAAACCACGTTGGCCCATCCAGAGAAGATGCTGGCAAATGCGAGGTGTGGGCTCCCAAGCCCCTGGTGGGGTCCACGCCTGTGAGAGCCTGGGCCAGCCGTCCGCCTGCCCTTGCGACACCTGCCCCCCCCGCCCCCCGCCAGTGCTTAGAAGTCCGCGCTCACTCGGGCATCGCGAGAAGCCGCTGCCATGTGATGATGGTAAGGCTTTCATTATTCAGTAAAGCCATTTTTCCTCCCGATTGAAATCCTGAAATCCAGATCCAGACGTAGGAACAGCACAGTCTTCGGTTCCCCAGCCGGACCTCTCCCTGCCTGCGGCCGGAATCTCAGGACGCCCATCTCCAGCCCTTCAAGTCACAGCCAGGAGAACGAGGCCCGTCGAGGCGCCGTGACCCGGGGCAGTGGCGTGACCGTGGCCAGGAGCCAGCACTGTGTCCGTGGAGGCCTGACTGTGTTACATCTAATGGCTCTGAGTTAGAGGCTTTATACCTTGAGGTACCGGAATAAACCTGATTTGAAACTGGCCCAGGGGAAATTTGTTAAAGAGAAATAAAGATGTTGGACGGAGTCTCTCGCACGTTGCAAGGTGGCTCTCTCCACCTACGTTCCCGAGGCCATGGATTTCTGGGTGATCCCGGCGGCAAATTGCTCCCGCCCCGCTCATGTCAAGGCCGTGGCATCCCCAGTCCTCACCCCCACACCCGTCCCGGAGATGTCACTCTCTCGCTCACGACCTGCCCACCAGTCAGCCTCTAGGAAGGAAGGGAGGAGCCACGGAGAGTGACTTTGGGTGGGCACCCGGCCGCGTGGCCCTTAGATCTACCGCCTGTCCCATTTTACAGAGAAGGAAACTGACACTCCAAGAAGCAGCGGAGAGGCCAGGATTTGAACTCAGCTCTGTGGTTCCAAAGTGCACGCTTTTTACTTACGCGATACCCAGCTTAGTGGTCACCAGGATGGGGCCACCTGGGGGTCGATTTGGAGGTCAGCTGAGTCCACTAGGGGCTGTTCCTATTTGGCGAGCAGTTTAACCCCTGTGCCTTGTTTTCCTGCTTTGAGCAGCCAGGATAACCGCAGGACCTGCTCCCAAGGGGAGGATTAGGTAAAGCATGGGTGTCCTTGGCCCTGTGCCTGACGTGCCTTCTCCGTGTGTGTCTGTGCCCAGAGGAGAAGCACTCTATAAAGTTCAGCCCCAGTCTTGAGACACCGTTGTCCCTGAATGACAGGGTGTGTCATCCGTGTGCAAGCGGCATGTGGGAGGGATGGCGATGGGGGAGAAGGTAGATGGACAGGTGTGCACCTGTCCCCGAGGGCCCAGACCAACCCCAGCAGCGGTGAGAAGGTGCCTTCTGCCCCCAAATGCATACATTTTACTTCGAGCAGACAAGTACGTGGGGGTGTAACCACAGGCAGGGGCAACACGGAGCCTGGCAGATGCCAGCCCCCTGGAAGCCAGCAGCCTTGCCTGCCAGCCTCTCAGAGCCCACGGCTCCCACCGAGCCCTAATGCACAGGGCCGCTGCCAATGTTCATTAATAAATGAGAGAGAACCTCTCAGCAAATGTCGAGCCCCGACATGGTGCTTGCAGCCCCCGCTGCGAGCCTCGGGCCCGCACGACTGCGAGCCAGCCAGCCTCCGGGTTAGTGAGGTGGGGAGGGTGGCCAGCAGAGCACCTCCTGGGAAGGCTTGAGGTCCCTTACAGCCAGTCAGAGCCCGGGTGGGTATGTCAGGGTGCCGGGGTGGGCGTTGCGTCTGGAATTTCCTTGGGGGAACTCAGGGGCAACCAGGTTTGGAGGGCCCTGTGTTTGCGGACACAGATCAGGACCGCTGGCTGGAGGCTGAAAGGTCAGTCTGATGAGTGTGTTTTCCAGCTGTCTGGGGAGCTAGAGAGTAGAGTAAGGAAAGGAAACATAATGCACGATCCTTATTGGGGGACCCGTACCTGGCCTGGGGAGAGTGAGGTTCTAGGAGCAGCGGGCTGGCTTTAGCCGGGAGGGACCCCCAGTTCCACCCCTGGAGACTGGCTCTGTTTCAGAGCCAGAAGCCCACTGTCTCTTCCCCATACAGCTTGATTAGGGAGACCTGCTGGAGGAAAGTGGGCTACCCACAGAGGGATGCATTTACATTCGGGGACCCTGTACCTTCTTTCATAAAGGGTCACTCGGTGCCCCCACAGGCAGGGACCCCATCTTCCTGGGAAGTCCTGCTTGGGTGATGTTTATATCTACAGCCCTATCAGGAACAGATCTAGATTTTGTTGGGCCCTGAGTTTGTACAATTAGGCCCTCCTAAAGAAAAAGAACACACAAAATTAGGAAGTGCCTGTGCAAGGGAGGGAACTGATGCTTCTTAAGCAGCCCTTTAAGTCCATCTCTGGGCTAACCCAGGCCAGGGGGCCCAGGCACCAGGGCTGATCTTGCTCAGAGAGAGCAATGCGAATGTCACAGCCGCCTCCCACTCTGTTACCTTTTCAAGAAGCCCCCCGCCAGACTGATCGTCTTGACATCAGGCTCCAGGGAGTGCTAGGTTGGACAGATGGATGGATGGTTGGAAGGACGGATGGATGGATGAGGTTAAGGTTTCACGGGGAAGACCACCTCTGAGATAACTCTTGAAGGATGGACGGAGTTGGGTGGGCAGTGGCTCCCCCTGGGGACTGTCCCATGCCATCCCAGCCCGTGTGGTGGGAGGTGGGGCTGGAAATGCAGAGCGGACAATGGAATTCCAACCCAGAATTCTCTGAAGTGGCAAGAAAGCTCAGCCCGCAGATCTGTGCCTCCGTATCTCTGATATCTGCATGCTTCAACGTCAGGGCCAAATTACGCCCTACACATACAAGGTTTCTGGTTGTCAGTTGGCAAGACCCTTTCCTGATTCTTCACGCACCCAAGAACCATCAGCGTGAGCCAGTACGTGTGGGCTGGGTAGGGCGGGGCCTTCCCTGAGAACACCCAGTCCGCATGAGATTCTTACCAGGGCATGACAACACGTGCTGAAGGTGCCAGGTGGACTAACAAGTGATCTCATAGGAGGAAAGACACCTGCCCCCAACCTGCACAGCACAACCCCCGCTGCTCAGCTCAGCACCAGGAGGGGCTGGGACCCTTCCTGTGGGATCTGGCCTCTGGGCACAGGGAACTATGCCTCACGCTGTATGAGGAGGAAGACCTTGACCTTTACGAAGCATTTTGTTTGTTTGGGGATCTTATTTCATCGCTGCCTTTCACCAGGCAAAGCTGTAGTGACGCTTACCATTCAGGAGATGGGGAAGGGGCAGCAGAAACCGTGGGACACCTGAGCCCTGCCTGAGATGGGCTGGAGCTCAGACACACCTTCTGGCTCCAGGGCCAGAAGTCTCCCACGCGCACCACCCAGCCCGTGTTTTCCTCTGTGAGGGAACCACGCTTGCAAAGGGAGGGGAGGGAGCTGCCACTTCCTGAGCTCCTAGCAACTGCCGAGCTTGATGGCTTAACCGATTTAATCCTGCACACAGCCCTGTGTGTCTGGTGTGATCGCCCAGCCTTGATCAATCAGGAGCCTCCCATTTAAAGGGCGTGCAAGGAAATTCTCCAAGGTCACACCTTCAAGTCAGGGACGCCGCCAGGACTCCAAGTCAAGTTCCTCTGCACCCGGGAGGCAGAACCCTAACATAGTTTCTGAACCCCCCCCCACTCCCACCACCCTGGAGTGTGGGAGGAACCTGTGAATTTGACGAGGAGATTACATTATATAAGACCCCACTGTGGCAGGCTGGAGGGGGCGAAGTCAGAGACACATTCCTGCCGGCCTGGAAGAAAGCACAGTGCCAGGTCGTGAACCGCCAACGGGGCCGTGTGGCAGGGAGCTGTGGGCAGCCCTCGGGGCTCAGAGGCCCTGGGCTGATGGCTCGCAAGAGAGCGGGGCCTTGTCATGCACGGAAACCAATTCTGCCAGCAACCGGTGAGCTCGGAAGAGGACCCCAGGCTCTGGAAAGGAATGCAGCCCGGCTGACACCTTGAGTGCAGCGGTGGGGGGGAGACCCGACAGGCAGAGGATCCGGCCAGGTTGGCCCCGACTCCCGATCCACGGACACTGTGAGGTCCTAAATCCACGTTGGGGCAAGCCACTAAGCTTGTGGCACTTTGTTACGAAGAGCCTCTCAAACTAATAGGTTTCTCATCTAAACAAGTCCACGTGGCCTTCGGTAGCTCAGTCCGGTCTTGAAAATAGCCATTGACCCAGAAAGAAATAAAAATATTCACGTTGCCTTGGAAAAATGATTTCAGCTGTCTGCGAATCGGTTTGTTCAATTGTGAACGAGGACAATAACAGTCCCGACGTCAGAGGGCTGGTGGGAGGGTTCGACGAGGGGATACAGACTTGTTCGCAGCCTACAAAGTGTGCTCTCCACACACGGGGGCTGACGAAGTCACGTTTCTTTTATTTCAGCCTCCCCACGCTCGGAGCGTGACGCGAGAAGCACTTCAGGAGGCTAGCTCTTTCGGTGGTTATTGGCAAGGCCGAATTAACTTCCCTGGGTTCGCTTCCCAGGCCCTCTGTCACAGCACAGCAAACCAGGACTTCAACCAAAAGGGATTGAGTCTCTCCTAGTTCTGGAGGCCAGAAGTCCAAAATCACAAGTGTCAACCGGGCTCTGCGTTCTCCAAAAGACCGAGGGAAGGAATCTGTTCCAGGCCTTTCTCGTGGCTTCTGGTGTCTGCCTGTGATCCTCAGCGTGCTTTGGCTTGTCGCTAAGATACTTCAGCGTCTATCGCCACCTACTCAGGACCTTCTCCCCGTGTGTGTCTCATCTTCTTCCAAGGACCCAGTCTATGGCATGCGACCTCATCTTGACTTGACTACATCTGAAAAGACCCCATGTCTATATAAGGTCCCATTTACAGATACCAGGGTGAGGACTTTGGCATATCTTGGGGGCACCATGCAACTCACACCACACCCCGGTGCTGAAGACCCTCGCCCTCCTCTCCTCCTACCCAACTCTGCAGCTGTTTCAGCGTCTTGCATAGGATGCAACCAGACACGGAAGCCTCTGCCATCGGATTTCTGCCATGTTCCGGCGTGAGGGAGGCGCCCCCCCCCCCCCAACGAGGTCCTGTATCCTCGGGGCTCTCTGGAGAGCGGCGGAGACCATGCGCCCTCAGGTGCCGTCTGAGTGGCAAGGTGCAAGAGCCAAGGGCATGATGGTGATGACAGGAGGCATGGGGGCAGGTGCAGGAGGCCGGCCTAGCAGGAGGCCAGACTTCATGTGGAGTCGATAGGCAGATGCCACAAAATCCCGAATGATGGAGCTGGATTTCTCAGGAAAACAGCAAAAGCTGCTTCCTCACTTCAAAGAAAGGCTAATGCTGCAGATTCTGGGGCCTTCTCTCTCACCAGCTCCTCGATCCTCTCTCTCACTGAGGGCAGTGGAGGAGGAAGATGCCTCTGCCCAGTGGCTCAGCTGACCAGACCGGCCGGGCCACTCTGAGCCCCGATGCTGGTGATCCGACGTGAATCCACCACCGCGGCCACGGAAGGGATGGGCTGCAGGCAGCTCCAGCTCTGGAGACTTCCTGGCACCGGCGCATGGGGACTCACACAGTCCGCTGTGTCTTCTCGGGCTGGAGACCCTGTGGCTGTGCCGTGTGGGGTTGCATGCATGTGCACACAAAGGGCTGTGTAGCCACAAGGCGCACACAGCCACGGGCTGCAACTCTGCTCTCTCCCTCGGTGCAGACCTGGGAGCACGTCTGATTGCAGCAGGCAGGTGTCATACGTGAACCAGCACACATAGACCAACAGTAAACACGCCGCACCACCCACACAGGCAGCTGAGGGCACCCCCGTATCCCAGGGAACTACACTTCCCAGGCTCCCTTGCCCGTGGCTTCTGGGCAGTTTTGGCCAACAGGAGGCTCTGATGGAACATGAGAAGGTACAAGGAAGGGAGAAGTCAGGGTATTTCTCCCTCTCTTCCTTGGACGGTGTTGGTGGTGCTACTGCAACCCCTCAGGGGGTCCAGTTCCTTCTGGAAAGTCCCAGCTTCCTCCACAATCCAAGCATGGGCAGGATGGGCTGGCCTCTGGCAAAACTACCACGTCTTGTTCTCATTTCACTGCAGGGGTGGAAGGGGTTTCCTCTTGTCACTCACATCTGGGTGCCTCACGATCCCCCTGTTCAGCTTCTCAGCTCTTCTCTCACCTGGGAAATCAACTTCCTTTAGTAAATTTCTTCAGTCTGAACGACATCGAGTGGCTTTTGTTTTTCGGGGATGGACCCAGACTGATAGAGTAACGACAACCGCCATTCATCAAGCAGGTAGAAGTGATTCTTTCATGCGTGATGTCTTCGAATTCTCATGTGGATAGAGAAGGAGAATCTATCGATTCCATTTGGTGGACAAAGAAGATGAGGCTCAGAGAACTTAGCCAACTTGCCCAAAGAGAAACCCCTCCGTTTCAACCCAGTTGTAACAGAAAGAACACAAGGTTTGGCGCAAATCTCATTTCAACCCCTTAGTAGCTCTCTGGGCTCAGGCAAGTTACCTAGTCTTCCTAAACCTGCCTCCTAGTTCTGGAATGTTTTTATCACCCTAACTGGAAACCCCGTACCCAGTAAGCAGTCGCTCCTATTCTCTCCCCTGAGCCCCTTGGCAATCATTAATCTGCTTCCTGTTTCCAGGAGTATGTTGGACACTTCATATAAATGGAATAATGCAGTGTGAGGCTGTGAAGAGTTGCACTGTGCCCCCCTTCCCCAAATTCATATGTTGAAGTTCTAACCCCCCCACCAGAACCTCAGAATGTGACCCTGTTTGGAAAGAGCCACTGCAGATAGAGGTAAGGAGGCCATTAGGGTGGGCGCCGATTTGATATGACTGATGTCTTTATAGGAAGGGAAGATTTGGACACAGACACACCGCACGGGGAGAATGCCACGAGAAGATGAAGACAGATGGACGAGCCAAGGAACACCGCAGACCGCCAGCAGCAGCAGGGGGAGAAGCATAGAACAGATTCTCCCTCGCATGGGCAGAAGGAACCAATCCTGCCCCCACCTTGATCTTGGACTCCCGCCTCCAGAACCGTGAGACAATGAATTTCTGGTGTTCAAGCCTCCCAGTGCGTGGCACTTCCTTACGGCAGCCCTAGCTTTTGTGGCTGGCTTCTCTCTCTTTGCATGTTTCCGAGGCTCACCCATACCACAGTAGCATGACTCACCTCTGTGCTGGGTCTGCCAGGGCTGAGCTCTAGTGTTGATAGCGAGGGGTCTCTAGACAGTAAGCGGGCAGCAGTGTTCTCTCTGCTGCAGGGATGGAGACATGACTAGGGCTGGCATGGGGGGACGGGGGTTGCAGCTGCCACAGGCAAGCTTTCTAGGGAACAGAGCTGGGGTCACACTTATAGGATCTTGGGGTGCAGAGCTACCCACGTCTTGCTGAGAAACAGGTACCAACCTGTGTGGCTCTTCTCACCACCCAGGAGGTGTTCCCGGCTCTCCCCGGCACCCAGGGGTTGGGGACCTCCCTAGGGGTGCCTCTCAGCGTGGAGGTCAAGAGCGTGGGACCCAGAGCCAGACTGCCCCTGTGCGAATCCCTGGGCCAGCTCTGCCTCGTACATGCCCTGCCACTTGGGACACTCGCTGCCATTCGCTATGCCTTGGTCTCCCCGTCTGCAAAATGGGGAGAGTTAAATAGTGAAGAAATGAGCTAAGACACCAGAGCTTTTAGAGTCTGGCCCAGCCTGTGAAGTCCCTGCTGTTCCCTGCATGCATCTGGGCTCTGGCCTGGAGCTGTTCTCGGCAGCCCCACTTGCAAAACCTGCTGCTCCTCCCAGGTGTCCTGTCTTGCTTGGTGACGCACCATCAGCTCCCTGCCACCCCCCACCCCCGTGATGGGTTTCCCTCTGCATCCCCACATCCAAGCAATGCATCTGTCTCCAAGGTGGATCTCATATCCACTTTTTCTCTCTGCTCCATCTCACTGTCCTAACCTAAGGCCCATTGCCCCGGTCAGATGTTTTCCAGCATTTTCCTAGCAGGGCTCTGTGCCTCCAACCTTGCTTCATCCTCTGTAGGAGAGCCACAGTGAGCTCTCAAGACACAAGTCAGAACCTGGATGCCACCCCCAGTGGAACCGTCACTAGTAACTCTTGCCAGGAGGGCCAAATGCAGCTCCTGAGCATGGCGTGAAGGGCTCTAACTTCCGGCCCTGCCTTCCTCCCCAGCCCCAGCTCCTGGGCCTTTTGTTTCAGTGGTCCCAAATTTCCTCAGCATTCCAGAAGACACCTGTGTTCTGTGCATCCCCAGTGGCTCACTCGGGACCTGGGATGCGGTAGGCACTCAGTAAGTGCGGAATGTCTGAGTGCCTGGACGCCTGCTTTGTACCTTTGTCGGGGCTGCTATTCTGCCTAGAACCCTCTTCTTTTCATTTGCTTAATGAACTCAAGTTCATCGCTCAAAACGGGCTCAGATGACCTATTGCCTAGAAAGACTCCTATGCCCACACTATGCCTCAGAGGGCCTCCCTCTCCTGCCCTGTGTGACGACAGCTCCTGGGAGATACATTTATCATCACGCTTCCACCTGGAATTGCAATGCGTTTGTCTGTCTCCCTGTCTCTCCTCTCCCTATTGGGCACTCATTTCCTCTAGGAATAGGGCAGGACTCTATTTTCCACCCAGATGGCTCCATAAAATGTCTGTTGAGGAGCAAATGAATGGGTGAATGAATGAAGGCCTGTGCCTCTGTATGGTCAATTCCCCCTGACTGCAGACTCCTACACATTCTGCAAGACCCAGCCAATGTCACCACCTCTGGGCAGCCTTCCCTGACTTCCTCAGGCTGATAGAGGTCAGGCCTCTCCGGAACTGATAGACCATGACAAGGGTCCCAGCAGAGCCCCACCCACTTAGGAGCAAGCCAAGGGCAGTCCCCACATTATGCAACATGGTAGCCGGAGGTATCTTGTTAGAAGCCGGGTGAGAGCCTGTCAGGCCTCTGCTCCAAGCTCTGCAGTGCTTTTTCCCTCCCAGTAAAAGGCCAAATTCTTACTGGTGGCCATAGTCCCTCTCTGACCAACATCTCCTGCTCCCTGCTCTAGGCACTCAGGCCTCAGACAACCTCGAACAGGGCTGTGATGTTTGCTGTCTCCTCTGCCCCACACGACTGTCCCCAAGACCTCCACAAAGCTCACCTCCTCACCTTCTCCAGGCCTACTCAAACACCTCCTCCCAGGGGGCCCTCCCCAGCCACTCTCCTGATTTTTCTTGCTTATTGTCCTCTGAGACCATAAAATCATTTGTCTGTTTTCCTCGCTGCCGTGAAGGAAACTCCCCCCACCACCTAGAGCACTGCTTGCTGAAGTACCAGGCACTCAGTGAACGTCTGCTGAATGAATGAATAACCTGAGTGCCCAGGACTCAGTCTGGGGTCTGGTTTTTAAATTCCCAGTAAGTTTGGATGGATTTGAATAGGGACTCAGAAATGCTGGTGGGGCGTTGGGGGCGCATGGGGCGGGATGAGGGCTGGAGGCGCTGGCTCCCCCAGGCAGGGTAACGAGAGCTCTCTGAGAATCACAGTTGCCTGGCTGAGAGCAAGAATGGCTTCAGAGAAGCAAGGTCATTCGTGGCCCTCGGGCCAGACCCTCCTCACCCAAAACATGCCAAGCTTCTGCTACCCTTAGGACGGGTCCCTACTCAGCAGGCGTGCTGCGCTCTGGCGAGCATCTCCATAAGGACGAGGCCCGTGGGGGGCGAGACAGGCCCTCAGCTCATTGCCTGCACAGACCCCGGCCCAATAACCAGAGCAGCCTGGGGTGGGCTCAGACTCTCCTCAGAGGAGGTGGGGACAGCATCGTGACCAGAATAGTGCACAATGCAAGTTCAAGTCAAACTCTGCCTCCCGGGTCTACCGTCCGAGGCCGACAGAACCCACGTCCCCGTGGGGTGGAGAGAGTTCCACAAGAGACTATAGCTCAGGAGGCATGCACAAGGGGGAGGTCTTGTCGGCTCCCAATCACGCCACCCGCTGATACAGGACCGTCTTTTTCCCTAGCCGGCCAAGCAGCGTTCCCGAAAGGCTGGATGCAAAAATCATTGCTGAACGCAAGAATGAATGAACCGAATCACTGAGTCCTCAGAACTTAGCACAGGCTAGGTGCTCACGTTCCCAATGAGTATTTGTGGGATTGACGAGAACTGAAGAAAACGCGGGCCAGCAGGTGGGGATCGATGGTGGCAGGTGAGGGCTGGTGACAGGCCACCTGGGGGTCTTTGTCACCCCAGACCTGTATTTGTCTGTTTTTAAGGTTTTTTTTTAAAGATTTATTTATTTTAGAGAGAGAGAGAGCACGCGCGAGCAGGAGTGGGGGGAGGCGCAAGAGGAGAGGGAGAGAGAGAATCTCAAGCAGACTCAGTGCTGAGCACAGAGCCCGACTTAGGGCTCCATCCCACGACCCTGAGATCACCTGAGCCTAAGCCAAGAGTCGGACGCTCAACTGACTGAGCCACCCAGGTGCCCCTGTCTGTTTTTCATGTTTATTGAGGATAATACACAGAGAGCAATCCTGAGTGCAGCTCAATGAACATATGTCTATACGGATGCAACTACCGTCCAGACCAGAATATAAAAGGTGGTCATACACGTGCCTGGGGGTCCCTCTTGCCCCCTTCCAGTCAGCTCTCCCCAATGCGGAGCCATGCTGCTGACTTCCTTCACCCTGGAGTAGTCTTGCCTGCATTTGAACTTGATATGAATGGAAGCAGTATGATCAGACTCTGTTCTTCTATCTGCTTTTTGTGAGCTGGGAGCGAGCACGTGAATGCCAGCAACTGGAATCTGGGTGTGAAAGTATGCTGGCAGGTGGCATCCCCTGCAAAACGTGGGTTCTGGGGGTTTGAAGTGTATGGTTTATGCCTCCTTCAAGGAGCTGTCTCAAGCAGAATGCTTTTCACCTTCTCTGCCGAGAGCACCCGATCTGAAGAGCCGCCTTCGGTCTGACAGCAGAATCTTTCCTCTCCGGGCTGCATGAGTCAGACTCAGAGCCCAGCATCGTGCACTGTTCTGGTCACGATGCTGTGCCCACCTCTTCCGAGAAGCCTGCCGTGCCAGCCTGGCTCACAGCCAGCAGCTGCCAACCGCGGAACTGCACCTGTAAGATACATGACAGCCAACCCTCCTCCCCACCGGCAGCACAGCCGCTTGCATTTTGACCCCCAGGTGCCTAGGGTCATTAGGGACAGTTTGGGATATTTGCAGGACACAGAGCCACCTGACAGCCTCTCCTCGGAGAGACTAAGGCTGCTTCTCTTTCTCGACGTGCAGCAGGCATGGGACAGTTGTTCGCATGGGGCTGTCGAAAGAGCTGGAAATGAGTTTTGGAGGCAGACGCCTGGGTGTACATGTTGGCCTGTGTCCAGGCGGGCGAACCTCCCTTAGCATCTCCGCCTCCCGCAAGGGAAGTGTTACTCGTGCGGTGCTGTCAGGAGGCGATGAACGACGCCAAGCGCCTGCACATCAGCAATTTTCTGAAGTTGTAGCTGCCGCTGTCGCCGCTCGGCGATGAAGAGGAGGCGATGTGGAGCTAGACTGCCTGAGTTTGAATTCTGTCGTCACCACTTGTCGGCTCTGGGTTCTTGGGCAAGTTACTTAATTTCTCCATCCCTCAGTTTCCCCGTCTCTACAGTAGAAGTGATGATAGTACCCACCTCACGGGGCAGCTGAGGATTAACTAAATCGATACATAAAGTGCTTGCGACAGTTCCTGGCACATAGTAAACGCCATGCAAGTGTTAGCTCCCTCTCCCTCTCCCTCTCCCTCTCCCTCTCCCTCTCCCTCTCCCTCTGTAATATACCCGATTAACAAATAGTTCATTAAATAACTACTTAAAGAGTATGAAATCATAGCTGTTATGATGATCAAATACCATACGGAAAGTTCTGGAAATAATACATTTAGTGCCTGGTACACAGTGAGTGCTCACTAGATATTCACTCTTATTTTTAAAAAAGATATTCGTAATTTGGATCCTACGCAAAGAAGTGGGCAGGGGTGTGTGGGATGAATAAGCAGGTGAGGGTAGAGGGGAGCAAGGGCACCATCAAGCAGGGTGGGGCTGGCCTGGGCTCCTACCTGCTTGTGGGCAACTCGACAACCCACCTCTGAGAAGTGGGGAGGGTCTCCTGCAGGTCTCTGCCTGCCTCCCGCCCCCCTCAGCCCAGGGCGCTTTGCACCAGCAGGCACCCTACAAAGGCTTGTTGACTGAAAGCCAGACATGGTCTCGAGAAAACCACCAGGTTTAAAAACAAACAAAACAAACAAGCAAAAAACCACAGGTGAATTTCCTTCCCGATCCTTCAGAGATGGGAGAACTAAACACCACTTCTGAGAACATGAAGGGCTTTTAAGGGCGAAGATGAGTGCTTTGTTTTCGGCTCAGGAAGAACGGAACAAGAAGGAACAAACATTACGATCAGAGGCCCAGCGATTTTGATGGGAATCAAGGAAGAACCCTCCAGTCTAAGGCTGGGCATCTCAGCCACAGCGGCTGGGCTGGGACCTCTGCACGGCGGCTTGCACGGCGGCTTGCACGGCTGTCTTCGCTAAGACCACCACTACCCGCTGAGAGCAGCTCTAACGAGCATCTGGCTACAAGAACCCCTGGGCGTTGACAGCGCAGCGTCACCTGGCATTTGAAGGGTCACCTGGCTCACTGCCCCGCAGAGCAAAGTGGTGCTGGTACAGGTCACAGTGAGAACTGCCTTTTCTCCGGTACTTGCCACTCAAAGACTTTCTTTTTATTTAAAGAATTTACACGAACGGAATTGGCCATGGAAAAAATCTGAGACCAAAGAACCCATTATTTCAAAGCGTTTGAGGATTTTTTTTTTTTTTTTTTGGTGCCACGAAGCATGCGTAAACTTGCCACAGGGAGATTTTTCGGAAAAGAAAAGGAAAAAAAGGAAAGAAAATTCTGCTCAAACTTCACTGGATTCCTCTTTCGAGAAACATGGGCCAGTCTGGCTCAGGCAGAAAAATTCCCCCAAAGGAACATTTCATGACGCAGCTTTTCTATGAAGTACTTAGTTTTACATATGGGAGAAAAGTGTGTAGGGGCATCTATCTGGGTTTTCTTTTCTTTTCATTTACTTTTGTGGTCAGTTTGGGTACTTTGATGGTATGTGATGGATTTCTGGGAATGCAAACCCAGTGTGGAAATCGTGCTTACGAGAAACAAAAATTCACCTGTGGACAGCTCACAGAGGCTTTCATCCAGGAATCAATTTGGTTATAAGTCAGGGCTGGCCTGTAATAAAACATTGACAAAAGGTGCCCGGGCGTGATGCTGGGGAGTTCGCTCCTGGAGGCATTTAAGAATAAAGAGAACAAACACCATCAACACTGAATGAACCTATACACCCATTCATCTGTCTGGGGACTGGAGACGGGTCCTGGTGCTTTTATTTATTTTATTTTATTTTTTTAAAGATCTTCTTTATTTACTTGAGAGAGAGAGAGAGATCACAAAGGGAGAGGCAGAGGGAGAAGCCTACTGCCCGCTGAGCGGAGAGCCTAATGCGGGGCTCGATCCCAGGACCCTGAGATCATGACCTGAACCAAAGGCAGACGCTTCACCGACTGAGCCACCCAGGCGCTGCCCTGGTGCTTTTAAATTTAAATATCAGGTTTCTATCTTCCACCCCCCAACATAACAGAAAATCTGAAAAAGACAGAAGGAGAGAAAAGAAATCACGCATAGTTCCCACAACCACCATTTTAACATTTTGGTGAATTTCGTTTCAATATTTTTTTCTTTTTTTCTGGCCTCATAGAATAATCATAGCCATATTCACAACTATTTTGTACCAGATGACCTTTAGAGGTTCCACATCCATGGGTTTTTGACTCACTCAATTTGCTACTTAATAGAATTCTCCCCATGTTTAATAAACCTTCTAATAATCACAGACTTAAGATAATACATCTTTATCTAGTAAGTGCTTCAAGAAGTTTCAAAAGTCTGCCTTGAACAGGAAGCAGGAGAGGGCCTGTGTGATTTGAATATGGCACACTGCAAAGGGAAAGGGGAAGAAATAGGAATATAAGGCAGAAAGCAAGAGAGGGAGGGGAGTGGGGGGAAAGGGAATAAGGGAGGGAGGTGGGGGGGTAGGAAGAACAAAACACGTTTGTTTCACAGGACGTTCATGGAAAGAGACCTAAGGGTCGGCCAGGTGGGTGTGGTGATGGTAGGACAGTGGAAGTTGGCTACAACCCCAACAAGGACCCTTGGGACACAGCCACCCAGTGGGGAGAGGAACTGATCAGTGCAAAGGCAGGGGACAGGCCAGGGGCCAGCGGGCAAATCCTGCAGAGACTGAACCTCAGGGGCCATGGGTCACCAAGGGCCACCAAGGTGGAAGAAGGGAGACCCTGCACACAGCTAAGCAAACGGGACCCTTCACCCACCAGGCATCTGGCCTTGACTCACACGCAGGAATCCGTGGGCAGAAAGACAACAAAAGCTATTTTTCATGCAAGAGGAGTTGGACATCGGGAAAAATCAGAGCCCCTTTGTATGACATGCCAAATTGCTGAAGCGAGAAAATGTCTCGGGCGAGGGCTCAGATGCGAGCCGGGAAGAGCACGCTCGCCCAGGGGAACCCGGCGTCAATGTGCGCTTGTTATCGGGGCTTTTCAGAGCGAGGGCCGGAAGCAAGTGCGGGGCATCCTCCCCCCACTGCATGGCAGAGATGAGCTGGTGACACGGCCTTGGCCGGACCGTCCGGCCCCTGGAAGGGAGCCTGGGTGTCCTGAAATGTCCCCGCGGAGTCTTCAGGGATCCGGGTGCTTTCCCTTGCTTGTGGTTTGGGCTGGGGGCTCGCCAAAGACTCCCTTCCTCTGAGACCCATCCTCACAGGTGGGACCCCTCCCGCTGCCCCACGTGCAGGGCATTCTCTGGGTTAGTGAAGGACAGTCACTAGCAGGCACTGGCCCCTTTATTTCTGGCTCGAGCTAAGCAGGACGTATCTCATCTCGGCTCCTGCGAGCAAATCTGCACTGTAGGGTTGGTAACACCCCATTTTGCAGAGAAAGCAAGTGAGGCACACAGACACCGTGACATGATTGGCCGGAGGCCCCACAGTTAGCAGGGGGCGGAGCCTGGGCTCAGACCCCACTCACCAGCGGATGTGAGCCCTGGTCCCCCCACCTCCCTCATCCCGTCCTACTTCCTCTCCAAGAGGCCGCTCATACAGACGCCATGTGTTTCGGGTCTACTGCGAAGCATTTAGTGTGGAACACTGTGTGTGTTTTCCTCTTGATTCTCCTGATGACCCTATGACAGGTCTTGTTAGCGCCCCCCCGGGAGGGGGCCCCGACAGCCAGGTGCGCTCTGGAGCGCTCCAGGCCCTGCACTGTCGTATG
Source organism: Ursus maritimus (assembly GCF_017311325.1). Lineage (NCBI taxonomy): Eukaryota > Metazoa > Chordata > Mammalia > Carnivora > Ursidae > Ursus > Ursus maritimus. The sequence continues at coordinate 13,203,571 of NW_024424897.1, read as the reverse complement.
TGGCCGTCTTGTCTCCTATACGTTCCCTGGAACTGGAGGGTAAGCTCCCCGAGAGCTTTCTGTGCCCACTGAGCCCAGCACAAAGCCAGGCACTCAGCAGGCACCCCCTAAATGCTTCACAGTGACAGAGCAGCCCCTGGCCTTGTATAGAGCTGGTGGCGGCCCTTGGACAAAAGAGAGAGGTGAGGTCTGCTTCCAACTCCCACCTCTGCTCGCCACCCCAGCCGCTAATTTCTGTGCAACCTCAGGGCCCTCCAGCACCAGCTTCCAGGACCCGTTTTTCTCGGGGCAGAAGGACACTCAGACAGGCTATGTCATTTATGGGGTCCAGTGCAAAATGGACATGCAGAGCCTCTTGTTCAAAAATGGTTAAGAATTTAAAGATGGTGACAGCAGAGCACTGAACACACAGACGGGGTCCCAACTGCACAAGTCCCCGGCCCCTGAACCCAGCCCTGGTGACAATAGTCACTTTGCAGCCTTTGCACATGACCTGCTACTGGGGTCTGGATTTCTCTAGGACGGTCTTGATTTTAAATTGTCTGGCTCTCTCGCCTGCCCCGCCACCTCCTCCAACAAACTAGGATCCCAAGAACACCTCCTGTATTGCCTCTTACACCTTCGACAACAGAAAACCTGTTGTCTGCTTCTTACTAGTTTTGGTTCAGAAAATACAAATGCCACAGTGCCATTGGACCCGTGGGGGAACCGAAGGCACCGGGGTTTCCTCATTCACGGCCTGATATGTCATCACGAGGGGGAACTGTGTTCATCCATCCCGCAGATGACGCCCACACCTGTGTCTCCGGGCCCGCCCTGCCTCATCCCTGCAGAGAGAGGTGGTCCCCCACGCTGTGCACTCAGCCCATCCGAGGTCCAGCTCTCCTGTGTCCAGTCCCCCTAGACCACTCCTCTTTGGTTCTGTGTCTTGGGGAATGGCTCCACTGCCTGGGGTGTCTATCATTGTATCCCATTTTATAGATGAGAAAACTGAGCCTCAGAGCAGCTGGGGGAATGTGCCCAAGGTCGCAGGGAATGCAGGGTAGAGAAAGATTCAAATGCACGTCTCTTTGACCAGCCCCCATCCTATTAACCATCACATGGACTTGGTTCAGAGACTACCTTCCCTGACTCTTTTTCTGGAAAGTGAAGCTCCTGGTGGGAGATGTCAGAGAGGTGTGTGGATTTCGTAGATCAGGGAATGGGCCTGACTTTACCACAAATGGGTTGTGGTCCCATTGGAAGGTATCAAGCTGGGAAATGATGTTATCTGATTATATTTTTATAAGATCTTTCTGGCTGTGAGCGAGGGGCTGGCATGGAGTGGGGGCAGGAGAGAGAGCAGGGACACCGGTCAGGACCCTGCTGGGGGCATCGGGGCGAGAGATGACAGACACCGGGAGCCAGGTGGGGAGAAGTGTCAGGGAAGCAGCAGGTGTGTTCTGGGGGTGAAGCTGGCAGGGCTAGGGAGGGCTACTACAGGAAAGTGGCTTTTATCTGGTCTCTGTGGTGGCCGGCACTGTGCTGGGCACAAAGCAGGCTCGCAGTGTTTGCTGGAGGCTGAGCTAAACACTGAGTGGGTGGGAGAAGAGTCACGCTTGATTTTCTTGAGGGGAGACCACACGGGCCAGCAGCAGCACAGCTCACATGGGAGGCCACTGCCCACATGTGCTTCCTTGCCAAGGTGTTAGGGTGACAAGCGGCCAAGCTAACGGTGTTTCCAAAAGGGGCAGCCTGAAGTCCTGTCTCCTCTGCAGTGCCTCTGTGGGAGCGGCCACTGTGCCTCACCAGCACCTTCTAAGTACCTTCTCACGGCATATTCCCATAACCCTGGGGGGGGGGGTGGACAGAGGGAGGATGCAGGGAAGAGGGAAGGAGGAGAAAGAAGGGAGGGAAGAGGAGGAAGGAAGGAGAAATAGAGGGAGAGAGGGAAAGGGAGAGGGCGAAAGGAGGAATGAAAGAGGGAAGGAGCGAGGAGGGAGAGAGGAGGATGGAGGGAGAGGGAGAGAGGAGGGTGGAGGGAGGGAGAGAAGAGGGATGGAGGGAGGAGAGATGGAGTGAGGAGGGAGAGATAAAGAGATGAAGGATGGAAGAAGGATGGGGGATGGAGGGAAGGATGGAGGGAAGGACAGGTATCATTTGCCAATTTGCCAAACAAGCAAACCGAGGCTCTGGGAGGTTGAGGGGTAAGCAGAAGATGGTTCAGATGGTCAGTGGCAGGGTTGGGATCAGGCCACAGATCTCCTGACCCCGTTCCGATGTTTCTACACCCCAGCAGTCCGTCCTCCTCTATCACAGCCCAGATCCTGCCACACCAGAGCTCAGAGCGGTAGCTCAGTGCCTGCCAGGAAATGGGGTGGGGGGACCGTCTGCCTGGGTGGCTGCTGTCACTGCCCTGGGCGCTGCGTTGGTGCTAGACCCGATTTCAGCTCCTAATTGAGAGCCCTCGGGTTCTGATATTATGGTTCACAGAAGCCACCCTGAGCAGTTCTGCCTCCGAGAGGTTATGACACAGCACCATGTTCTGCACTGGCCCGAACACCCCCGGAGAGGCTCCGTGGCTTCCTTTCCCAGACCCTGGGGGCCAGTGAGCTGACCTGGGGCCCCGCTCACACTGGCTGCAAAGGTGGAGCAACTTTATTCTTCTGCGAAAATTTCCAAGGTTCTGGAAACATGGAACCAGGGAGAAGGCAATGCCTCCTTGAATATCTGCAAGATGCCAGGCAGCTCGAAGGTTATTTTGCACACAACCCTTTGCATATAATCATGAGGTTTTCTCACAAACCCTTCACAGTGATCCCAGCGGCTGATCTGCCGACGCCCCATCTCACCAGGAAGGGACTGGCGTTTAGAGAGGTTGAGTACTTTGACGAGTGGCACAGTTTGGACTCAAACCCAGGTCCGTGTGACTTCAGTGCTGGGTGTCCGATGCTTCCGTGTGGGCTAGTGGGGGCTGGGAGAGTGATCCAGGGTGGGCATCCCATCCTGTCTCTCTCCCCAGGGCCCAGGGGTGACGGAGAGAGTGAGGCCAGGTGAGCCAGGAGGCAGACCAGCTTTAGCTCATGGCTTTTCTCCCAAGCTCTGGAGCTGGGCTTAAGTCAAGAAATTCTCCGTTGCCTTTCCACACTCTCAGGGACAGGACAATGGCCAGGGAGGAGGAAGGACACCTAAATAGCCCTTGGGGGTACCTCTGCCTCCATGGGCTTGGTGTGGTAGGAGGCACAGAAGGGTGGATGTCGCGACAGGAGGGACCTGGCTTCAGGGCTGCAATCCTCGGAGGTTGGGGAGGGGAGGGATAGGCAGGGGAAGGGTGAGAGCAGCTTCAGTTAAAATCCCAAGCCCTACAAGCCCGTGCATGAGCTCTGCGCCTGGGGCATAAATCCTCCGGGAACGCAACGACGGAGCTGGGGACCCAACGATGGAGCTGGGGTTGCTTTCGTGGGGGAGGTTGGCTTGAAGGATGGTTAGAAGTCAGGGAGGGGAGGTGGAGTGAGGTGATAGACCCTGATGTTTAGGGGAGCAAAAATAGAGGACCCTTCTGACCCAGCAACCCACAGGGCAGCTCCAAGGTTCTTTCCTGGCTCCAAAAAGTGGGAGGGCAGGAGGAGCCAGGGCCAGGCATGGCTGAGTATGGCGTCATAGTCCGCCATCTTTGAGCCAGCAGAGTCTGACTTCCGGGAAGGCAGTGGAACTTCCAAAAACCCTTGAGCTTCCCTCGGAGGGTCCCCTGGCCCCCAGCCCTGTCCTGACACTGCAGGGAAATCACAGAGCCCTTGAAATACAAGGGGGCAAGGCCTACACCAGGGAACCTGCTGGAATACAGAGGCCAGGGGCAGTCCTGAGTCCCCCCAGTGTTGTCCTAACAAGCATTCCGTTTGGGGAGCCCCTACTCTGTAGGTGTGTTCTGGGCACTTTCACATTTGTTGCTTCATTATCTTATTTTCCAGATATGTGAACAACACCTCAGAGAGGTTAAGCAGCCTGCCCCAAGCTGCACAGCTACCTGGGAAAGCCGGGATTTGAACTGAAAACCTGGCCTCCTGCCTCCACGCCATGCTGTCTTTTCAACAGACTCTATTTTAATGTGATAGAAGGAGACAGGGAATACATTTCTCCCATATCTCAGTATCAGGCGTCTCTTGAGCAGTGATCTTCTTTACCATGTGCGTACCGGCCACCTCACATTTAGTCATGCTCTCCTCTCTGTCCTAGGCCCGGGAACCTCAGAGACAAGCAGTGGCCCGTCTCCCGCAGCACGGCCAGCCTTTGCAGCATGCGTTTCGTTGCTAATTGGACTCGACCATCATCTTATTTTCCTGCTCTTATTTCTACTTCTGACCCAATGCCTCCTCTACTTTTTTTTTCTTTTTTCTTTCTTTTTCTTTAATCTCATCCCTTTCTTCCTTTCTCTCTTTTTTGGTTGGAGGAAGAGGAACTAAATAGAGTAAAATCATGTGATGTTATTTTCACAGCTTTGAAAAGGTTTTCATATAAAGAAATTGTTATGTTAGGAAAGGAATGCCCCTCATCTGGTACCACGTCCTGACTCGCAGTTCAGAAGAGATGGTCTCATCAGCATCTCCCAGAGCGCCATGGGGGTGAAGAGCAAGAATCGGGGGGAGGGGGGCTTGGGTGTGGCTCTGAGGTTAGAACCAGTGTGCTCTCTTACTGAAGCCCATCCCAGGGACCTGGCCCGTGCACACGTGTCCTTTCTGGAGGCCGGGGGCTGCCGCTCTGAGTGTGTGGCTGCAGGTTAACTGTGATGGAGCTGGTGAGCTGTGGCAGAGAAAGGCCCAGAGGGAGTGAGTTCCCTTCATCTTCCTGCGTTTCTTGCTGCTCGCCTGTCATGCTATGGTGGCTGCCTGTTGCCCAGCGTCAGCCCCGGTGCCGCCTGAGGGGAGGCTATGCCCAGGAAGCCCTAACCAGGCAGCCCCCACACCCCCTTCTGCTGCCAGGTCTGTTACCAACGAGCCGTGTGACCTTGGATGAGTCACTTTGCCTCTCTGGCCTTGAGTCTCCTTTGCTTGCAGAGCGTGAGGCTCAGGCCCCATCCGCTGTTCTCATCCCCAGTGTGGACACATGCTGGGGTGTCACAGGCAGGGGTGAGAGGGGTCACCTGTGAGTCATTACTCTTAAGAAGGGAATGGAAGTGACCACTTATGCCAACAGTCACCTGAAGCAGATGCCAGGTCACCCTATCCGTAGAGCTGCTCCCCCTGCATGTGTTTTCTTGAAGGCTCGAGAAAAGAGTGGAGCTCCCACAGCTGCCAGGACTCGGGTCCGCCCCTGCCCCCCCCCACGCTGCTTCCCTTAGAGCAGAGGTTCTCTACAGGGGGTTGATTCTGCTTCCCCGCTCCACCCCCACCCCACCAAGCCCAGGGGACATCTGGCAATGTCTGCAAGTATTTTTGGTTGTCACAGCTTAGCAGCAGGGAGATGCTCCTGGCTTCTAGTAGGGAGAGGCCGGAGATGCCGCTAAACAGCACACACCAGGACAGCCCCTGCCACCAAGAGGGACCCAGCCCCAAATGTCGGTGTCCTGACATTGAGAAACCCTGTCCTGTCGTGACAGGCTGTTGATGATGAATCCAAAAGCTCGAGGCCGTGATGACTTAGTGTGGTCTTCCTCAGTTTCCCTCCTCGGTACTGCTCAGCATGACTTCTGGGTGGTCGCGCCAAACTTTGGAACCCGCATGGGTACAGCTGCTGCAGCCCCAGATCCAGGCGGTCAGCCCTGACTCCTCACCTCCTCCTGCCCGTCCCTCTCTCCACTTCTCCCCATCTGTGCTGCCACCAGTTAGCCCCAAGCCTCCAGTCTGGTCCCCCGCAATGAAGACCAGACTGGTCTCCTGGTCTCCCCTGCCTTCTGGAGTCTCCACTCACCTTGTGCAGCCAGAGACTCTTCTAAAATCATAAATCAGATCACTTTACTCCCCTGCCCCAAACCCCTCAAAGCCTTGATCCCGACCTCCAAGCCTCTCTGGGACCCCCATGTGGTGGTGGAGCCCTCAGAGCTTCAGCTTGCCTTTTCCTGGAAGGTCCTCCTCCAGTACGTCCAACAGCTCTTTCCTGTCCCCTTGACCGATGGCAACTCTCCCCAGCCTCTCCCAGTACACCCCTGCTCTGTGTCCGTCCTAACCCTCATCAGTACCTGCAAGTGGCAGCTACCCCATGAGAATGTTGGCTCCGGGAGAGCAGGACTGAGTCTGTCCCGCCCACTGCTGTGACTAAGATTCTCATGCGTCTGACCCAGAGCAAGTGCTCAGAGCCCATGTGTGGAATGATGAATAAATGAGTGGATGAATGAATGAATGCATAGAAGCAGCCCTGGCAGATCGGTGACTTAGAGCCCTTCTATGTGTGTCTTAGCAGAAAGAAGGTTGAGAGCCACTGAACGAAGTAATCTCAGAGGTTCTTCCTGCCGGAGGATCCCCACCCTCCTGCTGGCCCATGTCGTGGCCACATGAACCTGATTCAACCTGGAGGCCGGGGGCAGGGGGCTCTCTGGGGCTCATATAGCAGAAAGTCAGAAATGGGAAGAATGTTCCAGATCAGCTAGGCCCCTCCGCTCAGGCCCACCAGCTCTCTTCCACAGCTCTAGTTGGGCTCTGCCTTTCTTTGCTTCCCTCACCTCTGAGACCCTGGATCTGATGACCCGAGGTCTCTTTCTCCACTGCACTTCTGTGACGATAGCCCGAGAATCTCGAGTCTCCCCATCTGAGGAGACTGACCTAGGAGATTTATTTTAAAGAGCTGCTGCTTTCCTACTGAGCCTTTCTGAAGCCCCTCACATGGGGGTCCTCCAAAGCTGGCTCTGTGGTGAGGTCCTTAAATCAGACCACTGAGATCCCCAGCTTCTCCTCACTAAGTCAGCCGGGTCCGGTTAAAAAGACCTGGTATTTTCTTACAAGAAGAGAGAAAGCAGTGAAGAACAAAGCAGGGCACTGAGGAAAGGTAGACACAAGAGGAGATTGTCAGGGCCCCTTCCTGAATGACTAGAGAGTGAGCACTGGTTAGGGAGCAGGGACAGAAAGGGAGAACAGCCCTCTAACAGACTGAATGCTGATGTCATGTATGAATGTCACATATGTCACATGCAACATTCATATATGTTGACATCCTAACCCCTCGGTCGTATTTGGAGGTGGGGCTTTGGGGCGGTGACTAGGTTAAGATGAGGTTGGGGGGGGGTCCTCATGATGGGATTAGTGTCCTTATAAGGAGAGACCAGAGAGCTGGCACTCTGCCCTGTGAGGACACAGTGAGAAGGGGGCCACCTGCAAGCCAGGAGCCAAATCGGCTGGCCCTTGATCTTGACTTCCAGCCTCCAGAACTCTAAGAAATAAATGCTGCTTAAGCCACTGGGTCTATCATATCTTGTTATGGCAGCCCAAACTGAATAAGACAACCCCCTTACTTGCCCCTTCTCAAATCTGTGTGGCTCAAATAAAGGACATCCTCTGGCTGGTGGAAAGCCAGGTCCATCTGTCCAGACTGAAGACATTCTGTAACACTCAAGAGCTGTGACCATCTTTAGCCATCTACATCTAGCAAGGCACATAATTAATATTTACCTTGAAGTGTTGTTGACAATGACATGAACTAATGTAGTCCTGCACGGAGGGCTTCACTAAGTGATGGCTGTTATTAACAACACCAGAGGGCAAAGGAGAGCTGGCCATGAGGTGATTAGCCGGGGGAGCCCTGCTCTGGCTGCTGTCACCCACCTGGGCTCGACTGGACAGGCCGGCCTGTGAGTTTTTCCAAGAGAGAATGAAAACAAACACAGACAGGATAAGTTCCCAGCCCAGTGCCTGGAGTGGAGTGGGTGTGGGAAGGCCGTTATTTGAATCAAAACGTCTCTGAATGGTCCTCTGTTGGGAGCATGGTAAGGCAGAGCTTCCCAGCACCTGCCCCAAAAGCGTTCCGGGTCCTGGAGGAGTAAGCCCCGCCCCCGGCCTCGGGGCAACTGGGCGGGGCCTGGGCGGACTGGAGCCCCTGGGTAGTCCCTGGTGGCTGTCTTCTCTCTCCCTTAGCTCCAGGGTGCAGTACTAATAGTTTCTTTTTCTCTGCGTACCATGGAGCGAATGAAGACTGGGTATACTGGGGTGAGAGATGTTGCCCAGGAGAGGGAGGTGGGTCCCTCACCGACCTGACCTCCAGGGGCCCCAGCGAACACTCCAGAGCTGAGAGTGGGCGTAGGGGCTTTGGCACGCTGATATAAGCTGCGGCTCTCTGAGCCCACAGTCTCCTCCCGTTCTATTTACACGAGGTCTTCTGTTCCCAGTACAGAGACATGCTCCATAATGCTCCCTTACGTTCTATACCCTGCCTAATTGCAAAACACATTAGAGATTGAACAAATGCCGGTTGGTGATACCTATGATAGAAAAGTCCTACGAAGATTTATGACTTCTTTCCTATGTCCCCAGCCTTGGACTGAGTGTCACCAAAGACACAAAGAAAGAATGAGGTGGGGTCTTGGGAAGGGAGGGAGCAGGAGGCTAGTAGTGATGGGGAAGGGCTAGTCCAGAATGTGGTAGAAGAAGAGAGACAGAGGCAGAAATGAGAAGAGAAGAGAAGAAGAGAGGGGAGAGGGGAGGAGAGGGGAGGGGAGGGGAGGGGAGAGAGAGTATGTTATGCAATTTGGGCATCGCTTGTACATTCTCACTTCTGAATGCCTTCATGCTGCTGTCAGCCGAACCTCAGAGCTAGGCTCCACTGGGTAGTCAAGTACTTGGTTCTATTTTTAATGGCAACCCAGAAGCTGTTTGGGAAAGGGCAGGATGACATGGTGGGAAGAGCTTTGTAGTGAGACAAAGGCTCAAATCTGGCCCAGCAGCCTCCTACCTGGGTGCCTCTGGGCAAGTGCCTTACCCTCTCTGAGCCTCTGTACCATTGGCTGCAGATGGGGGGTGCAGACAGCATCCTCTCGGGGCTGTCGTGAACATGCCATGTGCTAACATGCACAGGCTCTGAGTGCTTGTCTGATAGAGGGGCTCTGGGGGGCAGAAAGAGGCTGGGGTGATGGCAGCCCTGCCCAGGCTGGGGGTGGGCCTGTCTGACCGCAGGGATGCCTTCAGTACACAGACGGCTGGGCTCTCCCAGCCTGGCAGCATCATTGACAGGAGACAACCAGAACTGGAATCACTGTGAGTTGCCAGCAAACCCTTCGGAGTCCCACCATCACAAGCAGTGCTTTGTTAATGGGCTACGGTATTTCTCCAGGTTCAGCCCGGAGGCTTGATCTTTTCTTTTTTCCTCATGTAAAGCTTTGGGGTACTTTGCTAGAGAACAGGTGGAAATGCATTTTACACACAAAGCCAACCCTGGGGTGACCAGGCCCCCCAGGGAGGGGCTTGGGATGGCTGTGCTGTCTGGGTCCCGGCCTGGACCCTCGCTGGCAGGTGGAAGCATCACAGATGTCAGGCGATTGTGCTTCTCCAAGGTACGCTGGCTGTTTCCACCCAGGTCCAGGGATGGACGATGCGAGCCACAACAAGGAATCCTGAACCAGCTCTCCCAGCCCTGGGTTGGTCCGAGGATGTTCCAGCTTTCGGATGTGGCCTGGTTTGGCCCTCAGAACCCCTGAGTTCGGGTCGGGCGGGGGGGGGGATGACAGAGGCAGCTCAGTTCTTGCGGTGAAGTCCCCCAGATGGCAATTCCCCACCCTCCCTCTGCCGGCGGAGCCAGCTGCCCAGATCGGCTTGGGGCTCTCTTGATGAACACCGAGCGCAAACGGCTCGAGGCAGCTGGCAAGATGCTAAGTGCAGCATCAATCCTAATTAGGATGAGGAATTAATAAAGGAGGAATTCGGGCCGCTCCGCAGGGGCCAGGCTCGCCGCTGTGGAGGACTCAGTTCTGATTTCCACTGGGCAACTGGGAGGCCTGGGGTCCACGTGTGCCTTTGCGTGGCAACAGTGGCATGACTTACTGTGCCACGCAGAGCCTGTGAGGCAGAACATGGGGGCTCGGCAGCCCCTGTTCTGAGTCTAATTCAGGTGCTGTGGCAGGTAGTGACGTGGGTACTTTCTCCAGATGAGAAGAGTAGGTGTTCGTGATCTGAGCAATTGCACACCAAAAATGTTTTTCAAAAGAAAAGAGGAGGGTGTGATCGTGGGCCCACTGATCCTTTGTGTGGCTGTGTTTTCCAAACTATTGACTGCACATGCCCGCTCCTCCAAGACTCCGCTTAGCTCTGGCATTAAACTCCAAATGGCAAAGGACAAGGCAGCCTCGTTTGGGAGAGGGTGTGCGGGGCAGAGGTGGGCAGGATTCCCGCGAGAGCAGGTCTAGGAGGAGGGGAAGGGAGCAAGTGCAACCTCGCCGAGCCCGACCCAGCTTTACAAAAAGCCTCTTTTTAGATGACTCCAAATGCGGCCAGAAAAAGGGCCATCTCTTTAAGAGCTCCCTACCAACCTCCACCAAGCTCCAACCCCGCTGAACTATTTGCAGGGGTTGTAACTGCAGTAAGGAAGGCTGGGTGTGTGGGAGAACTCCCCGAATAACGGAGGGGCGGAGTTAACACACGGGAAAAGGTTACAGAAAAAGAAAGAGGAAACTCTGTCCAAGGATCTCGGAAAGGAACGCTCCGCCAACTTCCCCCCATCCCTCCTCCAATCTGAAAGCCAAGACCAAGCGGCAGGCCCCGTCCACAACCTGGCTGGAACCAGACCGCCCCTCCACAGCCACCTGTTAGTTCTAGTTCCCGCATCAGGGCGGGCGGGAGGCGCTGAAGTCGGGCGCATTTTGCCATTGGAGGCGTCCGGGCCCCTCCCGCGGAGGGAGCGGTCCCCACGGTCCCGGGACACCCAATCCCGGCCCCCAGAGGCATTCCAACCTTACGACACCTACTAAACGGCCTCCTCGCGCATCTGGGGGGCGCAGTGCCCCGCCCCTTTTGCCCCGACGGGGCGACCACGCCCCTCCCAGGCAGTAGTCGGTCCGCGGATCGCCCCTGCGCACTCAGGTGTCCTGCCGAGGTCTCCCGCGGCCTCCCTGCCGAGGGACCACGACGAAGGGCTTGCTAGTTGGGGTCGGGGGAGCCTCGGTGACGCACCCCTCCCTCCCCACCGAGCAGGGAGCGGAGGGCCGGGGCCCCGTGGAAGAGTAGGCGGCGGAGCAGGGTCTGGGCGGTGTCAGGCTCCGGTGACCCCGCTCGCCCGGAGCCGCTCGGAGCCCAGCCCCCACCCCCACCCCTCGGCCCGGGCCTGGAGCTAGCGAGGAGCGGCCCAGGCGCTCCCCGCCCCCGGCCGGCCCCGCCCCAGGATGGCCAGTTCCCATAGCAATCGCACAGACACCGGTTGCCAAGCAACCCCTCCCCCTCCTCCCTCCCCTCCTCTCCGGTCCGCTCCCCCCAACCCCAGCCGCCTCCCGCCCCCACGCCATCCTCCACCTCCCCCGGGGGCTCCGGCGCGGCCCCTCGGGATCGCTCCGGTCTCGGGCTGCACGAGCGCCCGTGTGAGTTTCGGTGTGTTTCATTGTGTCTGTGTGCGAGGGGGTGTGCGTGTGCGTGGAGTTTGTGGGATCGGTTTGAGGGACCCCGAGCTGGTTCACAGCTGGCCGCGAGGGGACCCGCCCGCTCGCTCCGGCTCCTTTGTGTGTCGCGCGGAGCCAGTGCCGCGCCCACCCCCTTCCCGGCCGGCACCCCGGGCAGGGTGTGCGTGTGCGTGTGTGTGTCGGGGGGTGGGTGGGTGCCGGAGCCGGCCGTACCTTCGATGCAGCACACCCGCCACAGCCCGGAGTGGGTGAGGTCGCCGCGGGCGCGGCGGGGCGCGGGCCCGTCGTCCATGGTCAGGTTGGTGCCGTTGCAGATGTGCGCGCTGGAGTAGAGCCAGTAGTCGGTGCCGATGGCGATGGCCATGAGCGAGAAGGCGGCGAAAGCTCCAGCCGTGGTCAGCAGCATCTGCAGCCCGCGGTCGCATCGCACCATGGTGGGCGCCTCATAGTCCGCCGCCCGCCGGCCCGGCCCGCCGCGCCCGCCCGCCCTCCTCCCTCCGCGCGCCGCTCCGGGGGCGCTGCCGCGGGGCCGAGGGCCGGGGGCGCGCAGCACTGCGCGCGCTCCGACCCGGCGCCCCGGGCGTGCCTGCGCTCGGGCCCCGCCGGGCTCAAACTCCGAGGCGCGGCGGCGAGTGAGGGCTGCGCGGGCCGCCAGGGCGGCTGGCCGGAGGCCGGGGGCTCCTCCCTCTCGGCCCGCCCTCCCGGCTCGGCCCGCGCCTCCGCCCCGCGCCCTCCGCGCCTCCGCCCGCCGCCGCCGCGCTCCGGGCCCGCGCCCCGCTCCTCTCGGCGCCGCCCCTCGCGCCTCGGCCCCCGCCCGGCTTTGCGCTCCCCTCTCTGCCCCTCTCCCCCGGCCGGGATTTTCTCTTCCCCCGCTCCTCTCCCCTCTCCGCGCTCGCACGCGCTCTCGCCGCCTCTCCCAGGGTTCATTCACATTATTGGAGCGAAGGAAGCCGAGGCTCGGGCTCCCAGGAGGACGGAAGGGAAACCGCGTTGCCAGCCACCTCGCTTAGTCAACCCAGGACACCCAGCTTTCCCGTAGATGGCCCTGGGGACTCTTTCGTTTGTGGAGTGTGTGTGCGTGCGGGTGGTGGCCCTCCTTTCCCCGTGTACAAATCTGTGCCTTTACCTGGTGATGAATGGTGTAGGCGCAGTCTGGCAGTGGGAGTGTTCAGGTCCGATTTCCAGAAGCCCCAGGTGTGGGTCACAGCTGAGAGCTATTACAGGCCAAGCCAGGCCCTGGCCCCTTCCCTCCCCCACCCAACTGCTCCTGCCCCCACCAGCTCCTCCGGGGGACCCAGACTTTGAGGTTGAGGGAGAAGAGAGGTGTCAGCCAGAGGTCATTTGGGAAGAACATAGAATCCCTATTTGGCAGAGGGGTGATGACGTTTGATTGAAGAGGGGGCTCCCCTTCATTATTACATTTCTGGTGGGCTATTCCTGTGAGTCCAGGAACACCCCAGTTGTATGCGATTCAAAGGCTGCAGGCCTCAGCTGTTCCCTCTTTCTTCTAGCTCCCTCTTGAATACCTTTCTTTCTTTTTGCCTTTCCCTCTACTCGAGCTTAACTGGCTTTCCCTCACCTCTGTCCCTTTATTGCCAGTCTCTGCCTCAAACCTTGCTGGCTTCACTTAATTGCCTTTGCTGCTGGCATGATCCCAACCCAGACACACTCCCTTCTCCTCGGAGCCAAGGCAGCCAGCCTCCTTTTCCTTCAAAACCCAGCTCCAAACTCTTCCTTCCTGAAGGTCCTCGGAGACCAGCACCGGGATGTCCCACGTGGCTTTACTTCCTCCCTCCCCAAAGCTCGAGTTGTCATCCTTGATGGCTGTCCTGGGACTGCTGCACGGGACCCCCAGGAAACTGAAAGAAGTATGCCAAGAGCTGCTATTCTTCCTGCAAGGTGCAGCTTCAATTTCACCTCCTTTCTAGCACCTTCCCTGGTCCCCATGACCCAAAGAAAATTAATGACCTCGTGTTGAAATTACTGGTCTCTTTTCCTTGAATTTGTGAGCCTTTCTCATGCCTGATGTATATGGTAAGTGCTGAAGAAATGTTTGCAGAGTGAAAGGTGTTCCTTGTCCCCTGGAAAATTATAGTCTGATTGGGGGGAAATAGAGCATATAAATAAAATCCAAGATAATGTAGCCCAAGGACCAGACGGGCTGCATTAATTCATATTTGTGGCCCCTTCTCCTGCCTTTGGGGCATCTTGTTCATGCTTCCCCAAAGTCTCAGAGTTCAAGAGCTGTCACCTGTATTTTACTTTCACCCACCTGCCACCTGATCTGGGGTTTTGCACACAGCAGGTGCCCAATGTATGCCTGAAGGTGCACACCTGGTGTGAGATGGCTTACTCTGGCTCAGAACAGAGCTGCCTTCCTATGTCCCTGATATCCACAAGGATAAGTTCTGGGTTCTGTTCTCAGAAGCACCCAGAAAGGTAGATCTCAAGCTTTCATCATCGTCTTCTTTTTTTTTTTTTAGGAGCAAATCTTTGCCTCAAATTAAATCTTAAACAGAAGCCCAACATAAATAAACCAGGTCTCCTACAAGTTCACCGTGTAGGTAAGAGCCGGCATTGCTCTGGTTAAATAGGGGACCCAGAATACCTGCACCTACCCACCTGCAGCAGCCCCTGCAGCCCCCAAAGCACCCCCGTGGACCTAGGGTTCCACAAAATATGGTGCAGAAACCAACCAGCCAGCTTCTGGGTCCCTCGAGAACATCCCTTCCACCCTGTCCTGCTTGCAGTCTTTCTCAGGGACTTTGAGAGAAATAAATGGAAGCAAGATAAATGGATCTTATTTATTTGTGGGAGGGAGCAGGGGTGAGCAGCCTCCCTCAATGTGCTCTTAGGTCTGGGAAGTGACACATGGGTGGTGGGGCCCTCCTCCAAGCCAGCTATCCTCATGTTAATCCCATGGAAACAGAACAGAAATCTTCATTCATCAGACCCGACTGGACCAGCTCCCACCAGCATTCTGAGGAGCATGTGGGAGAGTGGGGACAGCACGGGACCAGGAGCCAAGATGTCAGTGTCTCAGGCTTGCTCCACCACTAGCGAGCAGGTGATCTTGGATGAGCCAGAACCACCTGAGAGAAGGACACCTCTCCAGTACCCCTTTCAGAGTGCCTTTGAGGGCCAAATAAAGTAGCCCTGCACATTGCATACTCTTAGCCACTTAGCGACCATTTGTGGAATCAGTAGTAAATGCTCCCTTTTCTACCTTTTTTTTTTTTTTGAGACATTGAGCCTCTTTTTTGGAGACAGTGGAGACACTGTCTAGCGGATATACGTTATTACATCATCTGTTACTCTCACTGTTATCCCCCTTACAATACCTGGGGAATCCGAGGCACAGAGAAGTTGTAACTTGCTCAGGGTCTTGCACCTGGAAGGTTTCAGCTCAGATCCCAGTGACCAGAATATTTCAAGGGCACCAAACGGTCTCTTTGTCCTTGTCGAGGGCTGCTTGACTCTGTGATATATTACCCATTGATGTGGGGGAAGGGGACACCGATGGGGCTTGGCAATTTGCCTTTCTATCCTTGGGCACCCAACTGGCAACCATGCTTAGTCCTGAGATTTCGAGGGTGTAGACTGTGGAGTCAAATAAGGACTTGACCGCCAGTGAAGGGAGCTGGAGCAAACTCAAGACTGTCTGAGACCGTTGATCATGCCTGGGTGAGCACAATTTAAATCTGGAAATTTCTGCTCAGCCGGATTAGAGAACTCTAAATGGCAGTATTTAACCGCTGCCTGAGGTCCCTGGAGTTTCTCTCACGTGACATTTCCAGATCCAAGGGAGGGATGTGTCTTTCGCTAGCTCAGGAGGAGGCTTTGGGTTGGTCTTCTTCTGGAGAGACTGGACACTTGGCATCTTCCCTTCCCTGGGGATGCTGCTCCATGCAGATCTACCGTTGGGGGAGGGGACACGCCATCGCACATATTACTACCTCTGTGCACAGCTGGGTGGGTGGAGATTTTTAGACTGGTCCTTCAAAGCCGTCTTTTGCAACACAAACTGGTTTCTTTCCCTCTCACTGGATCGTTTGGGTAATTACCACAATTCTTCACTTCACTTTGGCTGGGAAGACAAAGCTTTAAAATGAGCTCAGAACCCTCTGACAATCCCGGCTCCGGGGTGAGGCAGCGGGGCGCTGGCTGTGGGAGAGGAATACGCATTAGCCTGTTCACGCCGTGTAACGTACATGTCAGAGCCGCCCGGCATCTGTAGTCAGGCCGAGAAGGAAGGGAGAGGCCCTCCGCCAGCCAGGGGAACGCGGTTCCGAAAGCCTTTATTAAAAGCTTTGCTTTCCCCCTTTGTCCTCCAGAAATAATGACCTTTGTGTGGCAACTTTTTGTAATATCTCATTTCCATGCCCAAAGCAGATGGTTCTGCTGATTTCAGAAGACTTAATGGGGGAGGAGGGGGATATTTGGAGAGCCAGGGAGATATTTCCGGTGAATAGACATAAAGAGTGATTTTGATTTTCTATAGCAAAGGGTTGGGGATGAGCCTTAGAAGGTTCCGGGGCTTGGCTCAGTGTGGAGGCTTATCTGCAGCCCATCCAAGCTGCTCAGAAGCCAAGAAGAATGCCTCCACATCCTGCTACTGACAGCCTCCCCTCCATCAGATTATGCACACCGCGAGAATGCCTTTTTTTTTTTTTCTTTTTCTTCGTATTTCGGTAGGTTCCTTTGAGGAAGAGCGCAGATCAGAAAATGCTTCTTGGCTTTATGTATTCACGTTTATTCCATCTCATTTGCTTATCACTTCCATCCCATTCAAGGTGCTTGGAGCTGGATACACAGCCTTCTTTCTCAGCTCCGCCACAATAGAGCGCTGGTGCGCTCGCCGTCTCCACGCCAGGCCAGCCCCGAAGTGCAGAGGGAAGGGAAGCAGCATTTCATGAGTGCCCTCTGTGTGCCGCTGCCTGTGTGTGCACCTTTCCATCTCCTCACGGCAACAGCCGTAGAAGGCGGATGCCTTTACCCCTGTTCTGTCGGAGACGCACCTGCAGCTAAACAGAGGCAGTGACCGAGCTGGGATTTGAACCCAGTTCTGCCCGAGCACCGCCAGTGTCTGCCAGCTCCCAGCTGCCAGTGCCGAGGTTCGGGGTCTTCGAAGCCCCTCTGCCCACGTCTGCTTCCTCCTCTTCTCCTCTTTCATGTATTTACCCAGATGAAATCAGGTTCAGGTGACTATCAAAGTTGTGACTTTGGAGGGCCGACAGGTTTAGGAAGGGCTGCCCCTGGCAACCCCAGGGGGAGGGCGGTGAGGGCCGGGGATGGAGCACATTCCCCGTTTCTTAGGCAGGTGGGGTAGGCGAGGCTGTTGTCAGGTGCTGGAAGCCACCTCTAGGAGCCCATCCTCCTCCTCCTTCCTGGTTCCTACTCCCAGTGCCCGTCCTGGTGCTGGCCAGAGCGGAGGGCAGAAGGCCAGCCCTGATCCGGGGTCCTCTGTCCGCCACCCTGTCCTGGGTTTTCTGTTTACTGTCAGTGGGAGAGGAAGCCAGTGGCCTGCTGTCAGTGTTGCACAGTGAACAAAGCAGCCAACTGTGAGTGAAGTCCGTGTGGACTTATTGAAGACCTGTGTGTTTTCAAACCGGATCCCACTCGGGGCTGCACTCAGTCGCCGGTGGGGCAGTCTCCCCCGCTAGAAATTGTTCCAGAACCAGCCCCGCTGATGAGCATATTGATATTAAAGGCCTGACTTGGCCAAAGCTTCCGGCACAGCACGCTCGATAGTTAGCTGGTTATTCTGAGAACATTCTTTTCAAAACACTCGACAGGACAAACAGGCCGAGAGGTTCCTTTGTCCACAGCCAGCCTCTGAAACTGAGCCGACTCTCAAAGGATTGAGAAGAACACTCCAAGGAAGAAATCAGTGGCACAGGGGGGCGGAAGCATTTGAAACCGGGGGCTGGGTGGGGAAGGTGGTCAGCGACAGCCCACCCTGCAACTAACGTGTGTCATTTGTGCCTTTGCCGAAGTGGAGCTTTTAATTCCTAAAATATAACAGCCCTGTGCAGGAGCTGAAAGAACAGGGAGCGGTTCATGCAGATCTTGGCTGCAAAGTGCCTGGCTGTGGAATGCAAGGTCTGGTTCAGGGTCCATCCGGCTACTTTCGGCTCCTGAGTGACACGTTCCTTTGCATCTCCTGCCTCCCCTGCTCTCTCAGTGGCCCGCGGGGGGCGGGGGGGGGATGGGCCTGACTACTCTTGGCCCTCGTGGAGCTGTGCTTGCTACCGAGTGTGTGTGTGTTGGAGGGGGGGTGTGGTGTTTGCTTTCTCCTGCAGATGTCTTTCTGAATCACGGGTATCAATGGAATATTTGCACTCTGCCTTCTCTGTTGCTATGCCCGCTCATTTTGTTATTGAAGGGCTGCTGGGTCTTTGCGGCTTTTCTCTCCATGGCCTTTTCTTGCAAACAGGAAAGGGAAGGTCACTGGCTTCCGAGTGACCCAGGTTTCTAGTTGTGCTCTGCCATTTGCAGCTGTGTGGCCTTGGACTAGTGGCTCAAGCTCTCTGGGCTTCAGTACAATGGGGACCCAAACACCTGCCTCCTGGAGTTGTTTGGAGATTAAAGAAGTCTGGGCAAGGCACTGATGCAGCTAAGAGCTGATGTGTCCTGAACATTTCACAAGCACCGGGCTCCATTCTAAGTGTTTTACCACATTGTACGAAACTCACTTGCCCAAACTCTCTGAGATGGGCACATTATTGATCTCCTCCTGCCAAAGAGGTAAGCAAGGCACAGAGCGGGTAAATCCATCGCCAAGGGATGTACCCAGTGGTGAACCTCAGCAGTCAGGCTCCAGATCCCACGCTTATAATTTTGATTTAATACATACTTAATAAATGATAGCTTTCATTATCTTACTCATTAATACTCCCTAACAGTGAAGTTTAAGTTACTCGGTATCCTCCTCTACGAATAATCACTAACTTTATGAAACTCAAGTTTCCTTTGTAAGATAGAGCAGCCCCATTATCTTCTCCAGTCCAGAAATACTGGGTTTTTCTCAGTGGGCCCCTCTCTGTTGGTTCATTTTGTCCTCTGGGAACCTATGAATGTGGATCTTCTGGGTGACAAAGGCATTATTTTATCAATGTTATTATTACTTTGAGAGAGAGAGAAAGAGCAGGGGAGGGGCAGAGGGAGCAAGAGAGAGAATCTTAAGCAGGCTCCACGCTGGACAACACAGGGCTCGATCTCATGATCCTGAGATCATGACCTGAGCCGAAATCAAGAGTCGGATGCTTAACCGACTGGGCCACCCAGGCATCCCAACAAAGACATTATTAAAATCATTGCTGTCTGTTGTCAAAACTCTCTTGGACATCTTGCAGCCAGAGGACAGCGGGGCCTGAGGTACCCAGTGTGTAGGATTCAGAGCTGAGGCAAGATCTTCAGTCCTCCCCAGCTAGCACTTGGCCCAGCAGCACCCACCCTGGGAGAGCCGCTGACGCGCTGACGATGGGTGAGGTACGCGGCCCCAGCTGACCCAGTCAAGGTGGCTTGACATCAGCAGGTGTCCCTGGTAGAGTCACATCATATGAAATAAGAAACCATATTTATTATATGGATGATCGATGCACCCAGGACGTTAGGGGCCTCTTCAAGTGGTCTGCAGAATCACTAGGGTCTTCTCTGGTGTGTCTGCCGGGAAGCACCTGCCCCCTGGCATGGCCTTGGGGCCTTCTCCATCCCCCCCAGACCACGGCAGCACTGGGCAGAGCGAATGCTCAGACACTCACATCTGGCTCCACACTCGGCTGGATCTGATAACAGACCATTTCCAGATATACAGGGGATGGAAAATGAATTGACTTCCTAGAGGAAAGATGTTAAGCGCTTTAGATCTTTTTAAATTCAGGGAGAAATCTTCCTTGGCTGGTGCTGTGTCTGTTGAGGGCGTTGTCACCTGGAGGATGGCACCTGTCCTCTTGCAGCCCCTACCCAGAGGGCAGGCCCCGAGGCAGCTCTGCAGGGAATGGTTCTGAGCATCCAGGAACCAGGCGCCTCGTCTTCCGCTTCCCTGAACCCCTGCCCGCTGGGCTGCCCTGCACAGCCAAGTCCAACAATCTCTTGTCTCACCTGATGGGTTTGTGATGCGGTAGAATTAACAGCAGCTCTAATTTATTGGAACGTTACGTGTGCGGTAGCACTTTATAACGACTAAAATGTTGTTATCCCCATTTTACAGATAATGAAACGGAGGTTTTAAGAGGGCAAGTAACTTGTTCACGGTCAAGGCTAGTACACGGAAGAGCTAGGATTCTGGACTAGGACTGGCTGTTTCTAGGGGACACATTCTTGCCATAGCTCAATAGTTTTCAACCCCGGATACCCTTGACAATGGCCTAGGGGTACTTTGGGGATATACACCCCAACCCCAGAGATTCTGGCCGCTCTGGAATGGGGCTTGAACATCAATATTTCTTAAAGCTCCCGAGTGATTCCTAATGTATAGTCCAGGAAAGAATCAGGGCACAAAGCCATGATACCTTTGGACCCAAGTTCTCCTGAAAAGCATTTGGTTTTTAACTAAGTTCATTGCCAGCAAACACAGCCTGGCTCAGTCTCTGCGGTAACTGACAGGGAATGGTGGGTGGGGGGCTCCTGGCATCGGCTGGGCTGGCTGTGCCCAGGGTGAGTAGGGAAGGAGCTGTTATGCTGGTTAACATCTGGAAGATTCTACAAGGCTCTCATTGCCACTTCTAGCCCTGCAAGCAAGCTGACTTGCCCTGTCCCCAGCATGGGTCGTGCTGTCCTGCCATTTGTCTGCCTTCCCACCCAGCAGGTGGGAAATGCCCAGCAGGGAGAACCGGGGAGGGCTCTGGCTCTGCCTACAGAAGGCCTCCCGGGATGGGAGAGCTTGGGGACGCAGGGAGCAAGCCAGCACCTTCTTCTCCAGCATCTTATCCCATTAATAACTGGAATCTGCTGTGGGGAGCTGGTCACCGCCCCCCCCCCACCCGTGGTTTAGCCGGGAAAGTCCGGGAGCTTTGGCATAAGACCAGAGGGCATGAAGGATGAGACGTGGACGGTGGTGATCATGGGGGTCCCGTGCCTGGCTCATACAGGGGTTTGGGGCTGCGGGATGCCAAGTGGCAGGCGTACCTGGGTCTCTTGAGATGCCCCAGGCCCATCCACGCCTCGCTCCATCTCGGCCCCAGGCTCCTCCTCCCTCTGCCTCGGCCAATTCCCAGCAAGCCGCCCGCTGCACTTGCCAATGGAGCCAGATGCTGCTTTAGGGAAAATACCTTCTGGAGTTTGTTGTCTGAGCCCTCCCAGCTGACACCCACGGTGGAGAAGATGTGTCAGGATAAATGGAAAATCTCTTCATAAATATTTGAAAAAGGCAAAAAGGAAAAGAAAAAAAAAAAGAACCCCAAACTCCCAGCATTTGGGAGCACCTTCGTGATTGCTGCTAACAGACGGGGTGCGGGTCGCTAACATTCGTCAGTTTGTAGTACGATCCTGGGGAAAGTGGCCAGGAACCCTGGGCTTAGTTCAGGGGCTGCGGGCACCGCGGGAGTCCCCCCCCCTTGCCCCGTGGCTCAGGGGAGAGGACAGACCGGTCCAGCCCGCTTATGGAAGCCACAGAGCACACGCAGATGCCAAGCTGCCCTTTATCCATAATGCATAATTGTGTCTTTAAACTCAACTGCCTTGGGACTTTATTACGAGTGGAGCACGGGCTAAAGTGGCTTACAGGGGGGCCCCTGGGAGAAGAGTAAAGAGGCCCTGGGGGCTGAAGAGCTAACGGGGCAGTGCTGGTGCCCACAAACGAAGAGAATGGAGCACTCCGGGCTGGAGGGTCCACGGGTTGGGTCCCCTCCCACCCTACACCCCCTTGGGAGGGTTCAGCTCAGGTGACATAGGGCATTTTGAGGCTGGGACTCGGCAGGAAAAGGAGGCCCTTCTCAGGTGTGGTTATCAAAGAAACTCACCACCCAGGGACAGCATCTTGGCCTCAGCCCTGTGGTTCCAGGTCTGGCCACACCACCGTGAACCCCTGGGAACAGAAACTGGAGCTCCCGCTCCACGGGCACCCTCCCTGTGGGCTCTGCACACGCCTTCCTGCCTGCTCCTGTAAGCTCACTTGCCTGCCTCAGGGACCGGGTTCCTGCCCGTCTTGGATCCCAGCAGATGGACTCTTCCTCCCGGAGGCGAGGAGGCTGGTCCGTAGGAGCAGGAACTGGGCTGGGGCGGGGTCTCTAGCGGACAAAACCCTGGGGTGGACAATAAGCCTGTGGCGAACTTGGAAAAGCAGATGTGTTGGAGACCCTTGAAGGCCCCGTGTGCCCTGCAGAAGGTCCCCTGTGCGCCAGAGCCTCTCTGCCCTGACAGGGGGGTGCACAGACAGCCCTCCCATTTTTTAGCAGCGGACACCCTTCAGTTTCCATAGCTGGTGTCATCACAATAGCAGGGGGCCTCCGGCACGGGCTGGAATGTGAGGAGGCCGTCTGTGAACTGGGTGGGTGTGGTGAGGTGTGCTTGTCCCCAGGCATGGGATGCGAGGTCACAGCAACCTTGACCAAGACATTCGGAACAACATTTCTCATTGACGTGTGTTTTAGTATTCTCCAGAGAAACAGATATGTAAGAGGAGATTTACTATGGGAATCTGCTCACAAAATTATGGAGGCTATGGAGTCCCACGATGTGCTATCTGTAGGCTGGAGAAGTGGGGAGGCCGCTGGTATAATTCAGTCGAAGCCCAAAAGCATGAGAAGCAGGAGCTCTGATCTCCAAGGGCAGAAAAAGCTGGATGTCCTAGCTCCAGAATTGAGAGAGAGAGAGAGAGAGAGAGAGAGACAGAGAGAATTCTCCCTTCCTCTGTCTTTCTATTGTGGTTAGGCCTTCAGTGGATTGGAGAATGCTCCCCCTGCATAGAGAGGACCATCTCTACTCAGGCTACTGACTCAAATACTAATCTCTTCCAGAAACACCCTCACACACGCACTCAGAAATCACCTATCACCAGCCTCTGGGCATCCCTGAGCCCAAGCAAGTTAGCACACAGAATGAGCCGTCATAACCCACTTCCTCCGCACACACAGATGTTGGAATATTCACTGCTTTCGCAAGGAGGTCGGGAGCAGGAGAGCACAAAGGCCGGGCCATGCCACGCGGACTCCAATTCTCGGTGGTTTACGGACTCTGAGTCAATTCTACCTGAAATGCTGTGCTCTCGCCACGGTTCTACCCAACCTCAGAGAAACTGGTGGTAAATACAAGCACCCCCGAGAAGTAAGCTGGCTGAAAAGCAGAGAGTTTGCTTCTCATAGAGCCTCTGAGTCACACGCGGCTCTCCAGTCCACGGCGGTACCCCTTGGGTTCTTGCTAGTGCCTGGCCTCGGGTTGCTCCAATTCTCTTTGATGAGGGATTAAGAAGGGGGAAGGAGATCACTCATTCATTTACTCAGTTGGCAGATGTAGTGGGTTGAATCGTGACCCCCAAAAGAGGATGTCCATGTCCTAATACCTGGAACATCTGAATGTGACCTTATTTGGAAAAAAGGTCTTTGCAGACGTGATCAAGTTGGGGTTCTTGAGATCATCCTGAATTAGAGTGGGCCCTAAGTCCAGGGACAAGTGTCCTTACAAGACAATGGGAGAAGACACACACAAGCAGAGAATGGACTGACGCACATAGAAAGTCAAGGAATGTCAAGGATTTCCGGCAGCCACCGGAAGTGAGGAGAGAGGCCTGAAATAGATTCTTCCTCAGAGCTTCCAGAAGGAACCAACCCTGTCAACACCTTGATGTCAGACTTTTATCCTCTAGTATGTGAAAAAATAAGCATGTACTGTTTTACCCGCCCTGCTTGTGGTCATTTGTGATGGCAGCCTTAGGACACGAATGCAACGAACACGTGAGGGGCAAGGCAACGGATTCCTCACTCAACGTAGCGATGCACAGAGAAGGGGTCTTGACTTAAACATCACATTCACAGGAAGGCTTTTCCAGATGGCTCGTGGGCCTTGAGCACCTCTTCCTTCTTTCTCGGTACCTTTCTTCTTAGCTCTTCCGTAGTGATTTGAGGGCTGATATGTTTAATGTCCGACTTTTCCACACAAGGCAAACCCCAAGAGGGCAGAGGCCATCTCAGTTTTATTCAATTCTGGCCCTCTACCCTCTAACATAGGGCCCAGCATGGAGAAATGCCCAATATATATATATTTGTTGAATGAAAAGATGAATAAATAGCTTCCCTGAGCCATATGGGGAGGGGGATAGCAAAGAAGGACCCACACTGGGGGCATCAGGGTGGTTCAGTCGATTAAGCATCTGACTCTCGATTTCGGCTCGGGTCATGATCTCAGGGTCATGGGATCGAGCCCTGCATTGGGCTCTGCGCTCAGCGTGGAGTCGGCCTGTCCCTCTCCCTCTGGTCTTCCTCTCTCTCTCTCTCTCTTTAAAATAAATAAATAAATAAAACCTTTTAAAAAATCCTTTAAAAAATTAAAAAGAAAACAAAAACAAGCTTTAAAAAAAAAAAAAAAGAACCCACACTTGTGTAGCGAACTTCTCCTGAGACCCTACAAGTTTATTATCTCATGACAGCAGGCTTGGAAATGTAATTACTTTGTTTTTCTCTCTCCTCCAAAAGCCTTGTTTTTAAAGTTTGGAGTTTCTTCCCCCCCATGGAGTAAATATGTGCATTAACCCCTAGGGCAGAAGAAAGGGTAGGGTGGGCTCAGGAAAGAGCGTGCTTGTGCTTGCGAAAAGGCAGACCCCCAGAAGGCAAACTTCCTGTCAAACGGAACATCTGATGAAAGTTAAAACGCGCTTGCAGAAATAAATTGGTTGCTCTAGCAACCAGTCCTGGTTCTCCCCCAGAAGAAAAACATAGAAAGAGAAGGGGAGGGGGGGACGTCAGCTAACTCTGGTCTAAGCTTGAGAGGAGCTGTCCAAATAGAACTGTGGGACGCTATTGTGACATGTCTCACATTACTGGCTAAAAGGCTGTTGGCGTGCTTGCCTAGGTCTGGGCCGCGGAGTCCCATCCCCAGCCCGAGTCACGGGCATTGCCTTCCTGGCTGGCTCCCGTGGGCGGCAGAGTGTTTGACCCCCCCCCCCCAGACAATGCCTCTTGCCCCTCTCAAAGTTGTACACCAGCCGCTGTATTAAAATGCTCTGGGATACTTGTTCTTTAAAGAGACCCTGTTCTGGATCCTTCGATAATGAGTAATCAACTTCCAAAAGACTCTCATTGTAAATTCAGATTTTTATCTATATCTGGTTTTCGAGAGTGGAATCCACCCACTGGTGCCAGGAGAGTTCACCAAAGGTATCAGAGCAGGGAGTGAACACTCCCAGGTGACTCTTGATGATACATTTGGGGTTCATGGGGAATGACAACCCACTTATGGGGGAGAGGGGCAGCAGCAGGGCTCCCACTGCAGGGTTGGGGGAGACTGGGTGCAGGCACTTTTTTAATGAAATGTGGTGGTCCTGGTGAGCGAGCAGCCCAGCCTTGGCTGGTTTTCTCTGAGCAGATCGTCTGCTGAGCATGTGAGTCTGGAGAAGCACTTATAAGGGGTTTGATTGTGGCAAAAAAACACAAAGCACGTTCACGTCGAAGGCTGTTGGTGGGAGGTGGGGGGCCGGCTATGAAGTTTGTAAGTCATCCCACTCACTTGACTTTGCTCAATCTTCAGATCCTGTCTTTGGGAGGCAGGATAATGGCTCCCCAAAGAAGCCCGGGTCCTGATCCTGGGAACCTGTGGATATGTTACATTATGGGATAAAGCGGAATTAAGCTTGCTAATCAGCGGACTTTAGGATGGGGCTTATCCTGGCTTATCTGGGTGGGCCCAACAGAATCACGAAGATCCTTAAGAGTGGAAGAGGAGGGCGCAAGAGAAGCTCAGAGTGATACAACATGACAGAACCATTTCTGGCTTTGATGATAGAGGAAGGGGCCCGAGCCACAGAAGGTGGGTGGCTTCTAGAAGCTGGCCAAGTGATAGATTTCCCCATAGAGCCTCCGGAAAAGAACACCACTCTGCCGACACTTAATTTTAATCCTGGAGATCCATTTAGGACTTTTGAATGACGCGAAGATAAGATAATACATTTATGTTGTTCTAGGCCTCTGAGCTATCGGTAATTTGGTACCGATCTGCCTCGAAGGGCCAGGTTCTGGGGATGGAGTCCACTGAGCCTGCCTGCTACCCTCAGGAGGTTTATAGTCCAGAGGAAGGGGCAGCCAGGAAAATCAACAGTTGAGGCCCAGTAATGTAGGGGGTGGAGTGCTGTGGGGGAGCAGGAAGCTGTACTCAGGGAAAGTGTCCCAGAAATAACTTTGGCAAATGGACTCAAAGGATTGGCTAGTGGAAGACAGGCTGGCGGACGATGTCCAAGATGGAGGGAGGAGATGACCAGCAGGGGTGCAGGGGCTCAGAATGCACTGCTGAGAGAAGCAGCACGGTGAACTAAGCTAGGCACTACAGAGCTAAGCAAGGCAGTGTAAACTATGCTAAGTACTGTAGAACTAAGCTAAGTACTATAGAACCAAGCCAAGTACTATAGAACTAAGCTAAGTACTTTAGAACTAAGCTAAGCACTTTAGAACTAAGCTAAGCACTATAGAACTAAGTACTATAGAACTAAGCTAAGTACTATAGAACAAAGCCAAACACTGTAGAACTAAGCTAAGCACTGTAGAGCTAAGCAAGATACTGTGAACTAAGCTAAGTACTGTGAACTAAGCCAAGCACTATAGAGCAAACCTAAGCAGCTTGGCTTTTATGTGGAGAGCTACAGGGAGACTCTGATGGGTTCTGCGAGGGGAGCTGACAAGATTTTGATCAACCTGACCAGACACTGCAAAGCATGTCAAGAACAGAGCCAAGTTAATCAAAATCAAATCTTATCTGGTCAGTGGGCTGAGAAGGGTCCCCCTCCTGGGTAGAGAGCGAGGCCTTTCTGCTGGGGCCCTGCTTTCCCCTCCACTCAACCCCCTTCGTTCCCATCCCAGCTGAGTCTGGATCCCTCGGTATTTCTTGACCCTCTTCCAAGAACTGGTCAGAACTCTGCAGACCACCCTGCTTCCCCAACCTCCAAACACTTTCCTCTTCCCAACCGGCAAGGGCACCAAGGGAAAAAGGCAAATGGAAAACAAAGCTGTGGTCACAGGCGGAGCCCTGAGCCTGCCATCCTCTCATAAATTAAATGTAAACTGTAGAAATGGATTATTTAAGGCTTAATTGCCGTTGTTTTCTGATATAAGAAAGCAGGAATGAGCACAGTGATGGATCTTGAGGCAGAATGGAAAGAGGCATTGAATTAATTTCCCGAGGCTGCTGAAAGGCTATCTCTGCAGAGCGGGGGGCCTCCGTGGGCCCCTCAGGCTGCAGCTGTCTCCTCCAGGCAGACGCCACCAGCCTGGGGTGTGCTCTGGATCCCTTGGGGGGGGGTTTGAGGCCCAGGCAGGGTGGGAGAGGGAAGGAGCAGCGGATCTACTGCCTGGGGGCATGGGCTGGGCTCTCAGGATGGCTCTGGCTTCCTGTCTACACCTGCGTTGCAGCTGGTTGGGCCGCGGGAGGTCAGTGGAGGACAGAATCTGGGCTCTGGGAGGTGAAGGCCAAGTGCAGATACCCAGCTAAGCTTCCGGTGCTCGGCCCAAGCCACAGGATCTGCATGTGGCCTCTGAGGGGGGAGCCCGAGGTCATGCCTCCCGCGGCTGAGCTCAGGGACCCCGACTTCAGCTCCAGTCATTATAAGCAAGTCCCCACTGTCCTCTCCAGCTCTACTCACTGGATCTTGTCTTGTCATCTGGGTTCCTGGTCATCACGATGGCAATGCCATTTGATTTAAAAGCCATCACCACCGCCCCAGGTCCTATGGTCCACGCCGGACAACCCAGCAAGGTGGGTGCCGTTCCCATTTTATAGGAGAAGCTTGAGGCCCAAGGGGTTAAGCAGTTTCGCAGGAGCATGGAGTTAGTGGCAGGGTCCCAGTTCACACTAGGTCTCTGACCTGTCAAACCGATCTCTCCCCTCGGTGCCACTGGCCACTGTCCCAACCTCTAGACCCTGAGGGTCCCCGTGGATGAGCCTGCGGGAGACTGATCTAACCAAGAGGGGACATAGCCGGGGTTTCCCAACTGCCTTCGGAGCTGGGCTGTCCCCTGACCAGACCCTCTTCCTCCGTGGTTGCCAAACCGAGCAGCAACATGCAAATGAGGACACCAGTCCTGGTCAGATGCTGGGTCCCTCCCTTTCCCTGTCTCTCTCCCACCTCCCTCTGGCCCACGCCTCTCTCACCTGCACCCTCTACCACCGGGCCCAGAAGACACGGGTTTTCTTTGACAGAAGCACCATTCCTTCATTCATCTGGGCCACAAACACTGATAAGCCTTTGCCATACTTACTGGGCGCTGAGCTAAAGACAGAGTCAAAGGCCCGGGTCTGCCTTTGGGAAGCTCCTAGACTAAGAGGGGAGACAGACAAGGAGACAGGTGAGGACAAAGTCTCTGTGACAAAAACTGTGATGGGGCAAGTCAGGTGCTGAGGGAGTCCCCAGTCCAGTGGAGGTGTGGGGAGGCAGGGGACACTTCCCCGCAGAGGGGACATTTGCACCAACCCCCAAAATGAAGGGAAGAGCAGAGAAGAACCTTCTGGGTGATAAGCACAGCCCAGGAGCATAGGTCTGCAGGGAGAGGGAGGGTGGACCCTGGGGGGATTGCTGCAGGGGGTGAGGGAGCTGAGGCTGGAGTGAACCAAGAACTGGGCTTGCATCTTTTCTTGAAGGCAGTGGGAGGTCACTGAGGGAATTTAAAAGCAAGGGACTAGCGATATGGCAAAGCTCCTTGCAGAGAGGTAATGCTGGTGTGAGCCCAGGGCAGAGGGCCAGGGAAGGGAGGGCTGCAGTGTCCGGAGTGGGAGAGTGTTGGCTTAGGCAGTGATTGGAGTTTCTCTGCGACAGAGATTTCCACAGTCCTCCACTAAGAAGGGAACAGAAGAGGGAAAGCAGCTGCTCCTGTTCCAGGCCCTTCCTCGCTCCCTTCTGGTCCCCAGGACACGCTAGCCAGGGTTTGTTTGTTCTTTTTTTCCCTTCCATGCCCTGTCTTGAGCTTTCGGAATGCGTCACTTGAAATTGACTGAGCAACACCATCCTGACACTTGTGTGATTCACGGCCCCCGTGACAGGCGCTCCGGGGAGGCTGGCATGGCCTCTGCGGCCACCGGCGTCTAATTGATTTAATACATCAGCTAAGGAACTGCTGTTTCCTGAACAAAACCTAAAATTGCATTGACGCCACAGCTGCGGCTGAGAAGCACTTACTCCAGCCGTCCAAACGCACGCACGGAGGTGGCGGGGGCATGGCAGCGACTGTTGCCTGAGTTAATAACTGCGCCTTTGATCTCTTGTCTTCTGTATCCTCCCCCCGGGGAGAGGGGCTCGGCCGTGGGAGAAAGCAGTGGGCTGCGTGGGAGGCTCTTCAGTGGGTGACAACGGCCACTTGTAAGAAAGCAGGTCTCCCCTCTGCACCACCCCCTCCCCCGACACACACACAGCAGGGCTAAGATAATGAATGTTCTATGAGCAGCTCTCATCTGAAGGGAGCTAATTGATTCCAATATTCGTTTTACTGGGTCCCATAATTCTTGATTATGCCTCTTCTACGCCTTGGGAGACTTGGCGCCGAGTCTCCGTGTAACAGGAGGCCTGTGTAATCTGCGTGATGACCATTTATTCACCAGCAGGACAAATGGGGCTCTGTGTCGCCTTGAGGACACCCGAACGCTCACCCTATCACTCTTCTTCTCCCATCCTAGATGGCCGTGTCAATCCGAGAGCCACGTAAGCCGTCTCCCCCTCTGGGAAGAAGGAAGGGGACATTTCCCGAGGCCTGCCGCCCCCCCTCCCCCGACAAATGGTAACACGTTGGGGGAAAATCATGCTTCAAGCTGCTTCCCCAGTGGCAGGTGGCTGGAGACAGAATTTACTCCGGAAGAGAGGACTCAGCTCCATCTACACGTGGGCAGGGTGCACTCCTCCCCAGCGCCGGCCCCGGGCAAAGTTCCAGAAAGCCAGGTTATTCGGCAGGTTTCAAAGACTTAGGTCATTGCTGCGCCCGTCCTCCCCGCAGCTGACTTCACAGGTTCCCAAATGCACGGCCTCATTCACTCACTCTCTCATTCACTCTCTCTCCACACACATTTATCAAACCCCTGCCGTGTGTCAGGCACTGGGATATAGAGAGGAAGAATGCACGCGGCCCTGTTGTCAAGCGATGGCTTTCTGGTAAGAGAGGAAGAGAGAGCAATGGAGCAGGGGGACAGACATTGGAGACAGAGGAGAGCCTGATGAACCCTGGGGTGTGGGCGGCCCCCGCGCTGGGGAGGGGACGGGAGGGGGGCATGCAAAGGCTCGGGGTGTGACACCAGACATGGCTGTGGGCAGCTCCTAGCAGAAGTTCAAGGAAGGCAGCAGCAGAGGAGCCAAGTCACGAGGGCCGTGCCTGCCTGGCTAAGCAGTTCAGGTTTCCTTCTGCAGGCAACCAGGAGGCAGTACGAGTCTTGAAGCCACACGGTGTGGGCAGCCACACGACTCAATGTGCGGCGTCTGCATTTTAGAAGGCTCCCTCTGGCTGCAGTGGGCTGAGGCTTTGGAGAGGGAGATGGGGAGCGGGAGAATCTGACCTACCGTATGGGCAGGGGGCACGGGCAAGGAAGGATGGGATGATGCCAAGGAGAGAAACTGTCCAGGACTCGGTGACTTCTGAGACATGAAGGGTGAGGAAGCAGGGAGTGAATTTTACTCCTAGGATCCTGCTGAGAAGCTGGATGGTGGCGTGTTGCCCCATCTGTTTTAGGAATGCTTTCATCGGGCGAGGGATAGAAGCCTAACAGTGACTGACTCCATGAAGGCATTAATGGTCGCAGGCCCTGAGAAGTCTGGAGGTGAGCCATCTCAGCCTGGTTTAATATCTCAAAAGTGGCATGAAAATCTAGGCTCTTTCTTTCTGTTCCCCCATCCTCCTTGAGGTGGCTTTTTCTCTCATGCCAAAAAATGGCTGCTTCAGCTCCAGACGTTTTCATGGCATTCAAGACAAGAAGAAGCGGAAAGAGGTGGCCACAACCATGTCTCTGTTCCCTTTAATTAAAAAAAGAAAAAAAAAAAAGCCTTTCTCAGAAGCTTCTACCTATAAGTCAATGGCCATCCGTAGCTGTGAGGAGGCTGGGAAAGTGAGTTTTCAAGTTTTCTAGCACCAATAGTGGAGGCAAGTAAGGAAGAGAAGGATTGGGTATTGAGTTAATAGTGTTGCCATCCGAGAGGGACAAGTGAAAGGGAAAGGGGCAGCATAGCCCCCACGCCCTAGGGAGAGTGATACGTGGGAGTAAAAGCAGCCTCTGGCCCAGGGAGTTACAGAGAAGTGGGTGTCGTTAGGAGGGAGCCTGTTTGCCTTAATTACACCCACTCCTTGTCCTTCCCCTGCCCTGGATGGCTGTGTTTCCCCAGCCCTCCCTCACTCTGCCAATGGGAGGCACTGGGGGAGATGGGAGGCCAGAAGGAGGGAGAAGTCAGGGGGTCCCTCCCCCACCTCCTGCTCTGTCTCCAGGGGCTGCTTCTCTTTGCAGGCTTGGCCCCCCCCTGCAGTGGCTCCAGTTTCCCCTGGTGGACCCTCAGCCCTCCTCACTGTCCCTCCAGCCCCACCGGGACGAGAGGGTGGAAGGGATCTGCGACTGGAGATGGCAGTGAGCTAGGGGAGGGGGGATACCAGGCCGTGCTGGGAACTGCAGGCACTTGATATCCTGAAGCCAGTGCTGAGGGAACCAGAGCCACCCTTGGGGCAAGTGTCCTCCCCTGGCAGAGGGAGGCAACAAGGCGGAGTTTCCACCTTTGCATTCTCTGTTGATGACCTACGTTTTCGCATCCTTAGGTCTGCTAGGACATAGCTACGGAGATTAGACTATGGATGTCTCTGACGAGGCTCAGTGGGGGAGGCCGGTTTTACCCAACAGTCCGGGTTCCGCTCTGCTGCAGGCACAAGCCACCCTCCGATCCCAGTGGCTTCAAGCCACAGAAGTTTGTTTCCCATTCACACTACATGCCCACTTGCCATGCCCTCATGGAGGGCACTGGAAAAGTCCACATGGGGGCTCTGCTCCCTTCAGTCCCCCAGGACCCTCTCTGGTCACACGCGTCCACGAGTGTGACGGCTGTGGGGAGGAAACACGGAAAGCTGTGCACTAGCTTTTAACACTTCCACCCAGGGCACCTGTCCCTTCTGCCCCTGTTGCCTGGGCCAAAGCAAATCCCATGTGCCCAGAAGAGGAGAAATGGAATCTTTGTGAACAGACCTAACGAATGCATCCCTGGAGCAGCCCGCCAAGCATGCTGCTGCTGCTGGAGGTGCTGCTGGAGGAGGTGACAGTCATTCACACTTTAGTAATAATTAGAGCACCTGCATTGTGGTGGTAGCTCTGCGTGTGCTCACCAGAATAGAAGGTCCATGAAGGCAGGTATCTGTCTACGTTGATCGCTGTATCTCAAGCAACCAGAATAGTGACCAACACCTGTTAGGTGCTCAGCAAATATTTGCGGAGTGAATCATTAACTCATCAAGGCTCACAACAGCCCTGAGGAAGCTGGTGTCGTAATTGCCTCCATTTTACAGATGAAGAAGCCGCGGGTCACGAGAGTTAGCGAATTGCAGAGCTGCTCACCCGGACTCAGGAATCAGCAGTGGTGACTCTGAAGGTCTGGGGAGTTCAGCACTTCCCCCTTGCTCATGCGTCTCTGCTTTGTAGCAGGGTGCAGTGGCCTCCCTTTACCAGTCTGGAAATTTTACGGGGGAAGGACTTGACCATCCTCGGCTGGTTGGCTCCCATCAAAGAGCATCTGTGTGCTAACTGCCTGGGTGCTGGCCTTGGCCCTCAGGGAACTCCCAAGCAAGTGGGATCCTCCCAGACAGACTTTCTGGAGATGAGGGAAAACCCACGCCCAGCGATCGTGACAGCTGGGAAAGGCAGCACCTCAAAGCTCTCAGTAGCAGCCACTCCTGGTTTCTCTAGGTGTGTTCATCGCCTTGGGGGGGGGGCAGTCAGTGCTTCTGGTCCTGTCACAGCGCCCAGGCTGGGGGTGGGGGTGTCAGCTAGTTTCACCCCAGTGGCCTTTGCTCCCCTTCCTGTGGGCTGCAGCACCCCGTCTCCCCCTGAGGACGTCGTCTCCCCTGGGTGCAGCCAGGCGGGCCTGCCGATCCGGGGCCCTGCCCCCTGCAGGTCAAGGAGTGGGGGTGTCCAGAGGTTGATGCGGGCACATGCTCCTGGTGCTGGTTTTCTGGAGAAGGGCTTCAAAGGTGTGCACCGCCCGCACTGGTTCCAGTCCCTGTCGTCAGTTCTGGGAGCACCCCACCCCATCTCCATCCCCTAATCCCTCCCTGCAGAGCTCAGCCAGAGTGGCAAGTCTGCTGCCTGCAACCAAAATAACTAATTCCAGAGCTGGAGGGCAGCTCAGAGACCATTTGATCCAACGCTTTTATCTGAGAGCTGAACAAATTGAGGCCCAAGAGTCAATCGGACGCAATGGTGGGAGGCATTGAACGCTTTCTGTGAGTTAACTGTTTATCTCAGCATCCCTGGCAACCCAACAACTCACTTCGAGGGCTAGCATCCCCCCTTTAGAGACAGGAGGCCACAGCCCAGGAGTGTTGAGCAGTTTTCACCAAGTCACACAGCTTCCCCAGGGCCGGGCCTGGGTCTGAAGCCGGCCTTTGTGTCCCGCAGCGTGCTTGGCTTCCTCCCGTGGCTTGCCCAGGGCTCCCGGGTGCTACACAGGGTCCCACGGAGGTTCCTGTGGAATCTGTGCCCCGCAGCTGTTTCTTCCTCCCTCCTTCCCTTCTGTGCTTCTCTGGGTCTGGCGGGGCCCCCACTTTTCTATTTTGAAGGCTGTTCCTTGAAAGCCTGTCGAGCCATCAGGGAATTCAGACGTGTACTGCTGACTGCACGAGTCTCCTCTGACACCATGGTCTGGAGACGGGGCCATGGCCTGGGAGTCCACAGGGCCACAGCTCTCAGAGTCCCCCCAAGACGACTAGGGAGCAGCCCTGACCTTCCGCTCTGCAGGCCTTGCATGATGCCTGACGACAGGCTGTGCCATGGGGTGGGTCCCCCAGAGCAGTGCCCCGGACCAGGCTCAGCAGCAAAGACCCACTGACCTTGGGGCCCTGACCACGTTCTGCACAAGAGGAGGGACTCACCCCCACCCCCCAGAGAGGCCTTTTCGAGGCTCCTGTCTTCCTAGGGAGCCCCCATTTTCAAGTCTCCAGCTCAGCCTCCCTGCCCGCCTTGCTCCCTTCCTGCAAACTCCAGCTGGGCAGGCCTCACCCACATGCCGAGAAGGGTGCTCCCCTTCTCCTCTTTGCTGTTTCCGAAGGGCAGGGAGGAGCTCCCAGTCCAGCCGAGAGAGAGCCGAGCCTCCTTCCTATTCTATCCAAGAAGCAAGCCCCTCAGCAGCCAGCTGAGTCTGGGGGCCCCCAGGGCAGCCTCGCATGGGGAAGGGCTGTCCCTCTATTAGCGGGGCTTGGTGGTGCCCCTGGTGTAGGATGAACTCCACGACTTGCATCCGGGCATGTTGCATTGTTTTCCAAATGTTATTTATTGTGGATCGGCACGTGCTTTCCGAGACAGGGGAGCAGAGCCAAGGGGCTGTGCTCTATTCTCTGGAGGATGGGGATGTTTCCGGTTATCTCCCCGCACCAGCACCCACTCCGCAGATACGCAGGGAGAGATGACAGGCTGCGTGCTAATGCGGAAGGCGGACTCACCTCTGTGAGCACCGAGCGGGGCAGACGGGTGTTCCACGCGCAGTGACAGGCAGCCGCCCTGAGCATTGTGGTGCAACACAGTGGGCAGCCGGGATGGGCGGCTGGGAGGGCCCGGGGGCATCCTTGGGAGGGGACATTTAAGCTGACATCTAGGGAGAATGGGCGTGGCTTAGCCGGACAGGATTGGTGGGCTGGAGAGAGAATAGCCAAGGCAGAGCGTGGGTCTCCGGATGAACTGGGCAAAGATCAGAACAGCCAGAGCTGGAGATCAAGAGAAAGAGGGGCGAGGACATTTCATTGGATACGTAGGAGCTCTAGGTGCTGGGTGAGAAGGTTCTGGAAGGCTGGCCAAATTGTGGGGGTACTTGTATCTCGGGTTGAGGGTTTCGAGTTTTATGCTGAGAACAATGGGAGCCATTTATGTCTTTTAATTCAATGAGTAGCGGGTACATGTGGGGTAATGCATGGACTTGGGAAGGGCAGGGGTGAGGGTGGAGTCAGGGAGGCTCTAGGGGAGATGCAGGGGGCTTGGGCTAAGGTGGTGGCGAAAGAATGGAGAGGAACAGGTGGATTCCTGGGCTGCTTAGGAAGTAGGATCAGTAAGTGGCAAAGAGGAGAGAGAGAAGATTTAATAAAACATCGCCTTCTGCTCAGCCCGCCCTTTCTCGGTTTCGCCTGGCTAGTTGGGTGATGCCATAATGAGTGTCCTTTCCTAATGCAGGGCAGTAGTGGCTAAATAGTGCTGGGGATCAGCAGCCAAAGCTGCAGCACCCCCCCTCCCCCACTAGTTCCCACGGTCCAGGAGAGGTGGCCCCTCCTCCCCTTAAGAACACAAACCCTCTCCACCCCTCCTCCCCACCAGAGTCCTCCTCTGTCCCTGTGGATTGGTGTGTCGCCCTCAGTGGTGTCCTCACATCAGCCCCTCCCGTCGAGCCTCACAAGGACCTCGGTGGCCGAGCCTCTCAGGAACGTCCTTGGTTCTGTGCTTTCCCTGGGTCAACTCAACGATGCACCAGGAATAGCCTTTGTCTGTGCAAAACTGAAGAAGTCACAGGAGCCTCGCACCCACTAGGATGGCTGCTAGGTTGGCGAAGGTGTGGGGAAACCTGGAAACCTGGGGCACGGCTGGCGGGAAGGTAAAACAGTGCAGCGGCTGCGGAAAACAGGATGGCCCTTCCTCCGCATCTTAAACGTGATCTGCCAATTCCACATCGGGAGATACACCCAAAAGGACCAGAGACAAGGACTCAAAGAGTATTTGTACGTCCACGTTCATAGCAGCATGAGTCACAAAAGTCCAAAGGTGGAAGCCATCCAGTGTCCATCAGTGGACAGACGGACAAAGTGTGTACGAAGGAATATGACTCAGCTTTGAAAAGGATGGGGAGTCTGACACAGGCTACAACCACGACGACACTTGAGGACATTATGCTCCGTGAGACAAAGCAGTCGCAAAAGCACGAAGTGAATGATCCCATGTATATGTCAAATTCATAGAGAGAAAGTAGAACAGTGGTTTCAGACAGTGATGGAATGGGGTGCTCGTGTTTCAAGGGGGCAGAGTTTCATTTTTCAAAAAAAAGATTTTATTTGTGTATTTATTTTAGGGAGAGAGAAAGAAAGAGAGAGAGCATGAGGAGGGGGAGGGAGATGGAGAGAGAATCTCAAGCAGACTCTGTGCTGAGCACAGAGCCCGATGAGGGGCTGAGATCAGGACTTGAGCCGAAATCAAGAATCAGACACTCAACCGACTGTGCTGCCCATATGCTCCCAGAGTTTCAGTTTTAAGAGACAGAAAGAGTTCTGGGGAGGAGTGGTAGTGCTAGGTGCATAGCAGCGTGACTGTGTGGAATGCCGCTGAACTGTATTCCTAACAATGGTTAAGACGGTAAGCTTTACGTTACGTGTATTTTACCACAATTTTAAAAAATCAGGAGACCGTCAGAGGAAAGAGAAGTGCCGTTCGTTGCTCCGGATACTGCCCGGACTGGACGTACGGTGTTATCATTTGGGGAAGTGCCTGCAGGTGCGCGGGCCGTCTCGGCGCTGCCTTTGCAACTTCTTGTGAGTCTGTAATGATTCCAAAATAAGAATCTAAGGAGAAAGGGAGAGAGCTACAGAATGGTAAAAAAGGAACATTTTTCCCTCTGCGTTCCCATCCTCCCTACAGACTTCGTCCTGTTCCTCGGCCGCCCCAGGAAACCACTTGAGTTTCTCGCTCACCCTTCCAGAGTTTGCTTTGGCTTGTGCAAACAAATGCAAACCGGGATGAGAGTTTTCCCTCTTTGTAAACTAAATTAGTATATCGACGCACTGTTCTGCACTTTGCTTTTTTTTCATTGAACAATAAATCCTAGAAATCCTTCCATTTAAAGATTTATTTATCTATTTATTTATTTGAGAAAGAGAGAGAGAGAGAGTGCATGAGTGCAGGGAGGGGCAGAGGGAGAGGGAGAGAGAAACTTGAGCAGACTTCTCGCTGAGCTTGGAGACCGAAGTGGGGTTTGATCTCACCACCCCGAGATCATGACCTGAGCTGAAACAAAGATGCTTAACAGACTGTGCACCCAGGGGCCCCGTAGAAATCCTTCCATTTAGGGGCGCCTGGGTGGCACAGCGGTTAAGCGTCTGCCTTCGGCTCAGGGAGTGATCCCGGCGTTATGGGATCGAGCCCCACGTCAGGCTCCTCCACTATGAGCCTGCTTCTTCCTCTCCTGCTCCCCCTGCTTGTGTTCCCTCTCTCGCTGGCTGTCTCTATCTCTGTCAAATAAATAAATAAAATCTTAAAAAAAAAAAAAAAAGAAATCCTTCCATTTAAACACACAGAGAGCTTCCCAGTTATTTAAAATTGTGCACGTAATTCCACAGTATGGGTGTACCAGCTTTGGGATGGACATCTAGATCATTTTGCTGTTCCAAAGAGCACTGCCATGAATAACCTCATACACACGTCATCCTTGCCTTCCCAGATGTGTGATCACTGGGTCTTTTGCTGGCTTTTCTGGTGATCAAGGGGTAATCCTTGGGAAGGCTGTCTGCTGCTGAGGAAGCCGGCTTTGCAGTCAGACGGACATGGGTTTCCCTGGCTCTGCTGCTCACCAGCTGTGTGACCCTGGGCAAGGCCCTTCACCTCTCTGGGCCTTGGTGTCCTCATCTGAACGTGGGACTTGCTGAGGACCAGCCTCCTAGAGTTGTGTGTCCGTGTTCAGACAGTGCTGCTGCACGTTTGTTGCTATCAGCGTGAACAGGTGTCTGGGCCTTCCTGCCTCAGTCTCCCCTAGCGATTACTGAAGTGAGGAATGTGCACATGCCTGTTTTCAAAGGAGATCTCTAAGAACCTGCTTCCATGCTGGCATCCTCTCATCCAGCCAGCTACTGACACACCAGACTGGGAGAGCAGAGAGGCAGCCCTCTGCTGGCGGCTCACTGGGTACCAGCCCACCCCTACTCTCCCTACCTGCGTCACCCATGCCCCCGGTTTCCCCAGAGCTCCTGATTCCAAAGGTGGGCCTCATTTCCCGGTGTTGGATGGAAAATCGTGACTGCGTTCAAAGCTGGTTCATGGCAGGAAGTTCCAGTCTGCCCCGGAGGGAGGGCGTTTGGCTTTCCCTCTGCTGCCTCCTATCCTAGGACTTGGACCCAGAGCTGTTTCAGAGGATATTCCGGTTTCTGCCAAGCAAGAGGGTGGCATGACCTGAGATCACAGAGATCGGACCAGGCAGACCTGGAGATGTAGTCCAGCTCCCTGATCATGTGAGCTCTGTGAGTTTCAGGGTCCTTGGCTATAAGATTACAGTACCCGGCCCCCTGGGGCTTTCCAAGCATCACCTTGCTACATCCTCACGACAACCCTCAGAGATTGGCGTCTTCAGCAGCCCCATTTTGCAGATGGGAACACTAAGGCTAAGAAAATCCTATGGCTAGTAAACAGATGCCGAAATCCAACCCAGGTCTGTCTGGCTCACAACCTGGGTCTGTCCCCCCACGGTCCTTTCCACCAACACAAGGACTCACTCATCCTGAAAACGGAGTCTACTTGGCCAGCAGATGGAGAGAAGTCCCCTCTTTGGGCTTGGAGCTACCTGCCATCTCTGACGGCACCGGCTCCAAACAGGCCAGCTGGGACTGAGCTGGGGAGAGATACAGTTGGCAAAACACATTAGCATCTTCCTCTCTGCTAATTAGTTTTGTGAAAAATTATTTATCTATTTATTTTCACCAGAGAGCAATTGGGGTTACGGAAACGTGGTGACATGTTTTACATGAAAAGGAAAGGCAAGGAAAATGCCATGCGCTGTGAGGTTTAAATCATGTCCCATGTGGATACCGAGCAGGAGTCTGGGAGACCCGTGTGCAGGGCAGCGACTGGGGTTAGAGCATGCATATGATGGGGCTCTTGCTCTCCAGGGGTCTGGGAAGACACGCCTGCAGCCGGGACAGTCTCTGCCTAAGGGTCATGTGGTTGGTGTTGATTAAAGGCTGTTCCCCGTGCCCATGACCTTGTTCGTGCTGGTCCCACTGCTTGGAAAGCTCTTCCTCACCTTGCCTGCCTAGACCATGCTTCTCCCTCTCTCCAGTGCCAACTCAAACAGCATCTCCTCTGGGGAAAGTTTTCAGACCCTGAGGGGTAGGGTCCCTTTCTGATCCCTTCCTGGGCCACCATAGCCCCTGTAAATATATTAAGCATGTCAGTGTTTCCAGATGCTTCTCATGACAAGCATGCCTGGAGCTCGGTAAATGCTAGCTGAAGATGGGAAGGCTCGTGGGAGTGATGGCTGCAGGCTGAGCTGGTGAAGGAAGGTTCCCCAGAGGAGGGGGCTTTGAGCTGCGTGTTCAGTGATTATAGGATGTGGTCAGGTGGCAGGGAGGAGGCCGCTTAGCACAGAGCCCTGGCTGGCTCACATACCCAGGGTCTTCCCTGCCATATGTAGGCTTCTTGAAGGCAGGACTGAGGTCACATTTGACACTGCATCCCAGTCATACTTAGCACTGCTCTTACTTGGGCTGATCTTTTGAGAGCCCTCCCGAACATAGGCTTCCACTAAACACTTTTAAAGAATGAATGAGAGACATCGTGAATAACCAGTAGACACTAGCCAAGAAGTCAGCCAAGGTGAAGATCCATGATCTTTGCGATCAGTTTCTGTGTCAATCCCTGTCCCTCTCTGGGTCTCATGACCTCATCTGTTGATTGAGAGTGTCATGCTAAGTGTGGTGTTTAGGATTCCTTCTGCTTGTCGTGTTGAAGATGGTCCTTTCTACCTTTGGAGAGCTGCCCGCATGATGAATCCCCCTCTCCCCACCCACAGGGAGAAGCCAGAACTCACTTTCCCAGCCTCCCTTGCAGCTATGGTGGTGTCATGTGACCTGGACTCCTCAATCAGACCTACTTGCTCAAGTCTCCCATGGGCAGAGCAGTCTTAGGTGACAGAGAGATACCACTTGAAGCTTGTCATTCAGTGGTGGAGACCGAGGTCTCAGGGGCAGCAGTGGTACAGGTCCTGGTGGTGATGCCCACACAGGGCACACTTCTGGTGTGAACTGAGGTGTCTGTGTTGGTGGGATTATCTCTACTGGATGTCACTAATGTGCTGCTGCTTCCAAGTCTGATTCCCCGACCTGCAGTATTTGTGATTTGCATACAGTCTTAATTAATTTCTTGTTCCCTGAGACCAGCTAGAGTGGGTCCTGGAGTTTGCACCCAAGAACTGTAACAGATGCACCGTCTGACTCAGAGATTCCCCACTCCAGATGGGACCTGGTGGTCGAAGACAAAGTCTTAAAATAGAGATGCAGACCACAGTATTGGTTTGCAGACCTGTTATCCAAGTCTCATTCCCCATTAGCTCATACTTCCTGGTCATTTTCAAAAGCTTGGAGAGCTGTGTTTTGAGAGCTCTCACCTTTTCAAATCAGCAATTTGGAGAAAATGTCTAAGGCCGTGATTTTGACCTTCTCATCTCACGAGGGCCAGGGCCAATGTGACTTAGTTTTCTGCCAAATGCATTCAGTTCCGCACAAGACCAGAGAACATGCATCCTTCTCTTGGAAACCTCCTTTCTTACACAAACAGGCCTCAGAGCTATGGTGCTGAGCAGAGTGGCTGAAGGCAAAGGCTTTGGAATTTGACAGCCCTGAGTTCGAATCCTAGCTCAGCGGCACACAAGCTGTGTGACCCTGGCCATGTCACTTCAGCCCCTTGGGTCTCAGCTTCCCTATCTACAAGTCGGGACAGTGATGCCCACATCAATGGTTGTTAGCGGGTCATTGAATATTGCTCAACTTGCTGACATCCTTCAGAGACAGCCTCTAAGAGCAAGCAAATATATTTTCTCCACCTTTTTTTTTAAGAGAAAAATAACAGCATACTCGAAATGATATTGTATATCTTGCTTTTAAAAAACTTATCAGTATGGGGCACCTGGGTGGTGCAGTCAGCTAAGCATCCGACTCTTGATTTCGGCTCAGGTCATGATCTCAGGGTTATGAGATGGAGCCCTGTGTTGAGCTCCGTGCTCAGCACAGAATCTGCTTAGAGTTTCTCTCTCCCTCCCTCTGTCCCTCCCCCTCCTTTAAAATAAGTAAATAAATCTTAAAAGATACTTATCAATATATCTTGGAGACAACTCCATTTCTGTATATAAGATCTCTCTTAATTCATTTTTATGCTGCATATTATTCCATTACATAGATACATCATTATTTATTTAACAAGTCCCTGTTGATTAGTTGTTTCTAATCTTTAACCAATACAAATAATGCCATATAATTGTGTATATATGTCACTTCACACATGTGCACTTCTGGTATTGCTGATAATGGGCAATGTGCTTGTAATTTTGATAGACATTGCCAAGTTGGTCTATACAAGGTTCTACTGCTTCCCTCCCCATCATCAATATGCCAGAGCACCTGTTTCCTCTTGCACTCTCCAACATTGTAAAATCAAAATTTTATTTCTTTGCCCATCTCATGGGTAAGCAACAGCATCTCAAGGTAGTTTTTCTCATATTATGAGAACAGTTTTATTTATTGAAGAGATATTAGTATTCCTCCAGTGAACTTCCTGGTTAAGCTTTTGCCTAGTTTTCTACTGGCTTGCAGACTATTTTCTTACAGATGTGAAAGACTTCTTCGTACAATGAGGAGCTTGCACTCCTGCCTCTTGGTCCTCTCTAACTTCCCATTATGGAGTTTGGAATCATCGCATCTGTAGTCTTCAGACTGGGTTTTCCATCCCCTCTATGTTTGTTGCCAAGTTGTTCTTCCAACATGAGGACATCAAATGAACCAAGCAGAATGAATAGTCAGTAGACTTGAGTAATCATGAGAACTTCTGAAAATCCTAAAGGAAAGAGCACATCCAGGTCCCGCCCCTGGGTGTAGAGCTAAGATGCCCCACCTCTTTGCTGGGTGTGTCCTTGGGGGGGCTTCCTTCCCTGGGTGGGCGTGGTTTGTACTGAGTTTCCTTCCCAGAGGCTCCTTGGAGTCATGGGCTCTGTCCTTGTCTAAAGCACAAAACTCGTCACATTCCCATGCTTTCCCCACCACTACTAAGTCTGTTTTCTCATCTTGATCCACTTGGAGGTCGTCTGACTGTTATGAAGGAGAAAGAGGAAGAAATCAGGAATATGACCATTAGAATAAAATAGTGATGTGTTGGGCACTGCTCTAAGTGATTTGACTGTTTCATCTCGTTCAAGCCTCTTGGCAACACTATTCATCCTATTTTACAGACATGGAAACTGAGGAACAGAGAGATCAGATAACTTGTCCTAGTTCCCACAGCTAGTGTAGAAAGAAACCAGGACGCAACATCAGGAGATCCGTCTCAAGAGCTGGTTCTCTTTTGTACTATATGATTCACCTTACCCACAGCCAGCTGAGTACTTTTGTCTTTTGTCCTCAGGAGAAAGAATGACTATTCTAGCAATGGCAAATAGGGTTCATCATGTATGCAAACTGATTGCTTAGTTGTGGCTGTGTGGAGCACCAGCTTGGAAAAGATTCAGGCTTGGCGGGAGGTGGTCGATTACTAATGTCTGCCATTCAGAACAAGGAAGTGGCAGCAGGTATGCCTCATATTTGCTGTCTCTGGATTAGTCCCTTGAAATGCTTAGATCTTGGATTATCCAACCATCCCCACCTTAGCTGGCTGCCTGATCTCTCTCTGCCCTAGCATTAACCCCCAGTCTCTCTCTCTTTTTTTTTTTTTTAAGATTTTGTTTGTTTATGTATGTATGTATGTATGTATGTAGGTAGGTAGGTAGGTAGGTATGTTTTTGAGACAGAGCAAGAGAGCATAAGCAGGGGAAGGAGCAGAGGGAAAGAATCTCACGCAGTCTCCAGGCGGAGTGCTAAGCCCAATGTGGGCACAACCCTGAGATCATGATCTGAGCTGAAACCAGAGTCAGACGCTTGACTGACTGAGCCCCCCAGATGCACCCCTCAGTCTCCTTCTCTCTAGAACCCACGCTCCTCACCTCTGCTTTTCTGTGCTCCCTAAAAAACACCATCTCTCCTCTCAGGACTCGACTGTGGCCAGTACTCCTCCTCCCATGTGAAATTGCCTACAGTCACCCCACAGTCCTTGCAGATCTTTATTTTCTTCGACTCAGTCTGTGTTGTGAGAGTCAACATTGATGCATGCAGACCACGACCAGACAGACCCGTTAAAGTGGGAGCAGGCTGGCTGCGGATGGGAGAATCCATGCCTAGTTTCTGTCTTGGTGAGAGTCTAGCACAGAGCCTTGTGCAACAAATGCTTAAGAATGAATGAGTGGTGGGGGCGCCTGGGTGGCTCAGTCAGTTAAGCACCTGCCTTCTGCTCAGGTCATGACCTCAGGGTCCTGGGATCGAGTCCCGTGTCAGGCTCCCTGCTCAGCGGGGAGTCTGCTTCTCCCTCTCCCTCTGCCCTTACCCCTGCTCTTGCACATGTGGGCTCTCTCTCTGTCTCTTTCTCTCAAATAAATAAAATCTTTTTTTCTTAAAAGAATGAGTGGTGCTCTTTAGACATTT
Organism: Ursus maritimus; assembly: GCF_017311325.1. NCBI lineage: Eukaryota > Metazoa > Chordata > Mammalia > Carnivora > Ursidae > Ursus > Ursus maritimus. The sequence goes on along the minus strand of NW_024424897.1, from coordinate 13,160,254 downwards.
CACATTTGTATCTCTTGCCAAATCTTTGCAAACAGAGATGGTGTCATCTAATTCTTTTGCATCCTTTCCAACACCTGTGTGGCGGACAGGAATTTCTTAAAATCTGTGGGGAGAGAAACTGAGCTAATAAAGCCTTCTTCACAGGTTGGTTATTGAGCAAGCTGAATGAGATAGAGAAAAATGAACACTTATAGCAGGAACTCGATAAATTTTTGACTGTTACAAATAGTAACAATAACAATAATAATGCCCCTTATTGATTAAGCTGTCTTGAGTGCACAGCAGCTCTTTATTTCATATATTATTCAATGCTTCTCTTTCACTGTCAATATTCATATATAATTTATATCAGTGAGTTTGGCTGTGTAACAAACAACCCTGAAACTTAGTGGTTTACAACTATCATGATTTATATACTGCAAATGGGTAAACTTAATAGTATGCGATTTATATCTCATCAAAAGTGTTTTTTTTTTTTTTAAAGCAACAAAGAGGGGCGCCTGGGTGGTGCAGTCGTTAAGCGTCTGCCTTCGGCTCGGGGCGTGATCCCAGAGTTCTGGGATCGAGCCCCGCATCAGGCTCCTCTGCTAGGAGCCTGCTTCTCCCTCTTCCACTCCCCCTGCTTGTGTTCCCTCTCTCGCTGGCTGTCTCTGTCAAATAAATAAATAAAATCTTTAAAAAAATAAAATAAAATAAAGCAACAAAGAGACCCTGTTTTTTACTTAACACATGGAAAAAGATAATTTCTTTCCTTTCTTTAAAGGTAATGTTTCACAGATCCCCAGGGCTTTCTGAGACCCTTTAAGGATGTGCAGGAGGTCAATACTAGATTTTTTCTCACTTTTCATGCTCACTTTCTCACTGGTATACCATTGTGTTTTCCAAAAGCTCCATGTTCTGTGATATTGCAACATATTGATGCAGAAGCAGGTATGAGAATTCAGCATCTTTTATTAAGTCAAATATTAATGAGATTTGCAAAAATGTAAAACAATGCCACTTTTCTCAGTAAACATTTTTCATTTTGTAAAATAGTTATTTTTCATTGAATATATTATTTATGTTAACATTTAATGAGTATATGGTTGTTTTAAGTGAAGTGATATTTTTAAAAAAGATTGTATTTATTTATTTGAGAGAGAGTGAGCACGAGCAGGGGGGAGGGGCAGAGGGAGAAGCAGACTCCCTGCTGAGCAGGGAGCCTGACATGGGACTCGATCCCAGGACCCTGGGATCATAACCTGAGCTCAAGGCAGATGCTTAACTGACTGAGCCACCCGAGGCGCCCCAAGTGAATTGATATTTTGAGATCCTCTTTGTTTTAATTTCTAAAATGGTTAGTATTGATAGAAACCCACATAAACAAAAGCTCTTTGGGATCCTTAATAATTTTTAAGAATATGGACCCTGAGACTAGAAAGTTTGAGAAATACTTTTGTAAAGCAGTGTGACATTATGACCCAAAGCCTTGAAAATGGAGCTTCTCTTTAATTCAGCATTTCCATTTTAAAATAATTTGTCCTGAGGAAATGATCAGAGACATATGTCAAGGTATTTCTGTGAGTATACGCATCACAATGTTAAGACAGCAAAATGTAAAAGCAAGGGGACTGTCCATCCATAGGGGATGGTTTCAATAAATTATAACACTGCAATACAGTATATACAGCTAACAAAAAATAATATCACAAAATAGTATTTTATTGTTCATAGTTCATTAAGTTAAAAAATAGGATACTATTCAGGGTATGGAATGTGATCCCATTTTTGAGAAAAGCAGTTTATTCACACGTGCATGAAGCAAAGAATTCAGAATGTTCACAGTAGTATTATGCATTTTTCAAAGTACTCCATAAAAAACATATAATAATGATTTCTTTCGGGCCCAATGTTGTGAGTCAGCATTTAGGACCAGGCTTATCTAAACAGTTCTTAGGTGAGCTGGGTCAGTCTCAGCTGATCTTGGCTGGGTCTGGGTCCGACGCTGGCTGGGCTTACAGATGTGTCCACTCTCGGCTGCGGTCAGCCAGGTGCTGCTGCCTCTAGCAGCCTCAGGGCTGTTGTCTGAGCTGATGCGGCCGATACCTGGTGCTCAGCATCTTGCAGGCCAGTCTGGACTCCTTCATAGGACAGCTCAGGGTTCCAAGAGCAGAAAAGTGGAAGGAGTGGAAGATGCCAAGCCTCTAAGTTTAAGCTTGGAAATCACATGTCACTTTCATTGTATTCCATTGGTTAAAGTAAAACAAGATCCATGGGGTGGGGAAAAGCAATGAGTTCAATTCCTCCCTCCCTCCCTCCCTCTCTTCTTTCCTTCCTTCCTTCCTTCCTTCCTTCCTTCCTTCCTTCCTTCCTTCCTTTCAAGATTGATTTATTTATTTGAGAGAGAAAGCATGAGCAGGAGGGGTAGAGGAAGAGAGAGAGAGAGAGAGAGCAGCTCAGGCACACTCCAGGCTGAGCTCGGAGCCTGCTGCCCGGCTCGATCTCACAACCCTGAGATCATGACCTGAGCTGAAATCAAGAGTCAGATGCTTAACCGACTCCCCCCCCCCCCCAGGTACCCCTCGTGACTTTAGTTTCTGATGAATGACGCTGCGGAGAATTGTGATGTCTAATGCAATCTACCACGTAGTAAGAGTGAAGACTCATTTATCTGACAAATAGTTCCTTTGTGTCATGCACTGTGACCCTGTCTCTGCTCTCAGGGGAGAGGCACGTGCATGTCACCTGATTACAATCTCACTCGCTCAGAGGGCCAAGCACATAGAAGATACTCAGGGAATACTTGTGGGAGGAGGGATGGAGCTCTCCCAGCGTCAGCCTCTCCCCCTGACCCCACTGATAAGCTTCACTCTCATCGCCCGTGGTGGGATAGCCACATGGCTCCAGCAAATCATTCAGACGCAAATTCCCATGAATTCGAAGCAGGGTTTGTTCTGGGACGAGCAAAGGAGCCAACGGATCTGCTGAGTTGTCGTGGGGCATGGTCTGAGCCAGTACAAGCAAACTGCTGGCGGCACCCCTTTGTAGGGGAGGGGAAAAAAAAGCAAAGACCTCTTCATTTAGGAGAAAATCATTATTTTTGGTTTAGACACAAGCAGACAAGCATATGAAAAGAATACATTTCTTTGATGTTGCCACTGATACTGAGTCTAGATATTCCAGAAGACAGCCTTGCTAGGCCGAGCTTCACAAACAAACTTCAGAGGGGTCGGCCAGGGGTGGAGGAGGCTGGGGCGTGTGTGTGTGTGTGTGTGTGTGTGTGTGTGTGTGGTTGGGGGTGTGTGTGTGAGAGAGAAACAGACAGACAGAGAGGAAAAAGGAGAGAGGAAAGGAGGTGGAGAGCTTCAAATCTCTGAGAACAGAACAGAATGCCCCTGAAGATGTTGGTTTGCTTTGGGTTTTCTGTTTATTAAAAAAAAAAAATCGATGGTTTCTCCTCCAGGGAGAAGGTGCTTGGAGCAGCTGCTGCTGGATGGCCAGGTGCGCCTGCCTCTCAGCCCTGCACCTTCTGAGAGAGCCGCTCGTCGAGGCAGGACCATGCAGAACGCAGACTCTGCCTCACCCTGGACAGCTTGCAGCAGCTCCCAGAAGACAGAGAGAAATGCCCCAGGAGGACCCTGTTCTGCCTGGTTCTCTCGTAGCCCGTGCATGCAGGACACACTGTGTCTCCTGCAAGGTAGCAAGGAAGAGGCTGGTCTGGGGGTGCAGGGAATACAGGCCTCTCACGCACTCCAGGTAGGGCTGTGTGTAGGGGTTCATCAGCATGGACTTTGGACCCTGACAGCTCTGCCACTTACTAACTGTGCACACTTTGGGCAAATTACTAAACCTTGCCAGCCTGAATTTCCTCATCTGTAAAATGTGGGTAATAACTGGGCCTATTTAGCATATAATAATATAATAATAATTGAGGAATTATTATATGCTAAACTGCTTAGAATACAGTAATTGTTCAACTAACAGCAATGTTATGAACTGCATGTTTGTGTCCCCCCGCCCCATTCATCTGTTGAAGTCTTAATCCCCAGCGTGATGGTATTTGGAAGTGGGGTCTTTGAGAAGTGATTAGGTTTGGATGAGGTCATTGCATGGAGCCCTGTGATGGACTTGGTGCCCTTACAAGGGGACGAAGAGAACCGAAGTCTCTCTCTCCCTCCACTGTGTGAGGAAAGCAAGAAGAGAACTCACACCAGGACCTGACCTTGTTGGCATCCCAATCTCAGACTTCCTAGCTTCCAGAACTATAAGGAAAAAAAACGTTTGTTGTTTAAGCCACCCTGTCTGTGGTGGTGTTGTTACGACAACCCCAGCTTTGACAAGTAGCCGCAGCGTCAATGGACGTCGCCATGTTTTAGGAGGCAGAGAGGGACCCCGACATCCATGTTTCTGAAAACCACCTTCGCTTTGGGTTCTCTACCCTACACGTGAACACTCTCCACCCATCCCTCATCCCCAGAGGCTGGAGAATTCCAGCTCCAATGGCAGAATGAAATTGGGAAAGGTGGTATATTTACATTATTTTCCAGCAGTGCAGAACTCTCTAAAGCAGAAAGCAACTCCCTTGGGTGGTAGTGAGTGTCCTATCCCTGGAGGTATTCAAGCAGAGGTTGAGTGACCAGTTGGTAAGGATGTGTACAGGGGATTCAAGGTGCCACCTTTTCATCTTTACGATTCTCTGGAGCCATAACTAGGTAAGTAGTGTTCAGCATTTAGGTAACAATCTCATAACAGATTCACATATTTAACCTGCCTTTCCTCTGCTCTCATCTGACTCCCCCCGTCAAAATTTCTTCTCCATGTGAGTTCCCCACAGCTGTTCCTCCTATGTGAGCTAGCAATGAAGGTCTAGAGATGTCCACATTCATAATGGGCTTGGAGAAGCTATATATCTTGGTTTGTTTGTTTGTTTTGTTTTTAAATTAAAACAAGCCCTTGTGTTTTCTTTTATGGAAAAAGATATTTTAAATGGTGGTTAGGATCTCGAGTCCTATTAGCCCCAGGCACATTGAAAGTTAACCCCAGTGTGTGGGCTGAACAGGGGACCTAAGGGCCATTTCTACTGGAAAGTATTTTCTAAGATCCGAACCTGTCTTGGATTCGAGTCTCTCGGAAGGCAGGAATTGTCTTATACAGAGTTAGGCACAGATGTCAGGTTGAGGTCACGAGTTCTGGGCTCGAATGGCCCAGTTCACTTCCCCCTTCCCCAAAGCCAGAGGAAGCACCTCTAATCCACACCTCTAATCCAACGTCTTCCCAAACTTGGATATGAGGTCCCAAAGGGGCCCAGGTGGGTCAGTCTTCGTCGCTTAGCCCATCCCATGTGTATGCATCTTGTCCCGTGCCAGCCTGGCTCACCCCATCCTACTCCTACAGAAATAATTGAGAGCACCGTTTCTCCCGGGAGATACCTCGTCCCACTGACCGCCAGATATCAGCTGGGCTCACACTGATTCTTAAAGTCAATATGAGATCTGCTTGAATCTCCCTCCCATCTCCCCAGAGTGCTTGCAAGTTCTTTCTGGCTCCTGGTCTCCACTTGTCATCTCATAAGATTTTCTGTAGCTCCACCCTGGTCTTGACCCCAGTGGGGAACTCCTTTTCCCAGGAATCCTTAATAAACTACCGCTCATTGGGTGACATAGACATTTACTGTGAATGGAGGGTATGACAAGAGGAAGCTTGAAGTTGACTTTGCTCTTTTAAACAGTTCCTTGGTCATTTCCACGAACTTGGGCTCTATCACCCTGCCACCTTTGCGTATGTGATTGCTCAACCCTCTCCTCCGTCTACACCCACCACCCGATTTCTGCTTGTCTTTAGCCTTTGTCTCCATCTATCCCTCCTCTGCAGCTCCCCCTTCTACCCCAAAGTGGTTAATTCCAGGGTTTTCCTAATCAAGGGTAGCTCCTCCCTCCCTAAGAGCAGCTGGTACGAGCTGGTGACACAAGCTTCTTCTCCCTCTACAATAGTATCTTTGCTTGTGAAGAACAGTACACAACAACCAGATGTTTATTGGTTCCACCCTGGCTTCTAGGACAGCAGGTAAAATTGGGTCTCTGCCCTACACTGATTGGCCAAGTGCCCCCTGGAAACACAGTTCATTGCCATGCCAGCAACCACCAAGAAACCAAAGGACGCCCAATGGTCCACGGTGCCCCTGTCATTAGGCCAGCCAAGAAACCAATACCCTGAATGAGGGATTAGAACAGAAGATTCATTCCCTTGGGGTTGTGGCTGCAGTTTTCTAAGTATTGATTCCAGACACACAAATACCCAATTAAGATGCCACAGTAAAAGATATGGGGGACTGAATGAGTCATGTGATTTCCTTTCTTAGTAATCTAACAAGCTGTTAGTTTCATCCCAATTAAGGAACCATTATTTCCTGAAACCCAAGTAAGCAGCAGGTCTCAGCCAATTCCCCGGTGACTGGCTGGGCTCTCTGGCCACCGTGTTACCTGTTCATCTGGAGGCTGCGTGGGTCACCCACATGGCCCCCCTTTCTCCCTGACCACACCAGGGCTTGTCTTTCATCATCACTCCCCTCGGACTGGTGAGCGGCCCTCGCCTCCAGCCTCTTTGCCTGGGCCTGCCATCTTCACCAATATCTCTTTCATGATAGCAGGGCACCAGGAAGGGGGGAGGAATTAAACTGGTTTCCTCCAAGCCAACGCCATAAGTAGACAACCACTATGTCCTATGGGTAATGGAGAGCCAGTGGAAGGCATTAGATTTGTGTGGCAAGGCGGTCACACTGGTGGGGACAGAAAGGAGGGACTGGATTGGGACTATCACTAGAGATAGAAAGGCCCATGGCTAGATCATAGGATTAGATTAAGCTATAAAAAAAGCCAAAATCATAGTAGTTTAACAAAACAGGATTCTATTTCCCTCTCATGTTCAAGCAGTCTGGAGTGGCTTGTGTGGCTTGAGTGGCTCCCACGGTATCAGGGAACCAGGCTCCTTCTATCTTGTTCCTCCAGAAGTGGCTTCCATTTCCGTAGTTTTCTTGGGGTCCAAGATGGCTGCTGGGGTTCCAGGCATCACGTCTACCCTCCAGTTAGGACAAAGAAGGAGAGGGAAGAGGAAATACATGTTCTCCATTCAAGGACAGTTCCTGAACATTACTTACGCCACTTCTGCTTACACCCTTTTGGGTGGAGCTTGGTCACCTGGGTTTCACCTTGCTGTAAAACAAGGCTAGGATATGTAGACTCGATTCAAGGCAGTCATGTGTCTGGCCAAATATCAAGGGCTCTGGGACTATGGAAGAAGGGAAGAAGAACAGGCCTGGCTTCAGCTGGGAGTGGCTTTTCTGTGCTCTGTCACCTTGACCCAAGGCAGCCACGTAAACACACTCCCCTTTCCCCCCCAGATGACATGCTCTCTCCACACCCACGGAGGAGTCTGTACAATCCCACTCAGTCGTCCCATTGCACGTCGGGCACTGCAGGGGACGCGTGAGAGCCCCAAGGCCCTCGAGGCCCTAGCTCGTTCGCTACTGGATGCCCTGTTCAGTAGATGTTTGGGTTTGTTTCCAGCGGAGTTCCCAAGGACTCCATTTTTTTTGGAGAAGTTTTAGGTTCACAGCAAAGTTAAGAGGAAGGTACTTTGAGGGGAGACCAGAGTAACAAAACTTACTCTGGCAAACACCTTTGGAGAAAGCCTATATGAAAGATATTGGGGACACGGGGTATTTCCCAGGGGGCCGGAGCAGCTTAGGCTTCTCTGTCCTTTCTCTGCTGCATGGATGTCTTAGCCTCCTTGCCCGCCTGGCCAAATGCCTGCTCATTCTCGAAGGTCCCCTGAGCATCTCCTCCTCTGGGACCCACCCGTGGAGCTCTGACCACCCCCTTCTAGGTCCCCGCGGTCCCCACTCCTGGTGTGAGAGCACCTGACACCCAGAGCTGTTCCCCCTCATCGGACTGTGAGCTCACGGAGGCCGGGCTTGTAGCTTCTTTCCGGCTGCCCGGGGTCCGGTACGGGGCCTGGCACACAGCAGGTTCTTTCACTCACCAGCAGAATGCGGACTGGGAAGCATTTGCAGAAGGGATTTTTTAGTCCTGAATGCAGCCTCCTCGCTGTTCCTTCTGTTCCCGGAGCGGGTCCTGAAGAGATCTTCCTCCCAGGGCTGGGCCTGAGGGCTGGGGTGGGGGGACTATGCTGGGTTTCTGGGCGTAAGGAAGTTGGCTCCACAAGGCATGTCTTCAAAACAGGAGAGCAAAGTAGAGCGACTCCCAGAGGAGACTTGGCAGGCGTGGATGTGGTGCGTGTGTGCGTGTGTCTTTCTGGAAAGGGGCAGGTCGGAGGTGGCTGGTGGGGTGAGGGGATTGGGAGAGACACCCCCGCCCTCCCCCGGGGTCTGTGGCCTGAGCTGCGGACATGGGTGCATATGTGCTGCGGGGGAGGGGTTGGGTGTGTGAGATGCCAGTCCATCCTTGCTTGTGCACAGACGTCTGTGTGGAGGGGTGAGGTGTGTATGCTCTTTGTTTGTGCGAGGGGGAGGGGTGTGTGTGTGTGTGTGTGTATGAGGTGGGAGGGCAGAGGCAGCAGCACAGGGAAAGCAGGAGAGATTAGGAAGGAGGAGAGAGAGTTCGCATGTGAGATTCAGGGTCTGGGGTTCCCGTGGGTGACTCAGGGTCTGTACAGAAAGTATGTGACTTTTCTTAAAGGGAAAACAGTTGGGTTTTGGGGGTGAAGTGTGGCTGGCAGAGGATGGGTTGCCCATTTTGGAGGTAGGTTTCAGGCTCTAACTGTTGTCAGACTGTGTACAAAGGGCACTTGCCCTGCTCCCTCCTGGCCCAGGAGCAGGGGCTCAGGGACAGCGGCTGTGATCCCCCTCCCGGTCCCGGCGCAGCGAGCAGCATTCAGCGGGGCGCAGGCTCCCTCCAGTGGGAGCAGAGGCAGCGGCAGGGGTGCGAGGAGCAGGGGGCTCTCACCCCAGCCCTGTACCGGCCTCTGCTACGGTCTCCTTCTTCCTGCTCCAGGGTCCCCTCCAGCCCTGGGGTGCGGTGCATGTGCCCAGTGGAGCCTGAGGTTACAATGCCTTGCAGAATGCTCTTCCAAGCACACTCCCCTCTCTGGCTGCCCTTTGACCCCTCACCCCAGCCAGCTGGGAGAGGTCATGAAACATCGGACCAGCAACCTGGGTTGGCAACACCTGTGAGCTTCTTAAAAATTCGGAATCTCACCTCTGCCCCAGATTTCCTGAATCAGAAGTTCTGGAGGGCGCGAGGGTCCCTCAGTCTGTTCAATCAGCTTTCTGGGCGATTCTGGAGCAGGCTAAGGTTTGCAAAGCACTGTTCTAGATTGCCTAACAGAAGCACAGTGGCATGAGGGAAATCGCCCATGATTTCACTCACACGCCATTCATTCACTAAAGATCTTCTCGAGTGCCTAATATCTGCCAGGTGCTGGTCTAGGCACTGGGGATACATCAGTAGGCAAAAATCCCCACCCTTGTGAGCTATTGAACATAGTTCAATGGATAGAAATTTAGAGAGCGAAGTGTGTAGTGTGCGAAAAGATGGAGGAAATTAGACTAAGAGGGGAGATACCAAGGGTCTAGGCTGGGGCTGCAATCCTCAGTGGGCCAGTAAGCAAAGACTTGAGGAAGAGAGAAGAGGGAGCATGCCAGGCAAGTATTGGTGGGAAGAAACTTTCAGGGGATGGAAGCAGTTGGAGCAAAGGCCCTGGGGCAGCAATGTTGAGAGCTAGCCTGGCTGGGAGGCATAACAGGAAGGAGGTCATGGAGGTGCAGGTGCAGACATAGGACTGGCTTTTACCTTCTCTTTGCCTCTGTGTCCCACTCACATACTGGGCTTGTATGCCTGGGGACCACCTGGGGAGCGGAGCCCTGATGTCATAAGGCCACCATGACCCAGAGTGAGTTGGGAGCCATGGAGGGCTCAGAGCAGAGGGACAACATGACCCGGTGCACTGAGATCCTCTGGCCACAGGGTGGAGACCAGCCTGAAAGGGGACCAGGCTGAAGCAGGAGGCCACAGCAATAACTCAGGCAAAGGAAGACGGCGGCTCGGACCAGGGTGGCGGCAGTCAAATGGGCAAGAAGTCGTCAGATTCTGGGTTTTTCTTTTTTTCTTCTTTTAATTGTTAACTGTGGTAAAATACACATAACATGAAACTCAGCATCTTACCCATTTTCAAGTGTACAATTCAGTGGCACTAAGTACATTGTTGGGGGACCATCACCACCATCCATTCACAGAATACCTCTCATCTTGCAAAATTAGAACTTCGCATAAGGTCCTCAAGGCCCATCCACATGGTGGCAGGTGTCCGATGGCCTTCCTTTTTTCCAAGGCTGCCTGACATTCTGTTGCAGGGATAGACCACACCTTGTGCATCCATCCGTCTATCGGTGGACACGGATTCGGAGGATCCGTAAAGCTGGAGGATTGGATTCGGGGAGGATGAGGATGGATGGGAGGAGAGAGAGCAGAACTGAAAACGACACCAAAATTTTGGTCTGAGTGATGGAAGGACGGCCTTGACATGACCAAGCTGGGGGAGACGAAAGGGGAGTCGCTTTGCAGAACGTGGGAAGTTCAGGTCCAGAAGGTTAAATGAGGGATGTCCACTAGCTCCCCTGTGGGAGGAGTCTGCGGGCAGTGGGGGCCTGGCGCTCAGGAGGGAGGGCCTTCCTGGGGGGGCACACATGTTCAGAGATGACAGCGTGTATACGGATGCGGTGTATACATCCATGAGACTTGGGGGGCGCAGGGGCCCCGAGGAGCAAGTATAAGGAGGAAAGGTCTGAGAACTGAGCCCTGGGACGCTTTGGTGTTTGGAGTTCCGGAGATGAGAAGGAATCAGCCAAGGAGCTGGAGACTGAGTGGCCAGGAAAGGGGGTGTCCTGGAGGCCAGAGGAAGTCATGCCTTGAGGAGGAAGAATGAATCAACTCATCTGAGGCAGAGGGGCCCCCCGCGGCCGTCCTGGGGATGGAGCATCTGGGTTAGCAACGTGGAGCTCATCGGTGTCGGGGCAGTGACTAGGGGTCAGAGAAGGAACCAGAGGGAAGGAAAGGGGGGGCAGCAAATACACATGTGGGCAGTGCTGGAGGGGGCTGGGGGCAGGGAAAGGTTTGTGTCTAGTTTTGTTCTGTTTTGAAGCTGCGAGAGCTGGAGAGAGGGAGAGTGGCTGGAACTGTGGCCGTGAGTGGGGACCAGGATCTAGGGTGCAGGAGGAGGGACACGGACAGGCCACCCACAGTGACAGGAGGGATGGCAGTGTGTAAGGGCATAGATGTAGCAGAGAGGCGGGAAGACACAGCACGCACTGAGCACTAAGGGTGAGGGTGGGGAAGTGTTAGGATTCAGGGCAGGAAGAGAAAAGCCTGAAATAGTAACCGAGGGGGCCGGAGACAGGAGACTCAGGAGTGTTTCCAGCAGAGGTGGCCCCAGCACCCCATGGAGGTTCCTGGCTGTGAGTGTGAAGTGTATCGGTTCCCCAGGGTTGGAGTTCCTCCAGGTAAGCGGGGAAGGGAGAGGTGACAAGGAAGCAGAGAGGGGCCCAAGGGGAGGGGGTCCAGGCACGGACCAGGCAAGGATCGGGCAGAGCTGAGATGAGAAACCAGGCTCCCCGCTCCCACACTGGTTAAGCTGCCTCCCTGTGGTTTGGCACAGTAGACCCCCTCCTGTACCCGCGAGGGTCCGGAAATTGTACAGATATAGATATCGTCGTGATGAATTAGCCACAGATTTATCCCAAAGCCTTGTGGAATTCACAGTAACTTTCTGTGGGTTTCGTACCCTCTCAGTCAGCATGTCCCAACCACGCACTTGCTCTGGGCAAACAAGGCCAGCACCTTCCACATCGAGGAAGCCTGCGTCCAAAAGCTGCAGGAAAGTGAGTTCTCCCCAGGCCTCCTCTGCTCTCCTCTCCCAGCAGAAAGTCAAAGTCCTGGTCCTTTTACATTCTCCATTTTCATAGTGGAGTTTGGCGGACCGGAGAGCAGTTGGAGGCAGGGAGATGTGGAAATCTTGCTATCCAGGGTGGAAAGCGCCGAGTTCACTGTCTCCCGTGCAGAGGACACAGGAAAGCTGGGAAAGAATCCCTCTCGGTCTTGCGGTGTCCCCATGCTCAGGAAAGCCACGCGCTGGGTGTACAACCCGCTTCCTTCAGCCCTTGGAACCTCAGCTTCGGCTGGCTCTTCTCCTCCTGTTCTCAGTCCCAATCAGATTTCTATAAGCAGATCCTTTGCTTCTGGAAAGTTAGCGTATGAGCCAGGAATGGGAACTGGCAAGTGACTGGCGAGGGTCACCTGACGCGGGCGTGTTGGTACCCACAGAGTCGAAAAATACCTATTTCCATAGACGAGTCCGGAATGAGGCTGTGAAGTGGATTTCCAGGAACTGTTGCAAAGGACAACATTTTTGCAAACTTTACTTTGAAATTTATATTTATTTGTAAACCTAGAATTGCTCTAAAAAATAGAGCCTATTAGTTAATAAACGAAACTTTTAAAAATGCAAAAAAAAAATGGTATTGAGAGAATAATGTCTTTTATTTTCCCCCTGACTGTTAAATCCTAATGGACAAAGGTAGTAGAAAGCACGGCAAGAATCGTAGAGATCAGTCAGATTTGCCTTAAAGCAGCTTCCAATGAATGAAACAGAGTTGTAGCCAGGGAGGAGTTTGTCACACCCCGTGGATGACACCTGCCTGCCCAGGCGCAGAGACAGCACCCAGAGCGCCAGCCAGGAGACCTAGCCTGGTTCAGGCTCATCTCACCCTGCGTGATGTTGCTCGGGTCAGTTAGCCTCTCAGAGCCTGGGGCAGGGGCGGAAGGTTGATTTATAGTCACAGGGGACATTTCCAGTGCTCCTTATGAAGATTCCATTCTCGGACGAGTAAAGACACACGGCCGTGGGTTTTTGGAGTCCCTTGGGCAGTGCACCCCAGAACTTTGGGTGAAGCAAGAGCAGGACTTTATTTTTTTTAAGTTATTTAATTTTTTTAGATTTTATTTATTTATTTGACGGAAGAGAGAGCATGAGCTCGCACAAGCAGGGGGAGCAGCAGGCAGAGGGAGAGAGAGAAGCAGGCTCCTTGCTCAGCAGGGAGCCTAACGCAGGGCTCGAACCCAGGACCCTGAGATCATGACCTGAGCTGAAGTCAGAGGCTTAACTGGTTGAGCCCCCAGGCGCCCCCTCCACGGGTCCATCTTGAGGATCGTTTTCTACTTCTTTTGTGCACCGTATTGGACTTCCACTTACTCTATGAGGTTGGCAAAGATTTTTCTTTTAAATGAAATGTATTTAAGTAAACAAGTATGTTGGTTTATAGAAAAAAGTGTTAATAATATTAACGCTACAGGTGGGACCCAGATGTGGCAAAAAAATAGAGCACGTGCACACAAACACAGATACATGTGAGGTTTGGAGATTTTTGTTTATGTATTTAGGGGATTTTTATTTATTTTTTGTTTGTTATTATTTATTTGTTTGTTTCCTTATTGAGGGGTTAAGAATACCCGTTGTACTGTCTCTGAATTGCAGGGAAGCTTTAAAAGGATTGTGTCTGTCGCACTTGCGAATGTCAAGGTCACTTGAGCTCTGGGCGTTTGGCGGGCTCAGTCCGTGCGGTTGCTGGATCAGGCCACTAGATGGGGCTTCTCCCTCTGTGTCTGGTTAAGCAATGATTTCCTGCTCTGAAAGGCCACCATTTTCTGAACTTAATCCCTCTTGGATTAATAGAGTGTACGAATGTTCCCTGCCACGCAGGCCTCGAGCCCCGTGTCCGCTCCTCAGAGAGCCCTCCCCACTCCCTTCCCGCTGAGGCTGTGTTATCACTGACGTTGTGCTTGAACCTGAGTTAGGCGTGTGCTACGGTGGCTTTGCTGTGTTCCCTCCCCAGCCCTGCCCACTGGAAGGTGAAGTCCTCGAGGGCAAGGGCTCAGGCTGGCACAGCCCCTGGCGCGCAGTAGGCACTCAGCATCTATGGTTCAATGGCTGAGCGAGTGACCCTCCCGCGGACCTTAGTCCAAGGTGACCGGCGACCGTGAGGGATGACAGGTGCTAAGAGTCAGGCGAACCTGATTTCCAAGGTCAGGCTCCTTGCCTGCTGGCGGGTGGTTTTGGGCAAGTGATCTGGGTTCTCCAAGATCTACTTTCCCGTGTCTGCAGTGGGGAGAAAGGGTCACGTTCGTGGGGTCATTCTGAGGACTAAGTGGGAGATAATTTACATCAAGTTGCTGGTCCAGCCCCCGGCACGCGGTGAGGAATGCACAAGTCTGAGCAGTTTCCCACCCTCTCCTGGGCCGAAGTTTTGACTGTTTTCATGGAAAATGATTCTGTAAAATGCTTCTCTCCCCCCCCTCCAAAAATACCCACTGACGCGCACCATCATAACCTGGATCCAATCCCAACCCTACCCTCCCTCCCTGATGCCCTTCCAGCCTCCTGCTTGCCGCCTTGGCTTCTCTCAGGTTCTCAAACTCACCGCACAGCCTTTCCACATGCTGGTCCCCTAGCCTGGAAACGTCCGCCTGAGGCCTTTCCCTGGGGAATTCTCACTCATTCATCAGGGCTGGGTTTTAATGCCACCTCCTCCAGGAAACCCTTCCTGATCACACACCCCACTGGGTCAGCACCCCCGCCCCCCAAGGCTCTGCTGTTCCAACTTGCATTTACTTCCCCAATGTCTAGCTTTCCCATTATTTGTTGATTTATAACTTATTAGTGGACAATATCTGAAAGTTGAAGCAGTTTGGTTTTTGGCCACAGGCAAGAGCATCTGCGGCAGCAAGAGGACGGCATCAGAGCAGCAGGGCTGACATGCTCTGCCCCAGAATATGCCAGATCCTGCCGGAGCCTGCATCTGTGCACTGGGTGTTTCCATGCCAACCAGCTGGGCCTGAGTGAGGAGCGCTTGCGTCCTAAATGTGCCCCCCCCCAGGTTAATTACAGATGTGCCTCTATTAAGGCAAGAAACTTAAAGTTGTGGCTTGTGAATGCAAAGAGCAGGATCTCTGCAGCTGAGAGATTCATTCCCGAAGACAGAAAGACGGCAGGAAGCGGGCAGTGCCTTCCCAGGTTCAAGGTTGGGAGCCCCAACATGGGGAAGCCTGTGGCACTCACCCCTATTCCCAGCCTCCTGTCCCACTGCCTCAGATGCCTGGGTTCAAACCCTGGCATCCGGGGCTGCCCCTTCCCTGCCCTCTTCTTCATTCCCAGAGTCCATCAGTGGTAAAAGCTTTTGGAGGTAATTGCTAGATTCTCCACATTTTTTTTTTCTTCTTGGCGAGAGATGGTGGGATTTCAGAGCAATCTGGCATGTTCTCTGGCCAAAGAAGTGTCTGTGCATGTTTGCAGCTTAATTATCAGCCTCCTGATTGCAGCGTCCTCCCGGCGGGACACTCCTGCTCTGCCTTTGGAAGCTTGGCATTTGGAGTGTGTGTGTGTGTGTGTGTGTGTGTGTGTGTGTGTGTGGCAGCTTTTTTTTTTTCCTAAAAATTTTCTGTTGTTCAGGTAAGTGTGTTTAAACTGTGGTAGACTTTTGGGGCTTCTTCTTCTAAAGAAACTAATTTTATTCATCTTTGGACTGCTTTCCCAAAGGACATCTCCTCTCATAAAGAATGTCTGCCAAGGATCGCAATGGAGAAGGGCTGTGGGAACGGCTTCCCTTTCTATCACGGCGTCTTCTCTACGTTGGGGCACATGAGAAGACTCCCTGGAGCTGGGCTCAGATCAGACTGGAGGGTGTCTCCTCTTCTCCCCAGGCTCCCCAAGAGTCACCCCCCTGAGTCTGAGCCCCAGGCCTCTCCCTGCCCCTTTGAGAACACTAGGAATCCACAGGAGGGGTCTTCTGTGCTCGGAAGCTCGATGTTGTCCGTTTCTCCTCCCAAAGCACGTCCACCCACCTCTCAGACCCCACTCACACCCTCCATCCTGTCTGCCCCCCCCCCTCCGGTCTACCCATGGCCTCTCCTTAGTCTCTGCCTCCTGGCCCAGCCCCTCGAGTCAAAGCACCTGTTGACCACTCTGCTGGGTTCTGGACACCAGCCCCTTTCTGGAGCCTTCCTCCTCCTTAACTCCCCATTCTGCAGCTTGGAGGCCCACTTGGCCCCTTCCCCATCTCCATCCTGAGTTCCTAGAGCCCAGCCCTCACCTGCACCCACATCCTATTTTTTCAAAACATACTGATTAAACAAACTTGCACCCTAAGTTGGTCCACCATCTGTTAGATACAGATCTTTCAAGAAATGTGACGACCATAGCTAACATTTATTGTATTCTTACTCTGTGCCAGATCCTGGCTGAGAACCCTGAACAGGTGTCTTCATTAATCCCCATGACAGCCCATAGAGTGATTCTTAGTATCTTCTTGTTACATGAGGAGGGGAGAGCGTGGTGGAGCTTGGACACAAACGCAAGCCATCTGACTTCAGAGCTTCCAGAATTAACTGAGATGTTATGCCCTGTCCTGAGAGCTGACCTCCTTGAGGCTATTTCCAGCAGGTTCTCAGATTTGTACCTGGATGAGTCTGCTTTGAGATCATTAAGTGAATGTGCGGGGAGCGTCTTCTATTGGGATTGGACAAAGCGGGGGGCTGGGCTTCATCCTCAGAGTTAATGGTGAGAAGAGAAGTCAGCAGGACCCAGCTTTTCAGGGAGTCACCCCTCTATCCCTGCCAAGCCCAGCCATTTGGCTCCTTCTGGACCGGTGGACAGCTTCCCTCCTCCTCTTCCTCACCCCTCTGTGCTGTGGTCTGGGAGGCTCTTGTCAAAAGTGAGTCTGGTATGGCTTTCCGCATGGTTTCCAAAATGAAGTTCAAAATCCTTAGCCTGGTGTTCAGGGGCTAAGTCTCCGGTCCCAACCTTTGTTGCCAGTCTCAGGCTCCAGGCTCTAGCCTCAGCGAACTCACCACTTGCAAACACACCAAGCTCCCCTGCACCTGCTCGGCATGACGGAGGGAGTTCTCATTCGCCCTTCACCTTCACAAAGAGTCCCATTAGCCCTCTTGGTCACTGCCTGCTTTAGTTCACTGTGACCTTTTATACTGACCCCACGGTAGCACCTGGGTGGTCGTGATGTACCAGCATTAATCCCAATGGCGATCATTGCATTCGGCCGTGTAAGGCAATGTCCCCCTTTGCAGGAAATTCACGCTAAGAATTCAAGGGGATGGGGCATCAAATCAGTGACTTACTGGTCTTGGGCCATGGTTCCCCAACTATGTGCCAAGGTGTGCCCGAACACTGCAGTGAACCCTCAGAAGTGCCACGGGACATTTTGCATTCTTGGGGGGAAACTCAGCAACATTTGAAGCCTCTATCAACACAGCCCCTATTCATCAACCCGAACGTCCATCCACTGGAGACTGGGCATGCCCGTAGAGCAGGGCCCATGCCGCGACGGAACAGGGTGATGAACAAGATCACAGAAACCTAACTTAATAAAGGGAATTACTAGCTATTTCTTTTGCCCCAGGCGCACCAGAAATCATGACCAGAACCCTGAGGGTGCCAGTTACATGGAAGTTTGGGAACCTCTAGTTTAGAAAAAAAAATTTTTTGTTCTGGATTTGCCAGTTTCTGTACATTTCAGATTGTTTCAAAATAAGATATGAAGCATCAGGGTTGACTCATAGTCTTTGCAGAGGCTTTTGTGGGCAGAAGTCTCTCCAGCCTCCTCGGGCAGCAACACACTGCCAGGTTTTGCAGAAAGCTGCATAAAACCGGGATGGTGGCACGTGGTGGAGGTGGAGGGGGGCTCGGGGTGGGCAAGCCCCAGGAACTGCTGTCACCAGCCATGCCGTGACAGGTTCTTCTGCATTTCTGCGAGCACATGTGCGTTATTCAAAAGAAAACGCATGGGAGGCAGGGTCAAAGCCATGAAGGGACTGAACTTGTTCCATTCCATACCAAAGACATCTGTTAAAGAGGAAAATAATACATTGGCCAGAAGAGGGCAGAGTTGTCAGCTTTTTTTTTTTTCCTTTACAAAGCTGCAGAAGCAGTCAAAATTTGGGGGAAAAAAAGCGCTTCTTTGCATATGCAAATTCTACATTGACCGGTCACGTGCGTCCTTTGGTAAAGGGAGGAGGTACATGTAAGATACCGACTTTGGACTCCAAAACCCAATTTTCCCGGTGCAGGCTGGTAAAGACTGGCTTAAGGACAGCTGGCCTGGAAAAGGGCCTGAGGTTACAGGTTTTTGCCATTTCCTGAATGCACAAACAGACAAATGCATAATGCCCACGTCGAGGAAAGTGATGGTGTCCAGCACCTGGTGCTGGAGTTTTGAATCCATTTGGGAAATCACATTTAAAAGAGACATTGCCATCTAGAGGGTCCGCAGACAGCAGTGACCAGGAAGACAGAATGTCCCAGGATCATAGCACTTAAAGATGGGAACCTAGTTCGCCTGCAGGAGAGGTGACCCATCAGTGGGGACTTAGAGCTACTCTCAGCTGTGAAGCTGCGACCCGCGGGTTCTTTAGTGCGACTCCTAAGGGCACAGCACAACCAGGTTAAAGTGGCTTGAGGCGGAGGCTTCCTGTGTGCGGCCAGGGGCATCAACCGTTTGAGTTGTCCAGCTCCGGAGCCCACTCTGCGGGGGAGAGCCAGCATGACGTTGGGAACATCAAGAGTGGGCTGCCCGAGATGCTTGCACGGGGAGGCGTCTGCCCAGGGTGTGCAATCAACGCAGAAGTGAGCTGCCTGTATTGAAATGGGGTGGCAGGGGAGCTCCCCACTTTAGCTCATCCAGCGTGAAGACCCATAACTGGCCCAGCTCAAGTCCCTTGCCCGCTCCTTGGCCAGAAGGGGGATGGGTCCACCGGGCAGAGGAATCCACGAGATTCCTCCATGGCGAGTTCTGACAGTGGCCTGTCAGCTAGGCTCACCTGCAAGCAGCCCTGGGCGATTTTATCAGCAATTACCTAAGCAGAGATACCCTGTGGCAGGTTCCTCGGATGCAGACCATGAGAAAGAGCGGGCGCGAGGGCGGTTGTCCTCCATCTGGGGCAGGATCGGGCAGAGAAGCAGCCCAGCTGCAGCCCAGCCTCCGCCCCCAGGAAGTGTTGGAGGCAGACCAGCTGAGTTGGCCCGGGGGAGCCATTCCCAAATGGAGCGGTCGTTGGAGGTCATCAGCTGAGGCCATCAGCCGAGGGTCTACCCGCAGTCCTGCTGAATTCAGGGATGACAAGTCCTTCCCCGAAGGCGGATCCGGGCCCAATAGTTGTCACTGTCAGCACCATCGTCATCGTCATCATCATCGTCGTCATCATCACCATCATCATCATCATCTGCTCACCTGTGAGCTTCTTGAGAACAAAGGGACAAGATCCCTTTGACCACTGCTGTCTTGCCCCCCAGCTCCAGAGCAGAGCATGGCTCTTGGGAAGGCACTCAGTGGCCATGTGCCCATCTTCTCTAGATATCCTTTGTGTAACGTGAGATGTTTATAAGGTGTAATGTAGAGACAGGCGTTGGTGCCTTCAATGAAGGCTCCAAGAGGTGAAGCGATCTGTCTGACCAAGGACCAGGCTGCTGCTGTGAGGACCCGCCCTGCGTGCTGCCGTGCACCCGCTCCCCTGATGCTGCGGCCACCCTCGCCAGACAAGCTGGCCTAGTGACCAGAGCTGGGCTTGGGCCCCACTTTCTGAGCCTCTGGCCTCCCTGCCATGACCTGGTGTCCTCACGCCAACTTGCCAGGAAGGCAGCCTCTGCTAGGGCCCCAGCCCTCCTGCTCTGCTCTCCTTCAAGGGACCCTGGCCCAAGCCTGGCCTTGGGGCTGACCTGGTACAGTGGATAGGCCACAAGTAGGGCCATGCAGAACTCACTTAGGACAAAGCCAACTCTAAAAGCCATGGTGCTCCCGGCAGGTGCTTCGATGGCAGGTGTCCATAGAGAGGTGGAGGAGGAGGTCGGTGAGATATTGGTCAGAGGAAGAGTGGAGCAGTGAGGCAAAGGGCAAAGGTTCTGGGGTGGGTCAATCCCGGGCTTTCATATCTACAAGCCAGTGGCCATTACGTAAGTGACATGACCTCTCTCGGACTCGGTCTGCGAATCTGTCTGATGGGAATTCCTTCGTCAGATTGTTCTGAGGATTAAGAGGAGTTTCATGTGTAAAGGGCACAGAGCAGGCGCTGAAGAAATCTTATTCCCACCATTTCTTCTTTCCCAAGGAAACAAAGAGGTTCTGGAAGCTTGCGGGAGGGGGGGCTCTTTCCTCTGCAACATCTTGGAGAGAGGGAAGGAGGAAGAACCAGAGGAGCAGGACTAGAGACAGCCCTGTGTTTGGGGGGGGGTGCAGAAATGCATGGAAAGCTCCGGATTGAGCTCCTGTGTAGGAATAATTATGGCTGCTATTTTTGTGCATTTGTTTAATAACGTTAATTTCACGACAGCCTGATATTATAACATCCTCTCCCACACAGAGGTGGCTTTAGCTCCCTATTCTCCAGAATCCGTTTGCATTTTTCCCGTTGGGTTTGGGGCTTGGGAGCTGATGACTCAGAGCTGGAGGGGCCTCCAGGAAAGTCCCCTCTCCACCTCGGGGCAGGAGCTCCTGGCAATGTCGCCCTGGGACAGGTGAACCGTAAACCCACCCAGCCTCCCCGGGAATGCCTTCCAGCCTCGCCCTGGGTCTCTCTGAAAGCTGACGCGGAAGTGGCCACTCCTGAGCCATTTATTCAGGGCAGACTTCTTAAGATTTTTTTTTAAAAATTTGTTCATTTGAGACAGAGAGCGTGAGCAAGAGGGAGGGGCAGAAAGAGAGAGGGAGAAGCAGACTCCCACCCTGAGCAGGGAGCCCAGTGAGGGCTGAGATCATGACCTGAGCGAGATCCTGACCTGAGCCCAAGGCAGATGCTTAACTGACTGAGCCACCCAGGTGCCCCAGGGCGGACTTCTTAGAGGAGAGCTCATGGTGGTTAATGGGCTTGGAGAGGGGGAAAGCACAGGGGCCAGAAAAAAGTCATTGCCCTGATATTCACAACTTGGAGATCTATGTTGAGCATGAAGATAACATCCAAGAGTGGCTTCTGACTCAGGGCTGGCAAAATGTTACCCCTAGTGGATGTTTCTGGCTGAATCAACCCAAACGTGCATTCACTGGAGACTGGGCACATCCATTCAGCGGGGCACGTGTGGCTACAGAACAGAGCCATCACCACGGTACAGAAACCAGAGAGCAGGTGCGGGCGAGCTTCTCTGGAGCTCTATTCCAGCTCGTCCATGAAGAAAGAGCGACATTAGAGCACCAGAACTTTGCAACCCCCAATGAAGTCCTGGATCTGGACCATAACTGCCAATGGCCATCAAATTTGTGCCTCCTAATTTCAGATGGCAAACGTGAGGAATTCTTGAAGTGTGTTATGATTGGCGTTGTGATTTTAAAAGAATCGTAGTTTTTGCAGATAACAGAGAAATATTTACAGAAGAAATGATGGGATGTTTGGGGTTTGCTTCTAAACCATCAGGGCTTGAATATGTGTTCATCCTGGTTGAAACTGAGTGATGGGCGCAGGAACGCACACTGGGCTAGGTTTTCTGCTTTTGAATAAGGTTGACATTTTTCATAGTCAGCAATGTTTTTAAAGTAGTGGATTTGTTTGGGTGGTGAGGATATGCGTGGTTTCTTTCCCTGATCTCATTTGTCTGTATTTCCTTGAACTTTCTAAGGTGAACATATATTCTCACCCACAGAAGGGAACCTCATTGCCATGTGGTGGGACCCTGAGGTTTGGCGTCAGACAAATCCAGCCTCCAGTTCCCATCCTTTGGGGACCAGCTCAAGGACACCTCCACTTCCTGCCGTCTCTTCTCTCCCTCCCTGCTTCCCTCGGCAGAATGAACTCCCCTTCCTTCAGGTTCCCAAATCACGTGGTTGGTCCATCCATCAACACAAGATTTCCGATTGGATTATATGTCTTCCATGCTAAACCGTGAGCTCTGGGAAGGCTTAGAGAGTCCCCTTCTTCTTGGATGTGTGGCTGAGGGCAAATCACTTACCTTCTCTGAATTGGCTTTGCTGTAAGATAGGTATCATAACGTTCTCTTCATGGAGTGGTCCATGGAACCCATTACACTGACAAAAAAAGACAAAGCTACGGGGTGCCTGGGTGGCATAGCGGTTAAGTGTCTGCCTTCGGCTCAGGGCGTGATCCCGGCGTTATGGGATCGAGCCCCACATCAGGCTCCTCCGCTAGGAGCCTGCTTCTTCCTCTCCCACTCCCCTTGCTTGTGTTCCCTCTCTCGCTGGCTGTCTCTATCCTGTCGAATAAATAAATAAAATCTTAAAAAAAAAAGAGAGAAAGCTAGATCAACATAAGTGGTTCTTAGCTAGGGACACCCTCCCAAACCCCTGCAGAGAACAATATCTGGAGACATTTTTGGTTGCCTCAGTGGAGGATGAGGGTCCTGCTGGTGTCTAATGGGTAGAGGCCAGGAATGGCACTAAATAGCCTACAATGCACAGAACAGCCCCCACAACAAATATTATGCAGGCCAAAAGGTCAATGGTGCCGAGGTTGAAGAATTCGGGGCTGTTTTAGTGGGGATGGGGACATAGGGGCATTCGTGCTCTGCCTGTGGGACTGTAACTGTAGTCTCCATTCTGAAAAGCAAGTAGGCAGTGTTTGGGCGAATTAAGGGCACACATATTCTGTGATGCATACATTCCACTCCTTGGTAGTCCAAGGACATGGTCACAGGGGTCTGTAACGAGGGACTGATGGCTGTACTTCAGCATGAAAGTGGTGGGAAGTTGGAGGCAACTTGACCCCAGTGAAGACTGGAGGAATTGGGATCAGATCTGGATGACGAGCTCTTGACTCTGGTCTCTTCATCTCATTTGCCCAGCGTCTGTCACTGGGATGGTCACTGGGATTTAGGCAAAAGGCAGTGATGAGAAGCAATGGACTACATGTCCGTGGAGAAAAACAGAAGCATCATAAAAGCAGTGTCATTGAAAAAGTGAGAAAGAGAACGACATACGTAACGCAGAACCATTTATTCAAGCTCAAATTACATGCAAAAATCAACAATACACATCTGCGGAGCACATATAAACAAAAAGATACAATAGGAAACACATTTGAGTGGTTGCTCTTGGGGATGGGAGAGGAAAGGAAGAAAACGCAGCATGAGTGGAAAACCGAGAGCAAGGCTTTGTGGGCCAGTGATGGCTGGGCACCGGGAACCGGAGAGTGCGGTTAACCCAACTCCGTTCTAGGGTTTGGAATAAATACATAAAATGAAATCATGTAGGATAAATTGCCTAGGATAGAAACTGGCATATAGTGGTTACTAAATAAATGGTAACAATAGCCGAAATAACATTAGTACTGATTGAATTCTTGATAGGCTAACAGGGTAAATTATTAAGAATGCTTTGATCATCTCATCTCTTTCTTTCTCCCCTAATCCAGGTAAGAGAAGCCACCTCTGTTTCTAAGGGTCCACTGAGGGAGAATACGGAGTATCTTTCCAAAGGGACAGGTTGGAAGGAAGTCCTTGGGAGAGGTCAGGGAGAACACCAACCCTGGGGACGGCCCCCACCCCGGGGAGGAAACGAGCCAGGAAGTGTAACAGGTGGGCTTCTAGAGTGATTGAGACCAGAGTCTCTCACAGGGCCCAAGACGGGTGGTGGAGTGGTGTTTCTGAGGACACTGGACACCAGGGGTGGATGTCCTGCCTCTGGAAGGACCCCAGCACCTGTCCTGGGCCGGGCTGTGGATTTCCAGCCATCCGATAGCCTCTGTCATGCCTTCCCCATTGGATCCCTGGGCAACCCCGGGAGACATTGAATTTCCCGCCACCCAGTTGAGTGGGGGCTCAAAGTCAGACTTACTGTGATTGAGAAAAACAAGGTGACATTTGTCCCATGTAAGTGTGTTGAAGTAATTCATTTGTGCTACACTTTTTTCTTTGCACCTCACGCAGCCAGCAGCATGGGAGCTCACACATATGGTGTTTCAGGAAACATTTTGTTGAGCAAACGGAAATATTCCCTCCTCCTCTCCAGCTGGTGGGCTTCAGACTGTCGAGGTCTCCCCTCCCATGCACTTACACCGGCTATGTGCTTCACCGTGTCCTGGGATTCAGCCCGGAAACTGGGACCCGGAGGCCGGAGCCCGCCCGGAGCTCATGCCCACGATCTGAGCCTGACTCCCCAGCAGTGTGTGGATCAGGTCGTGGGGTGTGCCGGATGACCCTGGTGGTGCTCTCATAAGTCAGACCAAGCACGCGCCGTGAGCCTTCCTCCAGGAGCTGGCAAGCAGGGAGAGTGCAGTGAGGGGCCAGCGTGCAGGAAAATCTGGAGTTGTGCATCCGACACAAAAATAATAGAAAATGCTCGTGTTGGTCTCTGCTCTAGCTCCTGGCATGGAGCTCCTAAATCCCGCGGAATTTCAGTGGTGATAGGAGAGTCTTTTGTTCTCATGAGGCCGCGCTGGGTGGGCTCCTGGAGAGCTTTAAGATGACGGCTGCTCACCAGAAAGGCCAGGGCATGATCAGAAGCCTGGAACTCTCAGCCTTACCCCCCATCCTGCAGGAAGGGGAGAGGGGCTGGAAATTGGGCTAATGACTGATCACGCGTCCACGATGAAGACTCCATAAAAATCCCCAAGGAAGAGATTTGGAGAGCCTCCGGGTTGGTGAACACGCTCACGTGCCCAGACGGTGTCATACCCCAATTCCGCAGGGACAGAAGCTCCGCATTCAGGACACTTTCAGACCTCGCCCTGTGTACCCCTTCATCTGGCTGCTCTTCTGTATCCTTATCATAACCTTTATTATAGAATAAACTGGTACGTGTACACGTTTGCCTGACTTCTGTGAGCTGCTCTAGCAAGTGGTCCAATCCGAGGAGGGAAGTCATAAGAACCTCCGATTTGTGGCCGAGTTGGACAGAAGCTGCAGGTAACCTGGGGACCTTCTTCTTGTCATTGGCGCCGGAAGTGGGGGGGCAGTCTCAAAGGACCAAGCCCTTAACCTGTGGGGTCTGTGCTAACTCTGGCTAATGTCAGAGTTGAACCGAATTGTGGGACACCCAGCTTGGTGTGAGGAAGAATTGCCTGGCGCGGAGAAACCCGCACACATCTGGTGTCGTCAGTGGTGTGTGGGTAAAGGAAGAAGCCGTGAGTGTTTCCTGCACAGATGGGCATTGTGCGTAGAGATGGGATTAACAAACAGAGAGCTTTCAGGGGAACAACACCTCGCCATACTTTCCCACTTATTGAGACCATTGCTTCTCGTCAAGCTTTGAATGGGAAGCTAGACTTTTCTCTAATTATGGAAGTGGGTGCTTCGGCCATGCTGGGCATTAGGAACGGCAGACACGACTTGCAGAGCTCTGCAGATATTACGATCGGTGTGGTTGTGAGCCCGCCCCTAACCCTCTCTAAGTCTCGGTGTCCTTCTACGTACAGGATCGAGAGGGCTCAATGAAGTAACGCTGTCAAAAACACCTACGACGTGCCAGGGACTCCGGATCCTTTATGTGCGTATTGAGGAGGACATCTGGTGCTGACCCTCGGCTGGAGTCATAGTGTCTTAGACCGATATTCCCAAGAAACTGTGTCTTAATTCAAGATGGTGAATCCACTCTCCCCAAACCTGTGACAGACCCTGTGGGACACCATCCAGCCTGGATTATTTAGGGCACCGAGAACAGCTTTGGATTTAATATGTGGTACCCACCTGGAGCCTCTGTGGGCTTTGTTTAATTTAGTCTGTCATTTTGTTAAGAAAAATCATCTGAGGAGGACTTACATTTTAAATACGTAGTTGTTGTCTTTTAAAAAATAGACTTGGTGGTATTTTCACACAGATTCCATTGTATCTGAAATGGGGTAGGACGTGGATGCGCGGGTGTGGGCGGATTTAATATAAAAATTGACCCAAGTCCACTCTGCTGAGAAGACTGTGATACATGGTCTCTTCATTGCCTGATTAGAAACCTCCAAAGCCCTCAGGCCTTGTTCTCTTTATGATTGCTCAGTGTGAAATGAATTATTCAAAGGCCAGTGATGAAGATTGGTTTAAACTCTGCGTCGGAGCCCTGAGACCATAAGGTTATTTCTGAACATCTATCAGGCCTACTCAGGGCCAGCAGTCTATCCCTTGGCCCTGAGAGTGGGGTGGAGAGCACACCGGCTCCAGAATGCTGACTGTTGCTGTCCTCTTTCTCAAGGGCATGCCCTTCCTGCATCCCAATGAATACCAGCTCAACAAAGAAGGGGCCCAGGGGCAGAGAGGCTGGGCATGAGCCAATGGACTTGATATCTTGCCCACAGCACAGCTTTGTCTAAAGAAGCAGGGCCTCTGTGGGTTGGGAGGGAGCAGGGAGGATGCCTGGGCCTTTAGCATCCTTGGTTGCCCACCCAGGACCATTTCCCCTTCTTTTCCTGTATTTCGTTTGGGAAGCAGTACTCCCCGACCAGACTCAAGAGAAGGGCTTTATCCTTAGTTTGAAAGGCAAATCCTGGTAGGTCCAACCCGGTGGTTATCAACCCTGTTCTCACGCTAGAACTACCTAGGGAGTTTTAACATGTTCAGTGCCTGGAAGTCAGTCCCGAGAGCCTAGAGCATGGCACAGTCTTGACCATACCTGGAAACTGTCGGAGAAACAGACTCTCAGTGCCCAGCTCAGAACAAAATCAGAGTCTCTGTACTGGGAGAACAAATGGTCAGAGCCAATCATGGTGTAGC
Source organism: Ursus maritimus (assembly GCF_017311325.1). NCBI lineage: Eukaryota > Metazoa > Chordata > Mammalia > Carnivora > Ursidae > Ursus > Ursus maritimus. The sequence goes on along the minus strand of NW_024424897.1, from coordinate 13,133,569 downwards.
AGACAGTGTTTTCCAAAGATGGTTTCCCCAACAGATCCCTCGCTCATGTCCCTCTCTTCACAATGGGACTTTGACACTCCTCGCATCTCAGACTGGCAGGATCTCTGTTCCTTGCCCTTAGATCCAGGTGGTCTGGTGATTATGATGGAAGGGACACCAGGCGACATCTGAGGCTTCTTCAAAGAAAGGCAAGACTGCCTGTCTCTTGGGATGTTCCCTCTTAGCCCCCAGCTCTCCTGCTCTGAGGAAGACCAGGCCTGGTGAAGAGACTGTATGTAGGTGTCCCAGCTGACAGCCCTGGTGGAGGTCCCAAGTGGACATAATTGCCGGACAAGTGAGCAAAGATACCTGGGAGATGATCGTCACAGACTCCAACCCCCTGAGAGATGTTGAGTGAGAACCATCTTGCTGAGCCCACTCAACCCCCCCAAACTGTCAGAAATAGTATGATTGCATGATTAAGCTACTGAGCTTTGGGGTAATTTGTGATGTATCAGTAGATGACTGCAGCGGGGGGCCTCCCCTTGCCAGATGGTGGTTTAGGAATGGGCATGTGACCCCAGAGGTGGGGACTTAGGGGTCTTTGTTCCTAAGAAAGCCACAGAAGAAAAGATAGTCCTTCTCTTCTTTCTGATGTTGTTGCATCTTGATGTGACCCTTGGGATTGCTGCCACCATCCTGATACCAACCTGAGGATGAAGTCAACTCCAAGGACAGCACAATCAAGAGATGGAAAGAACTTGGGTTCTTGATGGCATCATTGAGCCCCTGAATTAGCCAATCCTTGAACCTCCACCCACTCCGGGCCTTACCTGATATGAAGATAAGAAATACTTCTATTGTTTAAAGCAGTTTGAATAAAAATTGTTACTTGTTCTTGAAATGTCCTATCTGTTGCACTGCATAAGCCAGAATCCAATCTCCACCAGCTTTGAAAAGGGGGATCTCACGGCCAAAGTCAGTGAGCAATGGGGGTATCAGATATGCCCCCTGAAACTGCTTCTTGCTGTTGCGGAGAGAGCAAGAGGGGTGGGAAGAAAGCCCTTTGTAGGCTAAGCACAGGATGAAGGATTGGAGGGGGGCAGGGCTGGGGTGACATGACAAGTCGGCTCAGCTCGGGGGCATAGAGATGGTGACTCTGAGCCAGTGCTCAGTCCCGAGCCAGCACTTCTGCTCCACGGGGTACATCCGGGTTCTCACTCAGGCTCACTTCTTCCCAGGGAAGAGCGGCTGAGGAGGCTGACCATCTTGTGGGTGAAGAAACTGAGGCCCAAAATGTGCCACTGGTTTGCCCAGAGGGAGTAGCTGGAGGCTCGAAGTTCTGAGATCCTTCCCTTGGCCCTTGGAAGGTTGGCTTGGGACTCAACAAAGGAAGCTACATGTCCTATCCCTGAGTCCTCAGCCCACTGGGGTAACCGGCTACCACCTTGTCCGCCAATCAAGGCCATGGCTGAGCTCCCGACACTTTCTAGGACGAGCTTTTCCAGGGAACTGTCAGTTCCCTCCCCTCACCCAACTCCCACCTGGAAACTTTCATCTCCTGACAGACACTGTAGTCACGTTTTGGACACCTTTCAGCTGGGAAGGGTCTTTCTTGCCTTTCCTTTTGCATGAAAGTGGTGCCTCGTGACCTTGAACCTGCTCTTGAACCTCTGGAGTTGGCTCAATAGGGCCTCATCTCCCACAGTGCTGTCCAGGGGAGCAGAGCTGAGAAGCTCCCCTCCCTCCTGTCCCCTACGGCTGAGAGGAAGGAAGGGGGCAGCTGAGTTCTGTCTTCGAAACCTCCATCCCCTCCTCCTCCTGCTACTCTGGGGCCTGCCATTTTCACTTCATTATACACAATTTTGTTCTTCTTTGGGGTCCCCCAAATATCTGCTCTCTTATATAAATTCTGCATTCTTTGGGGTGTCATCTGGGTGCCCCTGGCAGGAGGCAGAGGCTGGGTTTGAGCTCGGTTGAGTTTTGCCTGTAAAACTCAGAATCTTTTGAGCTGGAGACAGAGCCTGAAGATGATTTTATCCAACAGAACTCCGGTCCACTGCCTCCCTGAACCCAGCAGAGCAGAGGGCTCGCTCTGTGCAAATACCCAAGGCCAGGCTGCCTCCCCAAGCAGAAAACTCTGGCTCAGAAGTGGACAGGGAGATTAGGCTTTAGTATGCACGAGAAAGCCAACGCAGGCCCTGGGAGGGTGTGACCTGTCCAAGGTCACAGAACGGAGGTCTGGGATCCCAGTGCAGTTGTAGGGAGGGATCCAGAAACTGTAGTTTCACCAAGAGGAAGGGCCTGGGGCCCCAGCGCCCGTCCTGGGTCCTGAGGGGCTATGGCCCAGCTCTGGCTCACCACCCCCCACCCCTGTGGGAAGTGTCAGGTCTGCACACGGCAGACACCGAGCCTTGCTGTCATGGCTGAGCTCACACTTGCAGTGCACGCTGGGTCCTGGCATGTCTGGCACGTTCAGTGCAATCTACCCTTTTACCCGTATCCACTCACCAAATGGAGTGTATGTGTTCCAGAGGCTAGTAAACCTCTCAAGGGTTGTATCAACATGTGAGCATGTATTCACTGAGCGTGGGACACCAGTCAAGACCGCGGGAACTGCAAACGAGCTCCGTGCACTCGTCGGGAAGATGGGCTCAGCTGAAGGGGCAGACTGCAAAGGACCAGAGCCTGGGGCCTGGCTGGGCCTGGCTGGGCCGACTCCCTCCACCCCCACCCCCACGCTGAAATTCTTAAGATGGAGTATCATTTCCCCTGTTCTCCTCTGCCCTTTATCCACTTGTGATGGTTAATTTAATGTGTCAGCTTGGCTGGGCCATGGTGCCCAGATATTATTCTGGCAGATTCTGTGAAGGTGTGCTCTGGATGAGATTGACATTTAAATCCATGGACTTTGAGTAATGCAGATTACTCTTTATAACATGCTGGGCCTTGTCCAATCAGTCGAAGTCCTAAATAGAACGAAGACTGACCTACCCCGAGCAAGAAGGACATACACCAGCAGACGGGCCTTCAGACTCAAGCTGCAACTCTCCCTTGAGTCTGCAGCCTCCCCTCCATCTGACTTCGGATTTGCCACGCTTCCACCACCATGGGAGCTAATTCTTTAAAATAAATCTCCCTATGTATATCCTTTTGGTTCCATTTCTTGGGAGAAGCTTAACACACCACTTTTATTTGGGGAGACAGGAAAGTTACCCAAACATCGAGGGGGCTCCCCTGACCCATCACTGAAAAGCTGGAGGCACTTAAGGGTTTGTCCCCAGTGCCTCCCCATCAACTCTGTCCACAGCCCTGATAACAGACCATTCCTTTGAAGGCTATCTGGTGGGGTAGGGGGTATCACTGAGTCACCCTTGGGGCAAGGAGGAGTCTGGGGAGTCCCACATGGGAGGGAACCAGCAGTGGAATTATTCCTGCCCAACACTGGTAACCCCGAGTGCTTTTACTCCGTAATTTATCAGACTTCAGCTTATTACCCTCCCTCTCCAAGTTTTTGAAGGTGAGAAAAACATCTCAATGTGTTTTCTTCAAGTGCTTGAGGAAACGAGGGATCAGCAAGTGCCTTGGGAAAGGACCTTAATTATAATTTCTGAGTTTTTGTGCTTTAATATTTGATTAAAACCTTTGATTGTGGAGAGAGGCTGCAAATAGGCCCCCCAGTTCTGAGATTAATGTATAGACGGAAAGGGAGCTGTAATAGTTGTGCAAGGATTGATCTGTCCCGCCGTCCCGCATGAGGGAAGACAATGACCCAGAACCTGTCCCTGAGATAAGCATAAACTGCACCTTCCCAAGCACGAGGTGCTTCACTTAGCAGCCCAGCGACCAGGCCAATAAAGGCTTGTCCTAATGATGTCACACGCAACGATCAACTCGTGTTTAGAAGTGGGTTCTATTTTTTCCATGTGCACACACACAAGCCTGGCACGGTGACAGAGAAAGGGAGCGTAAGGGACAGAAAAGTGCATTTGAGGAGGGTAATTACATTGACCCAAACGGGAGAAGAGCACATCTAAACCACCAGCCAGTTTGGAGAAGCTGCCTACTGGTCTGCACGTACCCGAACCAATTCCCTTGCTGCGGAGGAGAACGTGGTTTCCGTCTTATTCTGTAAACAGTAACCTGAGTACGGCAGTCATTTCAAGGTGCCACTGGCCTGGGAGGTTGGGTTGGGTTTACGGTCCCTATCGGTTTCAAGGCAAGGATTGAAAAGTCACATTTGAGGCAATCTGGAACTTTCTACACAAGGCTGAATCACTAGAGTTGGGGGCGGGTGTGGGGGAGGGGGCGGCTTGGGGATACTTTGGGCCAAGGCCATCAGAGCATATGGGGTTGGCCAAGGATCCATGCTCAGAGGGTGGCTGAACTGGGACCACAATCGGCTCTTTAATCTTCCCCTCTACTGTGCTGTGAAGGAAGTGGAATAATGCAGCTGCGAAGTGACCTGCTTGTATCTGCTGAATTGTGTGCACACCTCCCCCCCACCCCCAAGTCCTGTGTTGAGGCCTCACCTCCAGAACCTCAGAATGTGACCATATATGGAGACAGGGCCTTTAAACAGGGGATGAATGAGGCTCTCAGGATGGGATCTCATCCAATCTGCCTGGTGTCCTGGTGAGAGAGAATGGGGACACCAGGGGCGGGCACACAAGCACAGAAAAGACCGTGTGAGGACACGTCAAGAAGATGGACACCATCTGCAAGCCAAGGAGAGGTCTCGGAGAGCGAATCTGCTGCCATCTTAACTCTGACTTCTGGTCTCTGGAACCGTGAGAAAAGAAATGTCTGTTGTTTGAGCATTTTGTTATGGCAGCTCTAGAAGACTAAGAGACCGTCCTTTCCAAGTCCGTGCACACGGATGTGTGGTCTTCTGTGCAGCCTTCCAGAGCCCATGTATTGCCCACAGTGGCTCTACGAACCTGGAACTGAACGCTATCTTAAAGAGAGCAAGAGAGAAAAGCTGGCGTGGCAAAAACACACAATGGAGAGCCCGGCATTGTTTTGCTACCCACGATCTCAAAACCGGAGATGCACACACTGAGAGGGTGTCTGGAGAACTGCGGGGTCCCACCTGCAGGGGGCCTTCCACCAATCCCCCCACCTCTGCCCCCCATGGACTTCATGGAAGATGCTTGGTAGCTCCCAGCTCTGGTTCGCTACTAGGACAATGGGCATCACCTCGCCTCATCTTCTGGAAGCATCTGGCTGCCTACATATGTCCCCAGTCCAGGAAGCAGATACTGCCCTGTATTAGGATGAAATGACAACCCCCATATATTCATGGGCATCCTCAGGAGAGCAGCTGGATCATTCCAAGGCTGGCTTGTTTCTACTCAAAATGCACCAAATGTCAGCAAATCCAGCTCCAAATCCCAGGCAACCTCTTTGAAAACTGCTTTCTACTCAGGTGGTATCGACATGTATCTATGCAATAAGATTTTAGGGCCTTGGACCGGAAATACTGCCCACGTGAGCAGGGACAGTACCCCCAGGGCCTGAAACAGTGCCTGATAATACTACCTTGGACCAGCCAGTCTGAAATTCTCCTTGTCAGAGCCACTTCTTGGGTTAAGGCATGAGAGACCCCTGTGAAATATGTTCCGGGGCTGCACATATTAAGACAGCATCAGCCATTAACACCTCTTGTGACTGTCAGATTGGGCTCAGACCCACTCTCCGCCCCTTAGGGACCAAGGCCAGGGCAGCTGAGTCCTGGTGGGAGGAGAGGAGGCAAGAGTCACAGCCTGCGGGGAAGAGGGGGAGGGGCAGAGCACAGAAAGGTGTGCAGTGCGGACTGATGTGGGTACCCAAAAACGATAAAGGATGTCACGAGGAGCACTGCTTGGCAACGCTGAACCCTCCAGACCTGCGTAGGACAGTCACCTTTTGGGCCTGATGGCCTAGATCACGAACAGGAGGGCCAGGCTGGTCGCTAGGCACACAAGTCCAGCTGGGGCTGCGTAAGGAACTTGGCCTCTCAGAGCCGGTCTGGGCCTGGGCCTGGGCCTGGGGCCGTGAAGTTGGGCGCCTAGGGACACATACACCGCTGAACAGCCAGCCACCTCTCCCGGGAGAGGGGTGAGCTGCGGGAATGATTGGCACTCACGAGGCGGGGCTACGCCCGTGCTCTCAGCCAATCAGCGTGCCCGCTGGCTCCAGGCTCCGGACACCCACCCTGGGGCAGCTACAGCTACTCTGGGGAAGCTGTGGAGACAACGTGGCTCACGGGACAACAACGAAGCGTGGGGGCAGCCTGGGCCTGTCAGCCAAGGGGCTGGGGCTCGCAGGCCATCAGGGGAGCACGGGAAGGGCTATCTGGCTGTCCACGGTCGGTGGAGGAAGGCGGCGAGGCTCAGCAGGGGGAAGAGGACATCTGGTCGTAGTCGGGGCACTTGAGCAAGGCCGGGTAATTGCTGTTCATCTGCAGGGAGGCGTCACTGGAGATGTCGGAGGGGCTGCGGCCCCGGACCCAGGCGTCCGGATGTAGGAACTGGCCAGAGTAGTCGGAGCAATTGCTCAGGCGCGGCCGGTAGAAGCCGGGGTGGGGCCGGTACAGGTCCTCGGCAGTGTACCGCTTCATGAACAGGTATACGGACATCACCCCAGCGCTCTGCGGGGGGTGAGGGGGGGGAGCAGAGGGGCGCTCACTGCTGGGCGCCGGCTCCCCCGCTGGGGCTGGGGTCTGCACAGAGCCGCGGGAGCAGAGGGAAGTGGACGCGGGGACAGAGCGGGGAGGTCCTGGAGGAGCGGGTGGGGAAGGGGCGAGAGTGACACAGTCTGGGGAGGACGAAGGGCAGCAGAGTGGCTGGGGCCGGGGTGCCTGTCGAGGGTCTCCCGGCTCCCCGCTCAGCCTGGGCATGCCCCGCCCCCACCCAGCCTGCGGGGATGGGGGGCTGGGGGCTGGGGGAGGAGATTTACCTCCGTCAAAAGGAAAGAGATGGCAGCGAAGGCAAAGGACCATCCGTACTTGTAGTTGAAATAGGTCTCCGCGTCCTTGGTCCTGTTGAGCAGCTCATCGTTGATGCTGGAGATGTAGAGAACCAGGCCCACGACCAGAGAGAGGCCTGCGGCAAGGCGGGGGTGCTCCGTGAAGAGGCCCTGGGGGTTTGCGGATGGGCACCCACCTCCCCTTGGGGTTTGGGAAGAAAGCCACCCGCCTTGTGGTAACAGCGCTCTCACTTTGGGCCCGAAGGAGAGCAGGAGCTCTTCTCCTAAAGCCCTCGTTTAGACCATTACCTCCTAGAAAGCAGATCATTGCGGGGAAGAGAGCTCCCTGTCCGGCCACCTTCTGAGCCATGGAACCCCGTGGCTGTCACCCCCCCCTGCCCACCCATGAGGATCACCTGTCAGACATACTTGCCTGAGCCCCGTCCCCAGACATTCGGGGTCACTTGGCCTGGGCAGGCGCCCTGGCACTGTCGTAATGTGAGCTAAGGGTGCAAACCACTGAGCGAGCAAGTGGCTTTTGCTAAACTGAGGACCAAGGCAGGCTCCCTTGGCGGAGGCAGCCAGGGCCTCCGGTCCCTATCTCCCTAACATGCTTGTGGAGATTAAGCGGCCCATGGTCTTCGCAGCGCCCCTGCCAGGGCCGTGGCATACTGAGATCCTGAGCGGGAGGGGTAGAGCGAGTTCGTCCAGGTTCTGGCAAGCGATATATCAAGAGGCCAGTGGGGCCCCAACTCCTGCTCAGCCGTTCAAGTGACTGCCTCAGGCACCGGCTCAGTTACTGTCATTGAGTTGGGACATAATTAATTACTCTGTTTTGAGCTGTTCAGGCTTAATTCCACTCACATGATTAAACTAGGGCATCTTGAAGGAGGAACGTTAAAGGAAAAGAGCTGTGATTCGAGCCTTCCTTGCTGCTTAACTCATGCTGGAATCGTGGCTGGCCCAAGGGAAGCTTCTCTATTGTTATCATTAAAACAACATCGCATGGCCCCATTCATTCTGAGATTTCCGACCCTGTTGCCCACTGCTGAAAAAGCTCAGGTGCCTGGAAGCTACCATGAGGCCTTGACTCTTGTGAAATTCATAGAAAGATAAAGGAAACGTTTAACCCCTGAGTCTGCATCTCTCGGACTAGGTGGATATATCACTATGCAGAAGGCAGGCCAAGGACGCTGCAGGTGCTCAATAAATATTTGTTGGAGTGATGGATGGAAGGGTAGATGGAAGAGGGTTGGGTCAGTTGAAAAAAAGATGGACAGATGAAGGGAAGAAAGGATGGAAGGAGAAAGATGGAAAGAAAGAAGAAGGAAGGAAGGGAGGGAGGGAAGAAGGAAGAAATAGAGGGAGGAAGGAAGGAAGGAAGGAAGGAAGGAAGGAAGGAAGGAAGGAAGGAAAGATGGAAGTGAGAAAGGAAGGAAGGGAGGGAGGAAGGGAGGGGCGAGCTATACTAATAAGAAAATGTTGAGAAAAGGAACTAAACTGGCTTGGGAATCAGGTGGCAACCAGAATACCTGGTGCCCAAGAGCTATTTTTACTCCCCTCCCCTCCCTTCCCCTCCCCTCCCATCTATCCATCCATCCATCCATCCATCCATCCATCCATCCATCCATCCATCATTCAAGCCATCCACCTACCATCTTCCATCTGAGCATCTCCTCCCTAAGCCCTCCCTTGTCAATGAGTCCAGGGCTCCGGGGCACCGAAAATACATGCCCTGGGGGTCACTCTTCTGTCTGAAGTACTATCTCCAAAAGCAAAGGTCCCTCGTGAAAATGCACAGGTCCCCTTAAGGGGAGAAAGAGACTATCTTTATTTCACATATTCTCTTGCCTTCTCACTCTGCACACTCCCCGTAACTAACCTCATCCCTACCCATGGTTCTCTCTCCTACTCCTTAAGCGGGTAGCTCCTAATCTCTATTTTGGGTCCAGGGCCCTACCGTGAGCCTCTGACCTCTAGCAGCCTTTGGGACACCTCCCCCTAGATGCTACACGGACACCTCAAACTCAGCATTTCCCACACTAAACTCATGAACTTGGCCTAAATCTGCTGCTTCTCCTACGGTCTCTAGATCAACCATAGATGCGTCATCCACCCACTGCCCAAGCAAGAACTTGGCACCATCCTTGCCTCTTCCCTTGAAAGCCTAGTCCTTGCCCTGTTGAGTTTATCCCTCAATGTCACCTGAATCCTCTCATCTCTCTTCTCTCCTAACATCCTTACAGCATGGGCCACCATCACCTCTCCTGTGCTACTGCAATCGTCCCTCGCCTGCTCTCTCTGCTCTGTCTTGCTTCCATCCTTCCATTCCCCAGAGGTCATTCTAAAATCCCCAAATATGGTCATATTGTCATCCCTCAGCTCAAAATCCTTCTGAGGTTTCTCACAATGTCCAAAATCCGTAAGGTATCCTCAGATGCCTTCCCGTCTCCCCTCCCGCCACATCCCACCTTACACTCCCGCCACACTGAGCAACGAACTCCCCAATGCTTCATCCTCTCTCTGTCCTCCAGGCTCCCTTTCCATCCCCACCCCCAACCTCACTCCTTTACCTAATTCCTACGCATCCTTCAGCTCCCCTTCTGGTAGTCTTCCCTGACCAACCCTGGTCTGAGTTTCATCACTGCCTTCGGCCCCCATAGCAGTCCTTGCGTGTCCTGCTATGTTCATATTTGCTTGTTTACACCTCCCACTCTGCTGACCTTTTTGTGGGCAGTGACACCGGCACCCAGAATAAGTCCTGGTAGATATCATGAATGAATGAATGAATGAATGAATGAATGGCAGACAGACAACCTCCAGGAAGACAGATCCATGTTTAAGGGAGCAAGGTATGGGTGTGACTGGAAAGTGAAGGGGACACTAGGAATCTCCTGACGATAGCCGAGGGCTGAGAGTGAAGGGGCCACGATTCCAAAGGCAGACTGTATTTACCTTTCATGCAAAATCAGGAAGAAACAGCCCCTTCAAAAATAAGAATGCTCATTATTGGTGGAAGAGTGGGGGGTGGGGGGTTGGGGATGAGGAGAGAGTCCCGGGTTGAAATCCCAGCTCTACCCCCGGAGAGCCTGTCAGGTCTCTCCTCTCCAGGGGTCCTGGGTGGAATCGAGGCCATCAGAGCCTCCCTCGCTCTGACTCAGTTCCGCCTGGGGCTCTGACTCGCTGCTCCGGCGCCAGGGCTGGACCCACAGCTGTGACCACACTTCCCAGACAGAGCAGAGCGTGGAGGAGTCACATGTTGAGAGCTGAGAGGGCGCGAAAGCAGACAGTACAACTTACCTGAGAGAATGAAAAAGATGCCGGAGACAAAGGCGAGTATTGTCCTGTGTGGACGGATGTGTCCAATGTTGCTCAGGATAAACCCAATGAACATGAAGAAGAGGCTGACCAGGGGGAACGGCGTGGCCGAGCGAATCATTTCTAATTGAGGGGACAAGAGGACACTGTCAGCCTCCCATGGCCTTACCTACTGCCCCCCTCCCAAGTGGAGTGTTCCTGGCAGCGTCTGCCAACGGGTCCCCGAAGTCCCCTGGCCTGCATGAGCTCTCTGGGCTCTACCCCCTCCTTGGGTGGCTGCAGGATCTCCCAGCACTGGCAGGGCTTGTGTCCCTGAGGCAGGGCTGGGAGGTCTGACTTCAAGGGCCAACATGCTTCTGTCTTCTCTTCCAGCATGAACTGCTCCCTCCTGGGCGTCCAGTATGGCAGCCATGGAAGGGCCTTGGTCACTCCTCTCACTTCCTCTCCTGGGGGCATGCACCCTCTCCATGGGCAAAGGCATTTATCTCTGAGGCGAGCAGGAGACAGTTCCTGGCCTCTGTTGTCTTCAACTTATAATTACTTGGGGAATGGCCTGCATAATAAATGTATCTTGTCTTTGTCCTTGGTTCCTGAGAGATAACCTCTGCATCCCTGGAACTTCCCAAGTGAGAAGAGAGTCTTTGATATTCATGGAGGGCTCTTGACTACACCTGAGATGCTTCCAGTCAGCTGACTCAGGACGGGAGGCCTGGAAAGACCACCCATGTGATTAGAAGGTTGGGGTTTTGAGCCACGTGATCCAGGCCTGACCCTGGGAAGGGGCGGGGGTCTGGAGATTGTGTTCAGTCACATGGTGGACAGCTCACTCCATCACGCCTCTGTAATGAAACCCAATAAAAACTCGGCACCAAAGCGTGGTTGAGTCTCCTGGTTAGTGAACACATCCACGAGTTGGGATGGCGACGCGTCCTGAGTTCATGGGGAGAAGACACGGAGACTCGACATTCGATGCCCCCCCAGCTCTCCCCTGTGCGCCTCCTCATCTGGCTGGTCTTGATCTGAACCCTTTAACGGTGATAGTAAGTACAGTGCTTTCCTGAGTTCTAGGTCTTGTTCCAGGAATTGTTTGAACCTGAGAGGGTCACAGGAACTCCTTACCTGTAGCCAGCTGGTCAGAAATGCCGGTGGCCTTGGGGTCTCCGGAACTCCCAGCTGGTGTGGGAAGTGAGGGCAGTCTGGTTGGGGGACTGAGGCCTTAGCCTGTGCCTTTGTGCTACGTTGGGGTGATTAGTATCCAAACTGTACTGCAAGCCCACACGGGGGGTCAGAATCGACCCCGGTGAGGCAAAGGCCATGCGGTCAATCTTCTTGGGGACAAAGAGTTTGCATCAGTTCCCCGAGTGCTATGGTTTGGATGCGTAGGGTGGAGCCCTCAGGAGTGAGCTCGACGCCTTTACAAAAGAGACCCCACGGAGCTCCCTCGCCCCTTCCTCTGCATGAGAACACAGAAGAGGGCGTCATCTGTGAGCAGGGAGAGGGCCCTCCCCACAACGTGATCCTGCCGGCACCTTGATCTTGGCCTTCCAGCCAAGAGAGAAATACATTTCTGTTGGTCATGAACTCCCTGGTCTGGGGTATTTTGCTATGGCAGCCCACACGGACTAAGACACGAGGCAGAATGCCCTCTCACTTCCCCGGGCCACAGCACTCGGAGACTCCAGCAAGCTGCGATCGCCACTGGAAGGAAAATCTGTGGAGCGCGCTCTGGGGAGCTGAGGACGGCTCCACCAGCTGAGCTGAAGGGCATTAACCCTTGAGAAGCAAGCTGGTCACCCTGCCTCTTCCCTCTGCCCGCTCTGCTCTGTCTAGCCAGGGACCCCGGTCGGAAAGTCTGAGGCACCTACTGAGAACATTGACAGTGGACTCTGAGGTCAGCTGGCTGTTCACGGGCATCACATATTCTATGGTGAAGCAGCGTCCCCGCTCCTCACCTGCGAAGACAGGAATCATTTACGTTTGCAGGTGATTCTCGAACATTGGATTTGAAGTTAATACATTCAAATGGCACCCCCAAATGTTCTGGGGTCTTCGGCCCACTGTATATTTACACCTGGGCTGGATCTAAACCTAGGCGTCCCAACCCTGGCTAGTGACCCGCAGTAGGGGTGGGGGTGCCTCCTGACATCACATCTTTCCTGGAGAAGCACCACTGTGAAGATGGACCCCCGCACTGGAGGTTGAGTAACACAGCTGGTGGCCATCTTGTTGCCCTGGGGCAGATGATGGCGCATGGCTGGCTTAGCTTCCCCAGCGCGGGTATCGTGGAACAGAACCCCCAAAGCCTTGTCGATCATTTTGGAAGCCAGATCCTAGTGACTTCAAATTCTGCTTCAGATTTAAGTAGAGACTGATGCCACATAGTTTAGGGCCGTAGGAGGGGAGGTCGGTGTCAGATGCCATTTCCGAAGTAGACCAACGAGACACCAGGAGGCCAGGCGTTCAGGTGTCCTCCCTGCTGAATACTGCTGGGCGCCAATCACCACCCTCATTCTCCAAAGTCCTACTATAAAGCTGGGAGAACCACATGCCCCCTCTGAGCAGCACATGTAGGTGACTGGGCCCTTCGGGAAAGGCTCAGTAATCGCCCTGCGGGGATTCCGGCCAGCTCAGGCTTGCGACCAGTCTCGAAGGGCATGGAGATGTTCTTATTGTACAGGCTGGCTCTGGGCCACGATAAAGGGATAAAAACAAAGCGCTTGGAATAGCAACTCAAGGATTCCAGAGAAGTCCTCGCAAACCGGAGGGAGGCCCAGATAGGTGGGATCAAAGCCTGCACCATCCTGCAGATTTGGAAAGACCTGCACCTGGATTCTCTCTTTCCCGTTTCACGGAATTGGAACAGGGCAACTGCCAAGGCTTTCTCATTCTGTAAACGAGTGGACCTGGGACGTTGAGTCAAGGAGACTTACTTTGCCTCCCTGGATCTTCATTTGTTTATTTGTAAAGTGGAAATAAGAAGTCCTGCCTTAGAGTGTGGTGGGGAGGCACTGGGAACGATCACTCCACGAGCTACGGCACGCAAGGGCAGTTCCAGACCCGTGGGAGGCCAGCCTCAGTCAGCCTGGGAGGCAGAGTGTGGGGGAAGGATGGGGAAGGCGTGGCTACATCCATCTCTCAGGTGGGGGGACACAAGCCCCAGGGGACGACAGGACCTGCCCTGATGGACACTGTGACTCAGGGCTTGAGTTTGGAATGGGCCCTGGCTGCTGCGGGGAGCCCCACCCAGAATCCACGAGAACTGTCCCTGGTGAACTGCCCCCTTCCCTTGGGGCCATTTCTTCTCAACAGGGGGCCTCTCGGGCAGGTTTTCTGGGGGCAAGGGCTGCTTCTCTGTCTGGGGCAGGGCTGGCCCAATCTGGGGTGCCCTTACCTGCGAGGAAGCAGACACGCCACAGGCCCGAGTGCAGGGACATCTTGATCTCCATGCTCTGGTTCTGGGGCAGGACCACGCCCTCCTCCAGGTAGAGCCAGTAGTCGGTGCTGACGGCGATGCCCAGGAGGCCCAGGCCACAGACAGCGAAGACGCTGCTCAGCAGGGTTAGGGCCTTCCTCCCGCAGCCACTCATCCTCCCAGAGGTCGCTGGGCAGCCTGCGGCCAAGGAAGTGGGCTCTGGAGGTGGGGGAGAGGGTGGGCTGGTTGTAGTAGCCGCAGCTCCGAGGAGGCCCACGTGTGGGGCCCCCGGGGAGATAACTAAATCAACCCCACCCGGCCCACCGGATGAAGGAAGACCCCCAGGCCAGCTCCTGGACGCCCGGCCACTATGCGGGTGCTTCCTCGCCCCATGAGGAATTCACAGCTTTCTGGATGGGCTACCACAAGGGTCCCCCTTTCCTCTCCGGGAGCCCCCCTTGCGGGATAACGCCGTTCACCCATTCATCTGCAGAACGCCCTGTGTCCATGGAAGACAAGACGAACACAGCACTCTCCTTGCCCTCGGAGAGTTCTCGTTCGAAGAACAAAGGCACCCCCAACACAATTAAAATGCAGCTTGAGGTCTCCCCGAGAGCTTGAGGAGAACTGGAGGCAGGCACTGTGCTGGGGTGGACTTCTCTGTGTTAAGAAGGGCTCCGAGGTCCAAGTGCACCCTGGCAGAGAGCAGCAGGACCCAGGGGGGAAGGAACAGCGGCCCTAAGAACAGGCAGAGGGGCAGAGAAGGCATCTTGGGAAGGTGTCTTCCTCAGGGACTCTAATCAATTGTAGTTCTGGGTCAGCCCAAGTCAATAAGCCACACCACAGTCCAAACCCAACGGGCCTCTTAAAACCATGTGACCTTGCCGGTTCAGCACGCGGTACCGGCAGAAGCCAGCTCTGAACCAGCCAGAAGCCGGACGTCTACACAAGGTGAGCCATGAGCACAACTACTGAGACCTCACAGCCAGGCCCCAGGCTCACACTGCGCAAGATGGGCAGTAGGGCAGACAGAGGCCAGCCTCTACAGAGCCCACAGCCCAGCTCAGGGCTTCTGGACACTGGTCACCATAGAAACATTGGGGGAGCATCTAAAAATCCCTCATGCCCAGGTGCCCCTCTGCGGGATCCTATGGGTACAGTGACATCCTGCAGGTGCTCTCCGCGGTGCTAACGTGCGGCCCAAGTGGGGGACGATCGATCTCCGCTCCTCTGAGTGTGATCCACGGACCAGCAGCACCGGCCTCACCCCAGAACCTGTCAGAAAGGCAGAATCCCACGACCTTCCAACTTTCTAAACCAGAATCTTCATTTTAACAAGATCCAGGGGAGTCGCGGATCTACTGAAGTCAGAGGCTCTGAGCCAAGCAAGCAAGCAAACACGCTACAATGTAGTAAGGGCTGATGGGGAAGGCCAAGATGTGAGGAAAACCTAGAAGAGGGTCACCTAGGGTGCTGTAGGGGGCAGGCAGGGCCATTTCTAGAAGGGGGGCAGGCAGGGCAAGTCATGCCCGCAAAGCCCTGAGGCCATCAGCATCCCTCATGGGTCCTTTTGCAGTCATACAAAGGCAGATGTTTTGAAATGTTAATGCTCAGGGGAGAGTCAAGTGCCACAGTGCCTGTGATGGGGAGGTGGGGTCACCTCAGGACCCTACCTAGAGCACAGCGTCCTATCCCAGCTGAGACACGGTACATCCCGGCTGAGCCTGCCGAAAGGGGACAGAAGCCACACTCAGTTCAGGAGGCTTAATTCATCTGTAAAGTCTGAGCTCGCTGTAGGAGTGGGGCGAAGGAAGAAGGGGAGAAGAATGGGTGCTCTTTGCGACAGGGGGGATGAACTGACCCTAGTTCCATCGCACGGGCCCTGCCCCATCAGCTGACCGTGGGAGACTTGACTCAGCTATGGAATGAGCCCCGTGCTGGTTTCCTGGGGGTGTGGGTGACAGCCTGGGAGCAAAGGCCTCCTGTCCACAAGGCGGCCGAGCACCATCCTTCCTGAATCAGCTCTGACAAAGGAGGGAAAAATAAAATCCCAAACAGCCGGCCCCACCAACAAGCCAAGTAGCTCTGCCCGCAGTGGGGCAGGAGGTGGAGCAGGACGGCTTGCCGATTGGGTTCCACGCACCTAGCAAGGCACCTGCTCTGGGAGCCCTGTGCTCGTGGCTACGGAAGAGGCAGGGGGAGCAGAGGCGCTCTTGCTTGCACAGTTCACGGGCTGGAAAAGGACGGAACAGCAGCAGCATGCCTGGGACCCCAGGGCGGGGCGGCATCAGCACAGGCAGAAGCCGGGGGCCCCAGGGGGAGGGGAGGGTGGCGGGGCAGGCTGCCTGCAGGAGCCCCAGGGCAGTGGCTGCAGGGACTGCTGGGATGGGGAGTGACAAGGGAATCACTAAGACTTTCATAGCAGTTTGCACTCACTTTTGAGGTTTGCAAAACCACGAATCTGCCAGAGGGAAGGGAATTAGCAGCCCACGGGTGGTTGGGGGGGGGGGTAAGGGAAGGAGAGGAGAACAAAAGGATTCGATCCCCAATGAGAACAGCCCTATATGCTGTGAAGAGCCTTGAAGTGAGAGGGGGGACGCCTGGACGCACGCAGTCCGGTCACTAACTAGCCGTGTCATGTTGAAACAGTAATCTTTCGGAGGGCCGTTTTTTTTTTCTCGAAGAAAATAACAATTAAAGCCAAAGTCTATTGAATGTTCTTCATTGTTAGGCATTCTGCGAAGCACTTGACTCTCTATTGTAATCCTTACAGGCCTGTTACCGTCCCCATTTTGTAGGTGAGCAAACTGAGGATCAGAGAGGTTAAGAAACTTGCCTGAGATCGCTCAGCTAGCAAATAGTGGTGCCTGTCTTTGAACTTCACCCTGCCTCCTTCCCGAGACCCTTCCTGTGCCACCTCTATGAGTGTCTTTCCAAAGTGGGTTCCATGGAGCACTATTCTAGTAAAAAGGACTCTGGTGGGAAAAAAGCGTGGGAAGCACTCCATCCAGGTCTTGAAGAATCACGTTGCACACGAATACTTTACAGGCCTGAAAAGCGTGTGCAGTTTCGTTCATTGCGGTGTTTTCCAAACTTCTGTGTCCACAAAATGGCATCTGTTTCTGTGGCACCCACTTTGGGAACGATGCTGCCCCCCCCCCCCCCCATGAAGAATACTAAGTTCTCACCGGGCCACTCCATGACATTGCTGGGGGATTAAACACAGTGGGGATGCAGTGCTTTGTGAGGAATTAGCATCACACCGGCAGTGGGGGTAACCAGCCCTCCCCCGTCGCAGTGGGGGTAACCAGCCCTCCCCTGTCCTTGCAGGGGCACAGGTCGGGGCTTCTGAAACAGTTAGCACCTCACTGGGGCTGAAAGGCCAATTTTAATAGTAAGCTTGGCAGAGAGACAAAAAAAGATTCAGATGTGAGAGATCTGGGAAGGTGAAGGTGGAGAGGAGATCGGATCTGAGGCCACACACGCAGGAGAGGAAGGAAGAGGCTGAAGTCGACCCACCAGCCACACCCGCAGGAGCAGACCATGAAGCCTGGGGCGAGCTTGGGCAAAGGGAAAAGTCCTCTTTCAGAGCGCATAACAAATCCGGGAATGCCGCACAGAGCGAGAAATGGTCCTCTTACTCACTACACGGTTGTATTTGTGCTTCTGTTATGAAATCGTATTTAGGTACAGATAAATATCATGGGCTGGGTACTGAAAAGCCCTTGGTGCACAGCACCTCATCGGGACCTCACGACAACCCCGTAAGTAGTAGGTGGCATATGCCCCCATTTCATGGATGGGGAAACTGAGGCTCAGACATGTTACGTAGCCTACAGGTGGGAGACACCTGTGGCCGGTAAATGATGTAAAGTTAGGTCTAATTCCCAAGTCCAAGCTCTGGCTGCATCCTGTCCCTGCTGAAGGAATAAACAGGTTCAAGAAACTTGGAGTGAAGAGGCACACCCAGAGCGGGTCACTGGGGAATCTAGAAATGCATGCGACACCGTATTTCGAAGACTGTCTTTGGAAATAGCCAAGTGTTACATAACATCTGTCTCCTGACCCTACTGGGTTTACCTTGGGGGAGTCGGCCGGCATATACTCTCATACTGAGAGGCGAACTCTAACCCCGTATTTCCGATTCCCAAAACCACCTTTCAGGGCGGGAAGACTAACGCTTCCCTCAAAGCACATTTAAGAAAACCAGGGTCCAGAGGAGAGACTTACCTGAGATTGCGCGCCCAGTTCCGTGGAGGGACAAGAACGTGGACTGGAAATCTTCTGAATGCTGATCCAGTGCTCTTTCCTCTGTGCTATACGGGAAATCATAAGGCAGAGGAGGAAAATTCATGCACTTGCCCACTCAGAAAGCAACAGCACCGTTAACATCTTAGTTCCCAGCCGTTCTCCCGCGTGACCGTGCGCGTGCGCACAAATTCTTCCAGCCAGTGTCTTGGGAGGGGGGCAGGGACAGCAGTTCCCTGAAGACGCTCTGGCCGGGAATGAATTCCCAGTTCCCACACAATCAGGTCTCTGCTTCCCCACGGTTGCTTCTTCTTCTCACGAATCCTCTCCCTCGGCTATAACATCCAGTTGATTCTTCTCATAGGGGAGGCAGACCTTTTTTAAATAAGTTGCTACCACCAGACAAGACGTTTACGCTGGAATAGTAAGTGAATAAAGCTGGAGGTAAAACCCCATGTTTGCCAGGAGCTCAACTATGAAAAAAATTCATAGACTGGGAAGACATAAACCAAAACGGTGATGGTGGAAACTTCCAGGTCATAAGGTTATGTGTATTTGATTTTCTTTATACTGTTCTGTGATCGACAAAGCTTCTAAAAAACCCCACCGTATATCCAGAGAAGAAAACGAAAGAATAGAGTCATCAACTGTCCAATAGCTGCCCTTGTAAACAAAAACGGAAGGGCCCCAGTTGATTTCTGGGCTAGAGATGCCAAAATGCAGTGTCATCTCTTGGAGCTTGGGGCCCGGAAGCATGGCAGCTTCGAGCCTTTTATTTATTATTTTTAAAGGTTTAACTTATTTATGTGACAGAGAGAGACACAGCCAGCGAGAGAGGGAACACAAGCAGGGGGAGTGGGAGAGGAAGAAGCAGGCTTCCCAGCAGAGCAGGGAGCCTGACGTGGGGCTTGATCCCAGGACCCTAGGATCATGCCCTGAGCCGAAGGCAGACGCCCAACGACCGAGCCACCCAGGCGCCCCCAGCTTCGAGCCTTTTAAGATGATTGCCCTGTTGCCATTACCTCTAAGAATCAGCTTGTTAACGATCAGGAATTAACAGTGGCTAATTATCATCTGTGACTAGCAATTAGGGAGAAATGTCTTGCGGAGATTAAATCACTAATGGCAGATTTCTCTGCCCAAGCCAATAATGAAGTGCTTAGGTGCTCAGAGACAGGTAAGCTTCCGGGCACGAGTGAGAGCCCAGCTGGGGAACTGGGAGTGTGTGTGGCACGGTGGGCAGGGTTTCACTGGGGAGGAGAAAAGAAGTGGAAGGACAGTCCAACGCAGATATCCTGATCTCAGTTTCCCACTAACCCAGAGAAAACCCTAGCACATGATGAACGGTTTGGAGTGTGGGGGTTCTTGACAGGGCTTCCGAGCGTTATAGCAGCTGCTCCTGTGAGCTGGTCTAAGTGACTCAGTGTCAGCTTGGCCAACACCCAGCAAGAATGAGCTGGTGACCAGAGCACAGCCCCCAGTGGCCCTGTGCCCTGCCTGCTTCCCCTCGTGCTGATCCCCATCACATTCTATGGTGTTAAAAAGTGACCACAAATTCTCTGACACTCCTCCCGTTGAGAGGTGGGATCCACACAGCTCACCCCTCCTTGAGTCTAGGCAGGTTTGTAATGACTTTGACCAACAGAGTCTAGGGAAGTGACGTCATGTGACTTCTGAGGCTGGGTCCCAGGAGGGGATGCAGTTTCCGCCTGGTTCTCTGGGGAGCCCCTGCAGGGGGAAGCCAGTCCCCAGGCAAGAAGTCTGACTCGCCTGAGATCAACAGGCTTTGGACAGGATTTCTCAACCTTGGCCCTATTGGCGTTTTGGGCTGGACACATGCTTGTTGTGGGGAGCTGTGACGTGCCCCACAAGATGGTGAGCACCCCTGTTGTAATAGACACAAATACCCCTGGGTGGCAAAATCACCCCTGGGTGAGAACCACCGCCTTGGAGACCATAAATAGGAGTTCTGACTGACAGCCCAGCTGAGCTCCCAGCCACGGGATTGGGCCAGCCGGGACACACCCAGCCCGGTGGAACTTTCCGGTCATGGCAGCCCCAGCCAATGGTCTGACTGCATCCACTGGACAAACTCCAAACAAGAACAGCCCAGCTGAGCACTTCCCAAATTCCTGACCCACAAAATCAGGAGCAAAATATGGTAGTTGTTTTTTAGTTTGTTCATTTTATTTTTCAGGGGACTGAACTCACGACCCTGAGACCAAGATCCGAGCTGAGATCAAGAGCCGGATGCTTAACCAGCTGAGCCACCCACGTGCCCCTGGTAGCTGTTTTATGCCATTGGGTTCTGAGCTAATTTGTTCTACAGCAGAAGTTACCAAAATAACTCTTACTCATTTAATTAGCACCTTCTTCTCCCTGCCTAAGTATGACATAGATCCCAGGTGGCTTGAGGGTCATCGTTTAATCCTAGAATTTACAGCTATGTTGGGGAGTGAGTGGCACATGGGCTTTGGGATCAGGTAAATGTGAGCTGGAATGCCAGTTCTCCCATGTCACATCCTGGGCAAGTCGCATGACCACTCTGAACCTCGGTATCTTCATCTGTAAAACAGGGAAAGCTTCATAAGGATTGTTGTGAGGATTTATACAAGTGTAATCGAATAAGGCTGGGCCACCTCGGGCCCTCTCCGTACAATGCTACGGTCAGAAAGTACCACCGCTTGATGCCCACAGAGCAGTGAACAACAAGGCAGAATTAATAGGGGACGTCGTCCCTTCAAGGAGCAAAATGCCCCAGACTTTCTCATCTCCATCCAGTTCTCTAATTTCCCATTTTTCATGGCAATTGCTGCCTTGCAGAATCGCCTTCATCTCTCTCTCTGCCAAATGCCGACCTCTCTTACCTCCCTATCATCTAAGGCATTTGGATTGGAGAGATTTTAGGTTCTTTACGTGCGAGGAGCTAGAAGGCTCCGCAAGCTCATGTGAAAGGTGTCTTCCCGGTGGGCACAGTGGTGTTTCCGTAGATATAGATAATAATACAACATCAGCGAACGTGTATTGAATACCTAAGTGTTAAGCCCATTAGAGGCTCAGCATCAGAAGAAGTGTATCACCTGAAGACTTGGGACCTCTAGGCGCCATCACTCTCCTGCTCCCCCAGTTTGGGACCCATCTCTCCTTCCAAGTGACCACGAAGCAGCCGGCCGGGGGCTGACGCGTGGTCTGTTTTCCACGCTGGCCCCAACAAACTCTTTCTGCCACAACGCAGGCGTCCTCTGGAGGAAGTGGACATTGCCAGGCGAGAATTCGCTGTCCTTGGACAAAAGCAAGACCCAAGGAATATGCTCTCTGCCTTCCAAGCACTCCCGGCCCTGAGGCTAAGAGCAAAAGCCGGAGTCGGTCTGTCTGCCAGGAGTCCAGGCTGTAGAGCCGAGGACGCAGAGCTCTGGCACAAGTCTGTGACACTGTGTGCCCAAACCTCCCACAACAGAGGTCAGCGTCCAGTAGCACAAGGTTACTCATGGACCAGTTTCCATAGGAATCCAACAAGCAATACGGGCGTGGACTGAGCACTGCTGCTTTTGCCAGAGAAAGAAGTCCAGCTGGGGGGACTGCTGACCAAGACTCTGCTGAAGGTCCAATGACATGCCCTACGGAGTCTCCACAATGTTTCTCCTAAGGCATGGCCACAGACACCGAGTCAGGCGGGAGGGGGTTTAACCAGGCAGTACTAACCAAGCTAGGATGACAGCAATTGTGTCGCCAATAGTATTTTCTTTGCAGAATTATTCTACGTAAATTATACTGTTTCTACGCATTACAAATGTGAGCGTACTGCATGTACCAGAGGAGAGCCTGATTTCATTTTACCTAATATCATCAATAATTTCTGCACTATTTTTTGTAGCTGCAGAATATAGAGCATCTGGTTTGGATATACCAACACTGACACAACCATTTCCCTACTGTGGAACAACTAGGTTGTTTCAAACATTTCCTTACTGCGAACGATACGCAAACATCCTTATAGCTAAGTACCTGTGGCCATTTGCAAGTATTTTCTCAGGATGTATTCCTGCAAGTGGAATTTCTGGGTTAAAGGATATGAAACATTTTATACTTTTAGAAGTATTGTCAGGCTTTCTTTGAAAGGTCACAATGGTATTTTTATGCGTGTTACCTGAAGTATGACAAAGGTCCCCCTATATGGACACAGAGAATTCCAAACTGCCCCTGGTTAAGAATTCCTCCCCTATTTCTGCCAAGAATAAAGGAAGATTTGGAACCTGGGCTCTACTCAGCCCCGATTGATATCCTTACTGCATCAAAATGATTTTCAAGACGACGTCTTCTCTACTATTGGTGATGCCCCAGGAAATGTTAGAGGCTCCTATATAAAGCAAAATGTCCCATATCAGAGATTTGAGACTTTTTGAGGTGCACTGTTATCATCACCAGTGGAAGATGGTAGGCACATCGATGCCGCCATCAAGATCAGCTGAAAAAACCATTAGAAATAATACAATTGTTGGAATCATGGAACACTACAGCAAAAACTAATGATGTACTGTATGGTGACTAACATATCATAATAAAAAAAAAGAAATAGTACAATTGTTGAAATAAACTGGTAGACACATAAATAACATATAAAAACCAATAGCTATAATACCGTTGGAAAAAATAATGCTGTCTATGTAGCAACAAAATGGTAAATATAGGGAAATAAACTTAACAAGGTATGTGTTAGTGCTATATAAAGAAAACCTTCAAATTATCAATAAGCATAAAATAAGACTCATAAATAAAATATTATGTTTTTAGGTAGGGAGGCAATGTCATAAAAATGTCAACTCTCTCTAAATTAATCTATGAATTCAATGCAAGCAGTTCTCTTTAGAAAAATGATATATGAGTCTGGGATTAGAATAATAAAAAGCAACATTTGAGAAGCACCTGAGAAATCCTTTTAAGGTTTTTTGTTTTTGGTTTTGTTCTTTCATTTTGTTTTGTTTAGAGAAGGAGAGAGGGAGGGAGGGAGTAGGGAGAGAGAGAGCGGAAGAGAGAGAGAGAGAGAAATCTTAAAAGGCTCCATGCCCACTGCGGAGGCTCCATGCCCAGTGCAGAGCCTGATGCAGGGCTTGATCTCAAAACCCTGAGGTCATGACCTGAGCCAAAATCAAGAGTTGGATGCTTAGCTGACTGAGCCATCCAAGTACCCCTGAAAAATGCCTTTAAAAATAAAGATAGATGAGTGGAACCTACCAGATATCTATGCTTACTATGTAGCTACAACAATTAAAACAGATTGATGTCGATGAAAAAATAAACTAAAACAAATCATTAAATGAAACTAAAAAGATATTTTAGACTTCCATTTCTGGTTATGATCAACTAGCTTGTATTAGACCAACCGTCCTGTAAAAATAACTAGAACAGCTTTATAAAATGAAACATATCTCTTTGAACACATTGTAGAGGAATCAAAGAAACCAAGATTGTAGAGGTCAAGACCTGAAGATAAAGGAAATGCATTTGACATAAGCCCAATATGTTGCGCAACTTTTCCACTTGAAGCACGTGTCAGTTCATACAGAGTGTGGGTCTCAGAAGCTGGGAAAAAGGCTATGAGGATCTTAGAGCAGACTCATGATGATACAAAGTTGGTAATCAGTGTTCAGGCCTCATCAAGAAAGGCAGGTCTGATAAGTAGCCCAATCTTTCAAACAGAGGACCTGGGAAGGCTTACGCTGCAGGTGAACAAGAGATCTGCTTCCACGAGATGGTGAACAAGAGATCAGCTTCCACAAGATTGAAACCTATTTCAAATCAGCTCAATTCATGACTGGATGCAGGCAATATTCTCTGATCTAACAGACTGCCAAAAAAAAAAAAAAAGTAAATCCTATTTGGGGGAAGATAACACCATTAAGAACTTCCAGAATTTTCCACTAAAATGTGTAGCATTCAATCAAAAATTATAAGACACATCAAGAGGCAAAACTATGACAAAACAAAAAAGACATCGGAAAAAAGAATGATGAAAGTCACGATATAACATGATGACACTTTTAAAAGTGCTTTAAGAAAGCAATCATCAACCTAGAATTTCATACCCAGCAAAAATATCCTTTAACATTGAAGACGAAATAAAAAAAAAATATTTTCAGAAAAGTGAAAACCAAGGAAACCTGTCATCAGCAAAGTTGCATCAAAATAAATACTTGGGGGGCTCCTGGGTGGCACAGCGGTTAGGGGCTCCTGGGTGGCACAGCGGTTAAGCATCTGCCTTCAGCTCAGGGTGTGATCCCGGCGTTATGGGATCGAGCCCCACATCAGGCTCCTCTGCTGTGAGCCTGCTTCTTCCTCTCCCACTCCCCCTGCTTGTGTTCCCTCTCTCGCTGGCTGTCTCTATCTCTGTCAAATAAATAAATAAAATCTTAAAAAATAAATAAATAAATACTTGCGGCACCTGGGTGGCTCAGTTGGTTAAGTGTCTGACTCTTGGTTTTGGCTCAGATTGTGATCGCAGGGTCCTGGGATTGAGCCCCATGTCTGGCTGCTCAGTGGGGAGTCTGCCTCCCCTCTCTCTCTCCCTCTCCCCCTCCGTCTGCTCATGCGTTCTCTCTCTCTCAAATAAATAAATAAATCTTTTAAAAAATACTCAAGAGATTCTTCAGGCAGAATGATCTTGTACTGAAGCACAGAAATAAAGGAAAGAAGAAAAAATGAAAATTATGTAGGTAAATCTAAATAAAATAGTGAGTGTAAAAAGGAAAAATAATACTATCTTGTGGGTTTAAAATGTATGTAGAATTACTCTGAAGCTAATGTGCCTTTTTTCTCACTCTAATTTTAAGATTTTCTCTTTGTTGAACTGAATGATGATGAAAACATGACTTATCAAAACTTGTGTAAAGCAAAGTTAGGCTAGAAGGAAAATTATAGCCTAAAGAGCATGTATTAGAAAAAGAGAATAACTGAAAGTAAATTATTTAATTATCTATCTCAAGATAGGAAAAAATGCAAATAAATCCCCTCTCCAAATAGGAGGAAGAAAACAGTAAGACAGCAGAAATGAATGAAAAGAAAACAAGCCCAAGCCTCTAAAAAAAAAAAAAAATGCCCTAGCATAACTGGCAAACCCCCACCAAGACAGAGACAAAGAGAAAGGGAGAATGAATGAATGAATGAATGAATGAATGAACGAACGAACGACCAGGGCTAGCAAGGCTGCAAGACACAGGCACTCTCATATACACTTGTTGAAAGTGAATATGCAGATCTATTCGAGGACACCTATGAAAATTAAAAATGCAATTACTGCATGACTTACTAATTCTGCCTGGAATGTACAGATATATTCACAACACTGTACAAAGATGTATGTGGAAGGATATCTCTGCAGCTCCACATGAACAGCAAGCAACTTACATGACCAATGGGGGAGGATTAAATAAACTAGCATTAGTTTAAATAAACTAGGATTCAGCCATATAATAGAATGAAAGCTCGGTAGCTATTAAGGATGAGAAAGCTCTGTGTGTTCCATATGGAGAGCTCTCCAAGATTAATTATTAAGTGATAAATGCAAAAAATCCAGGAAATTGTGTATGGTATGATACTCTTGGGTAAATTCATGACTCTTCAAGTGCTCACCCACACTGATGGTGAAACCGTTAACTGAACTGAAGATAGTGAGAAATTTGTGAAGAAGAATGTGTGAAAGGGTTACAGAAGTGCCCCTCATTGTTAAACACACCTTATCCCACAGAGGGCAGGAGGATGGGAAATCCCTGCCCTAAACTTGAAGTTTAGTGAAAGGATTCAACATATGCTGGGAGTCCAGTGGACTGGTGTGTGACTCTGACCTAGAAAATCTAAAAGGAGAGAGATGTTGGCTACTTGCTGTGGTGGTAGGAGGGAAGGAGAGTTCACCACTGCTGTTGTTGGTTTGTACTGCCCAAATTTGTTGGGGCAAGGGATGTAGAAGCATTTCCATAGACCAGTGGGCCAAACCTGGGAGCACAGCACTAGCATGGAAGTGACTAGGGTCCCACCCAAGATGGCGGCCATCCGAGATGGCTGCCAGGAAGGGGGAAGGAGCTTCAGCAGGGAGAAGCTGGTGGCAGGGGGGAAACCACTGGATTCCCAAGAGTCTGAGGAAGGAACCATGAAAGCATACAAAATCCACATGAAGGGAAGTACAAATTAGAAGGCACTGGGGATGGTAGGGTGTGTGTGTCTCTCTGAAGAACCCAAGGAAAGGACAGTGGTAAAAAGACCCAGCCTTGAACACTCCCAAACCCAGAGAGTCTATGCCATGTCATGACTATACCTGTCAGGTAAGAATTCTACCCCTCCTGCCTCCTCTTCCTATCCCCCCTCCAAGCCTGCAGCATGAGGGAGGGGTGCAGCAAAGAAGAAAAGAGGCCAGCTGTACCCCGCTGCAGGGCTTTGAAAGGCTTCCCACCACAACACAGCTGAGCAGAGGGTGGTCAGTTGTTGTCATTTTGCCTAAAGTGGGAAGGTTTTGCTGTCATTCGGGACTGGACAGTCCAGTTACTGGCTGGGGAACTGTGCATTCCTGAGAGACCAGAAGAGCCACACAGGGTGCCTCAGCATTCATCTGGAGCCAAGGGAAGAACCAGCCCCCGAATCAGTGTAAAAAAGGGGAGGAGGGCTGCCTCGCAATTACATCCCACAGGAACTTGTGCAGGGCCTTTGGGTTAAAAACAAGCAACTCCCATTGAAGACAATGTTCTGAGGAGGAAGAGAAAGAGATCATTGCCCCTTCCTCTCCCTCTTTGCAGGCAGGCTCCCCCATGTTGAGCTACCACCTGATGGGGCAGAACTGAGAACATGACAATGGCCTCCCCATGTGAGAAGTGTGAAGGCTGAGGTCCTACCTTCAGTGCAGCCTGAAGAGAAGAAGGGCCAGACTGAGCAGCTGGGAGGGGACGTCGTGCCTGCGTCAGCAAGGGGCCCAGCAGAGGTGCCGGGGTGGGGGGCAAATGGGTGGGCTCTGACTCTCCTCTAAGTCATGGCGTCACCACTCCCTCTTGGCGGCTCCCCACCTCTGCCCATTTGCTGAGTTCCCCACCCCCCGCGGGGACCTGGGTGGGACAAGAGCTCCATTTCCTCCATCCCCCTTTTCTAGCCATCCATCCCTTCTGTGGCTCAATGAATCCAAGTTTCAGATTCGGTTCCTGGCTGGAGGGATACCCACTCTGGTGGGCTGAGGATTTCATTGAATGAGTCCCATAAAGACCTACTTGAATGGCTTCCTCGCCTGTAGAATGGGATTAGGTCACGTGTCCTCATGGGGGGGGGGGACTAGTGAATTGATACCTATTAGGGCACTTAGAATGGAGGATCTCAATAAAGGGAGAGGTGTGTCGGGCACTCACCACCATGGCTGATTTAAGAGCTTTGCAGGTACTGGAGACGATTATTTTTAGTTCACGGACCCGCACGTGCACGCCAGGCGCAAACATGCACTGAAGGCCGTGGAACGTGAGCGTCAGAACAGGACAGACAATGACCACAACAATGAAGAGGGTGATGACAGTTTGCCACTCGAGGGGCCCATGTAGCCCCTGAGCATCCGTAATCTCGTCCTGAGACCCACCTTGCCAAGTCGCATCGCTATGCTTTCTTTCCGTAGAAGAATCTGAGGTTGAAGACATCGTGGTCACTCAGCTCGTTCAGTGACAGAGATGAGATTCAAACTTTGGTGGGTCCGGCCCCACGCCCATGCTCTGGGCATTTCTCCCCCAGCCAGTGATGGAGACCAGCCTCCTCTCCGTTCAGCCCACAAATGTAAAGAATGCTACTCTCTTCAACAGCACAGAGGTGGGGTCTCGAGTAAAGGTGTGGGTGCCGTGGAGCTCCCAGCACTGCCACTAGCCACGAACCACGGGCACACCTGCCCTTCCTCCCTGGCCAGTCACACCCTCACTGGGTGGCACATGAGGGACCCTGGCAGCAGAGGACACAACAGCCCACCAGCAGATGTCCTGGCCAGCCCCCACACCCGCCCCTCGTGAAAGGAGCCACCCCCCCGAAGGTCCACCCCAGCAGGAATGAATTCTTACTTTGCAGGAAACCCAAAGCCTCTTTAGAAAAGAGAGGGCTGCACACTTCCTTCTTCTTTCAGATTCCACCTAAACAGAGCGGCGGCGAGGGTTGCAAACTACATCGTTCCGTGGCACGAAGTCTCAACTGCGGACAATTAGAAGCCCACTCGTGTGGCCACCTCCTCCCATTCACACCGCCGGCAGCACCGGCCCCGCTGGACATCGCTGCCCCCACCGCTATCGGGTGCAATAAAAGCCAGCCAGAAATGAAAAACAACGCCGTACCCCGTGTCTTAATATGTGTAGACAGGGAAAATGTTCCGGCTTGATCTAATTTTGGTGACACTGGCCATCTATCAGATCCAGTCTGCAAAAGCTTGCAGAAGGAGCTGGGTCCGGAGTTTTCTCCTGTCCTCAGCATCCTGATTTGGGGTCTGCTTGCTTCTCTCACCTGTGCACGCTTCTGCCTCCCGGATTCCTGCAGACCAACCCAGACAGGGCTCTACGCAATTTACACAGATTAAGTCACGTCATCCTTGCACCCACCCCTTGCGAGAGGCACGGTTATTAAAACAAGGATAATGCTAGTAGGAACTTCTTCAGAGGGTAATGAGGATTCAATGAGCTAGTTTAAATGCATCTAGTTTAGATAAGAACGGTAAGTCAGTACACACAGCTCATCTTAACCCTGGTCCTTCTCCCCACTTTATAGTTGGGAGGTTGGTGGTTAAGCCATTTTGCCAGGGGTCCCCCTGCCAGAGGGCGGGGGAGCTGGGACTTGAGCTGAGCCACCTGGCCTTAGCATCTGCTCTGCCGGACCGCCTCTTGTTCGCCTCTCGGACGGCTTCTCGTAGGGGTGCCCTGGTTAGGTTTCCACAGAGGCCTTAGCTCACCACCTTGGAAACTCGCTTCCGCAGAGTGGAGACTCCTGACTGACCGTCAGGAGCAAACTTTGCTCTGATTTTTCTCAACACGATCAGCCTCTTGCCAGAGATAAAAGGGCTGAAGGTTTCAAGTCCTTTGGTCCTTGATCTTTGCGTCACTGAGGTGGATGGATAAGCCAGAGATATTCCTTATAAAAAGTAGTGCTATAAACAGTGATTACGGAGGAGGGGGAGAGAGAGAGGAGGAAGAGCAGAAAAAACAACTGAGTGTTTCCTGCTGGACACTTGGGAGCTATTCTTGGTCACGTCCAGCCCCCCTCCCTGCTTAGAATATTTATGTTTCGGGGGAGATATTTCTTCTGCTGCGGATTCTTCCTTCTGAGAGAAGGGAGAAAGGAGGGGTGGGGGCAGCCTGGGGAAGAAAACCGGTCTGGCTTTGGAGAAGCTGCCTGGACCGCACTGGGGCCCAGAGGCCAGCTGGGAGCCTGGCAGAGGGCATGCCTCCCCCCGAGGGGCATGCTGCTGCTCGAGGACTCTCGCATGACAATCCATGTGGCCGGGCCAGGTTACAAAGCACCATTTCCCAGCCTCCAGCATATTCTACCGTCACTCAGGATTCTAATGGTATGTGGCGTGCACAGTCATGCCTCCCCTCGCTCCACCGGCCCATCTCCTGCCCCTGTCCGCATGGCCCAGCCCTGCCCCACTGAGTCCCAAGTCCTACGTCAGATAGAGAGCCAGCCAGGTTGCTGTGGGCCCAGGAACGACAGCCCCAAGCCCGGATTTCCAGCACTCCTGAAGGTTAGTGTAGAAAGCAAGATGATACACCGACCACATCAGGGTGATAGGCTGGAACAAGACGGGTGAGGAGAGCGAGCATAGAAGGGGTGATGTGCCTCTCTGACGAGTTAGTGCTCACCGTGATGCTTTCTGCTCCCCTCCCTGTGGCTTGAGGTTAAACAATGTCTAGGCCAACCTGAGGTCGTCTGATGGCCTGGTTGGGAGCACGGCCCTCCCTGAGAGTCAGGAGGCCCATGGCCTTGTGGGATGTGGAGTGGAAGTCCATGGGCTCTCCCAGTCCCAGGAGGTGGGCCAGTCATCCCTGGAGGGTCCCTGGGAGTCTGTGTCCCAGCAGATGTCTCAAGAGATGATGTCAGAGTGCCAACAGAGTTTTTACGCAGATCCTACTATTTCCTGACTTGATGACAAAGTGAAAGCCTGGGGAGGAACGGAGGGCAAAGAAGTAGGCGGGTCTCACCTTTCACCGGGCCTGGGACGGTTGGCGACAAGGTGGGGGAGGCAAGGGCTGCTGCTCTCCCTCATTTTCAGCCAGCAGCATACCTCACAGGCCCGAGAGCCATCAGGCATGGAGGCGCCCTGGTCTGGAAAAAGAGGTGCCAGGCAGGATGAGCATGGACCTCAGCCTGGTTCTGGCTGCTCAGGTCATAATGCCATTGGCCCATTTGGTCAAGGCCAGCCCAGAAGCGCAGTGGGGGCCCTGGAGCCTCAGGCAACTCACTGAGCCTCTCCGAGTCTCATCAATAATACAGGGATGATCGTTTCTTTACAGAGTGCCTGTGACATAAAGGATTCCGTGACATAAAGTAGGTCATGGGCTCTCAGCCAGTGTCCGTCTTTATTCCTTGATCCAGAAAGGAAGCAAGACTGGCCACCAAGGAGGCTGATCCCAGTGAGGAAAATACTCGGGGTAACAAGATGGCGCCGGTGGGGCGGGCGCAATGGGGGAGGAAGCTTGTGTGCATCTCCCTTGAAAAGTGGCCTTGATAACTGTCTCCACCTGAAAAAGGCAGAGACCGGGGTGGGACTCGGCAGGCTGGGAGGCACAGAAACCTTCAGGAACTGCTTCAGAGGAAAGCGCCTGTTCTCTAAGAAGTCAGGTCAGGAACTGAGGCGAGAAAAGAGAACGGCACCCCCAGGGCCTCTCTCAGAATCCCACAGCCAGACAGGATCAGACAGGACACAACCTCAAGCCCTTATACCAGTCACGCTCAATCCCTGCTCCCTGTTAGTGTTAAACGAAATCCCAATGCTGGGTTGTTTCAAGACCAATTATATCTGACTCTCTGGTTGGGTGGGGGTGGGGTGAGGCATCAAGACTAAAAAAAATTCCAGATGATTCCAAGGTGTGGCCAAGGTTGAGAGCCATGAGCCAACATGGGGACCCTCACGAGCCTGGAGATGTACAGACCCCACACTCATGGTTTGTTTTCAGTTCAATTTGGACTAAAACAGAGCTATCCAATATGGCAGCCACTAGCCACATGTGCCTCTGGAATGCTTTGAAATGTGGCCAGTCCAAAATGAGACATGCTGTCAGCACAAAATACACACGAGGTTTCTAAGACTTACTACAGAGAAAGAATGTAAAAAATCTCATTGGTGGTTTTTAGAACATCGATTACATGTTGAAATGGCATGTTGAGCTACATAAAATACATTAATTTTACTATATCTTTATATTCTTTTAATATGGCTGTAGAAAATTTTAAATGACATCACATGGCTCGCGTTCTATTTCTGTTGGACAGTGCTGGCCTGGAGACCAGCCAATTCAAAAATGTGTTTTCTCTGGTTCTTCTATTTGTAATCTTGTTTCATCTGTTTTTTGACAATAACTATCTTTCACACTTTGCCTCATGATTCCCTTTATGTAAGATTCTTGACATGACAAAAATGAAGAAATGGAGAACAGATTAGTGGTTGCTGGGATCAGAGACCAGAGTGGGGGGGGGGAGGCCAGTGTCAACAGGAGGGGTCCCCATGGGTGTGGAGATGGGCTGCATCTCAACTGAATTCACATCAAGATTCTGGTTATGCTGCTTTGTCCTGGAATGTTGCGGATGTTACCACTGGGGGAACCGGGTAAAGGGCACATGGCATCTCTCTGTGTGATTTCTTAAAATTGCATGTGAATCGACAATGATCTCAAAAGAAAAAGCCCAATTCAGAAACAACAACCTCACCTCTGAAACAGTAACTCTCCGTAAAGTGGGGTATCCCTTTTGGAAAGTCACTTGGCAACATGCATCCAGCCTTATGTACATTCGTTACTCTTAGTCCCCAAAGTTCAACTTTGGGGAATTGCTGATACGGAAATAGATATAAGGACAAAAATACACAAAGGTGTCTATTCACTATTGTTTGTGGGCGCGAAATGCTCAGAACCACCACAATGCCCTTCTGAAAGGGAAGGGTTATATGAACTACAGCTTTATCCACTCAGTGGACAGTTCCTGGGCAGTTCCTGTCCTCAATGACAATGTTGTCATCGAAGGAAATGCTGGTAAGACAATGTTAAATGAAAAAAAAAAGTGGGATGCAAAATATCGATAATTTGTTTGCTGATTTGTAAATCAAGATCCTGGGATGATGAATAGAAAAATTTAATTAAGAGTGGTGCTTTGATAGTAAGATTACGGGTGAATTTGTTTATTCTTCCTACTTTACTATTTATTTCCTCCGATTTTGTTTAATAAAAATGCACCACAGTTTTAAAGTGACATAATGATCTTTTCCCCCCCTTTTTTTAATTAGTTGTCTTCCTGAAGCTGAGGCAATGCCAGACTAGGTAAGAAGGCAGGTGTCTGCCTTGCCCCCTGCTGGCTGATGGTGGTGGTGCAGCCTGGAGCCCAAGGGTGCCGTTTTCATTGCCTTTCTTTCCTGGGGTAGTACCAGAGATCTCAAAAATAGGGAGTAGGGGAGAGGAGGGAAGACTGCCTCTCTCTACTTTTCTGAGTTTCCCAATGTGATTTTCTCTACTTGGGGCGCATGCTCGTATCCGTATATATGTGAACTGTAAGATAAAAATTAACAAAAGATGACCTATATATAAAGAAAAATACATATTTTAAACCACAGCAGTTTCATGGCAGAGGGAGGCTGACAGTGAATTCCCTCCCCTCTCCCTGGAATGGCCTTCTCTGCTTCTTCCTGGGGCATAAGCCAGGCTGCCCCAGGCTCCTGCAACGTTCTATTTTTATTTTCATTATTTAACTGTGTCCCATATACACTGCTAAGTGGAGTGTTCAGTTCCATAGCTTAATGGACAACTGACCTCCGTCTGCGATGCCCGAGTCACATGGAACTCCGCAGGCCATTAATGGGGTCCTCGGGCCCCCTCCCCCTGTCAATTTCAGTCCCTGGCTGAGAGCGTGGGCATGCGGCTGCCACGGGGAAGGAAGGGGCATCCAAGGAGGGAATGAAGCAAGCAGCTCACACCAGCAAGGGCGTGCTGGGGAGTCACGCAGACCTGTGGACGGTGTTTGCTCGCAGCCTGCTCTCAGGAGCCGAGCAGCTCATGGAGCTGGAGGCGGGATGACTACTGACTTGCTTTCTCACCTCCACTGGCTTATGGATGATTGATTGAGCTCGGCTCCCAGCCAGACGGGCAGGGAGCTGCCCTGGGACCCACCTCCTGGAGCAAGAAGGGGTTTTAATTCCTCTACCTCATCTTCTTTCTCGGTTATTGAGTTCTACACCCTCACAGCGCTCTACACCGTGTGGTCTGACCACGAAGGTTATACACACAGGGACCTGGGGTCAGTCATCAGGCAAACAGGGAGAAACCACCCTGCACAGAAGGGTTTGTTGATCTACCGCATTGACCTTGACGCTCCGCGTCAATGATGTTTTACCAAATACTTTCAAACATGTTTGTGACCTCCCTCGACCCTCCTGTCAAGTCTGGGAAGATGGTGTTACAGGCGGCAGGAATCATTCTGCGGGCAAGAAAACCACGGCTGAGAGAGGTGTCCCGCCCAGGGAGGACGTGAAGTTGCATCCTCTGGGGTACAGTCCTCTGCCTGTGTTCACCCCATGCTCCCCACAAAGAGGCTTTTGGGTGCTTTCCCAGGTAGACCCAGGACAGAGCTTAGGAAGGGCAACCCCCAGGACTTGGGCTTCCGGGGCCCTGAGCTGACCCGTGCTGGATCTGGCCCTCCGCAGGGCAGGAACCAGGCACGGTGGGCTGTTTCTGCCTCCTTCCCCTGGCTGACTTCTCTCCCCTTCACAGCTCCCCCTGCCCCGTGTGGTGACTCCGGGCCCCTCACGTGATGAGTGTTCCTCATCCTTCCCACAACAACACATTCGTCAGGAGGGAGACAGACGCTCCGATCCGGAGGGAAGGGGGAGGGAGTGGAAGAAATCAATAGTGCAGAATGATGGCTCTATATTGTGCCTCCCATGCTTTATTTCCTCCACAGAAGCACAACGGAAAACAAATGTTGGCTGTGGTTCTGATATGAATTGATCCTGAAGCCGGGTGAACCCAGCCGTGCTCCCTTAATGGCCAGCCATCGCCTGCTGGCACTTGGGTTGACAACGAGTTCTCAATCAATGCACAAGGGCCACCTACTTATTTGATTTGGATGTCGCAGGCTCCTTTTTGCTCGCAGCAGGGTCTGAACATAGGTCACCAGCTGGGTGGGGCGGTAAGGGAGGTTTAAGGAGGGAAGCGGGGCCTCTACCATAGCCCCAACCCCATCTCTCTTGCAGAGAAAAATTCCTACCTGCCTTGGGCTCAAATACCTTCAAAGCTGAGCTGAAATCCAACTGGTGCAAATAGCATTATCAGCCAGTAACACTTTAGTCTGAATTTGCAGAGACTTGTTCTTAACAGAGGCAGTCACAGTGCCTATTTTAGGGACATAGTGAGGAGTGCATGAAGTGACTCACACCCAGGGCCCAGCCTGCACCTGGCACGGTCATCAGCCAAGCTCTGGCTGTGAGCCTCCAGCCCCCCAACTTGTGTGGTGCACTGTACACTCTCGTCTGGACAGTTTGGTTAACCTCTTAGGCCCTCCGTCTTCTCAACTAGGAATGTAAGATGATACTTCCTGATACAGGTGCTAAGAGGATGAAACACAATATGGTATGTGGGGCTGGGCACAGGTCCTGGCATTCGGCAAGTGCTCCCCCCTCAAGCTTCTGGAAGTTTCCTGTGGGAGTAGGATGAGGGACAGGCACGGGGGGCTGCCTGGAAATCTGGAGCAATGTCCCATAGAAGGTTTCAGAGAGGGGGCAGCGCATGGCAGCCAAGGACACAGAGGGCCAAGTGGGGGCCCCCACCTTGGGGCCCTTTTTGTTGGTTCCTCAGGGAGCAATCAACGCCCCGAGAGCAAAGGAAGCGTGAGAGGTGGAAGGACCTACCCCGTGCAGTTCATACCTGGGGCTGTATCCCAAGAAGTTACAAAAGTCAAGGGCTCTTCCTTCAAATTCGCTCTGGGTTCAAACCCCTGCTGCACCACTTACCTGCTCTGTGACCTTGGGCCGGTGGCCTCACCTCTCCGTACCTGTGTTCTGCGTCTATATGGGGAGGATAAAAACGGAACCCCCTTCGTGGAGCTGTGTGAGGACTGAGTCACGTGTTGTTACTCAGCCGGCATTGTGCCCGGCACACAGGAGCCCCTCCATTCGGATTTGCAGGGATGATGATTACATCACAGTTCTCCCGACATGCACCATTATTGTGGCTAGGGCTGGGCGCAACAGCTCCCTGGGCCGACTTCTGCCTCTGAACGTGGGTAGGGATTCCTGCCACAAATGCTCTAGACTGTTGAAGTCCACAAGGGCTCTGGCCACCCCATCCATCACTTCTACAGCTGACGAGGGCTTCCCTGGGACCTGGGGCCTCAGGAAGCTAGTGTTTGAGAATTCTTGCCTCCATCAGGCAGCGTTCTAGCTGTTTCTCTACACAACGATCTGACTCAGTCCTCATGATGACTCTGGGAGTGCCACGCGGACGTTCCCCATTCATGTGGGAGCTGAGGCTCAGAAATGACAGTCCATTGGACTGAGGTCACACAGACACTGAGAGGTGGTGTGGGCTCTGCACCTGGCTTCGGAGACCGCAAAGCCCCAGTGGCTCCACAGTACCAAACAGGAGTGGAATCCAGGAGGGTCAGGCTGCGGGGACCCAGTTATCAGGGCGAAGATCTAGGAGTAAGGTTAAAATGACCGCTATGGGGCAGTAGCAAAGCCAGAGGTGGTCTCACGGTAGGGCTGGTGTGGAAGGTGGGGGGTGAGAGTGAGCAGGCTATCCTGATGCAGAAGGTTAAAAAAAAAAAAAAGGCATTTTCTATGCACACCTTCTCCTGCCTTCACAGCCTCTCCCTCTCCCCTCACACACAGGGGAGAGCCCTGCCTCCTGCCTACCTTCTCCAGAAGACAACACCCTCTCCAGGAGAGAGTGGGGGCCCTCCTGACCCTATCACTCACATCTCACTCCCTGCACTCCGTCAAAGAGACGCCTGGTGCCCTGGAAGGGTGGAGCTGGCCTTGGCACTATGCATATGCCAGGCCCAGAACTCCTTCGGGGGAGCGAGGAGAGGCTGACCCAGGTATCTTGGGTCTCCAGGGTGAGGAGCTGCAAGCCAAGGTCACCCGCCAGGGAACAGTCACCTATTTTGAGAGCAAGTGAGATTTATGCAAGAAGTCGCCCGCCTCCCAAGGCAATGGCTGGGGGTGGCTGGTGTCTGAATGTATTATCCCATGGGGGAAGGCACTGCTTCCTGGCATGCCAACGCTTCCTGCTCGTGGCTGCCAAGATGATGCTCCCAGCGCCGTCCTCGGTGGGACCTCTACTTGGAGGGCAAGCTGTGCTAAGCGGGGGAAGGCCAGGGGCAGAGCCAGGAGCCAGGAACAGAGTGAAATTCCTATGAGCCTTACACCTAGGACTCCGGCTTCATATGAGCCCTGGAAGAGAAGAGGTTGACAGGCAGGAGTGCAGAGTGCCTCTGCCAGCCAACAGCTGTGTGGCCTTGGACAACTTACTTAACTGTTCTGAGCTCCTGTGTGCTTATAAAATATGGGGAACCATACTTAAAAAGATTTTCAGGAAAATGACAAGTTTCGGTGAGGATGTGGGGAAAGTGGAACTCTCATACATTTGCTGGTAGGAACATAAAATGGTGAGGGGCACCGTGGGCGGCTCAGTTGGCTAAGCATCTGACTCTTGATTTCGGCTGAGGTCATGATCAGGGTCACGAGATCGAGCCCCACGTTGGGCTCCACGCTGGGCAGGGAGTCTGCTTAGGATTCTCTCTCTCTTCCTCTGCCCCTCCCCCCACCACATGCATGCTCTCTCTCTAAAAAAAAAAAAAGAAAAAGAGAAAAGAAACATAAAATGGTGCAATCATGAGGAAAACAGTTTGATGGGGTCTCAAAAAGTTGAACATGGAATTACCCTCTGACCCAGATTGCTCTCCTAGGGATGGATGTAAAAGAGTCGAAAACAGGTGTTCAAACAAATACTTGCACATGATTATTCAGAGCAGCATTATTCATAATAGTCAAAGGGTAGATGGGACGCAGATGCCCATCCGTGAACGAATGGACGCACAAAATGCAGTAAATCCACACGATGGAATATTATTCAGTCACAAAAAGGAACCAAACGGTGGTTCCGTGTGGACGAACCTGGGAAACGTGACACTCCGTGCAAGAAGCCAGACACAAAGGCCACAGGTTGTATGATTCGGTTTATGTGCAATGTCCCAAGGAGGTAAGTCCCAGAAAGCAGACGAGTGATTGCCGGGGACTTGGCAGAGGCAGGAACGGGGAGTGACTGCTTAGTGGGTGGGTTTCCCTTGGGGGTGACGAAAGTGTTCTGGAATTAGAAGGTGGTGATGGTGACACAGTGTTCGAATGTGCTAAGTGCCCCTGAATTGCACACTTTACGACAGTTAAAGTGGTAGACGCTAGGCTATGTGGGTTTTACCACAACCAGACCCCCTCACGATTGACTCTATTTATATCAAAGCGCACGATTCACCACAATTGAAGGAGCGGGTACTGGAAAGTGTCCATACAAGCAATTGTTTGGCGGGGGGGGGGGGTTGCCGAGTGGATTAGAGGAGGACGAGACACGAGGCGCTGGGCACGGAGCCGGCACAAGGTAACGGCTTAGAAACCCCAGCCTCCCTCCCATGTCAGAAAACAGCCTCTGTCACACATGGCCCTGCACCCGAGGAGCAGCTGGGACATGGTTTCTGTTTCTAGTTTTTTTTTTTTTTTTTAAGATTTTATTTATTTGAGAGAGAGGGAGAGCGAGAGAGAGCACAAGCGGGGGGAGTGGCAGAGGGAGAAGCAGGCTTTCTGCTGAGCAGGGAGCCCAGTGAGGGGCTCGATCCCAGGACCCCGGGATCATGACCTGAGCTGAAGGCAGGCGCATCACCGACTGAGCCACCAACATGTTTTTAAGATCCTGTGGCTGCACGTGGAGAAGCAGGGGCTCCACTGCCTCCAGGAGCAGCCAGAGACCTCCTGCCCCGGACTCCAGGGACAGACATCTTGAACTTGCCTTTACACCTGGGAACTGACCTCTGGGAGGTGTCACGATTACTACTGGTGACCATGAGCTTTGTGGGTGAGGGCAGGTCTCCAAAGAGCAAAGGAAACACTGGGGACTGATTTCTGTCATTAAGCAAGCAGGTTGCAGGCACCCCTCGGCGAGCCCCTGGCCTAGTGGGGAGGGGGGAAAGGAACGGATGCTGGCAGTGCTGGGGGCAAGTCGGCTGATGGAGGTGTGCAGGGGATGCTGCAGAAGGGCCCCTAACTAAGGAACATCTGGGAAGGCTTCCTGGAAGAGGTGACACCTAAGCCGAGTCCTTTGTTCCTGTCTGGTGAGGAGTTTTTGCTTTAAATGAAGGAAGGAGAAGAGAATTTTGGAAAAGTCAGACCCTGTGCCTGGTGACTTGGTTACATTGTCCTTTTTACAAACTCCAAGGGTCTCAGAAAGGCCATTGGGCTCCTTGGGTTTAAATTCTGGCTCTACCTGTTATGATCCAGCTGACTTTGGGCAAGTTAACTGACCTCTCTGTGCCTTAGCTCTTCACCTATAAAATACGGTTAATGAGTTGCCTGACAGTTAGGTAAGGTCAGTAGAGCGCTCAGCAGGGGAGACACAGAGTAGGGGATATGTATGGGATTAATCATCATTATATCCATTGCTTTTGCACCTGACCGTGGCTTTGGGGCCAGGGTCACTGACAAGGTGTCTATAAGGATCCATGGCCTCAGAATTCAGTGGAACCTCTCTCGGTTGTTATGGAGAGGGGGACAGGCTCCGTGTCCACAGAGCTAGGAAGACGAAGAGAGCAGTCCCCACATATCCAGCATATTTTGTTGTTTGATGTATGATGTCTGTTGTCTCCCTTTTGATTTGATCATCACACCAACCCGGGTGGTAACTCCTCTCCCCCTCACTTTACAACTCAGGAAACTCAGGCTCAAAGAGGCAAGAACTTGCCCAAGGTCGCACGGAGCCGTGGAGCTCCATCCATGACTGCCCAGTATGGGGGCTGGGAGGCTCCGGACTGGGAGCCTCACTTTCCATCCCCAGGTCAGTGCTCACCAGCCAGGCCTGATTCCTGGTCTGCAAAATGGACACGACAGTAACGTGCGTCTCGTAAGGACTGGACCGCAGGAAGCTTACCCAAGACTTCGCACATGATAAGCACGCAGGAGATACTAGCTTCCGTTACTCCGCGGTCTCCTCTTAATGGGAGAACTACCCAGGACCCATGCTCCCAAGGGACAGACAGCACAGGTCTGCCATGGCTCATCATCTCGGGTCCCCAGAGTGTGTGGTTGTCCCCCTCCCCAACCCGGGCTCTCCCGCTTGAGCCAGAATCTTCCTTCCCGCCCATCCACGCCCCCCATGCCAAGCTGCTGGTGCAGCTGCTGCATTTTGCTCAAGGATCCCCACTGCGAGGGCAACTGGAATACTGGCTTATTCCAGGGGTTCTCGCCTCCCTCACCCGGGGCCAGCAGGCAGCTGGCTTCTTTCCAGGCTTCCAGGCAAGAGCAGCCCCCTCTACCCACCCCCACCCCAACCTGTGCCAGCTGCCTCAGTTTCTGCCTTGGGCAGGTGTCCGAGTCCATGGCACGCCGTCTCCCTCCAGGAAGGGCTCGTGCGTGTCCAGACTCCTGGAGCAGGAACGCTTCCTGCAGCCTCCTTCCTGGGCAGTGATCCAGGCAGCCTGGCCTTGAATTCTGGGGAGGTGGGGAACCCCACACTGGGCAGCAACGCCAAGTGCACAGAAGTTTGCTTGAGGCTTCACCAAGGCCACCCCTTTTTCTCGCCAATCTAGGTTCTGCTGTCTAGAATTACACACAATGAGTCATTCCCCGATTGTTCGGCCATAACACGAACCACTTCAATCACAAGAAAATAAAGACAGTAAACGAGGAGGGTCATCAAAACTTCACGACCTCCTTCCACAATGTAGCTCTTGAAATATCCTGTCCCTCCCTCCCTCCGAGACCACTCTGTCCCCGGGGCATGCCTGTACCCCCTCAGCAGCCGGCTCCGAGCGGCGCAGCGAAAGCTTGGCCCCTCGAGCCCCGGACAGACCTATGTCCCGTCCCAGCTTTGCCACTTCTCAGCCCTGTGATTTTAGGCCAGTGACTTTATGTCTCTGCTTCCTCCTCCTCAGCCCTCGGAGAGGGCGGGGGAGAGGGAGCTAGACGGTTTAACTTCCCTTGACCTCGGTAGACACTGGCCTTGACCTCACCAGATGGCCTCGCTGCAGCTCTGTGAATAGACGCACATGTCCGGAGCAAGGGCCCGGAGCTGGGAGAGAGGGGAGGGTGCTGCCTGCCCTCGGGCTGTCTGCGCGGGCACGGAGAGTGGGGGAGCCCAGGAGCTGGCACGGGCCGCACCGGGGACGGGGACGAAGGACAATGCACGGGTCCCCGCAAAAGCCGAGGCCGACAGAGATTCTGGGACTAGTCCAAGGCCACACACAGCTACTAAGCGACTGAGCTGGGATCTGAACTCACCTCTGCATGGCTCCAAAGTCCACGTTTCAGTGTCAGATAGAACATGAACAGCTCAAGTTCGTGTCCCTAACTGTACCACCCACACCGCTTAGCCCTTCTGGGCCTTGAAACACGAGACAAGGAAATCATATGCACCTTGTGGGACCAGTGTGAATACATGGGGAGAACCCTTCGCATGGTGTTTGCACCCCACAAGTAGTAAGCACGCGGCTCTCCTTTAGCCTGGAGAGAAAGCAGAAATCCTCAGAGCCCCGTCATGACCCTAAGACGACCAGGGCCCATCAGGAGCTGGCCCACTGCTGCCCACCCAGCCACCTGTGTCCTTCTTGCTCCCTGACTCTCTCTTCCTGCTGCTTGGAAGGCTCTTTGCCCAGATCTCCGCTTCACTCGCTCCCTCCCCTCCTTCCGGGCCCTGGTCACGTGGTGGGCGCCCCCTTTGAAAATGGCCCCCTCCCCCTCCCCCTCTAAACCTCCAGCCCTGCCTTGTCTTTCTCTCGAGCATTTTCACAGACAGCCTACTCTGTATTTTCCCTGTGAGCATGTTTGTTGTTGGTCCCCTCTTTAGAATGCTTGCTCCTAAGGGAACGGGATTGAATTTTGTCTATTCTGTTCAAAGCTGCAGCCCCAGTGGTTCTCAACAGCAGGCGAGTCTGCCCCCCAGGGGACATTTGGCAACGCCTGGAGACATTTGTGGTTGTCACGGTGGGAGGAGGGGAGCTACTGGCGTTTAGAGGGTAGAGGCCAGGGCTGCCGCTAAACACTGTGCAACACACAGGACAGCTCCCCTCCTCAAGAAGAATAATCTGGCCCTAAATGCCCATAGTGCCACAGCTGTATCTCCGTCACAGAACAGTCGTCA
The DNA here is from genome assembly GCF_017311325.1 of Ursus maritimus. Classification (NCBI taxonomy): domain Eukaryota; kingdom Metazoa; phylum Chordata; class Mammalia; order Carnivora; family Ursidae; genus Ursus; species Ursus maritimus. The sequence continues at coordinate 13,092,073 of NW_024424897.1, read as the reverse complement.
GCACATACACAGTAGGTGCTCAATAAATGCTTGTGTAGAAGAATGAAGAGCTGCTGTCATCATCATCATTATTTAAGAACAGATATCATTGTAAATAATCTTCGAGAATGATCGTGGAGCCAATGTAATGTTAAATGTCAATTACATCTCAATTTTTAAAAAATGGTTGTCATTTGGGAGTTCATGGCCAGAAGGTCATCCTGGTGACCAGAAACTTCTCTCTAGTCTGAGCCCTGCTCTCAGAAGGACCCCGATGGGCTGCCACACAGTCATGAGCCAAGACCAGAACATATTTTAGGCGCTGTGAGGGCCCAAGCGATGCTGGCCTGCCTCTCCCCGACTCCAGCCTGCGCATGGGCCCCCCTCAGCAGGAACACTCAGTTCTCGGCCCTGCATCCCGCAAAAGTTGCCCCCACACTCAGGCCCACGCGTCCACCAAGCAACCACCTCCACAAGCCTTTTAGGGTGATCCCAGACGAGCGTGCACCCCCAGGCCTCTTGCAGCCCAGGAGACTAGTGGGTCTGAGTGAATTATGTGGTTTTCTGCTCTTTCTGAGGAAGGACGTGGGATGTTCAGGGAATCACAGGAGTTGAAAGCTCCCCTGGCCCCGCTCAGCCCAGGCCTTTTGCTGACCTAACAAATTACCACTGACAGTTTTAAACAGCCAGCGTGAGGAGCCCAGGCTCTCCAAATGCAGAGAACACCACCCCAGAATACATTAAATGCCACGTGGCCATGGGTTAAGGGGAAGGGGGAGCAGCAGAAAAGGAAGGATGCTTTTGCCTCGGGCCTAGCTCACCCCTGGAACAGGCTGCCAAGACCCCGCCCCAGCTCCCTCGGTGGGCCACGCACCCTACCTTCCCACTGAGAATTCCCACTGGAGGTTCACAACTTCCCCTGCCTGCTGTCTGCCCTGCCCCATCTCCCCTAGTTTTCCCCTCTCTATGGGGCTAGTAAAGTAAGAACCTTTTTCCCTCCCCTGTTCTCCCCACCTTCTCTTTCTCCTCTCTTTTCCTTGCTCTCTTCCTCTCCCTTCACACACAGGTCCTGAAAGCTTTTTTTTTTTTTTAATTGTGTTTATTTCTTTGAGAGAGAGAGAGAGAGAGAGTGCTCATGAGCACAAGTCGGGGTGGGGGGAAGCAGGGAGCCCAACGTGGGGCTTGATCCCAGGACCAAGGGATCATGACCTGAGCTGAAGGCAGACCCTTAACCGACGGAGCCACCCAGGTGCCCCATGAAAGCTTTTAAATGAGTCATAAGGTTTTGAGGCTGACAAATGGGTACAAGGCACAAGCCACAGAAACTAGTCTCTAATGGTGGAATATTAGACAGCAGGCAGCTAGGTCTGGGGAAACAGGATATTCGGCAGGCAGGGGGTGTCCCTGAAGTCACATGTAGCTGGCCCCAATTCTGCCAGGGAGGAAGGCTGACCCCAATCCAGAATGGAATGAAAGAGCTCATGCCCAGTAAGAACCTAGGAATGAGCCAGCAGGCTACGTGGGGCAGGCCCAGGACACCGCTGGCTGGAAGCCTGAGGCAAAGGCATCAACTCCCCCCAGAGGCACGGCTTGGTGGAGACTGGCTTCTAACTCTCGCATCCTCGCTTTCTGGGACTCTGAGTTCAATCGGTGAGCTACCCGGATAGACTCACACCACTTGCCCCAGCACCGAGGATGGCATGAGGGATCCCAGCGGCACCGTCGCCTCCCTCAAGGCGATGGCTGAGAGCCAGGTGGGGGGCTGGAGGAAGCAGAGACAAGCAGCCTGGGACACCTCCAATGATCCACACTGACATCTGTGTCCTTGCTTTACACAAGAGCCCTGGCCCCATTCCACAGACGAGGAAACTGAGCCTCCAAGTGGTTCTGGGACTTGGCCAGTGTCACACAGTCAGTGACCCAGCTGGGACTGGAGCCCATGTTTTCCACGATGATGATGACGTAGGGCCTGCCTCCTCCAGCCAAGTGGGAACAATTCAGTCAACCTCCCCCCTGCGATCCCCTCCCCCACCCCAAGTCCTGGAACCCCAATTCACAGCCTGAGAATGGCTGAGCTCTCCCAGGCCTGCTGCCAGGATGCCAGGGGTCTCACCAACTGGATGTGTGTGTGGACAGGGCAGTCCTGACTCCACCCCGCCCCTCAGGGTGCCCACTGCCTTCCACACACGAGACGTAAGATGAAGACAGAAGTCTGGGAGAGGGATGCCTGAGGCATGGCTACAACTTGCATCTTTCCTAGCTGCCCTGGGGAGCAGGCCCCGTGATGGGATGCCCCAGCCATCTCCAGCTGCCAAGTCAGCAGAGAAGTGAGGCAGAGTGAGGGCTTCTCAGGCAAGGAGGAGACTCTGCAAGGGCGGCTGGCTGGGGTGTCAGCAGAGAGGCACAACCAGTCACCAAGATGCCTGTGGTCCTGAGATGTCCTGAAGCCAGAGCATCGAATTGAAGCCAAAGTCCCTGCACCCTCCCTGCCCAAGCTGGGCTGTGAATTCAGCAAGCCCTGGGGCTTCGAGAGATGAGGGAGTGGCAGGAGGCGGCCAGGAAGTCCCATCTTTTGTTCCCTCAGGTGGTGTGGACTGGGAGCCAGCACAGGTGACAGCTAGAGTGTGACGTCTGTCTCCCACTTGGGGACCCAGTGCTGGGTCCTGCTCTTGTCCGGTCGCTGATAATCCCACAAAGCGGGTGAATCCCTTCCCTTCCTGAACAAGAGCTTACCCAACCCTAAAAGGGGACAGGGAGGTGGCTGGCAAGTTCTAGGGGGCAGGTGAGAGCCCGAGGCTGCACCCAGGCAGGGTGAGGGGACCACCCAGGCCAGCACTGGAGGGGCTCAGAATACCATCCTCCTTCCTCCCCAGCCAGGTTCCGGGAATGACTGCTTAGAGCCCTTTCAGTCCCAAGAAGTGATAATTTGACTTCACTTTGAAAATTTTAATGAACTGCCTCTTCATGGGTTGCCAAATTAGGATGAGGGCAAAGACAGCTCAAGTAATTAAAATGGGGAGGAGGGAGGCTTTGGCGTGATGGGGGAAATGTGCTGCTGTGTGCCTGGTGGGTGGGAATCTCACCCTCAGCCCTGGCCCGCGGGTCCCCCTCCCCGCCACCGGCTTCTCCCCTGCCTGTCCATCTCTGCTCCCGGCGTCTGGCAGCGACACTTCCTCCACCCAGCGGGACCTGGGCATCCTCGCTGCCCCAGCGGTCAGGAGGGAGAAGCGGGGAGTTCAAGGCATAAATGGACAGCCCCGCTCAACAGGTGGTGGTGGGCTTTCGCTCCCGCATTATCCGGATAATTTCTGCCAGCCCCACTCAAGCCCGTCGTGGAAGTGTGCCCTCAGCTTTGGAGTGGGCAACCAGAACTGCCCAGCAGCGCCGGCAAAGACGGGGCGGCATCTCCACCCCCGCACATTCCCGACACGCACACGCGCGCACACATACGGACACGCGGGCACACGGACACACGCGCACACACGGGCGTGTACACGCGCACTCCCCACCACGCTGTCCCTTCCTTCCCCGCGCCGGACCGAGACGCGCGCCCGCGGGGGGACAAGGCGGCCCCTGCCCCTGGCGACGCGGTAACGGGG